>NW_026294606.1:103722728-104322728 GCF_007827085.1 Peromyscus californicus insignis
GTGTAGTCCTGGGGACAGACGCCAGGGCTTTGTGCATGCTAGGCAAGCACTACCGACTGAGCTACATCCGCAGCCCCTAGAGTTGTTCTTTTTCTCCTTCTTGTTCATTTCTTCAAGAAACAGTTGCTGGGCACTGTTGGACCCTGCTAGAAGCTTGCTTCTGCTGGACAAAGAAAGCAGACACGGTCCCTGCCTCTAGGAAGCACCCAACTCCCCAGGAGAACACCAGTAACCAAATAACAAAGCAATGTAAAGTGGCCTCTGTGAGAAAGCTTCGTGAAGGCATGTATAATGTCATGAGCAGCCTGCTTCTTGGCCTGTGAAAGCATCAAGATGACAGTCCAATTCAAGGGTGACCTCAAGTTTCGTACAGCAGGTGATGGGGTGGGGGTGGGCATGAGGAAGATCATTCTATGTACAAAGGTCCTGGGCACAATGAGCTAGACACATTCAAGAAGCTTAGCAGAGGGGGCTGGAGAGATGGCTCCGTGGTTAAGAGCCCAGAGGACCCAGGTTCAATTTCCAGCACGTACATGGCAGCTCACAACTGTCTATAACTACAGTTCCAGGGGACCCAAAACCCTTACGTAGACACACACATGCAAAATACTAATGCACATAAAAAATAAACAAATAATTTTTTTAAAAAAGCCTAGCAGAGGTGAATGGGGCTGCAGTGGTATGTGATCCGAACGAGGCAAAGCGCTAGCCAGGGCCAAACACTGCAAAGCCTCGGCCGGCCTCTGCACAGGCTTGGTTTGGTTTTCATTTTCCGCTATCTGAAGTACAACAGTGTGGTACTTACTAATTTTTATTTTTTACATGACAAGATCAGCTTTGTGTTTTCAAAACTCGTTCTGTCTCCAGTTAGAAAACAAGCTAGAGGGAAGGAAAGGCAGAGACAGACAGACAGACAGACACAGAGGACACAGATGAAAAGGGACCAGGAAAGGATGTAGCTAAGAAAAAGAGATGAAGAAGAAAGGAGCTGGCCTCCTTGGACATGGCAGGGCACAGCTGTGATCCCAGCACATGGGCAGAGGCACAATGACCAGGAGTTCAAGGCCATCCTCAGCTACTTAGTAAGTGTGGGCCCACTCTGAGCTACATGAAACCCTTTTTCAAAAGAAAAAAGAAAAAAAAAATGTAAGCAGAGGCTAGAGAGATGGCTCAGTAGTTAAGAACATATACTATTCTTCCAGAGGACCGAAATTCAATTCCAAGCACTCACTTCAAGAAGTTCACAACTGTCTGTAACTCTGGCTCCAGGGGATCCAACACCCTCTTCTGGCCTCCTTCATGTGCACAAACTCACACACAGACATACACACATAATTTATAAAGTAATAATAAAATAAAATAAATTTTAAAACTGGGCAAGCCTGCCAAGGTAAAGCCCAAGAGAACTGTGAAACAGATTAGAAGGTGGGGTTAGCGGGGGGGGGGGGGGGGGGGGGGGGGGGGGGGGGGGGGGCAGGGTCCCAAAGACCACCCTTGGGTCTCTCACTGACTTATAGTGGCTCTAGACCTTGGAATATGGAGTACTGAGACAGGGTCACTTCTCAGGAGGCAGTGACAAAGTCAGATCTGGACACTGTGGTAGCCATGCTGAAGGGCTCTGACATACCCACAAGAAGTATTGAGTCCTCAGAAATAAGAGAGTAGGGCTCAGGGCAGAGACGGAGACTAGAAACGGAAATCTGTGGGTCACCTGCACAAGGTGGTCGTGGAGAGAAAGGGGGTCTACATGGACATGTGAGCATGTGACCACTCCAGAGGATTGAGTGAGATGAAACTAGCTTTTAATTGTCAAATGTCATCACAAAGAACGGATGTGGGAATCAAAGGAGTCCTGGCAGGGCAGAAACCATGGTCTCCAAAGCAAGGAGAAGCTCCCCCTCCCCCACCCCCACCTCCCGCCAATCCCCACACCCCCATCCCTGTCCAGAACTGCTCAGTCATTACAGCCATCCAGCTAACAAGGCACCAAACAGTTTCCCGAAGCAGAGGGTCCCCTTAAAACACAGCCGGCCTCTGTATTGGCAAATCTGACAGTCAAGCCACAGTATGTGTTACATTTTGATAGAGATTCGGGAGAGATGAATACAGGCTGGGAAAGAAGGAAATCGAGGTCTTTAGAAGGAGCTGCTCCATCAGTTACTACAGCTGCCTCATCGGGCTCCTCTGCCCGAGGGAGGGAAAGTCCTCCTCACACCATTAATCTCCATGCAGCCTGGGCCAGCTTTCACAGATCATCCATCCCCATGCCCTCAGGGAACCTCAGCCATCACCCTTTCCTGCTGCCCAGGCAGGGCCAAAGCCATGTTTATACACACAGAACTGAGACGGCTTGCACTGAACAAAACTCCTTTTAAAAGTTTGCAGCATAGCAAAAGCAGGAGACTGCCTAAAAAAAAAAAAATTACTTTTATGGTTAAAATTCTGCTATTAAAACTGGGTTTTTAGAAATTACAATTTCATCTTTTGGATTTGTTTCATTAAAACAGGTGGTGGTGGCGCACACCTTTAACTACTCAGACAAACCCTGTCTTGAAAAAACAAAAAAACAAAAAACAAAAACAAACAAAAAAATTACAATTTCAAAAGCCTGAAACACTGTGCCCCATTCGGCTTTAGGTTAATGACTATAAAGGGTGTACATAACATGGAAACTCCACCAAAACATCAATATATATGTTTGTTTTTGTTTTTTGTTTTTCAAGACAGGGTCTCTCTGTGTAGCCCTGGCTGTCCTGGAACTCTGTAGATCAGGCTGGCCTCAAACTCAGAGATCCACCTGCCTCTGCCTTCCGAGTGCTGGGATTAAAGGCGTGTAACATAGCCACCTGGCAAAATATCGATATTTAAAGAAAGAAATTTATAGAATGATTCTAATATTCCTGCCATGTGAAAATAAGGTCTCAGAGGTAAAGAAACAGTTCATATCCAACAATGGTCTTATTTCCTGTCACCAATGCAAGGCCACCATCCTAACAGCTCTAACACTTGTCAGTGTGGCATGTGGGTGCCAGGCTAAGATGTCTGTGATGCAGGCCCAGGACACCCTGAGCTTTCTTCTTCCTATCTACCCACATAGAAAAGCTTGTGCCATTAGTCAGCCCGGCTTCAGCTTCTTGTTTAGACCTGTAAGTCCAGGAGGACTGCAATGCATCCTGCCTCATTCATGGCTTCAACTCTACAGTATAGCTCAGCTCTCAAAGGAAGGTGTCGTGTGAATGCTAGACAACAAACTTCTCACCCTTCCATCTCCGGGTTAGCCTCATGAGCCTAAGAAAATGCCCTGTAAAGAAAAAGTAAGCTTCCTCCACACAAATCCAAGTCCAATGCTCAGGGCTTTCTTAGGCCTAAGAAAGAAATGAAGGAAAAAAACTTTTTGTTTTCTTTTGTTTGAAACAGGATCTCACTATATAGCTCCGACTGGTCTGAAACTCACTAGGTAGACCAGGCTAGCCTCAAATGTATCTTCCTTCCTCTCACTCCCACACCCTGGGAGAAACATCTTGACCACCTACTACAGGCAATAATTCAAAGGCCACTCTATACCTGCAGAAAGAGGAAAGGAGAAGCCACCCTGACTAACATTCAGCTCATCCATTGCAGAGGTGGGAAAGCCCACTGCCTCACAGATCACAGAGCAGTAGCCACCGGCAGCAGTGAGGCTCCCACCCAGGACAAGGATGCTCAACACAAGGCTTTTCTTCTTTCCTCAGCTGAGGCTCCACAAAGCAGCCTCTCAGCCAGCGACACTGAAAGCAGGTTTGTTTGGACATTCATTTGTGGGGCTGTGTTTACTTTTCAAGATTCTTGGTTAAAAGGACTTTTCTTTCCAACGGCTCATGGTTGACACCAAAGCCACAAAACAGACCCAGCCTGGGAGTTGAGAGGATGGGGGTGAAATGCCACAGGGAGGGAGCTGCTTTTGGCTTCTTTGAGAATTCCTTGAGGTTCTGGCTTGGGCATGTCTGTCTGAGGTGCAGGAGGATGGACTGTAACACACAGGGAGCTTTCAGAGACCATTCACAGTGGGTTGAGACCCCAGCTTGGCATCTGGTGCCAATCAAGAAAAGAGCAGACGCCGATGTCGATGCAATGTGATAGGGAGGGATGAAACAAAGGCTTACACTGGAGCCAAGGGTGGGTGTGGGTGTGTGGGTATGTGTGTGTGTGTGGGGGGTGGGGGTAAGCACAGGGTGGTCACAGCAAACAAGGGTGAACAAAACACAAAATGAATACCCCTAAGGATCTGACATTGGGGGAAGCAGAGTTTAAGACCAGCCTGGTCTACAAAGTGAGTTCCAGCCAGCCACGGGCTGTGTGCAGTGACACCTTGTCTCAAAATAAAAACAATGAAATCTCTTGAGTTGCACACTTTTTGTTTTCTGTTGTTGGTTTTCATTAGTTAATGTTTCTATGTGTATGAGTGTTTTGTTTCACGTATGTCAATGCACACATGCATGCCTGGTATCTGCACAGGCCGGAGCAGGGTGTTAGAACCCCTGGAACTGGAGTTACAGATGGTTGGTAGCCTATATATGGGTGCTAGGAATTGAACCTGGGTTCTCTGAGAAAGCAACTTGTACTCTTAACCACTAAGTCATCTCTCCAGTCCCTCATTTTTTGTTTTTGGTTTTGGTTTCTTAAGCTAAGGTCTCACAAGGTAGTCCCTGTCTGGCTTGGGACTCACTGTGTAGACCAGCTGATCTTGAACCTTGTGGTGTCTCCTGAGTGCTACAATAACAAGTGTGTGCTACACTCCAGCTGAGCTGTACGATTTTTTTTACATTTCAAGGTGCTGAATAGGAATAAACACTGTTTTGTATTGTTATAAGGAAAGACCCAGACTACAAACCATAGATGCAAGGGAGGAGTTCAAAGCTCTGAGGCCACACAGCCTCATGAAAGGAAGGGTGCAAGAGGACACGGGACTAAGAACCTGGAGCACCTCAGTGTCTCAAGACTGGCAAGAAGGAGAATTAGCAAAGGTCACTGAGTCAGAGCGACCAGAGACAGAACTGGCAAAGCATGTCTACCAAACCGAGTGACACAGACAGTGTCTCGGAGGAACAATGTGTGTGTCCACTTGTGAGACAAGTGAGTTGTGGAAGTCACTGGCAACTGCTGTACAAGAGACTGCAGCAGAATAATGATGACAGGAATCTAACTAGAGGCCCTGAGGAAAAAAGGCAGGGCTGGGGATGCAGCTCAAGACCCTGGGTGCCACCCCCAGCACAATACACATAAAGACAGAGAGGAAAAGAAGAAGAGGTGGCATTGAACACTTACCCCACCCAGCACTTGGGGGATAGAGGCAAGACCGTCAGGAACTGAAGGTCTATAAAGCTATATAACAGCTCTGAAGTCAACCTGGGCCACATGAGGCCCTCACAGACACCAAAAATAAAATCGCTTTTGCCTACCACACTAGCTAATGTTAAAAAACTGACAATAAGCCAGGCAGCGGTGGCGCACGCCTTTAATCCCAGCACTCAGGAGGCAGAGCCAGGTGGATCTCTGTGAGTTCGAGGCCAGCCTCGTCTACAGAGTGAGATCCAGGACAGGCACCAAGACTACACAGAGAAACCCTGTCTCGAAAAACCAAAAAAAAAAAAAAAAAAAACTGACAATATCTTAAGTCACATGACAACAGACAAATGTACACACTCATAAGTGAGCATATGAATTAACCAGGTCTGACAGCAGACCCTGGTGGCTGACAAAAAGAGACATGAAACGCACGGGCCTTTGATCCAGCAGTCACATGCCTAGGGATTTATGCCCCCCTCCCTCCCCCCTAAAAAAATGATAGGAGTACAAAGCTATCTTTGGGAGAATTTAAGACCACAACAAAAATCCATAAAGGCCATGGTTAAACCGAAGGTGCATGCGTACAGGACAAAACAAAAGCAAAAAGCCCTAAACTAGGTATGGCGACCCACACCTGAAATTCCATCACTCAAGAGGAAGAGACAGAAAATCCCTGCAACTTTGAGGCCGATCTGGTCTACACAGGAAATTCCTGACCAGACAGGGCTATATAGTGAGACCCAATCTCAAACACACACACACACACACACACACACACACACACACACACACACACACACACGCCTACACATAATGAAATCATACTCCAGCTTTTGAATCTGCTCCCTTTTCCTGGACAGTGAGATGTAATACAGTCTACTTCTCTCTGCAGATACTGAGTGGGGAAGGTGAACACAACTCCAAGCAGCAGACTGTAACTTTTAAATTTTAATTTAAATTTTAAACTATGATTTTTAAGCTTCTGTGCTATCATGCTCAATGAGTTTGGGGCATTAAATTAAACTTCAGCTTAGGAGATTTTAGTTAGAGAGGGGTTTATCCAGGCATTATCTCTTAAGAGTAACTATGTATGAATATATCTACATCTACAGTTTCTAGATATCTAGATAATAGAAACAGAGAATTCAAAACAATGTCTAACACATATCAAGCATTCACCAATATGAAATAATCAGAAGATAAATAAATACTTTGGGGGGGGGGGGGGTTCAAGACAGGGTTTCTCTATGCAACAGTCTTGGAACTCACTCTGTAGACCAGGCTGGCCTCGAACTCACAGAGATCCACCTGGCTCTGCCTCCCAAGTGCTGGGATTAAAGGCATGCGCCACCACTGCCCAATTAATACTTTTAATTTAAAAGCCCATATTGCTTTTTAACTTTTAATTTTTTTCATTTTATGTGTATGCGTGTTTTGCTTGTGTGGTACATATGTGCACTGCACACATGCCTGGTGTCTGTGGAGGACAGAAAAAGGCATGAGAGTCCCTAGAACTGGAGTTACAGATGGTTTTGAACTGTCGTGTGGGGTGCTGAGAACCGAACTTGGATCCTCTGAAAGAACAGCAAACTCCCTTAACCACTGACCCATCATTCTAGGCCCTGTTTTTTGTTTTTTTGTTTTTGTTTTAGCTGAGGATGGAACCCAGGGCCTTGTGCTTGCTAGGCAAGTGCTCTACCACTGAGCTAAATCCTCAACCCCGTTTTTTATTTTTTAAGCTTTGCAAAATCCACACAGAACATGAATTTTATATCGCTTTTATGGACATGAGGACTATTAATAATACTCAATCCCATGAGCAAGACAAAACGTCTCGGAATCTAGTGTTGCTGTGAAGTTGCCATGGGTTGGAAAACTTGGTCCCAGTGGTTTACCAGGTTCACACACATAACTGGCTATGCAGGACTGGTTCAGCAGCTCTACCAGGAGGCCTGCTCAAGCACTATGGCTCACAGCCCTGTCCACACACTGCCTCTCCCAGCTCACAGCACCGCACACACTCCCTTCCACCTCCCTCCCTTGCCTGCCTGCCTGTCAGATAAAGAACTGAATGGTTTTACAAATTTAAATTTAAAACTGTAATTGAACAACCCCCCCCCCCCCCACCATTTCCCCCTCTTCTCTCTCTGAATCAGTCTTTAAGGTTCAGGAGTTTTATTTCCCTTTGAGTTGAAAGTGGGGAAAACAGCAGTCTGTTTACTTTATAATAAAGGCACACACTGTCTGTCAGGCGCCAGGGCCCACCCACCAGAAGCCTCCATCCTCGGGAGCCTGGGAGGGGCCTGAGCCCTTGACTGGCCAGTCTGTTCTCCGGAGGTAAGGCCTGGTGACAAACTTCTGCTTACAAGATGTTTAAATAAACAAGGAGCTGTTTGCTTTCTTTTTTTCTGATCTTAGAAACACACACAGGGGAAAGAAAAGAGCTACACATAAATGAGCAAGAGCGGGAAGCTTCTGAAAGCTCACTTCACACTCACAGCCGGATGAGTGTGGCAAGGGAATGAATGAACTTATAGACGAGGCTGAGAGCCGGGCTTCTCATACGGAGAGGAGGAGTGATAGAAGAAACTGGGTTTCAACTGGAATTAGAGGGTTCATTCAGTGTTCATTTACGGTGTTTAATACAGAGGTACAGAGATATTTGCTTATCTGTGTGCACGAATGATGTGTGCATGTGACTGTGTGTGCATGCACATACACACACACACAGAAACCCTATCAGAGAGTTGGGGAGACTGTCCAGTGGGTCAAAGTGCTTGCCACTCAGTGTGACCTAAGTTCAAACCCCCAGAACCCACATAAGCCAGACGTGGAGCACAAACATCAGCAATCTCAGCACTCCTATGGAGAGATGGATCCCAGAAACTGGTGGGCCTGCTAACCTGGTATCTGCAGCAAAATAACAGACCCCATTTCACACAAGGTGGAAGGTGAGGACAGACACGTAAGGTTGTCATCTGACCCCATGTGCACACTGGCATGCTTACACATAATGCCTGTGTCTGAGTGCACACGTACACACACACACACACACACACACACACACACACACACACACGGGAATTTTTTTTTATTCTGTTTGAAACAGAGTTCACTATGTTGCCCTTACTGACCTGAAACTCATTATGTAGACCAGGCTAACATCAAATTCAGAGAGCTCCACCTATCTCAGCCTCCTAAGTTCTGGAAGTAGAGGTGTGCACCACCACACTAACTAATTTTTTAAGACTATTTATTATTTAAGGAATAATAAACTTTATTATTTAAATCCATCAAAACCAAGCATCACAGCATAGGCTTTTATCCTTAGCTGCTTGGGAGTCAGAAGTTCAAGCCCTACCTGGGCTGTAACGCAAATCCAAGGCCAGCCTGGCAACTTAAACAGGATCTTGTTCCAAATGACAAACATAAAGAGCTGGGCTGCCAGGTGGTGGTGGCACATGTCTTTGATCCTAGCACTCGGGAGGCAGAGGCAGGCAGATCTCTGAGTTCAAGGCTAGCCTGTCCTACCGAGCAAGTTCCAGGACAGCCAGGGCTACAAAGAGAAACCCTGTCTCAAAAAATCAAAAAAGTCAAAAGAAAAGAAAGCTGAAGAGCCAAAGAGTTCCTAAGAACACTGAGGAGGATCTGTCCGAGGGCACCGACCCTCCCTCCACCTGACAAAAACCCTGGGAACCCCCAGGATCCAGAAAGGAACAGCCCAGCTAGGGCTCCGCCCCAGACAAACGCACAGAGGGACAAGCCTACTGCACACGGGCTCTAAGTCAGTACCTGACACCACTTTCACATCTAGGTAGCTCTAGTGGGTCTCAAAACGGAGCTTAGAGCCAACCAGACTACCGAATATCACCCCCAGTTTCTGAGTCTTCGGTTTGCCTGACCCGAGAATTTACATTTTTGATAGGTTGAGCATGGTGGTACACACCTACCATCCCAGCACCTGGGAAGATAAGTCAAAAGGATCATACAAACTCCAGGCCAACCCAGGCTACACAGTGAGTTCAAAGCCAGCCTAAACTATACAGTAAAGCATGTTTTTTAAAAAAAAAAAAACAAGAACTGGCCTGGACCTAGTAATATATACCTGTAATCCCACCCTGTGGTAAGCAGGGACAGGAAAATCAAGTTAAGACTACCATGGGCTGCATGAGACTTTGTCAGAACAAAACAAAACAAACAAGCAAGGGCTGGGACCGAGCTCAGCCAGAGTGCTTGCCTGACACGTCCAACACCCTAGATTAATCCTCAGCATGGGAATGCAGCAGGCGCTACTGAGCCAATGCCATTTCTTTCCTGGGATTTATTTATCTGCTCATTTATTGAGACAGAGAACTTGCTATGAAGCCAAGGATGTCACCAGGCTACTTTATGGGGTGCTAGGAATTGAACCCAAGTATTAGGTAAACACTCTAACATACATACGTGTGTGTGTGTGTGTGTGTGTGTGTGTGTGTGTGTGTGTATCTCAGATTTTATATGTAGGAGTGTTTTGCCTGCAATTTATGTCTGTGCACCACATGCATGCAGTGTCCATGAAGCCCAGAAAGGGGTGACAGATCCTCTGGAATTACAGTTACAGATGGTTGTCAGTCACCATATAGGTGCTGAGAACCGAACCCAGGTCCTCTGGAAGAGCAGCCAGTGCTCTTAACCACTGAGTCACCTCTCCAGCTCTGCCTTTTCTGATTTTAAAGAAATTACCTTCATTACAGGGTAAATTTTAGTGATTCTGGATTTTGGTGTGAGTTTTTGTTTTATTTGTCTTATTGAGCTAGGCTCTATTAGGTAGTCCTGGCTGGCCTAGAACTTACTATGTAGACCAAGCTGGCCTCAAACTTGAAGTGATCCTCCTGCCTCTGCCTCCATAGTGCTGCAATTACAGGCATGTGCTACCACACCTGGCCCAAGATTATATAAAAATAAAAACAAGTGGTGGGAACACATCAAAAGGACAGTGAGAGGGCCATCACAATGGGCCAGCAGGGAAAGTGCTTGCCACACAAGCCTGACAACCTGGAGTTCAGTCCCTGGGACCCAAAGATGTAAGAAGCAAACCAACTCCCATGAGTTGTCTGCTGATCTGCACACACGCTCTTGTGACCTGTGTGCACATATACACTTACAAACACACACACAATAAAAACAAATAAATGTGGATGGAGGTGCATGCTAGGGCTATAGCTCGGTGTTGGAAGCTTGCCTAGGGTTCTATCTCCAGTACTAGACAAAAAGAAAGGAAGGGAGGAAGGAAGGGATGGAGGGAGGGAGGGGGGAAGGGACAGAAGGAGGCAGGTTAGAAAACAAAACAAAATGTAAGCCAAGTGTAAACCCATCCCTGTGATAGCTGGCACATTATCATCATCATATATTACACATAGGAAATAACCCATATATATTACATATAGGAAATAACTTTAACCCGGGTTAAAGCACAAGAATCAATTCAAGTCATCCTCAACTCCATAACAAGTTTGAGGACAGCCTGGGCTACATGAGTCCTTAGCTCAAGAAAAACAAAACAAAAGGTGTTGAGGATTTGGCTCAGGGCTTGCTTTCTGAAGTGCTGGGATCAGTCCCCAGCGCTGCGGGGAATCAATATGCAACCTTGAAAGCAAGCTTCTAGACTAGAGCTATCCTTAGGAGCCAGAGCAGCACTCTGGGCAGGTCCTTCTGCAGCCATAACCAGGGCACTGTCCCTGTAGAAGGTCAGCAAAGCTGACCACACAGAACCACAGGTCTTGAGGAAACCCTTCATCACAGCATCCCTCGAGGGAAGGCATACAACAGCTGAGTCCCAGTCAACTTGCAAGTCCACTCAGGGAGAACAGGGAGTGAGAGGAAGAATTAACTCATCTACGGAGCAAAGGAAGACCGGGTAGGGCAACCACTGCCCAGAAGGTCCTTTCCTGACCTATTACAAAAAGACCAGGCCAGAAGGTAAGTGTGACCCACTTACTTTCCATAGCTGCAGTCATACTAAGACATTGCTCTGCAAGCATCTCCAGGCCACACCTCCAACGTAAGAGCTGCTGACAAGGACTGCATTGGGAAGCCACATTCTCCAAAGCTTTGGCATCGGTCAGAGCTCTCCTCAGACAACCTTAGGACTGTCTCCCATTCAGGCAAGAAGGTCTCCACATGTGGAAACAGGTTCCCCATCTCTGGCAACCACACTTCTTCATCTTTGGGAAGCACGGTTCAGTGAGGACAGTCACTGAGCTCTGCCGTATGCGGGCACTATTGTTAGCAAGCATTTAATCCAGGCAAAGAAGAGCACATGGGGGCCAAAGTCCAATGTCACAGAGCTGATGGAACTGGAATTCAGTCCAGTTAGTCTGGCTCCAGGGTCTACATATTAGATAGGGACAGGTCACTTCTCCATATAATGTATGCCAGAAGAGCCTTGTTCAAAGAGAAAGCTTTATGAAATGTGATCAGAATATCATGTAGACAGACCACGCTACTGTTGTCCAAGAGGACTTGTTTCTCTAAGAAAAGGCAGCCTGCTGCCCTGTTATGAACCACATTTCCTATCTGATTCTCATCGGATGGGCTCACTGCCCACCCAGCCACACACAATGTGCTACAGCTCATGCCAGAACAAGCAATGGCAGCAAGAGATGAAGCCAGTGCCAAGCGCGCATGAGACCCTGGGTTCGATCCAGCATCACGGAAAAAGGAGAGAGGAAGGCACGGGGGGGGGGGGGGGGGGGGGGGGGACGACGACAGGAGGGGAAGAGAGGGTTGGAGATGTAACTCAGTGGTGGCATATTTACCTAGCATGTAAAAGAGGCCCTGAGTCAATCTCCAGTAATGAGGCAAGGGAAAAAAGTTAAAATAGAACAGTTTAAATGGGGGGGGGGGGGGGGGGGGGTTGGGAAAAACTTAAGTAAAATGCTATTTAAAATCTTTATACTAATAAACAGTAAGAGTTCATGAGTCTGAGTTGTTTTCTCAGAAAAAAAAAAGAATTAACAAAACTGACTCAAGATGAACCAGGGCAGTTGAATAAACCAATAATTATGGGGAGTGGGGTGTGGACTAAAGAAGTCATCAAAGAATTATTCAAATGACGATGCCAGGCCTGGTTGGGTTTCGTGTCTGGGCTCTTTCCTGCACTCATGGAACAGATAATTCCCATGTCGCAGTCTGTTCCCAAAGTTGGAAAGTGCTTCCATTCATTTTAGAAACTTAGTTAGCCTTTAAAGTCAGGCACTAGGAGCTCATGGAGGCTGAGACAGGGGGACTGCTGCAATTCTAAGACCAGCTAGGGGTATATGATAAGTTGGGCCTTGATGTGAGACCCTGTCTTTAAAAAATTTAGTAACAATAATTTTAAAAATAGCTTAGTTTTTAAAGCTGACAAAAACAGAAGACCAAAACTACAGATGTCACTAACAATACTGATGGGAAATTCCTCACTGACTCCAAGTAAGTGAATTTAACCAAAATTTCCAGGAATAATCTACCCTGAGCACTTAAATACCATCTAGAAAGTTTATACAATAAGCTAAAGAAGAAAAGTCACAGCCCGGTGTTGTAGCTGACTGGCGCTCTCTCTCTCTCTCCCTCTCTCTCTCTCTCTTTCCTCTCTCTCTCTCTCTCTCTCTCTCTCTCTCTCTCTCTCTTCTCTCTCTCTCAATATTTAACTGAAGCAAACGGGGGCTCCAGCGACAGCTCATTGGTTAAGAACAGCCCATGCTCTGGAAGAGGACTAGAGTTTGCTTTTCAGCACTCACATTAGGCAGCTCACAACTTCCTGTAACTCTAGCTCCTGAGGATCGAATGCCGTCTTCTGGCCTCTGAGAGCACCCCACAAAAGTGCACATACACACACAGAGACACATAGTACACATAAATATACACATATACACACATAGTACACATAAATTAAAAAATTTATTTCCTTTTATTTTTGTGTTTTATATAATTTCCCGTAACCTAGACTGCCCTTGAACTCCTGATCCTCCTGCCTCCACCTCCTGAATGCTGAGATTACAGGTGTACATCACCACACCCAGCTAACAAAAAATGCTAATAATTATTATATAAAACAAAAAATGGTTGAAGCTCTAGGCCAGTGGTTCTCAACCTGTGGGTCGTGACCCCTTTGAGGGTTTGAAGGACCCTTTCACAGTGTCGCATATCAGACGTCCTGCATACCAGATATTTACACTACAGTTCATAACAGCAGCAAAAATACAGTTATGAAGTATCAACAAAATAACATGGCTGGGGGGTCACCACAACCTGAGGAACTGAATTAAAGGGTCGCAGCATTAGGAAGGTTGAGAACCACTGCTCTAGGTCAATTTTATCAAATTTAAGAGAAAAAAGTCAGGGCAAGCAAGCCTCAAATCTTGGCAGCGGCGCAGAAGGAGGGAGTGAGCGAAGAGCAAAGGCACGCCTTGTGAGTGAGGGTCTGAGAAAGCTGTTATGCTCAACAAAAGAGGCTGTCGGGCAGCTGCATGGAAGAGAAGAGGAAGCTTCCGAGAAAGAGGGAAAGTCCACAGAAAAAAGCAGGCGCAGGCTTCTGGAGAGTGAGAGAAAAAGAGATAAAAAGAAAAAAACGAGAGTTATACTTTTCTGACTTAGAACTTAAAAAAAAACAGGGCAGCTGTGCAGTAGAAAGAGAGAGGGCGGCCGGTGCAGTGGGAAGAGAGACGGCGGCCGTGCAGTGGGAAGAGAGACGGCGGCCGTGCAGTGGGAAGAGAGACGGCGGCCGTGCAGTGGGAAGAGAGACGGCGGCCGTGCAGTGGGGAAGAGAGACGGCGGCCGTGCAGTGGGAAGAGAGAGGGCGGCCGTGCAGTGGGAAGAGAGACGGCGGCCGTGCAGTGGGAAGAGAGACGGCGGCCGTGCAGTGGGAAGAGAGACGGCGGCCGTGCAGTGGGAAGAGACACGGCAGCCGGCGGCCGTGCAGTGGGAAGAGACACGGCAGCCGGCGGCCGTGCAGTGGAAAGAGACACGGCGGGCCGTGCAGTGGGAAGAGAGCCGGCGGCCGTGCAGTGGGAAGAGAGACGGCGGCCGTGCAGTGGGAAGAGACACGGCGGCCGTGCAGTGGGAAGAGACACGGCGGCCGGCGGCGCGTGCAGTGGGAAGGAGAGACGGCGGCCGTGCAGTCGGAAGAGAGACGGCGGCCGTGCAGTGGGAAGAGACAACGGCGGCCGTGCAGTGGGAAGAGAGAGACACGGCGGCCGTGCAGTGGAAAGAGACACGGCGGCCGCACAGTAACAGCTGCAAAAACAAAACAGCAGTTCTGAGACAGACCCTTTCTCAATAAGCAAATAAGTAAAGAAATAAATAAAATCCACTGCATGCTACAGTACAACAGAAATCAGCAACCCAGCCATTGCTGATGTGCACATAAATTGATAAAACTTTTTGGCAACATATGTCCATAATCTTGAAAATGTTTAAACTTAGCCAACTCATGGTCAGTAACTTATCCTGAGTAAATTTTCAAACATGAGCAGGGAGACTCATAAATCTGTGAGATACCATGGCTGTTCTGCCTGCCAAACACTGAAAAATATTCAAATGTTTAACCTTAACTTTCATACAGCTGCATAACAGAGCAATCAAAATTTAGATTTTAGAAAAAGAATTAAAGATATAGTAATACCTTTTATGAGGCAATAGATATGGGAACAGTAGAGAAGCCCTTCAAAACTGAAGACCAAGGCCAGAGATGGAGCTGAATTGTAGAGCATTCCCAGGCATGCAAGGAGCCTGGACTCAATCTCCAGCACCTTTATAAACCAAACAGAATTTCCCACCACCAGCAAGCAATTCCAAAAGAACTGAAAGCAGACCAGATGTGCAGGCTCACACCCATAAGTCCAGGACTTAGGAGACTAGGGCAGGAAGACTGTCATAAATTCAAGGCCAGCCTGGGCTACAGAATGAGTCTCTGTCACATAAAAACCAAAACGGTCTTTTGAAAGGTTTATTTAATTTCGAGTGTTCTGCCTGCATATGTGCACGTACACCCCATGCACGCCTGGTGGCAGCAGAGGCCAGAAGGAGGATCCCCAGGAACTGTAACAATTGTTAGCCACCATGTGAGTGCTGGGAACCCAATCCCGGTTCTATGAAAGAACGGCAAGGGCTCTGAACTGCTGAGCCATCTCTCCAGCCCCTAAAACACTAAAGAGGACAAATACAGAGGGCTGGAGAGACAGACGACTCCGCAGTTAATAAGGCGCACTGCCCCTGCAGAGGACCTGAGTTCAGTCCCCAGCAGTCACAAGTGGCTCCCAACTGCCCTGTAACTCAAGCCTCCAAGGGATCTGAGACCATGTTCTGGTTTCTACAGGCACCTGCACTCCTGTGCACATATTCCTACACAGAGACATACACGTTACTAAAAAATCTAAATGAGGATAAATACCATGTCTCCACTCACATATGGCACCCACAGTCAAAGACAGAAAGAGAACTGTGGCTGCTAGAGAGACTGCGGGGTCGTTTAGTGAGGAGAGTTTAGCTTTTACAGGGTGCACAGGGTTCTGGGGACAGACGGCAGAGATGGCTGCCCAATGGGAAAGTACCTGACAGCAAGAACCACAGCTAAAGGGTTAAGATGGAAAATTTTGTTAGATACATTGTATCACAATTAAAAAGAAATAAAGCGGAAGGATGGCTCAGCAGTTCAGAGCACTCACTGCCTTCCAGAGGACTCGGGTTAAGTTCCCAGCACCCACAGGGCAGCTCACAACTGCATGTAACTCCAGTTTTGGGTGATCAAATGCCTTCTTCAGACCTCTGCAAGCTCCTGCATGCACATGGAGCACATATATACACTCGAGTACACACCCATACAATAAATCAATTTTTTAAAAAGGAATTAGGAGGCAGAGGAAATCAAAGAGTTTGAGGTCAGCCTGGGCTTCCTAGGGAGGCCACATTTCAGAAAAGCGATACATAAATATATGCTGACACATCTTAGAGCTAAAAGCATGATGTAAAACATACAGAACAAATTTGAATTCCCTGAACTGGAGTTACAGACAGCTGCAAATGCCATGTGGGTGCTGGGAACTGAACCCAGGTCCTCTGGAAGGACAACAAATGCTCCTAACCACTGAGCCATCCCTCCAACCCTATAATCATAAGCTGAAGCATGGGGTTAGCAAGATGGCTCAGTGAGTAAAAATGCTTGCCAGACAAGCCAAAAGCACTTGCTATACAGGCTTGAAAACCTGAGTTCAATCCCAGGTGAAGTTAGAAATAGAGAAGCAACTCCACAAAGCTGTCCTCTAACTTCCACACATGCATTGCGGAATGGGCTCACGCGCGTGCGCACACACAGCCAATAAATAAGAAGCACTATAAAAATGAAGTACGCTGCTGTCCTTATGAGTGTAACTCAGCGGTAGAGCACCTACCCAGAGTGCCTAGTTCTATGCCAGCACCACAAAAATAAAATCAAGCCGAAGTGTGCTGCCTGTACAAACGAAAAAGGAAAGAAAAGGTCACTTGTATTGGTACTACGTTTCTTCTTCTTTTTGTTTTTCAAGAAAAGGTTTCTCTGTGCAGCCCTGGCTGTCCTAAAACTCACTCTGTAAGACAAGCTTGACCTCTAACTCAGAGATCTGCCTGCCTCTGCCTCCTAAGCGCTGGGAATAAGGCATGCGCTACCACCGCCTGGCTGGCACTACACGTTTCCTAAAGATTAGTAGATTTTTAAAAACGTTGAATTATGTGTATGTTTGTATATGTCCATGTGAGCACAGATAAGGAGGCCAGAAGGAGGTATAGAGCTGAATTACAGGCAATTGTAAGCTGCCCAACAGAAGCACCAGGAACTGAATTCAGGTCTTCTGAAAGAGCAATCTGAGCCTTTAACCCTGAGTCATCTCCCCAGCCCCCACCTTTGTTTTTAAAGCATATGTAAGCAGGACACACACATACTCAGCACTAGAAGTCAAAGGACAACGTGTGGAAATCTGTCCTCTCCTTCCACCATCGGAGTTCCGGGGACTGAACTCAGGTTCTCAGACCTGGCAACAAGTATCTCTAACCTGCTGAGGCATCCTCCTAGCCTGGAGCTACATCTTAATGTGAGAATGTCCACAAGTCTGTTTTCACCAGTATAATAACTACCACCTTTAAGTCACAAAAAGCAGACTAAGGATTGGAAAAATAAAGGCCAAATTGGAAGCCAGGCAAGGTACACTGCGGCCTATTGCTCCTAACACTTGAGAGGTAGAGGCAGGGGGATCAGAAATTCAAGGGCATCCTCTGCTACACAAGAGTGTGAGATTAGCCTGGACTACATGAAATTCCTTATCAAAAACAAGGGTGGGGAGGCCTGGGGGTGTGTCTCAGCTAGCAGAGCACTTGCCACAGTCATGAAGACCTGCACTAAATCCCCAGCACTCACCCAGAAACCAGGCACTGTGCACATGCCTATAATGCTGCCCTAGGCAGGCAGAGACAAGGGGATCTCGGGGGCTTGCTGGCCAGCCAGCCAAAGTTTGGTGAGCTCCAGATATCAGTGAAAGACTGTCACAAAAAACAGGGTTGACAGTGCCTGAGAAATGACTCCTGTGATTGACCTCTGGCCACCACATGTATGCGTATATATGAGCACACATACACATGCACACACACATAGAAAATGTCAACTCAAATGACAAAACAATCAAAACAGAGACATGCCCCTGGTCCTAAACCATCTTCACTGTGTTGAGAAGTGTCCAGCAGAAAGGAACAGAGCACAGAAGGAACCAAGGTCTCCCAAGCAAGAAGGATGGGCCTCGAAGAACAAGACTCAACTGCTGTTGCAGTTGCCTTCCCTGAACCTCAACACACACACCCCCACCCCCATGTTTCACTTAGGCTAAGTCCACTTCCAAAAACCATTTCTCGACAGTAGGCATCAGGAGAAAAAGGAGCCTTTCTTTCTACGGCATTTGGCTGCCACATATGGTAGTACTATGAATAGAGGCTTTATGAGGGAGGGTCCCCAGCCCAAAGGCCTGGGTTAGGCCACTGGCCACAAACAACAAGGAACAGACCTGAGGATTTATATGTCCGGGCAGCAGAGGCACACTCGATAATTCAGATGGAGCTGCTGTCACATCCCAACAGCCAGTAAGACCTACTGAGCGTCTAGGAGACCCGGGCACCATCTGTAACCCTATCCCAAACACAGAACTCACACATATGCACACAGCTCCTTTGTTCTGTTCCAGAGCTCAGAGGAGAGAAGCAATGATTTCAGCTGGAGGTACTTGACAGCTTTATTCAACATATCACATGTCTCCTGAGTGAGAAAGAGGTCGAAGGAGAGCCTCCATCCCTGAGGAAGAATTAGGGGACACAGCCTCGCACCCGACAGCCCCTGGACCAAGCACGCTAAAGCCTGCCTTCCTCAAACTCCGTAAGTGGTCTCTAAGGGGCAGAGACACTATGGTCAACCCCAGGACTGGCTGCTACGTCCTCCCTGAGCAGAGACAAATCATACATACTTTTGCCGCCATTATTCTTCAGGACATTGGAGAGGTTGACAGAGGCAGTTCCGAGTAGTTCATTCCTCAAGGTATGACAGCTCCAGACCTTCAGATCTAAATGACTCTGGGCTGTGACATTCCTGGAAAACAAATAAGTGACTCATTACAGCCCCGAAGATGAGCCAGTCACCCCTTGAACATGAAACAAACCGTTATAAGCTACATTGCTAACATCTTGCAGGGGACAAAACAGGAAAACAGTCACATACACAGCTCACACACTGACCTGTAACCCCCTAGCTAATAATGAGTGCTCTGTGAGCTCAATGAGATACAAACACCCAGAGAGGCGCACCATGGGGGCCAAGGGCAGCAGCGTCTGCTACCCCGTCTTCTCTCCACCCCTGCCTCCTACATTCTAAAAGCGATGCCCTTACAGAACAATGATTTCATTCCAGAGAAGCTCGGAGCTCCCGATGCGCTTCCCAGTCTTCTTGGTCTCGCTGGGGAGTCCATCTACAGCCACCTCCACGTAGGAGTTGATTCTCGGCTGGCGGTTGTGTACCTTGGGCTTTGCTGACACCACTGGAAGGGACAGAAAGGAAAAGCAGATGAGTCAAAGAACCCCTATGTGCCCCCCGGCTCCTTCCGGTTACTTCCTTTTAAAAGATCTTTTGTTTTGCTTTGCTTTGTCTCTTAAGAAAGTACTTTTGAAGAATTCCATGGAAACGGTTCAGTCAGGACACTGTTTGCTGTGGATGCCTGAGAACCTCATTTCTATCCCCAGTACCCATGCAGAAGGCCAGGTGTGACATGGCAGTATTGTCTGTAATCCCACGGACAGGCAGATCCCCTGGGGTCAACTGTCAGCCAGGCTGGCCTAATTGGCAAGTCCCAGGTTCTAGCAAGAGATTCTGTCTCAAATAACAAAGTGGACAGTGCCTGAGTAATGACACCCAAGGTTGTCCTCCAACCTCCACATGCATGTGCACACACACACACACACACACACACACACACAAGAAATGTTTAAAATAAGAAACAAAAAAGAGCATAAACAAGCCGGGCGGTGGTGGCGCACGCCTTTAATCCCAGCACTCGGGAGGCAGAGCCAGGCGGATCTCTGTGAGTTCGAGGCCAGCCTGGGCTACCAAGTGAGTTCCAGGACAGGCGCAAAGCTACACAGAGAAACCCTGTCTCGAAAAACCAAAAAAAAAAAAAAAAAAAAAAAAGAGCATAAACAAAACAAAGAAGAAAAAAAGGAGTATGGACATATAGTTTGAAATATAAAGGGAAAAAAAATCACTCCTAACCTAAAAACACACAAGACAGAAAAGTGCTTTACCCAGTAACCCCAAAATCAACTTTTAATTGACTGTCACAAAATCCACTGCATGGCTGTGTTAACATTTTACATTGTTGAGAAGTCTGCTTGCAACTCCTCCTCATTCTGGGACAGTCAGCATGAACGCAGCTGGCAGGCATCGAATCAGCTCCTCAGAGCAGCTGCTGCAGGGGTTCCTCTGGGGTTCCTCTGGAAGCCCCTACAGACTCCCTGTGGTGTTCTGAGTATCTCCATTTGGCCACACTGCGAAGTTGAGTGCTGTTTCCCCCTCTTTGCAAACCACACAGATTTTTTAAAATAGTCTAAAGATGATCACTAAGATCCAACCAACAGTCACTACAGACACTGCAATGCATACGTCATGGAACTGAAGCCTCACAATAAACTCATGACGCAGGAATGTACCATCACCCTAGCTGTGCCCAGGAGGAAACAGGCTTGAAAAGAGAGGTCACTAAGGCTGGGTATGGGGACACATACCTGCAATCTCAGCTATTGGAAGAAGCAGCAGGATTGCTGCAAGTTCAAGGCTGGCCTGGTCTACGTGGGGAGTTCCAGGATAGACAGGGCTACTCTCAAAAAACAAAACAAAAAAGCCGGGCAAACTTAGCCAGGCGGTGGTGGCACACGCCTTTAATTCCAGCACTCGGGAGGCAGAGCCAGGCGAATCTCTGTGAGTTCGAGGCTAGCCTGGTCTAAAAAGCTAGTCCAGGACAGGCTCCAAAGCTATAGAGAAACCCTGTCTCGAAAAACTAAAAAAAAAAAAAAAAAAAAAAAAAAGCCAGGCAAAGTCACTCATGCCTATAATCCCACTGACTTGAGAGGCTGAAATAAGAGCATCGTGTTGAGTTCAAAAGTCTACCCTGGGCTACAGAGTGAGGTCTAGCTCAGCCTGGGTCAGAGTGTATATGTTAGGGGTCAGTGGGTGGAGGGAGGTCACTTTTCCAGTTACATAAAGAGGGAGCTATGAGCCAGAATGTGCCCCCAGCAGTCTGACTCCACCCAAGCTGTATGCCATTCCTGGGCTTTGCTTATCCCCGCTACCACTTTTCTTCAGTAGCAGTACGCCTGAACACACTCCATGACGGTCAGCGATCTTATCGCTTGTACTGTTCACAGTCTTCATGAGAATCAATCTCAGTTAATCTCTCAGTCCCCACCCTCTGTCTCTCTGTCTGTCCTCTCTCGCTCTCTTTCCTCTCTCATTTTGGTTTGCTTTTGTTTGTTTCTGGTTTTAAATAGCATCTTGCTGTGTAGCCCGGACTGACGTGAACTTATTCTGCAGCTGAAAATGGCCTGTCTCCCGAGTACTGAGATTACAGATACACACCATGCCCAGCACACAGCAGCCCTTGTGATAGTCACTTGTCACCAACAGACTAGTGACAACACAGAACATAAAGCCAACAAATATCATATCCCATAGGCACATATCCTACAGCATTCATGACTCCCGCTGGGGACTCCAGGCTGATCAGAGGATGACTGATGTTCCTCACCCACAAGGACAAGACTAACCTCCTCTGAGGGCCCTTCTATTGAGAGTAAGCTAAGCTCCTTCCCAGACCGCTCAGGGAGGTGAGACTCCTGTAAACATCTACAACTTGACAAAGGTCACAGCCACCCCTGGGGTTGTTTGAAGCAGTAACTACTCCAAACCCAAAAGCAACAGTAAAGAGGATGTAAGAAACAAAACAAAACAAAAAACTGGGGGCTAAGACTCAAGCAATAGGGATGGGGCTGAAAATAAAGGTTTGTCACAGACTTAAGGCCTAAAGCGGAACATGTACTGCTTTACACATACACCAAGGCTATCTGAGGCCACCTGGTGGTGAGACAGGAGAACTGCATACCTTAACTGCAAAAACAGGAACAAGTTTTAATCAGTCCTGGACAATCTTTAAAATCAAGTTCCTGCCAGGTGTGGTGGCATACACTATTAGTCCCAGCACTCAGGAGACAGAGCCAGGTGGATTTCTGTAAGTTAAAGGCCAGTCTGGTCTACACAGTGAGTTCCAGACCAAACCAAGCCGACTATTAAACCCTGACTCAAAAAAGGGGGCTAGAGAGATGGCTCAGTGCTTGTGAGCACTTACTGCTCTGGCAAATGACCTGAATCCAGTCCCCAGCACCCACACAGCAGCTCACAACCATCTGTAACTCCAGTTTTAAGGAAATGATGGGGTCTTCCAGTCTCCACAGATACTAGACACACAAGTAGAAAACATACATATATACAGACAAACACTCATACTCATAAAATAAAAATAACTAAATCTTGGGGGGTGGGGGGAGTCCAAACCTTTTACTTCATAGTTAAGCCATCTAAGATTCAAGGAGGTGAATTAACTTACCTAAAATCAGAGTTAGTAGAAGGCAGGGCTGAGGCTAGTCCCAAATCTTCCCCTAAGTCAATTCTCTCAGCTCTACCAGGACAGGATTTTTTGTTGTTGATCTATTTTGGTTTTTATCCTCTAGCTCTTTTTCCCTGTTTGTTTGTTTGTGTGTGTGTTTGTGTTTGGTTTTGTTTTCCGAGACAGGGTTTCACTGTTTAGACCAGGCTGCCTTGAACTCGGAGATCTGCCTGCCTCTGTTCCCCAAGTGCTGCAATTAAAGGCATGCACCAGCACCACCCAGCTCGTACCCTGGTTTTTGTTCTTGGTTTGGCTTGGTTCCCAAGCTTGGGACACATGAGAGCCTGTATCCCAAGCTATGTAGCTAAGGATGACTTTGAAGTTCTAATCTGCCTCCATCTCTGGAGTTCTGAGATTATGAGCACACACCACAACACCCAATTTACTCAGTAGGACTGAGCCCAGGGCTTCATGCATGCTAGGCAAATTCTACCAACTGAGCTACATTACATTCCCCAAGTCAAACTGGTAAAAATCTGAGGCCCTAGGTTCAATCTCCAAGTACCTTTAATCTAAGTATTTGGTGTTAAACAATTACAATCTTGAAAAGAAAATAATAAAGTGGGGATGGACAGATTTGAGGAAGTTAGCAAGATGTGGCTATAGATCAGGGAATGGGGACTTCTGAGTAAAGACTGAAGCTAAAAGCAGTTCACTCAGAGAGGGCAAGGGCAAAGGCCCAGAGGCAGAGGCCTGCCATGTGAGTTCAGCCTAGACCCAAGAGGCCAGTGAGTACAGAAGGAGACCAGGACACACGTAAGAAAACAGCGGTCATGGGCTCGTACTCAGAAATGCAGAGATCTGGGTGGCCTACACGGAACAAGACCTGTCTGCTGTGTAACCACAGCCTGCAAGAAGGAAGGCAAAGGGCAGAATCAGAGAGGCAGGTCTGCAGACCTCAATCCAGAACAGAGTGCCATTGGCTAGGGGAGGCAAGAGCTGGAGCGCAGAGGAGTGCTGAGTACCAGGTGGCAGCTTCACTGCCAGATTAATGCGAGCTACGAGAAGAAAAAGTCCGGAGCACAGTGCCAGACACAGGCACTTTTCTGTGGTCACTAGTGGGGTGACAGTCAGCTACTAGTTACACAATCCGGAGTTCCAAGGAAGGTCTGGGCTGCAGATAACAATCTGAAAGTGACCTTTTACTTGAGGCATTTAAAGCCATAAGGCTAGACCACCTAAAGCCCGGGACACAAAGGAATCAACCATCTCAGACCATTTTAGCTATAAGTTCCATTTTTCTCACCTTCCCATTATTTGCCTTCTTTTCCAAGAACTCTAGTTATAATGTGGTAATCTTCTGAGAACGAACTGTTTCAGAAGACCTGGGTCTCTGGCAGATGTGCCTCAAATACTTCCTGCAATGCCACTCACCTTTCAGAGTGAGCTGGGACTTCTCAAAAGGCAGGGCCACTCCTGCCCGGCTGGAGCTGGCAGATGCCATGTCATCACCCTGGAGCTGCAAGGGAAGCAGGGGGAGGGGTTAGACAATGGCTGGAAGGAGACCAAAGAACTCAACCCAACAGGCTGGAGAAATGGCTCAGTGGTTAAGTGGGGCCCTTGCAGAGGACCTGGGTTCAATCCCAGCATCCACATGGTAGTTCACAACCACTTGTAACTCCAGTTCTAAGGGACCTGATGCCTCCTTCTCACCTCCAAGGGCACCAGGAATGAACATGGTCTACAGACATGCATGCAGGCAAAATACTCATCCCCATAAAATAAAATAAATAAATCTAAAAAATTAAAAATAAAAACCTCAACACCAGGACAGCTATGATGGTGCATACCTGCAATCAGTATGACAGCCCAAGCTTATAATCCCAGCACTTGCAACGTGGAGGCAGGAGGATCAGATCAAGGTCATTCTCAGCTATATGGTGATTTCAAGGCCAGCCTAGTCTACATAGTGAGTTCTAGGACAGCCAGGACTACATAATAGAAAGATATTGTCTCCAAAAAGTATAAATAAGTAGTAAGTAAACAAATTAATCCAGCTTTTTTATGGGTCTGTTGAACCTGAAGATGTGACTGAACATTTCTCCGATGATCCCAAATGGCCAATAAAGCCATGAAAAAATGCCATTACCACCCAACAGGTGTCTCTGTCACTCCTGGGGGCTGCAAGCAGTTCACTTGAAACAGAACTCTTACTCAAAGGGAATTCTGGAACATCTTCATTTCTCACTTGGAAAATATTGGTTCCTTGAGCTGTATAGATATTCTTAACCTTAACACGTTCATTATACAATATTAAACACACACACACACACACACACATTTGTGAATGTCATCAGTGATCTCATCAGACAGGCGTCCAAACAGCAGGAAGCTGTCAAGCCCGTTGTGAAAGAGCGGCCCGAAATCCTAATTTTCTTGTAAGAACAATTTTGTTACTGGAACCAATTCTGCCAGTTATTTTCCTTAGAGTGTCAGATTTGCTTCGTTCAGTTTGAAGAAAATGTCTGCCAATTTCTCAAATCTAGTAACTTCAATTTGTTTCTTGGTTGTTTTCTGAAGGAAAAATCGTTATTTCGTGGAAAAAAATGCAACAGTTTGGCTCTAGATTCCCACACTGCTCAAGTGCTTGTCTTCAGCAGTTACTGCCGCTCACCGTGCAGCAGACGCACACTTCAACAGAGAGAATATAAAAAGACATGCTCAAGAGTCAGATGGGGGCTGGAGAGATGGCTCAGCGGTTAAGAGCACTGTGCTGTCCTTCCAGAGGTGCTGAGTTCAATTCCCAGCAACCACATGGTGGCTCACAACCATCTGAAATGAGATTTGGCGCCCTCTTCTGGCCTCTAAGCATGCATGTAGGCAGAACAATGTATACATAATAAATAATAAATCTTTAAAAAAAAAAAAAAAAGAGTCAGATGGGCTGGCAAGATGGCTCAGCAGGCACCCTGCCACACAAGCCTGGAGACCTGAGTTCAATCCCTGGAACCTCCACAGTAGGAGGAGAGAGCCAGCTCCACAAAGATGTCCTCTGACCGATGACCTACACGACATGAGCCATGGTGCACACGCGTGCATAATCACACACTCACACACACACATGTGTGCACACACACAGAGAGACAATACTAATAATAAATAGGAACTGGCGAGATGGCTCAGCTGTTAAGAGCATGTACTACTCTTTTAGAGGAGCTGAATTCCGTTCCCTGCACCCACATCAAGCAGCTCACGACTGCCTATAACTCCAGCTCCAGGGGACACAACACTAGTGGCTTCTGCAGGCACCTGCACAAACACGCACAGACATACACATAAATACAAACTTTCTAAGTAGTAAAATAGAGTGAATTTTTTATTTATTTTAATTTATTTTTGTTTTTTGAGACAGGTCTCACTATGTAGCTCTGGCTGTCCTGGAACTCACTATGTAGACCAGGCTAGCCTCTAACTCACAGAGATTCACCTGCCTCTGCCACTAGTGCTGGGATTAACGGTGTGCACTACCACAGGCAGCTCGTTTAAGGATTCGTGTTCCCTTCTGCCAAGACTGTGCGGTGACGGAGATCATGAAGACGACGGCGACAGCACACATGGCTGCAGCACCCTCAACGCAAGCGTGACCAGTGAGACAGTGAGTGATGGGTGAGTGCTGCTTTAGTTCTGAGGATGCAGTCTCGGAGACTTCTGGAGATCTGAGGACCACTGGAAGCTGCTGCTGTAAGAGCAGTGTATGGGCTGAGAGGTGTGGTGCACAAATAAAATCCTTGAAAGGCAGGAAGACCACTGAGTTCAAGGTCAGCTTGGGCTACCCAGTAAGACTCAGCCTCAAAAACAAAACCCTGTAAGGGCTGCATGTGGTAGCAAACATCTATAATTCTGGCAGCACTCCAGAGGCTGAGGCAGAAAAGTCACAAGTTTGAGGCTAGCCTAGGTTATAAAAACCAAACCAAAACAAACCATCAACCCAGAGCTGTACTCATGACAGGAAAGGCCTCTGCCAGAGCTCCACCTCTGACCCTGGATTGGTCTTTACAGATAGTCTGCCTCTGGTGGAAACCTCCAGAATGCTCCTTAGAGAAAAAGGTACAGTATTCTACAGCTCAGGATCCCAGGAGACCTTGTCACCACCTCCAACAGTGGCTCTCAGTCCTCCACATGGCTGTGCAGACAGGCCAAACACATGAGCGCTCTCATCTCTGAAACCCTGGCTTCCAGGATCCCACACTTTCTTTGAGTTGTCTGCCTTTTCAAATTGTGATGTGTTTCTAAACTGAGATGCTACACCACCCTTGAAAGGTGGGAATCCAGTTCACATGCATAATTCCTAACCGGGGTGAGGGGAGAGGGAGGGAGGAGGGGAGAGGCGGGGAGGGCATTAGAAAAAGGACATGCAGCTTAAGTACAGTACAGTGCCTCTGGTGATCACGAGAACTGTCACGGGGGACACAGGTGTAAGGACACACGACAGCACGGAAAGGAAGGAGCCACTGAGGCCAAAACAGAAGTTCCCTCAGTGCAGGACAAAAGGTAGGACCGGGGTGGAGGGGGGGGGGGGGGGGTAAAGGAGACTGAGAAACTTAACTGTATGTGCAATCTTTTATCTTTTAATAGGTATTATATAACACACATATGTAAGATGTTTATGTTATGTGTAGGAGTACTCTGCCTGTGTGTATGTATGTGCACCATGTGCTTGCCTGGTGCCCATAGAGGCCAAAGGTGGCTTCCGATTCCCTAGAACTGGAGCCATGGGTGGTTGCTGGGAACTGAACCTGGGTCCTCTGGAGAAGCAACCAGTGCTCTTAAGCACTGAGCCCTCTCTCCAGCCCCAAAATCAGAGTTCTTATATTTATCTCAGTCTCTGAAACATTCTGTATGTCTGACCTTTTTTTCTCAGTAATCAACAATTTTCAGGGGGAATGAGAGTATACCGAATAGTTATAAATCAGGCTCTGGGGTCCGTGCTTTAGCAGAGGCTAAGGCACTACAAGTTGGAAACCCACTATTTATAGACTTTAAAAACAAAAGACTATTTTTAAAAATCTTGATGTCTGCTAGGGCTCTCTCTTCCCTAAGGCAACTGAAGTAAGGGTAGCTTTTGAACCAGCTTGCTCTCCTGAGCTTTGGTCTTTGGTCCAAACTCTAGACAATGAGACTTGGAGCCCCCACATGACTTTGTTACGGCGGATATAAACTAAGTGTCCTGAGCTACAACTAACAGCCCCAAACAAAATGCCACAGATAAATGCTACCTACCGAAAGCTCAGAAAGATCAAGGCCAGCTGAGAACAGAGGAGAAATAAGGGCTCAAAACTCCACCAAGGCCTTCGCCCTCCAGTCATCTGTAATTACAGCCCACTGTTTATGAACACCGGCCTCTGTTATTATGGTAGCTTTGTCTGTAGATCCAATTAGCCAGGTACCACCTGACCATTACAAGGTAAGCTATGTGAACTGTAAAAACCTGTCCAATGTGCATATAAAGAAAAATAACCACAACTAGGAAGTGAAGACAGACAGACTTCAGTCTGCTGAGTAAACCTACCACACAGGAGGTTGAGATAGATGCCAGAGTTTGAGGCTACCCTGGGCTATACCTCAAGACTCTACAAAATAAATAAGAGTCACTGATCCCCAAGTACTTACAACCTATTGGCTCGACTCAGGGTCTCACCATCAACATAATATAAGTAAGTACTGTGTTGAGTTCATATCCCCAACACACTACAGGAAGCTTGGAAAACCTGAACACAGAATGTGCTCCACTTCTGATTCAGAAACACAGAGAGGTGACTAATCACTCTTTCCAGCTAGTAATGAGGAAGTGTTTACAAACAAACAGAAAGACAGAGCAGGAGGGAGAAAGGGGAAGGAGGGAAAAGAGAAGAAAGAAAAGAAAATCAGGAAAAGGAGCCACTTTACGAGCCCAAGACAGGCAGGGGATTCAAACTCACTTATGTAACCATGGACTTCAGATCCCCTCGCCTCCAGGCCCTGAGTGCTGGGACGACAGACACAACCATCAAACCTGGTTTGTGAGAAGCTAGAGATGGAGTCCAGGGCCTCCTCTGCGCAGGGTGAGCACTCTATCCACTAAGCTACAGCCCTCACCCCAAAGTCATCCTTTCAAGTATAGACTTGCGCTGGGTTTTCCTGATTCGGAGCCAAGCTGCCATCACCTCTATCCCACTCCAGACCATTTCATCACCCCCAAATAAACCCTGTTCTGTCCACTATCAGCCCACCCTCCCTCCCCCAGCTCCTGGCAAACAGCAATCTATTTCTTTGTCACAGTGGATTTGCCTACTCCAGACAATTCGTACAAATGCAATCATGTGACCTTCGTGTGGCCTCTTGTGACTGCTTTCTTTCATAGGATGTTTTCAGGTCGCTGTAACATGTATCTTTCTTTTTGTGGCAGAATGTTGCTCCATTGTTTGGCTATACCTTTCACTTATCCATCTGGGTTGTCAGGACCAGTGGACTCATTGCTCTTTCTTCTTGTTTGTTTAGGTTCTTAATATTTATTTATTCATTTTTTTAGTTACTTGTATGTGTATATGCCTACGTGAGCGCTCATGTCCACCAAGCGCACAGAGGTGCTCTGGAACTAGATTTGCAGGCAGTTGTGAGCCACTGTGTGGTAACTGAACTGGGATCCTTTGGACCAGCAAGGGCTCTTCACCACTGAGGCATCTCTCCATCCAGTCCTGCTTATTGTTTTTCTCAGTGCTCAGGATGTAAGGACGGGGCCTGACCCACGCTAAGCAGACACCTCTAAGCAGCACTGAGCTACGCCGTCAGCCGGCATCCACCACTCTACTTCTGTGTGCTTTTTACTTTATTTTTTGTTTTCTAACAGGCCTCTAGCCTAGAATGTCCTCAAACTCTTTTATGGGGTGAGGATGATCTTGAACTCCTGATCCTCCTGCCTCTAGGAGAAAGTTCTGGGTTACTCTTGGCTACGTATTGGAATGAGGTTCCGGCCCACCTGGGCTAACTCAGAGAGAGAGAGAACACAGAGCTTTAAGCTCAGCACTCAGGAGGTAGGGACAGAAGGATCAGGATTTTAAGACCAGTCTCATTTACACAGTAAATCTGAGGCCAGCCTGGGCCACATGAGACCCTGTCTCAACAAAATAAAAAGAGAAGACTCCTTTAATCCCAGCACTGGGAAGGCAGAGGTAGGTAGATCTGTCAGTTCAAGGTTAGCCTGGTTTACAGAGAGAGTTCACACACACACACACACACACACACACACACACACACACACACACACACACACACACGAAAACGAAGACAAGTCAGCCTGGCCTAGTGACACAGGACTGTAACCTCAGGTTGAGGCAGGAGAATCACAAGTTCAGGGCTAGCCTATGCTACAACAGTGAGTTCAATGCCAGCCTGAGTAGCTGACTGAAACCGTCTCAAAAAAAAAAAAGGGGGGAGGCAGAGAAGCACTGGAGCTGTGGCTCAGAAGTACTGTGCTTGCCTGACATGCACAAGGCCCTGGGTTCAATTCCTAGCACCCCAAACAAGAGAGAAACAGGCAAGGCTTACTTGTAAGTAAAGACCAACCCTGTTTCTCTTCTGAAAGATGTGAAGGAGAAGAGCTTGTCCCAAAGATCTCTCCTTCCCTCCCCACCCTCAAGCTTGTCCAGATCTTTCCAACACACACACACGCTTCTTTCTTGGCCTCTTTCCACTGTCCAGCATTGAACTGCCTTCCATTCGCCAGAGGCCCAAATAGAAAAAGAATCAAACTTGGAAAACTTTGCCAAACAGCATGTAAAAACTGGAGGGGAGCTTTCTGCTGAAAGAGGCTTCCAGTACCAGCTGCCTCCACCATGCAGTCCCAGTTCAACCTGAGGAGATAAAGTAGTGTCCGTGAGGTGCACTGGAGAAAAGACCAGCATGTCTGACCAGATCAGGGCCCTGGATCTGTCTCCAAAACAATGCAGGCAACAACACTGCCAAGGCAACTGGAGACTGGAAAGTCTGAGGATGATGGGAAACAGCCCGCTTGGAGCAGACAGGCCCGACTGAGGCTGCACCTTCTGCCTCTGCCCTCATCATCAAAGCCCTCAAGGAACCACCCAGAAACAGAAGAACAGTAAGCACAGTAGAAGTATCACTTCTGACGTGATCGTCAACACCACCGCACAGATGCAGCACCCATCTTTAGAGAACTTTCTGGAACTATTAAGAAGCTTCTGGGTACTGCACAGCCTGTGGGCTGCCACGTGGATGATCATATGATGTCAGCAGCCGTGCAGCAGGATGCCCAGACAGTCAGGAAGCAACCAGAGGCCGGGCGGTGGTGAAACACACCTTTAATCACAGCATTAGGAAGGCAGAGGCAGGTGGATCTCTGGGTTCAAGACCAGCTTGATCTACAGAGTGAGTTCCAGGACGGCCTGGGCTACACAGAGAAATCCTATCTTGGGGGGGAGCGGGGTGGTGTGAGCAACAAGAAAAAAGATTTCAATGGGAAAAAAATCGTGGAAGGGAAACTATCAGCTAACAACAGAGATGGCAAAACAGACCTCAGGATGAACAGGACAGACAAGGCATGAGTGACCAAAGGAAGAGGCCTGCCCTGAGTCCAGAGACTTGGCACTGCCCAGCACTTATTACCACTCAAGCCACTGTTTCTAAGCTGAGGGCGGTGATGAGAACAGGAAGCTCACGACCTTCTAAACAGACTCCAGCTGGAATCTAAGGGAACAAGATCTTGGAGATTCCAGGGCCCATGCCAGTCCTAAGTTATGCAGGTACTGAAAAGCTCACTTGGGCCAGGCTGCTGAGATGGCTCAGCAGGAAACAGCGTTTGCTGCTAACACTGGGAATCTGAATTCCCTCCCACATGGTGGAAGGAAAGAAGGATTCCGGAAAGCTGTCCTCTCCATGTGTGCCACGGCCTCCACACATGTGCCTCAACATGCATGCACACACAATAAATAAACAAGCGTGGTTTTTTTTAAAGCAACAGCTTACTGAACTGATCACGATTTGAGTTGATGTTCATGAATCCACTATCTGACTGAGGAAAACTTCAGATCCCAAGATCAAGACTGAAATCCAATCACTCACCAGTCAGTGCGAGGTTGCATTTGTGTTAAATCTATATAATGGCAGGCTGCATGGGGGGGGGGGGGGGTCTACTACGCTCAACTTGTGTTTGGTGAAGCTGGTATTTTAAACTTTAAAAACCCACTTACTGTCCCGCCGCCTTTCTCTTTTCCAGCCTGGAAGGCTCCTAAACTGGTTGCCAACCCAGAAAGCCAGAGACTACTTAAGTCGGCACTCGAGCCAATCTCAGCCATACTACGAGGTAGCAGTTGGGAGAACAGCCTTCTCAACTACAGCAAAAGAAACCCATCAGCTTGTTGGTTGGTTTGTTTTTATGTGCATTGGTGTTTGGCCTGCATGAGGGTGTCAGGTGCCCTGGAACTGGAGTTACAGACAGTTGTGAAAAGGAAGAGACCCCAGTTCCGCATGACCCACAGCAGTGCTCAGCTGGCCTTCAGACGACTGAGATTTACTCTACAAGGTCAAGCACAGCAGCGGCACTCTTCTCGGACGTGTATTCACACTACTCTCAGGGTGACTTTGTCAGGTCTCAACTCCAGCCCACGAAGTAACAGCTCCCACGCTATCACCTCCTGAGCCTGCTTGTCACCAGACTTCCTCATCTGACTGCCCAGTATCTTCCCTTGGGCTTATACTAGGCCTTGCACAATGAATGTGAATGAAACTGAACCCAAGCCCTGACTACGCTACAGTCTCCCCCTATTTTTTTGTTTCCTGAGACAGGGTCTTATGGAGGCCAGGCTGATTCCAGAGGATAACTCTGACTGAACTTCTAACCCTCCTCCAGTCTCCACCTCAGGAATGCTGGGATTAGATGTGTGCCACCAGGTGTTTACGCAGTGCTGGGGATCAAACCCAGGCTTTACGCACATTAGGCAAGTACTCTATCAACTGGGCCACACCTCCAGCTCTCGTCCCCCATTTAATGACAACTCCATTTCTACTTGTTCATTCCTGACACTTGGAGTCACCTCTGACTGCTCTCATCCTCTCACAGTCCATATCCACGTCAACTCATCCACAAAGCCCACTGGCTGAGCTTCAAAACATATCCCAATGCATTTTTCACCGAGTGTGGCAATGCCCTCCTCATACCTTTTTTGCTTCTACTCTGGCTCCCTCTCTCCTCCACACAATCCCAGTGGGTCCGCCAAAAGGCAGGCTAGACTGTATCCATCCTCAGCTCAGATGCCTCCCTCCCTCATCCCATGAAAACCAACATCCACACAAAGGCCTGCGAGGCCTTCCCTGACCTGCCCAGTGTTTCCTCCCACACCCGACACCCTTCCAAACTCATTCTCTCCACCCACGACTCACTTACCCCCTCTCCAGCCACACTGTGTTCCTGGCTGGTCCCCAAACCTGCCAAAGGTGTTTCTCCTTCCAGGGTTTGACCTTGCTTATCCCGTCACCTACACCACTGTGACCTCAGTCACGTGACCCATGCCGGCTCCTCTTTGGGATCTTTATACAGGAACTAGCACACCTGTAATCCCGGCACCCAAGAGGCTAAGGTAGAACGGGGTGTCAATTTGAGGCTAGCCTGAGCTACAATATGAGTTCCAGAAAGCCTGAGCACTAAGCAAGTGTGAGACCTGCCTCCCAACCCCCAAAAAAGAAGTGCTAAGATTACAGGCATGAATAACTGTTCCCTAAAACTCATTTAATTATATTCTATTTAACATAATAAATATAAAATTTTACCATTTATAGCATGTATTTATAGATTACATTTATATGATTTTACTAGAATATAAAAACATCAGTGTAAGCCAGGCAGTGGTGGCACACCCTTTTAAACCCAGCACTCGGGAGGCAGAGGCAGGTGGACCTCTGTGAGTTTGAGGCCAGCCTGGTCTACAGAGCTGTGCAGCAAGGGCCACACAGAGAAACAATGGCTTGGGGAAAAAAAAAGTGTACCATTTCAGTTTTCATACTGATTCTTCAAAACCTGATGTATTTGACATTCACGGCTATACCAGGGATCGATGGTCCTATATGGTCAGTGGCCTCCGTACTGAATGGCCAAACTCCAGAACGATGCCTGTAATAACGTAGGAGTCTGCGAATGTCCACTGAAGGAAGGTATTTTCCTAGGGCAGAAGCGATGGTTTGAATGTGTTCCCCAAAGTATATGTGGTGGACATTTTACCCCCAGTGCAACAGGGATGGGAGGGGACCTTTAATCGATTAGGTCACGAGAGCTCCAGTGCTGACAGGACACAACAGCATCTGTCACCAAAGGCTCCTAGTCCTGTACGCATGCTCTCACCTTCTGTCATGGAAAGACACAGCAGGAAGGCCCTCCATCTCAGACTGCTCAGCATCACCCCCAAGACAAACTTCAACCGTTTATAAGTTATCCTGCTTGTGGGAGTCTGTTATGGCACCACAAAATGGACTGAAACAGTGTAGTAGTGCAGGCAGGATTTTCTCAACAAGGTCAGCGACACTGGACATTTACAATGTCTTTGCTGACCCTATTCTATTTTTTTCTACATGTCTTTTCTTTCTTTCTTGTAACTCAAGCTGTACCTGAACATCTGAACTTGTGAGCAATCCTCTTCCTTCTGCCTCGCAAGTGCTGGGATTACAGATATATGCCACTTATACCCACCCAAACAGCACACTTTTTATATTTGAGAACTATTTTTAAGTGACACTTTTTATTGCTTCTATGAATAAAAACTAATAGGTCTGGGAACAAAAAAGCCTATGTGGAAAAGATGGCTCATCAGGTAAAGGTGTTTGTCAGCAAGCCTGACAACTGGAGCTCCACTCCCAGGACCCACATGGTCGAAGGAGAGAACCAACTCCTCCAATTATGTATTAGTTCTGGAATCTAAAGTCAGCACTTCAGTAAGCCTCAGTTTCTTCCTCCGCAGAATGAGAGCCATGCATCCTTCACAGATCACAGGTTGAATGAGATGCTGGACCAGGCACAATGGTAATGAATGCCTGCAACCCCAGCACCTAGAAGGGAGAGCCAAGGGAGTCAACCGATCCTAAGTTCCTTAGCAACACAGCCAGTTCGAGGCTAGCCTAGGCTACACCTACCTTGTATCAAAAAGCCAAGAGACACAATGAGAGCCTGTCTCAAAAGAAAGAAAAGAAAGGTTGAACATAGTTTTAATTTAATTTTAATTTAACACAACTTTAATTCCAGCACTTGGGAGACAGAGGCAGGTGGGTCTTCGTGAGTTCTAGACCAGCCAGGGCTACATAAGGAACTTCATCTCGAATAAGTAAATAAATAACCAAAAAATAAAAATAAATGAGATTCTGGTATAAGTTTTTTGCAAATGGGAAAGTAATCACTAAGAGAAAGAGAGATGTGGTGGTGCAGGCCTACCATCCCTCAGGGGACAGAGACAAGAGAGGCTCAAGTTCAAGGCTGGCCTGAGCTACAGGAGTTCGAGGCCACCCAGGGAAACTTACTGAGATTCTTCTGTCTCAAAAGAAAAAGAAAAAAAATTACAAAATGAAGGGCATGGCTAACTCAGTGCAGGGTGCGAAGTTCAACAACAAAAACAAAATGAAAGAGAATGCCAAGCCAATCCCAGCCTGTCCCTCAGGCTCCTTGCTTTCCCACAGATCAGTAACACAGAGCAGAGCCAGCGCCACTGACCAGAGAAAGAGAGAAAACTTAAGGTCAAACCCCTTCTTCACCACATCCAGCAGTAGGACCTTTAAAAACTCCCTTATTTCTCAAACACTGACCAAGTACTCGCAACATACCAGGCGTGAGGCTAGTAGCCAAGGAAGCCACATAAAATAGGATCACTGCCCTTGAATGATTTACAGTCTATCAGGAAGATGAGTAAACAAGGAAGAAAACCAGAACAAGTCAAGCTGGGGCTGGAGAGATGGCTCAGCAGTTGAGAGCATTTACTGCTCTTCCAGAGGACCAAAGTTTAGTTCCCAGCACGAAAGTCCATCGGCTCACAACCACCTGTAGCTCTCTTCTGGCCTCTGTGGGTACCCACACCCTACATATGGCACACACACACACACACAGACAGGAACACGCACACACATAAATAAAAATAATTGTGTTTTAAGCCAACTCTCTTAGCTGTTTGTCCTCTGTGAAGTGGGAAGGACTTCTCAAGACTGCTACAAAAATTAACTTTCTTATGTTTGTCACAGACCCCGGAGTCTTCAATTCCTAATGTATTAATGCAAAGTACTTTTTTCCCCTAGTGACCCCTGAGTCTGGCTTCTGTCAACGTCCCATTTGAACCCTGGCTTCTTTTCACTGCATTCATAAAACTCATTTCACTTCTGCAAAGTTTAGTAAATGTAAAGGGAAAAAGGATGGCCTGTTGGTCTGTTTAGGTCATAATCGTGTAGCCCAGGCTGGCCTGGAACTTGCAGCCATCTTCATGCCTCAGCCTGGAGGATGAACAATCTTAAAATGGGTAATTTAACCTCAAAAAGTATGATCTAGGTCACAGTTCTAAGGAACACAACAGAAACTTCTCCGTCACCCCATCTAGTCACTGCTGGTCAAGATAAGAAGTCACGTGGTAAAGGAAACTGCGTAATTTAAGCCTAAGACGGAATGTCTAAAACAGTATCGGTAGACTTTCAACTGTCCAAGACTTAAAGCAGTCAATGCGTTGCTGAGGTAACGCTGGTCCAGGTCGCTGACAACAGTGGAGGTTGAAAGTCATGCTATGATCCCAGCAAAGCACCTACACGTCTTTAATTTTTTTTTTTTTTTTCTCTCGAAGATGAGCCGATTCGGGAGCATCTCAAAGAAAGATGATCTCAAGGGCTAGGCTCCCAACAAGTGGAAAACCCTATGCAAACAGGGCAAAGTGGGTGTGACCAGAGTCAGCCGATCAAGACTCGGGGATCCCTCCTGAAGTTTAAAAACTGAACGGGACCGAAATCAAAGTCTCAGGTCGCCATCATCTTCAAAGAGGACAGAAGGAAGAGACTCTCGGAATGGGGTCCAGGCCGCATCGTCCAGATTTTTTCTCCCTGTCGCTACAAGCCAGACGCCCACTCCCAGGCAGCCCCTTCCAGGGAGCTTGCGGGTCTCCCGGGCCGAGGTCGGGCCCCCTCCACAGACGCGGCTCCTCCGCACCGCAGGCGCCCCAGGCAGGGGGTCCCCTTCCGGAGGAGCCCGCAGCTGGCGACGCTCGCCGGGCCCAGCGCCCACCCGGCTCGGGCGCGAGCCGGGACACCCCTCCTCGGAGGCCGGAACCGCGCGCCAGGCCCCTCCCACAGGAAGCCGCCGCCCCCCGGCGCCCGCCCCGCGCCGCCCCCGGCCCCTCGCGCCGCCCGCCGCCCCCAGCCACCCCGCGCCGCCCGCTCGCCACCGAGCCCCCAGCGCCCGCGCCACCTACCTGCAGCGGCCACACCAGCGGCGCCTAACTCCGCTCCACTTCCGCCTTCCAGCGCCCGCACTCGGGCCGGGTCACGTGAGCGCGCGCGGTCACCTGACCCGGAAGAGGCTGGCCGGGGCGGGCAGGTGCGGACCACCTAAACCCGGGGCTGCGAGCTTTTGACCTACTGAGGTCCGGGTTGGAAAGGACCTCTTCCTCCTGGGCTGTGCCCGAGCAGACGCAGACACTGGAGGCTCACCGGGCACCAGGGGCTTTATTTATTCCTTTGGAAGTAGGTAGAGTTGTTTCCCTCCGTGTGTACGTATAGGTGGGAGATGACCATCCGGTCAGTTAGGTCAGCGAGTCTTTCGGGGAGTACTGGATAAAAAAAAAAAAAAATAGTATGCTAGCCGGACGGTGGTGGCGCTCGCCTTTAATCCCAGCATTTGGGAGGCAGAAGTAAGCAGATCTCTGTGAGTTCGAAGCCAGCCTGTTCTACAGCGTGAGTTCCAGGACAGCCAGGACCACACAGAGAAACCCTGTCTCGAAAAACAAACAGGCCAACAAAAAAAACTTGCTAACCAAAAAAACAGTATGCTCCCCCAAATTTGAGTGCTGGACAAACCGTGTAACTAATAACCACGTCCCCAAATTTGCAAGGGATGTATTGACCCCACAAAGGTATGCTGGTCAAACGTAAGCATCTCGTCTATTTGGTAATGTTGGCACCCTGTGCCAGCTGTATGTTAGACCTTGTTCTCAGTTCTAGAAGTATAAACGCCCTGGCCTTTGTAGAGCTTCTGTTCTTGTTCCAAGAAGAAAAAGTGGAAAAGGGGAGGCAGGGCGCCGCACACTTCAAAACTTCACCCAAGTCCAGTCTCCATTGGGAACCAACTCCCGTTTCCTTCCTGTGTGGAGTAAACTGGACCTTATGAATTAGCAAACAGGGCCTCTGTAACCCCGGCTGACCTGGAACTCAATGCTGTCCTCGGCCTCCTGATTCCTGGCATTGCGCGAGTGCCTCACCACAGCCTGGATGCAGAGACTTTCTGGGTTTTACAGGACTGAGGGTTGAACTCAGGACCTTGCTCTTACTCGTCAGGGGTGCTACTACTGACCTGTGTTGCCAGCCCTTTTGTTACCTTTCTAGTTTTTATTTGGAGCAGGGTCTTGCTTAAAGTGCTCTAACTGGCCTTGAACTTTTGGTTCTCTTACCTTAGCCTCTGAGTAGTTAGGATTACCAGCTTGTGCCGGTGAGGGGAGGAGACAGGTTGAATCATGGTTTCTTGTAACCTAGGCTGGCATCCACCTCCCAGCTGATTGTTCAGATAACAGATGCATGCCACCCACCTGGCTTTTTGTTGGTTTTTTTTTTTTTTTTTGAAAGGGGTGGTTAACTAAAATTTTTAATTTGTCATTAGTATTTTATTATATGGATGTTTTGCCGGCATCTACATCTGTGAACCACCTGGGTGTCTGGTGCCTTTGTTGTGGGGTATCTACCAGAGAAGACTGCTCAGACATGGGTCTAAGCCAATAGAAAGTCTTTATTAGCCAACTGGCAACTACCCTGGGTGTTCAGGATCAAGCAAGGTTAGTACATTTCGAGACTTTCCCAGAACTATGGATTTTAATGGATTAAGTCTTTTTTCATTTTGGAAAATGGTGTTGTCTACATGCTGAGTTTTATGGCCTGAATGGTACGTTCATCATGGAGTCAGTTGTGCCAAGGTCTGGGGGACCTACTAAGGTCTGAGGCCGATACATTCCCCACTGGTCTTAGTGAATGAATCAAATTGTGGACTTACCCTACTAAAGAGGTGTAGTTGGGTCAGGCAGTGGTGGCACATGCCTTTAATCCCAGCACTTGGAGGGCAGTAGTCGGATCTTTGTGAGTTCAAGGCCAGCCTGGTCAACAGAGCAAGTAGTTGGTACTAAGGACCATTAATTTTACTGAACTGATACAGAATTGGCCATATACTTTAAGATGCAGGGCCCTGCCATTAATCCATTCAGAATGAGAATTAAAGGTCCAGCCAGTGCTGATAGACCCAGGGGGTCTAAGAAAACAGACACTGGTATTAATTATTTGACTTATGTCTTTGTCTCTTTTTCCTTTTGAAGGTTTTCCTCAACCATGACAATTTTTTTTCTAATTACTCTTGATCAATTATCATAAAAACAACAGGTTTCTCTTTGTCTCCTGAGCAGTAAGTCTAAGCCTCTCCAATTTTGTAGGATCATTTCTGCAGGGTAATCCAACTTTTGTTTTAATTCAGAAATGGAAACTATTAATACCTCTAGGTCCTGATGAACCTGTCTACTGAGTTTGGAAAGCATCAGAAGAGGCACATTTAATCACCATTGGTACATGCCCACCAAGTAGTCTCAGGGCCCAGGAATATTGCTGTTGTGCAGGTGAGTTAACCCATTGAAAAGTGAGCATCAGCCGGGCGGTGGTGGTGCACACCTTTAATCCCAGCACTCAGGAGGCAGAGCCAGGCAGATCTCTGTGAGTTCGAGGCCGTCCTGGGCTACAGAGTGAGTTCCAGGAAAGGCGCAAAGCTACACAGAGAAACCCTGTCTGGGAGAGGGGGAACAAAAAAAAAAAAAACAAGAAAGAAAGAAAGAAAGAAAAGAAAAGTGGACATCAGAGTAAGGGAAAGTGCCTAGATGAGAGGTTTTGGACATTAGACAAGTTCCAGTCCCTTGTAAGTCCTCTAATATTAATTTGGGCTGCCCCCAGTCACAGTGAGTTTGTCAATCAATGGGCTGACAGTCTAACCAGTAAATCCTGGCTGATTTCTGGAAATAACTCTCTCCCCAGGGTCTCTTCCTGTGGCATAGAGTCTGATTCTCCAGGTTTTCCCTGTAAGGCCAAACTCTTTCTTAAGGAATTCTTCAGGAAGCCTCAGTTTCACAACTCTTAATTTTTGCAATGGAAATTCCCTGGTTCCTGGCAACTAGGGGGCCCAGCCTCAAGGCGTGCATAGAATCATAAACTGTATTCCTGTCTCAAAAGATAAACTCCCGTATCTTTAGTTTCTCCAGTATAACCAGAAGCTTAAACTGGGCACCAGGGAGTAAATAAGATAACCACATTAGTTATCACCTCCCCTGTATCTGTCGGTCTCAGGTCCCAGGTCTGGGCCTTAAGGTTTGGACCATAACCCTGTATTCATACCAAACATAAGACTCAGGAGCAGGGAGAAGGGCGGTGAGCAGAAGGGCCTGGGTCCCAATGAAACCTTAATTGTAATGGGTCCATAGCCCGGAGACTGTCTATCTGGCATCATCATCTGCTGCTTCTACTTTCTTGACCTGAGTGTGGTGGATCCACAATGTAATGCTACTTACTTTCGCAATCAGAGGAGTGGAAAGAATCACCATCGAGGGTCCTTTCCAAGTGGGTTCCAGCATCCCTTTTGTTACCAGCTTGACCAGGTCGATGTCGACGGGCAAGGGTAAACTGGTGGTGGTCCCGGAGGTTGGCTAGGTCTCTCGGCTCGTCCAATGAATAGCCTATGTGGAGGGCTGGAGGGCTTGTAATGGCTTGAGAAAGGAGTGGCTAGAGAGTTCTGTCAACTGCTGGTCCCTGAGCTAGAGAAGCGTGGGGGGAGGTCTTCCAAAAATAATCTCATAGGGAATAAATCCCTCCCTATATGGGGTGTAGCAGGCTCAAAGTCAAGCAAAGGAAGGAAGTCTGTCCACCCTTCACTGGACTCTAACGAGAGTTTCATTGTTGTTTTTTAATGTCCTGTTTATTCTTTCTACCTGTCCAAAATTCTGAGGTCTATATGCACAATGAAGTTTTCAGTCTATGTCTGAAGCTTTAGCTATTAATTGAGAGATTTAACTGTGAAAGCTGGGCCACTGTCAGATCCCATTGCTAGGGGAAGGCTAAATCAACACCAGTTCCTGGAGGAGCTTTTTAGCTACTATTTGAGTAATTTCAGTCTGGATAGAATGTTTCTATCCACCTGGAAAGGGCATCTTTAAAAACCAGCGAGTATTTGTATCCTCCCCTGGCAGGCTGATCTCAATGATGTCAGTTTTCCCAGAGTTCACTGGGGTGTTGGTCTCTCATTTGAACCCCTTTTGGGGTAAGGGATCTCTGTTTTGAATTAATTGAGCATAAATCTGGCACCTGGCTGAGACATCTTGTGCCAGGCTATCCAGCCTAGTTATAACATACCCTGTTCTGAACAGCTCAGAAAGCTTTGTGAACCCTAAATGAGTAGCCTGGTGAAGGGCAGTTGCTAGAGTCCTTCCTGCTAGTTGTTTCTGGGAGAATGATCTTTCGCTTTCCTGTCCTCCATCAACGTGTGGGTTCGAGCTGTCCATTTCTTCTTTACTGTGGAGTGGATAGGCCCCACCGATCTGAGGGCCATTTGTCAGACAGCCAGGTCAGCGGTTGGCAGTGAAGGACAGCAATTCATAGGGGAAGCCAAACATTTTCTAGGAGGGCCAAGATTTTCTAGTGTCCTTTTTCCAGCAGGGAGAAGCCCTCTTTCTCTATACATCATACCGTAGACATGCCCATCTGAGAGCCTGGGTCAGGTTGACCAGTGCTGCTCTCTGGGCTAAGGTCCCTGGCTTGGGCCCAGGTCATTTCAGTTTCATCTTTCATCTCATAGCAGTCATGGATGTGCACCTGTGGGCTGTCATCAGACAAGAGAGTAGCAGGATTGATGGCAGTGGATTTCTCAAACCAGACCTGAGGGTGGGCCAGGAGTAGGACCTGGTACTGGTCACACAGTCATTAGACAGCCGGCATTCTGGTGTTCCTCGGAGGAGGGTCTCAACCATGTGGGGTACTGTGAGTTATAAGATCCTGACCCAGAGTTAACTTGTTTGTTTTTCATTAGACTAGCAGTAGCTGCCACAGCTCTTAGACAGGTGGGCCATCCTGTGGCTTCATACAGGGTCCAATTGTTAGGACAGGTATATCACAGCATGTTTCCATGGCCCCAAAATTTGGGTTCAAACTCCTATTGTCTTTTGTTTCATGGACAAACAGATCAAACGGTTTTGAGGCATCTGCATACTAGGGCTGGAGCTGAACTCACTTTGTAGCCCAGCCTGGCCTCAAACTCACAGAGATCCGCCTGCCTCTGCCTCCCAAGTGCTGAGATTAAAGGTGTGTGCCACCATCGCCCAGCTCAGAGCTGTTTTTAAAGCTTCAAATGCCTTTTGTTTAGTCTCAGTCCAGATTAGGGGCTCAGTGTCTGCCTTTGTGCTAATGTAGAGAGACCTTGCTGTTCCCACAAACTCTGGTATCCAGAGGCAGCAATGCCCAGCTGCTCCTAGGAACTCTCGAACCTGTGTCTTAGTCTTTGGAGTTGGGATCTGAAGGAAGGCAGCAATCCTACTCTGAGACAGGCTCCTTGTGCCTCGCCTCAGCCAGTATCCAAGATAGGTAGCCTCTGATGTACAGAGTTGGGGTTTCTTAGCTGACGTTCTGTAGCCCAAAGTCTGTAACTCTTGCAGCAGTCCCTCAGTGGCCCTTTCATAATCTGTTTTCCCAGGAAACCTCTAATAGAAGGGCAGGAGGTCAGCTCTTATGTCTCATCAAACAGGCTGGCAAATTTTTAAATCTTTGAAGCAACCTAGTCCATGTAAGTTGCCCATTGTAACTTCCCACTGGGTCTGTCCACTTAAAAGCAAAGATGGGTTGATTCACCTCTGCCAATGGAATGCTGAAGAATGCATCCTTCATGTCCAAGACAGTGTACACCTGTTTCTCTGAAATAATCAGACTCATGACAGTCAGAGGTCCCAGGTTTCTTCATAGGCAGGAGGGTGTATTCCATGATTGGCAGGGCACCAGGATGCCTGACTCTCCAAGCCAGGCAATATGGGCTGCAATTTCCCTTTTTGTTTTCAGGGTCATTGGGTACTGTTTAATCTGGATGAAGTAGCTAAACTGGTTAGTTGAACAATTAAGTATAGAAACTTAGACCAGTCCTGGGGTGTTGATTTCTACCCATACCCCCAGGAAACTTTGTTGTTAGTCTGAGAGATAGTCTATCTATACCTTTTGATTGGAGACAGAACTTCCAGATAGGCAATATTCTTCGGACAGAGGGTAAGACACCAAAATTTTGCTGGGTATCCATAGTTGGAATTTTCTTTGGGCCACCAACCAGCTCCCAAATAAAGACACAGGAACTTGTTATTAATTACGAATGCTCGGCCCTAGCTTAGGCTTGTCCCACTAGCTCTTTTAACTTAATTTGTCTCTAGTCATCTATGTTTTGCTTTGGGGCTTTTTACCCTTTTTTCATTCTGTATGTCCTACTTTCCTGCTTCCTCCATGTCTGGCTGGCTGGCCCCTGGCATCTCCCTGATGGCTCTCTTTCTTCCCTGAGCCTAAATTCCTCCTCCCACTTACTCTCCCTGCCTAGAAATCCCACCTATACCTCCTCCTTTGCTATTGGCTGTTCAGCTTTTTATTAGACCGGTCAGGTACCTTAGGCTGGCAAGGTAAAAGAGCAAAACATCTTTACATAATTAAACAAATGCAACATATCTTTGCATAGTTAAACAAATATTCTGCAACATAAACAAATGCAACACATCTTTGCATAGTTAAACAAATATTCCACAACAGATATCTGTAAGTCTAACTATGTCTCATTATCAGAGGAGGTGATGGTGGCTTTCAGTTTATGCAAAAGGTCTTGTTCCAGCAGGCTGGAGAGGTGGCTTAGAGGTTGAGAGCACTGGCTGTTCTTCCAAAGGTCCTGAGTTCAATTCCCAGCATCCACATGGTGGCTCACAACCATCTATATGAGATCTTCTGCTGTGTGGGCATACATGCAGACAGAATACTGTATACATAATAAATAAATCTTTAAAAAAAAAAAAAAAGGTCTTATCCCACTCTGTTCTCTATTGTTAAATGCCATTTGTTTGTCTGTTTGTTTGTTTTTCAAGAGAGGGTTTCTCTGTGTAACAGCTCTGTCCTGGATCTCACTCTGTAGACTAAGCTGGCCTCAAACTCACAGAGATCCACCTGCCTCTGCCTCCTGAGTGCTGGGTTTAAAGGAGTGCTCCACTACTGCCCAGCCTATTAAACATTTTTTGAGCTACCTCCAGCAACCGGGACATTCATATTTTTCCAACTTTTAGCCAGGCAGTGGTGGCCTGTGTCTTTAATTCCAGCATTTGAGAGGCAGAGGCAGGAGGATATCTGTGAGTTTGAGGCCAGCCTAGTCTACAGAGTGAGTTCCAGGACAGCCTGTGAAACCCTGTCTCTAAAAAAAAAAAAAAAAAATTCTAACTTTTATAATTTTTTTTCAGTACCTGGGGAATGACAAAGGAAATCTTTTTAGTAGTTATCTTTAATCTTTCTAAAAAGGACCTAGCAAAAACTTTTTACCGTCTCCTCGGTCTGTGTTGGACCTATTCTGTCCGGGCTGCATTGTCTGGCATCGATACCCCTGCCTAGCCCAAGGGCAGTTTTTTTCTTTTTTCAGAGATGACTGTACCCAATTATGCAGATCATTGGTTAAAAGAAGAATTAAATCATGAAAGAGAAAAGAGTGGAACTTTCTCTTTTCCTTCAGGTCAGCACAGGTGAACTTTTCCCTTTCCCAGAGGCTACTTAGAACAGGCATGGAGCAGAGGGAATGTTCAGCTGGCGGAACGATTTCCCTCCCTGTGTGCATTCTGCTTAGATGGCAGGGGGCCCCCATGAGAGACCTGGCCCGTCCCCACCTCCACGCAGGAACCAACCCTGACTGTGAGCAACAAAACAAGCAGGCGCTCCTACTCCCAGTGGGGGTAAGTGGAGGTTTGGGTTTGGTTTGGTTTGGATTTTGGTCTTTCGGGGTGACCTGGCAGAGCCAAAAGGTTTTGGATCCCCAACAGGACAGGCACAGGTCTTAAGCCAGGGGGTTCTCACATCAGAAAAAGCTACTGGTCAGGTGGGGATTTAGCTCAGTGGTAGAGCACTTGCCTAGCAAGCACAAGGCCCTGGGTTCGGTCCTCAGCTCAAAAAAAAAAAAAAGCCACTGGTCAATAACAGGAAACAGAACTGACAGAAACACATAGAAAGACACCCAGAGACACACCATAAAGACAACCGGGGGTGGCCACCACACATTCATACACCTGCACAGACACAGGGAATCCAGGGGTCCTGGACACTGGATCAGTGGCCGCATCCAACCTCTCCTATGTGTCCAAACAGAAGGCACCTTAAGCAGACTTACCTCCTGAGGTGACAGACCAGGCAGCTTTCTTATTTGTTTCCTTTTGGGGTGGAGGTGTCACCTGGAACTCAGGTTCCGCACCCCCTAGGAGCTCCTTGACCACTACACTCTTCCCCACTACAAGGGGCTCTGAGACCCCCAGTGTATTGAGGTCTGGTCTCTGGGGATCTCAGTGAGACCTCCCAAAATGTGGGATATCCACCAGAGAAGACTGCTCAGACACGGGTTTAAGCCAATAGGAAGTCTTTATTAGTCAGCCAGCGACTACAGCGCATGTTCAGGATCCCAGCGTAGCACCAAATCTTTCTCAGGGTGACTCCTCGCCCCCCCATTTTTCAAGACAGGGTTTCTCTGTGTTGCTTTGGTGCCTGTCCTGGATCTAGCTCTGTAAACCAGGCTGGCTTCAAACTCACAGAGATCTGCCTGGCTCTGCCTCCTGAGTGCTGGGATTAAAGGTGTGTGCCATCACCACCCGGCTTCAGGGTAAAAATTTAAGCACAAAAACAAAACAAAACAAAAAACCATGCTGGGCAGTGGTGGTGCACACCTTTAATTCCAGCACTTAGGGTGCAGAGGCAGGCAGATCTCTGTGAGTTCCAGGCCAGCCTGGTCTACAGAGTGAGTTCCAGGATAGCTAGGGGTAGACAGAGAAACCTTGTCCCTGAAAAAAAAAAAAAAAATGTTGTGGGTTGACATGCTTCAGTTAACAAGAACAGTTAGCCAGAAGCTGAAAAGCAAGGTTAGTGCATTTAAAGACTTTCCCAGAACTATGGGCTTTGATGGATTAGGCCTTTGTTTTCATTTGGCCAGTGGTGCTGTCCGCGTGCTGAGTTTTACAGCCTGAATGGTACTTCCTTCATGGTGGGGTCAGTTGTGCTGAGCTCTGGGGGCCTATTGAGATCTAGGGCCCTGTTACACCTTTGGAAGCCAGAAGAGGGCATTAGATCCCTGGACTGAAGTGAGGGACAATGGTGAGCTGGGAATTGAACTCAAGTCCTTTGAAAGAGCGGCCAGTGCTCTTAACAGCTGAGCCATCTCTCCAGTTAAGCTTTTTTTCTTTTTCTTTTTGGTTTCTCGAGACAGGGTTTCCCAGAGTAGCTTTGTGCCTTTCCTAGAACTCACTCTGTAGCACAGGCTGGCCTCAAACTCACAGAGATCTGCCTGGCTCTGCCTCCCAAGTGCTGGGATTAAAGGCGTGTGCCACCACCGCCCAGCTAGCTTTTTTTCTTTTAAAGACATGGTCTCACCCTAGGCCTTGCTGGTCTGGAACTCATTGTATATCTCAGGCCTAAAATTTGAATCCTCCATCCTCTGCCTTCCTAGTATTGAGAATGTAGTTGTACTACCATGTCTCAATGTTTATGTTGTTGGTTTGGTTTGGTTTTTGGTTTGTTTGTTTGTTTGTTTTGTTTTTGTTTTCCATGACAGGGTCTCATTATGCAGCCCTGGCTGTCCTGGAATTCACTATGTAGACCAGGCTAGCCTTGAACTTAGAGAGATCCACTTGCCTCTGCCTCCTAAATGCTGGGACTAAAGGTGTGCACCGCTATGCCCAGCTTTGACTTTTTTTTAAAGTCTGGGTCTCACTGTAGCCCTAGCTAACCTGGAAACCAGTATGTAGTGCAGGATAGCCTCAACTTGCAGTGGTCTCCTGCCTGGTACCTCAGGGTAAGAGCATCACAGCATCAAATGCATGGACAACCATACCCAGCCTTTTCATTTTGGGAAGGTGTCAGGGTCCCATGTAGCCCAAGCAGGCTACTCATATGTAATAGAGGGTGACTTTGAACTCCTGATCCTCCTGCCTCAGCTTCCTGAGTGCAACTTAGTTAGCATGAACCTTTTATTTAAAATTTCTTGTGTGTGTGTGTGTGTGTGTGTGTGTGTGTGTGTGTGTGTGTGTGTGTGTGTGTTATAGATGCAGGGGCCCTCAGAGGTGAGAAGAGGGTGTCATCCTCTCAAACTGAAGTTACACCAGATGTGGGTGCTGAGAACCCCACTCAGGTCCTCTGCAAGAGCAGCAGTTTGTCTCAGCCATCTCTCTAACCCCTGTAAATGTTTTAAAGACACAATTTTGCTATTAGTGTTTTAAGATTGTAATTTTAACATATTTTTTATTTTTATAAAGCTACAAGCTCCACAGAATTGTCCCAGGGTCTTTCTTTACTTCTGAGAAACTCTCCCGAATACCCTGTACCAGCTGCAGGTACCACATTCAAATCCTCAAACACTGTCTTGGACTATTACACCTCAGTGCCTTTTGTGTGTGGTCCTTCAAAATCCAACTCTAAATTCCAAATTTAAGATTCCCCTAGACACTAAGCACAATATCACTATTTGTAGGTATTTTTCAGCCAATCCACAGTGCTATTATTATATAAATGGCTTTTCAAAACCATTACAGAGAAATAGGAGAGAGTAAAATGATTTTTTTTTCGAGACAGGGTTTCTCTGTGTAGCTTTGGAGCTAGTAGACCAGGCTGGTCTCAAACTCACAGAGATCTGCCTGCCCCTGCCTCCCGAGTGCTAGGGTTAAAGAAGGTGTGTGCCACCACTGCCTGGCTGAGTAAAATGATTTTTTTTTTAAATCTAACAGGGATGGAGAGACAGCTCAGTGGTTAAGAACACTTGCTACTCTTGTATAGTAGGTGGATTTGATTCCCAGTACCCTCATGACAGCTCACAACCTTCAGTAACTCCAGTTCCAGTTCCAGGAGGTCCAATGCCTGCTTCTGGCCTCCACAGGCACCAAACTGGTATACAGACATACACACAAGCAAAACACCCTTCTGCATAAAATAGTTTTTTAAAAATGTAAGAATACTGTAAAGTGTAAGCAATTTTTTTGTGAGGGAAGGGGTTTTGAGACAGGGTTTCTCTGTGCAGCCCTGGCTGTTCCTGGAACTCACTCTGTAGACCAGGCTGGCCTCGAACTCAGAGATCCACCTGCCCCTGCCTCCTGAGTGCTGGGATTAATGGTGTGCACTGCCACCACCACCACCACCCAGCTGTCAGAAAAAAAAATTTTGAGACAGTTTCTCTGTGTAATAGTCCTGGCTGTCCTGGAACTTGCTTTGTACACCAGGCTGGCCTCGAACTCACAGAGATCCACCTGCCTCTGCCTCCGAAGTGCTGGGATTAAAGGCGTGCACCGCCGCAGCCGCGGCGGCCGCCGCCGCCACCACCACCACCACCCGGCAAGCAAATATTTATATAAACATTTTTTAAGATTTTTTTTTATTTCTTGCCTATGTGTGATTTGTGTGTCTGTGTTGGTGTCTGTGCATGAGTGCGTGTACCCATGGAGATCAGAGACATCAGGTCTCCCAGGTGTTTGTGAGCCATCTGATGATCTGATGTGTGTGGTACTGGAATTGAGCTCTGGTCCTCTGCAAGACAGTCCTGGTTCTTCTTCTTCTTCTTCTTCTTCTTCTTCTTCTTCTTCTTCTTCTTCTTCTTCTTCTTCTTCTTCTTCTTCTTCTTTTTGTTTGTTAGGTTGGTTGGTTGGTTTGGTTTGGTTTTTCGAGGTGGTGGTTCAATGTGTCGCCCTGGCTGTCCTGAAACTCACTCTGTATACCAGGCTGGCCTCGAACTCACAGAGATCCACCTGCCCCTGCCTCCTGAGCACTGGGATTAAAGTTGTGCACCACAACTGCCTGGCATTGTCTGAGCTCTTAACCACTAAGCCATCTCTCCAGACTCATAAATAAGTGTTCTTAATAGTTGATAGAAAATAAGTACTCAAAAACTGATCTTTCCTTTCCAGACTAATCTCCTAAACCAGGGTTTCAGAGTGTGTCCCTGGGCCGCCGCAGCAGCAGCATTACCAGAGACGTCACTTCTTAGGGCCTGTCCACACTTATGAAGTCAGAAACTGAGACCCAGTAAGCTTGTTTGTACAAGCTCTCCAGGGGGTCCAGTGCACACTGGAGTTTCAGAATCACTGACCCAGAGCAGCTTCTTTTCTTCTGTTTCATTTATCTGAGACAGACTCACCTGTAGCCCAGGCTAGGGAACTAGATATGTAACTAAGGAAGACCCTGGACTCTCAACCTCCCTGCCTCTCTCAACCTCCCTGCCTTCAAATCTGAAGTGGTGGGATTGTCTGCATGAGCTGCCAGGACTTACTTTATAGATTATTCTTTATCTAGGGTTTAAGCCCTGGAATCCTTTTCAACTTGTACAAATCTCTCTTACTAGACTCCGATCTGTATCTTCACTCACTGTTTAGGTCAATGAGGAAAATCCATTGCAGATAGAGAAATCCGGGGAAGAGACAAGAACTCGATTAGAATAATGAGAATGGAGGCGGAAGGGTCCAGACAAACATTTCAGAGTGACGTTGACGTACTGGAGTGACGTGAACATTGGTTGATGGTGGAGTAGAGATGGGGATGGCTCAGAGATTCCTACCTTGAATACTTTTGTTGGTAATGCCTTAAATTTTTAAATTAAAAAAGGAAGTGGCAGTACATTACTGTAATATCAGCACTGAAGCAGAATTCTGAGTTTAAGCCTAGCCAGAGCTATGTAGCAAGACTGTCTAAGATAATAATCACTGGAACTCTAACAAGTGTAGACGCCAGAAATTGTCAGTCATAATTTCTAGAAAATGTGGACTGGGAACGAGGATTGGACATAAATGTTTAGAAAGAGTTCTCTAGGGCTGTTAAGAGCAGACCAGAATTAGGTTCCTAGCACTTAGATTAAGTGGATCACAACCAATGTTACTCCAGCTCCAGGGGACTTGACAGCCTCTTCTGGCCTCCTCTGGCACCTACAAACATATACATATAAATAAAAAACCATACATATGCATAAATGGACTTCGTATACAATGACAATTGATGTCTGGCAGATAGGTAGTATTGCTGAAGAAAACTTGAATTGATTGAGGTGCAAAGGCAGTTAGGTAGAGGGTACTATGTTTGCAGGGCAAGAAGAGAATCTGATGAAGGATGAGAAGCCACTCAAAGGCAGGGAGGTTAGGGTGGTAAAGAATCAGCAAAACTGGGGCTGGAGAAACGACTCAGGGTTAAGAGCATTGGCTGCTCTTCCAGAAGACCCAGGTTCGATTCCCAACACCCACATGGCAGCTCACAACTGTAACTCCAGTTCCAGGGGATCTGACACCTTCACACAGGCATGCATGCAGGCAAAACACCAATGCTCATAAAAAATAAAGATAAATCAGGTAAATCCCGAGAAAGGAGACAATAGGCAGGGTCAGATCCTGCAGAGAAACAGATGCCAAACCCTGAAGAAAAAAATCCTCTAAGAAGTCGGACAGTCTTCAGCTGGGGTGTTATTTCAGAACAGGCAGCACTGGGAAACTCTGCAGATTGGAGAGACTGAGGGCTAAGATTATCCATATAAAATGTTTGGTCTGAGATTATCCATATAAAATATTTGGGGGCTAGGTGTGGTGGTGCATGACTTAAATCCCAGAGCTTGGGAGGCCGAGGTAGGAAAATCTCTGAGTTCAAGGTCAGGCATAGCTACAAAGTGAGAACCTTTGGGGATGAGGAGGCAGCAAGAAGCACCTTCAGAAGGCCATCCGAGGCCTGAAAAAGAGGAAATTGCTATGAGGATGGGGTGTGAGTGGCAGTCATGATGCTGATGCAACCTCTTGCATCATGGGCTCTGAAATGTGAGCATCCTTGGAAGAAGAGTGATGGACACCTAATACATCCCTAAGTCCCCAGTGTTCACCTTGTGTTGAGGCATTCCATCTCCCCTGGGATGGTACTCTTCAAATAGTGCACTTTTCAGGTCTTTTCTTCCTTCTGCTTCCAAGAAACACCATCTAGAATGGGATGGTTCAGACTTTGGAAAAGGAAGTCTAGTTGTTGTTGATATTAAGAACAGCTTTTTTCCTCGTCTTTAAACCCCTCTTAAGCAGTACAATTGTAATTATGAAGAAGTTGTAAGGAGATGATTGAGGGGAAAACATGGTTGGAATACAACCTATAAAAATAAAATTAGAAGAAGAAGAAGTAGAAGAAGAAGAAGAAGAAGAAGAAGAAGAAGAAGAAGAAGAAGAAGAAGAAGAAGAAGAAGAAGAAGAAGAAGAAGAAGAAACAGAAGCAGCACCTTCCCAGGGACCTCGTTCCATTTCTAGGATTCTCTTATCAGAAGGAAAGAACTAACTCTCGTGGTTGTCCTCTGGCCCTCAAATGAGCACCTGGCATGCCCCCCCGCAAGAAAAATGTAATTTAAAGTGTTTAAAAATGTTTGAGCATGCAAAAGATATTTGAGTCACTGACAATGGGTACCATCAAGGGTGCTGAAGAATTTTTGATACAGGACAGATGAATAAAACAGAACATTTTAAATGAAAGCAGATGGTAAAGACTCAGATCAGCATTGCCAGCGTGTAATAGTTCAGATCTCCTAATCTCAGATTTGAAAGGAAATTTGGAAGTTATTAATACCCCTTCTGTTCAATTCAGCAATGAATTATTTTTTAGAAAATCATGTGCCTTGCTTAGGGAGGTGGGGCAAGGATATTAATTAATGCATCCGTTGTTCTAAGATGTTCAAGTAGGGCTACATAAGCAATGGCTGTGTAGCATAACGAATTTTAAAGAGTGGTGCCATGTCAATTTGGAGGTTATCTGCCCGAGTCATACCTTATAGACTTGTTGTGATGATTCTTTCTTTCTCTACCTACTGATTTTCAGTCGTGTGACTGTCTACAAGTTTTGCTTTTAAAAGTACAGAAAGCTCTATGAAGTGTATCCTGAGGCAGGTTATCTCAGGCGTCCCTCAAATTGGATCATGCAAGCACTCCCGGACAGGGCAAACGGCGCAGCTGCGCGTGCGCACGTAGTCGTGAAGAGATGGATGGTGCCCGCCAGGGGGCGCCGCTCAGTCTCCGCGGCTGTTCCTCCGGTCCGGGGAGGACTGCCTTGCAAACGTCGGGAACCACGCAGGCTCTGCGCGCATGCGCGGTCTGTCCATGCCCGCCACCATGGCGCCTGTCGTGGAGCACGTTGTGGCTGACGCCGGCGCTTTCCTGCGGGACGCGCCACTGCAGGTAGGGGAGATTCCGCCGAGGGGCGCGGGGCCCGGCCTCGAGACCCTCCAGGGGTGCGCGTGGGGTCAGGCGAGTGTGATAACTGGGCCGGTCTGTCCGCAGGACATCGGAAAAAACATCTACACTCTCCGGGAGGTGGTCCGAGAGATCCGGGACAGGGCCACGCGCAGGCGGCTGGCAGTGCTGCCCTACGAGCTGCGGTTCAAGGAGCCCTTCCCGGAGTACGTGCGCCTGGGTGAGTGCCCATCCAGCCCTGTCGGGGGAGCTGGGCCGAGTGGACACAGACCTGCGCCGGTGCCAGTCGACAGGCAGTTCAGCCTGCTTTAATCGTAACTAGCAGTGTGCCCCCGGGTGCATCCCACAGACTCCAGGCTTCAGCTGGAAAATGAGAATAGTATCTGCTTCTCATAGTACTGTAGGCCGTAAGAAGAGTTTACCTCTTGGCACATTGGAAGCCTTCAGTAAAGGTCTTTTAGATGACTAAAAACTCAGTGGGAGAGCGCTTGCCAAGTATGCAGAAGGCTCTGAGTATGACCCCAGTACTGCCAAAAACGAAAGAAATTTAAGAATAAAGAACATAGATCTGTGGTCCTATCTGTAGGGCGATTATAGTTTTGAATAGAGAGAAAGCCTCAATAAAGAAAACGGCATGCAGCCGGCTTGGGTGGTGTAGTCTCAGCACTGGGGAGTCATGGGTCCCAAGCCAGCCTGAACTAGATAGTTGAGACTCTGTCTTACTGAATATAAAATGGGTCCAGTGTGAAGTCACATGTTTTTAGTCCAAGGCCTCTGGAGTGAGAGGTTCCAAGCCAGCCAGGGCTACATAGTGAGATCTCATCTCAAAAGTAAATAATGAATTTTAAAAAGAAGAAAAAGGGGTATGTTTAGGCTTTGCATTCGGTCTGAAAGGAAACCAGTGGCTTAGTAATCGTCTTCCTCTTTAGGGATCCAGGCTAGTAGGGTTGGGAAGTATTAACGAGGGGATGGTGGAGACACTTGCCTGTTTTGCTAGTTTGTGATTTCTGTAGCTTTCACCACCAACTTAATAGTTACCGGATCTTTGCCAAGTGGCTTCAACTTTCCAAAGTATTAGTAATATTTCATATGATGCAATTGAGGGGGAAATGAATCAGTGTGGTGCACATGCCCACATACAAGCTAAACACTCAAGCACATAAACAAAAATAAATGTTGGGTTTTTTTGTTTGTTTGTTTTTTCCCCAAACAGGGTTTCTCTGTGTATCCCTGGCTGTCTTAGAACTCACTATATAGACCAGGCTGACCTTGAACTCAAGAGGTCCACCTGCCTCTGCCTCCCAAGTGCTGGGGTCAAAGGAGTGTGCCACCACTGACCATCAAATAAATGAATCTCAGCAAAAATATACTGAAAAGTTTGCTGGGTGCTCAGGTAAACTTGGTAATACTAATTTTATTTATTTGTTTGTTTGTTTGTTTTGAGACAGTCTCACTATGTACTTCCAGGTGACCTGGAACACACTATGTAAACCAGGCTAGCCTTGAACCTCAGAATTGCCTACATCTGCTTCCCACATACTAATATTAAAGGGGTGTGTACCATGATAGGGCTGGAGAGATGGCTCAGCAGTTAAGATCACAGGCTGTTCTAAAGAACCTAGGTTCGCCAGGCAGTGGTGGCGCACACCTTTAATCCCAGCACTCGGGAGGCAGAGCCAAGCAGATCTCTGAGTTCGAGGCCATCCTGGGCTACAGAGTGAGTTCCAGAACAGACTCCAAAGCTACACAGAGAAACCCTGTCTCAACAAAACAAAACAAACAAAAACAAACAAACGACAAAAAAAGAACCCAGGTTCAATACCTAGCACCCACATGGCAACTCACAACCATCTGTCCAGGAATCTGACACCCTCTTCTGAACCTAGAGGGCACCAGGCATACACATGATGCACAGACATGCATACATACATATAAAAACCACTTGTAAGCATAAAAATAAAGAGATGCACTGCCATACTGTTATGCCAAAAAACATCCCCAGAGAGACCACCAAAGACCAAGGATGTCCAGAATGTAAAAACAAGATTTATTTCTGTTACAAGTCGCCCGCGACAGGGAACTCATCTTAAGCACTCACTCGGTTTATCGCAGCGAGGCAGGGAGGAGTTGCTCTTTCTTTGTGAGGCTGGCTTTTTAAAGGCAAAAACCACGAGTCCCTCTAGGTTGTGGGGGAGTTAGTACGAGTACAATTTTAACTGGCTAAATCTTCCCGGGCCTCCGTGTTATCTTGCTTTAGTTTGTCCGTTTGTTCTTTTAGAACTTTTACAGCCCATCTCCGGAGTTGAGAAGTGCCATCTCCAGTGTTGGAACATCCTGTAGTTAATCAGTCACCGCCAAATTTGGGGTCTGGCTTTTGCCCGGCATTTGGGGCACTCTTTTGTTAATTAGTTGCTACCAGATGGCTGTACTTTTAAGTTCCTGGGGCTGGCGCTGTCATTTCTGGGAGCTTGAAACTGGCCTGGGTCTATCTATATTAAGATATCTTTGTCTAAGCCTCCTTCTTCATTTTAGAGAATAGAGTGAGGGTCTCACAATACCTGGCTATTACCACTTTTATAGGAAATGTTAGCAGTGTGTTTAGTGTTGCTTATGCCATTGTTAATCAGAAGACTCTCTATGATGAAATTTTGCAGTGTTTATTGTCAGTGTCTCAAACACCACATTAACCATTGGCATTCACTGTGGATTAAGTATAGGTGTGCAGTTCTTAAAATCTTTGAAAAACTGTCCATTATTACACAGCAACCCTCTCTTTGGGTTTTATCATAGCTCATGATTACAGTTAACTTTCTGTTCTATTTTGAAATCCAGTCCTCTTCTGTTAATGTAGCTGCTTTAGAGCTAAGAAAGAAGAGGCTTCTAACAATGTCAAAGCTTCAGTGAGGAGCTCTTATCAGGGGCAAATACTGTGTTAGCTTGGGTGGTTTGTTTGTTTGTTTGTTTTCCTTCCTATTATCCTATCCCTTGATCTGGTGGATGAGAGTGTTACCTTAAAGCTACCTGATGGGACTGGAGAGATGGCTCAGAGGTTAAGAGCACTGGCTACTTTTCCAGAGGTCCTGAGTTCAATTCCCAGCAACTACATCGTGGCTTACTGCCACCTGTAATGAGATCTGGTGCCCTCTTCTGCATGCAGGCAAAACACTGTATACATAATAAATAAACCCTTAAAAAAAACCAAAAGCTACCCAACAAGTGACTTGGTAGTGATAAATACTGACTTTTAAGTCACAAAGAGGGAAAGGTCAGGAAAGAGATGTTGCAGTTTTTCATGAGATACTGATTCTTGTTTTTGTTTGGTTCTTTGGCTAGTTAGTTTGGTGGTGGTGGTTTGAAACAGGGTCTCAAGTAGCCTGGGTTGACCTTGAACTTTTATAAGGCTGAAGATGGCCTTTAACTCCTGATCCTCCTGTCTACATCCCCTGAGTACCAGGATAACAGGTATGAGCCACCACTCCCAGAAGCGATATTGATTCTAAGTTCTTTGAAAAAAAATTTGCACGTGACACAATTCAAATGAGGTAAGAGAACTGGTTTTCTTTGCATCGTGTAGATCCTAGGGGTCAAACTCAGGTGGTTAGATTTGCTGTCAAGCACCTTTACTGGGCCATCTCAGTGGCCCATATGTTTTTGTCTTGTTTTATGTGAATAGGTGTTTTGCCTGCATGTGTGTTTGTGTACCAAGTGTAGGCAGAGTTTTTCATTGGGACCTGTGGCTCTGTCCCGTCAACTGTCACCTGGCTCCCAAGTAACCATGCAGAAACTTATAAATTATAAATGCTTGGCCAATAGCTTAGGCTTGTCTCCAGCCAGCTGTTACAACTTAAATTAACCCATTTCTATTAATCTATGTGCTGCCCAGAGGCTTGTTTACCTCATCTATGAACTTTCCATGTTGCTTCTTCAGCGTCTGGCTCAAGACTTCTCTGACTCTGCCCTTCTCCCTGGCATTCTCTGCCCCAAAATCCTACCTAGCCATCGTCCAATCAGCTTTTTATTAACAGTGAGAGTAACATGTCTTCACAGTGTACAGAAGGATTATTCCACAGCAACCATGTGTCTGCCTGGTGCTCTCAGAGGCCAGAAGAAGGTATCAGATCCCCTGGGACTGTAATTAGTTATGAGCCACCATGTGGATGCTGGGAATTTAACCTGGGTCCTTTGGAAGAGCAGCTAGTGCTCTTAACTGCAGAGCCATCTCTCCAGCCCCTATATATGTTCTTTTGATACTGTGATTATCCAAGGATCTGCTAGTTTTTGCCCTTAACTAAAGTTGAAAATCTCTTGTTTACTTATAGTGACTGAGTTTTCCAAGAAAACTGGAGACTATCCCAGCCTCTCTGCCACAGACATCCAAGTGCTGGCTCTGACTTACCAATTAGAAGCAGAATTCGTTGGGGTGTCTCATCTAAAACAAGAACCAGAAAAGGTACATCAGGCGTATTGGGTTGTTTGGTTGGTTTGGTTTTTAAATTTGTGCATATGTATGTATCTGTGTGACAATAAGCGTTTGGGGTGGTGGAGAGGGTGCCTGTGAGGCCTGAAGAGAGCATCGCATCCCTTGGAGTGGAATTACAGGTATTTGTGAGCCACTTAACCTTCAACATGGGTGCTGGGATCTGAACTCTAGTCCTCATGATTGAGCACTAAGTGCTCCCAACCACTGAGCCATGTCCCTCCAGCCCCGAGTTTGTTTTTTACTACACTTACTATTATGGGAACTGTCACACATGAAAGAGGGAATCGTGTGACAGCCTGAGTGTCCCTATCATAATTCACCTCTATAGTTAACACCTATAGGTGAGCTGTTCATTTACAGGGAGCCACAGCCCTGAGTATTTCAATTAGGAGGTCATCCACTGTTGCAGCGATGTGTAGCTTTTCCTGTGTCTCTGTAGAGCCTCTCTAACCTGATGACCTGTGCTTGCGCCTATGTTAAGGAGGTAGATGGCAGTGGCTGGGATTTGCAATCCTGGCACTCCTGTTACCGAGGAGACAAACAGGAGAGTTGCTGGGGTGCTCCATTTTATAGTGCAGCAAAAACAAAAGAGACCCTCCTTGAAACACAAACAAGGCAGAAGGAGAAAGCAGGTCCCAGAAAGCTTGTCCTCTGACCCCCACATGTGTGTCGTGTGACACCCATACTCCTGTACTCTCTGTCTCTCTCACACACAATAAATGGTCTTTATGTTAATTTATTTATAAGGCATGGGGTTTCACTGTGTTGTCCAGTCTGGGCCTGGACCACTTTTTTTCTTGTTTTTGTTTTGAGACAGGATCTCACTATGTAGCCTTGGTTGTCCTAGAACTCACAGAGATCCCCCTGCCTCTGCCTCCCAGAGCACTGGGATTAAAGGCGTGTGCCACCACTCCTGGTTCATTTTATTTTGTATGTTACATTTATTTTGTGTGTGCATGTGTGTGTGAGCCTACCACAGCTTACTTGAGGTGTCAGAGAACAACCTGTGGAGCTTGGTTTTCCTCCCTCCACTGTGTGGGTCCTTTTACCTGCTCAGCCATCTTTCTATTCCTAAATAAATTAATCTTAAAAATAATAATAACCTTGGGCTGGGGATGTCCCTCCCTCAGTAGAGTGCTTGCCTCATAAGCATAAAGCCCTGGGTTCAGTCATAGTGTGTATATGTTGGGAGTGGAAGCTCACTCTTGTCCTGTAATCACAATATTCTGACGTTGGAGGCAGGAGGATCAGAAATTCAAGGTAGATTGGTTTATAAAGTGAATGTAAGGTGAGCCTGGACTAAACTAGACCCTGCCTCAAACATATAAAAAAATTGACCTTAGAGTCATCATTGGACATAACATTAATGTGAGCCCCAATGTCACCAAATACCAGTCAGTATTCACACTTTCCCATTCTGTAAGTATTTATTAATAGTTTGCTTTGGTGAAAATCCAAATGAAGTTTATATATTATATTTAATAAATTTAGCAAATATATTCATCTTTTTTTTTTTTGAAATAGAATTTCTGTAGCCCAGGTTAGCCTGGAACTTGCTATATAACCAAGCATGACCTTGAACTCTGGATTTTTTAAATTTTTTTAAGGTTCATTTAAAGAAAAATGCAGGGTGGTACTTTTGTGTGTATGAGTGTTTTGCCTGCATGTATGTATGTTCAGTTTGCCTCTTCACCATGCCTGTACCCAGTGCCCAGGGAGTTCAGAAGAGGACTTTTAGATACTCTGGAACTGGAATTACTGATAGTCATGAACAACCATGTGGGTGCTGGAAAACAGACTTGGGCCCTCTGCAAGAGCAGCAAGTGCTCTTTCTTAGCTGCTCAGCCATCTCCAGCACTGACCTTGAATTCTTGATCCTCCTGCCTCTACTTCCCACGTGCTAGGATAATAGGTGCACACTGGGCTCGTATTCTTACACTCTTCAGAGCTGCCCTCTTGTTTCTCAGTCACATTTAGAGGCCTCCACTTTAAAATAGACTCTGATTTTCTTTTTTATTTATTTTATTTTTTTGTATCAGAAGCCTTAGACTGGGCTGCCATCGCAGCTCAGTTGGTAGGATGTTGCATAGCACACACAGGGCCTCTAGATTTCATCCCCAGCACCTGATAAACAGGCGTGGTGGGGTACTCGGGAATCCTGTGCCTTCAGAGGTAGAGACGGGAAGCTCAGAAGTTGAGGGTCATTCGTAGTGAGTTCAGGACCAGCCTGGCCTAATTGAACCGTCTCCCAAGGATTTAGAGCATGGCATGCTTTGACAGCAGTTCAGCTCTCTGGCTTTGGCCTACAGCTCTCACCATAGAACACCTGCAAGTTTCACACGTGCACACTTCACAGCTTTTGTATTTTGGCACAAACACCCTGAAAGCACTTAATAATGGTGTCCGGATGTCTGAGTGTTGTCATTTTGTCTGTATATTCTTGTGACTTCCAGTTTTTTATATTCAATAACTAAGGAGCAAGATCTTGATTTTTGTTTGTTTTTAATTAGCCTTAATTTTGTATTTTCAAACTAATTGTCCTTCCTCGATGCTTTTTTTTTTTTTTTTTTTTTTTTTTTAGGTTAAAGTGAGCTCTTCGATTCAGCACCCTGAAACTCCTCTTCACATTTCTGGTTTCCATTTGCCCTCCAAGGTAACTTTTCAGGATCCCTGACCCTGGGGTTCTTTTCTACGGCATGTCATAGCTCTTGATAACAAAGCAAATTGACCTGGGCCAGGAGCATATTTTTGTAGTGCTTCCAGACCCAGCTTGCATATAAAGTGGTTTCACCTTTAAACCTCTCAATTTTCATGTTTTTAAATTTAAATTTGCCGGGCGGTGGTGGCACACGCCTTTAATCCCAGCACTCGGGAGGCAGAGCCAGGCGGATCTCTGTGAGTTCGAGGCCAACCTGGGCTACCAAGTGAGTTCCAGGAGAGGCGCAAAGCTACACAGAGAAACCCTGTCTCGAAAAAAACCAAAAAAAAAAAAAAAAAATTTAAATTTTATTTTTATCCTGCTTCGTGGAAGAGTGTTTGGCTGGTATTTGTAAGGCCTAGGGTTTGTTCCCCTGCACTGAAAAAAGAACTGATGTTTCATTTAATCTTAGCCTAAACCCTCACATGAAACAGTGGATCGTGGCCGCCCAGCTGATGGGCCTGAGAACCTGGAATTCAGCTCCTTCATGTTTTGGAGAAACCCTCTGCCTAACATTGATCATGAACTGCAGGAGCTGCTGGTAAGGCCCTGGCTTGTAGTCTCCTAGTGACATCAGAGCCTCTCCACAAGAGTACTGACCTGGGAGTTTGTCTATTGATGTTTCAGATTGACAGAAGGGAAGAGGAGGAAGAGGAGGAGGAGGAGGAGGAGGAATTTGAAGACAGTGATGATGATGGGGGTGGGTGGATAACCCCCAGCAACATCAAGCAGATCCAGCAGGAGTTGGAGCAGTGTGACATCCCAAAGGATGTACGGGTTGGCTGTGTGACCACAGACTTCGCCATGCAGGTAGGAGGGTAGACCTAGGCCAACGCTGTGGGGTGAGGGGTGCGGAGCTTCCATAAACCTGACTGTTCATTTTGTTTGAGGGGAGCCTATCATATTAGTGACAGTGTGCATAGGGATTCACTTTTTTTGTGTTTTTTTTTTTTTTTTTGATTTTTTGAGACAGGGTTTCTCTGTGTAGCTTTGCGCCTTTCCTGGAACTCACTTGGTAGTCCAGGCTGGCCTCGAACTCACAGAGATCCGCCTGGCTCTGCCTCCCGAGTGCTGGGATTAAAGGCGTGCGCCACCACCGCCTGGCCACTTTTTTTGTTTTAAGGCTGTTTAGGGGCTGGAGAGATGGCTCAGCGGTTAAGAGCACTGACTGCTCTTCCAGAGGTTCTGAGTTCAGTTCTCAGCACCCACATGGCAGCTCACAATCTGATGCCCTCTTCTGGTCTGTTGGCATACAGGCAGACAAAGCACCTGTATACATTTAAAAAAAATTTTTTTTTTTTTAAATTATATTTACTTATTTAGTGTGTGAATGTTCATGTGCCACAGAGTGTGTGAAGGTCGGGATAACTTGCAGGAGTCACCTCTTTCTGTTCACCATGTGGATGCCAGGGATCAAACTCAAGCTGTTGGATTTAGTGGCAAGCACCCTTATGCAATGAACTATCTTGATGGCCCTGGGTATTTGTTTTTTATACACATACACACATTTGCAGTGGGGGTTGGTTTTTGAGACAGAGTTTCTCTGTGTAGCCCTGGCTGTCCTGGAACTTACTCTAAAGACCAGACTGGCTTCAAACTCAAGAGATCCACTTGCCTCTGCCCACTGAGTGCTGAGATCAAAGGTATATGCCACCACGCTGGCTTTGTTTTATAGTTCTTTTTTTTCTTTCTTTTTTTTTTTTTTTTGAGACAAGGTTTCTCTGTGTAGTTTTGGTGCCTGTCCTGGATCTCGTTCTGTAGACCAGGCTGGCCTTGAACTCGCAGAGATCCGCCTGGCTCTGCCTCCCGAGTGCTGGGATTAAGGGTGTACACCACCACCGCCCGGCTGTTTTATAGTTCTTAACATAAGCAGTTGGTGCTTTTTTATTTATCTTTTTAATGTTTGAGGCTTTAGAGATAGTAAACAGAACTTATGAACCAAAAATGAAAATATATTCCCCAACAGAAAAAAGAATATCTCTGTTGGGAGGCATTGCCAGTAAGACCGTGCTCTGTTCCTGCAGTTGCCCAGTAACGCCGGTCTCTGTCTTCTCAACCAGACATCTCAGGTGTTCCCTAACAAAAGCCAGGGATTATAAACCAAACTAGAAGTTGGATTCCTATAACTGTACAACATTATTGCCAAATTAATGGTGAAGCAGTTGGTTTCAGTCCTCCATTAACTTCTTGTTGTAGAATGTTCTGCTTCAGATGGGGCTGCACGTGCTGGCAGTGAACGGCATGCTGATCCGAGAGGCCCGGAGCTACATCTTGCGCTGTCATGGCTGCTTCAAGTATGTGGCTGAGGGTCTGGACCCAGGGTCTTCCTGTCCCTGTCCATGCTGATGGCTCCTCAGAAGAAAACCCTTTCCTTCCACCTCAGTGTTCCCTGTGGCCTACCTACTGTCCACCACACTGAAATCCCTGGACAGGTGGCCAGTGACTGTCCCTCCACACACGCTCTGAGGATCCCAGAGTTTAGGATGTGGCTTCTGGAACAGAGGTCACTTGTTCCCTGATGACACACACAGGCCTGTGTAGAAGGAGAGAGGTCTGGGATTTGCTCCCAGGTGATGTAGGCGGATGGAGCATAGGGTAGAGATGAAACACAATAGCTGTGAGTTGATGGTCAAGCTGGGTGATGGGCACATGGGGATTCATTGTGTTTTCATGGCTACTCTATGTCTGTGAATCCAGAGTATATGGGTTCACCTCTAGATGCCTTCTGGCTGTGTGATTTGCAGGTATTAACAGTTAGTTGCCTTCTTAGTGCTTTAAAATGGTCTTCAAATTGAGAGATTCGTTGTAAGGAACTGGGAACGTGAGTCATAGGGGTTTAGCAGGGTATTTGGCACATAGGAGATGCTCCCTCTGATGAACTGTCAGTTGACTGACCGCTCCCTTCTGTCTCCTATTCTGTGGAGGGGCTGGTTGCTGTGGAAGTATGTTGTAGGACTTAGGGGCAGGCTTATGGCCATCCTGCATCTGTGGGCTGGGTCTGTGGAGATCTTGTAGGTCATCTGGCAGAGCCCAGCTTTGCAGAAGCCTGGTGTAGGGTGGTGCTAAAGCATTGGGGTGTTTTGCTCAGCCTGAGGGACTCTTGATGAGATTGGAGCTTCCTGGTGTGGACTTAATCCCCTAGAGGATAATAGCCTCAGCCTTGGCACCACCTTCTACAGTTGTGACACTCCTTAGAGTCTCCTAAGCCTTAGTGTGATGTAATGGTTCTTAGTCTTAAATGCACAAGACTCGTGACAGCTCTTTGTCTCATAAACCCACGGCTACCACTGCCCCCTGAGCAAAGGCTCCTAGGATCTGACGCAAGCATGCGCATACACACACACACACACACACACACACACACACACACACACACACACACACACTCACACTCTCTCTTAAGGAAGGCGGCTGCCTGGGGCTGCAACCTCCTTTAGCATGAGGCCAGCAGCCTTTGTTTTTTGGAAGATGGGTATAACAGAATTTAACTTTTACTGCATTTCTTGTCCTCTGCTTCTCTGAGGCTGGAGGTAGGGTCTCCTGCCTATGGTGCCAGTGTGTACCCTTTCTTTTGTGTCCCCCTAGGACGACGTCAGACATGAACCGAGTGTTCTGTGGGCATTGTGGGAACAAGACCCTGAAGAAAGTGTCTGTGACTGTCAATGACGATGGTACCTTACACATGCATTTCTCCCAAAACCCCAAGGTGCTGAACCCTCGAGGCCTCCGGGTAGGTGGCATGTATCTTGTCCCCCTAATAACTTCAGATTCAAATGACCAAGGGAGAACTGGGCAGAGTGGTGCACACCTGGAATCCCAGCACTGGGGTGGAGGCAGGAAGAGCAAGAGTTCAAAGCCAGCCTTGGCTACTAGACCCAGTCCCAAAAAAGACCAGAGGACCAAAGCTGAGCCAACCTAGCACCCCACTCGTGGGGCCGGGAGCCCATGATCTCAGTACACAGACGGGAAGGAAGAGTGTAAACAAGTCATCTGTGTCTGTCAGTCTGTTTCTCTCTCTCTCTCTCTCTCTCTCTCTCTCAATATATATATATATATATATTTGTTTGTTTATTTATTTAATTATGTATACAGTGTTCTAAGCCTGAAGGCCAGAAGAGGGCACCAGATTTCATTATAGATGGCTGTACAATGTGGTTGCTGGGAATTGCAGCCAGTGCTCTTAACCTCTGAGCCATCTCTCCATCTTAAGGAGTTTGGGAAAGGAGAAACAAGGAGTGATTCTGGGCAGTGAGTGCTCAGTGGTGGCCACTTGATTTGGTCAAGGCAGAGCTCAATAAGGGTCACCTGGAACACAGTAGAGGCCGGATTTGTACAGGAGTTGTTTAAAGGGTCTGAGCTTGAGGCAGAGGAAGGGGAATGCCCAGCACAGGAGAGTCCTGGGTTTGTGGGAATGGGTCAAGAAAGGACAGCCAGGTTTAGTGGCTCATGCCTGTAAGTCTAGCAGTCAAGGGGCTGAGGCAGGAGAAATGGTACAAGGTCGGAGGCCCACGTGGCTCCAGAATAAAACTGTCTCCAAAGGTGGGAGGGGATCCTGGAGAGGTAGCCCAGCAGTTAGAGCAGGGACTAGACTCGGGACAGGGTAAGAGTGCAGCGTTGCCTCTCAGCTGCAATCCTTGGCCTCCCCCAGCCTCTAAACCAGAGTCATCTACCAGTCTCGGTCTCATGACCAGACTGGCCTCAAACTCAGCAATCCTCCTGCCTCAGTCTCCTGAGTGCCAGGATTGCAGGTGTGCTTCAGTGTGTGTTTGGTGGGGGCAACTTGGCAGTGTTGTTGGGTACTTTTCTGTGTTGTAGCAGAGGGTACATGATAATCAGGTGACGCTTGTCTCTTGGTGAAGGTGGTTTCTGCACTGTAAAGTTCCAATTACTCTAAATAGAATAGTTTTTGCTGGCCTTGAACTTGCCATATAGCCAAGGGTGACCTTGAACTCCTGATCTTCCTACCTCTATCTCATAACCTAGATTTTGGGTGTGCACCACCATGCCCAGCCAAGAATGCTTTTTAGTAACAAAGATGGCAGCCCTGGATATGAACCCAGCACCACAGAGTACATTCAAGGCCATAAAGCCCATATAAGTGCCCCTTTTCATGCTCGTCTGCCTTTGCTTGGCCATTCAGAGCTGCTCATGCGCACCTCTGTGGAGATGGCAGCAGCTTCGAGAAGCCCTCTGACCGTTTGTCTTTAGCTGAAGTGTAGTTAAGACGCTGCCTTCAGGTTTTCATCTGTCCGTTGAGGTGAGCGTGACGTGGGAAACACGTGTCTTGTTGGCACACAGTGGGCACGACAGCTATGTCTGCCTGCACGAGGATCTGCAGGGCACTGAGTAGACAGCGACTGGACCCGGGTGAGCGGGGTGCCTGTTCTAACAGCCTGCCCTCTGCTGCAGTACTCGCTGCCCACGCCCAAAGGAGGCAAATATGCCATCAACCCCCACCTGACCGAGGATCAGCGCTTCCCCCAGCTACGACTCTCCCACAAGGCCAGGCAGAAGACCAACGTGTTTGACCCTGGCTACATAGCTGGGGTGTCTCCCTTCGTGGAGAATGACATCTCCAGCCGCTCAGCCACCCTGCAGGTCCGGGACAGCACCTTGGGAGCTGGGCGGAGACGCTTAAATCCCAATGCTTCCAGAAAGAAGTTTGTAAAGAAAAGGTGACATTGCAATCCACGTAGGCAAAGCAGATTGCAGCTGGCTGCTGAGGAGGCCTGGAGTATCGACCCCAGTGTGTGGGCTGCAAACCATCTACACAGAAGCAGTAGTCCTGGCTTCTCCGGACCACCTCAGACTTTGTGCTGTGTGGGGTTACAGCGCAACATGGCTGCCCTGCCTGTGAGCATCCAGAGCCAAGACTCAGCGATGGGAAGGGGAGCTTGAAGCAGAAAGAAGGGTGCCCTGGAGCAAACATTGAACCTTAAGTTCAAAGGTAGAAATATCAAATGGTAACCTTTTTCTAATAAACCTGATTGCTAGCCCAGGTGCGTTTAAATTCTCTATCTTTGGTGGACATGAATGCTAACAACATGTGCCTGACAACCAACTATATAGATTTTTTTTTTTTCTTTGCCAGAAATTGTAAGTATTCTACAATAAAACTTTACTTTTTTCCCCCCCAAAAACAAAAAAGTTCAGCCATCCAGGAACTTCAGTATAGTAAATCCACATTGCAGCCTTTCATTTGGGTCCACATTTGACTAACATTTGGTGTCTTTTTACATGCAACTGTAAAGTATATGTCATCCGGGGAAAGGACAGTCATTTACATAACTGCAGTGTATTAATCAAATTCAGGAAAATTTCTTCTATTAAATACACACTGGGCCCAGAATAGTGCATTTATTACATCAGCTGCTTATTGTCTCTACAGCTGCCTAATACTCCCTCATGCAGAGTTACCGAGTGGTTCAGGACATAGAGGAGATGATATCAATGTCAGGCTTTTTGTGACTTGACCAGATTGTCACTAGATGGACAAGATATCTAAGGTATCAGCTTAGTCTGTACATGCTTGTAAACAGTGAATGCACCTGTGGGAATTTTGAGACGAAGGCTGAGCCAGGTGAGCCAGCTGAGGGGCTGACACCCACCGGGAGCCTAGCATACAGGAGGAAGCAGTGGCTGGAACCCGGGGCACGTCACACCTCCATTCCACCTCCCTCTACCAAGTTAGAGGAAGGTAAGGCAGCGCTGTGCTGGCAGCTCCACTTTGTCTTGCCTTTTCTTTTTCTTTTTTTTTTTAAAGATTTATTTATTTATTTATTTATTATGTATACAGTGTTTTGCCTGCATGTATGCCTGCAGGCCAGAAGAGGGCATCAGATCTTATTTTAAATGGTTGTTGAGCTGCCATGTGGTTGCTGGGAATTGAACTCGGGACCTCTGGAAGAGCATCCAGTGTTCTTAACCTCTGAGCCACCTCTCCAGCCCTTGTCTTGCCTTTTCATTGTGTTGACGATTAAAAGAAACAGGGCGGTGGTGGTGCACACCTTTGATTCCATTACTCAAGAGGCAGAGGCAGGTGAATCTCTGTGAGTTCGAGGCCAGTAGTAGATCTACAGAAAAAGTTCCATAGCAGCCAGACCTACACAGTGAAATCTTATCTAGAAAAAAAAACAAAAAAAGAAGGAAAAGGGGTAACTGGAGAGCTAGTTCAGCAGGTAAGAGCACAGGCTGCTGAGGGCTGGATACGGTGGCCCATGATTTTAATCCCAGTAGAGAGAGGCAGGCCTGGTCTACAGAGTGAGGTTCAGGACAGCCAGGGCTACACAGAGAAACCCTGTCTCAAGCAACAGCACTGGCTGCTCTTCAAGAGGACTCACATTGGATTCCCAGCATCAACGCTGTGGCTCATAACTGTCTAACTTCAGTTCCTGGGCCTCTGACACCTTCTTCTGGCCTCTGGGCACTAGGCATGCATATAGCACATGGACATACATGCAGGCAATACATATATATATGTGTGTGTGTGTGTGTGTGTGTGTGTGTGTGTGTGTGTGTGTGTTTTTAAAAACAGTAAAACATTTCAGGGGCAGCAAAATGTTGCCCAGCCTAGTGACCTGAATTCAGGTCCCAGGACTCATGGGTGGAAGGAGGAGAAAAGCATTTCAGCTAGGTGTGATAAACACCTGTATTCCTAGCATGTGGCAGGCTGAGGCAGGAAGGCAGTTTTTAGACCGGCTGGGACTACATAGCAAGACCCGGTCTCAAAAAAACCAGAAGGGGCTGGAGAGCTGGCTCGGCACTTAAGAACACTTATAGAGACCTTGGGTTCAGCTTCCAGTTCGTAATTGTAACTCCAGTTCCAGAGGATCCAGTGCCCTCTTTGACCTTTGTTGGCTTTTCATGCATATGGCGCTTACCATACTTGTGGGCAAAAAACAGATGCACTAAAATAAAAATAAAAAGCTGTGGGAGATGGCTCAGTGGTTAAGAGCACTTGCTGTTTGCAGAAGACCAGGGTTTGGTTTCCAGCACCCACTTTGAGGCTCACAATATATAACTCCAGTTCCAGGGGACCCTAGGTCCTCTGCAGCCTTCTGCATTTCATGTTGCACATGCATACATGCAGCCAATACACACATAAAACAAATCAAAAAAATTTTTGTTGTTTGGTTTTTTTTTGAGACAGCTTTTCTGAGTAGCCCTGGCTGTCCTAGAACTCACTCTCTAAACCAGGCTGGCCTCAAATTTAGAGAGAGATCCCCCTGCCTCTGCCTCCTGAGTGTTAAAAATTTTTGGGGGGGCATGCTGGAGAGATGGCTCAGTGGTTAAGAACACTGACTGCTCTTTCAGAGGATCCAGAGTCAATTCCCAGTATTCACATGGCAGCTCACAAGTGTCTGTAACTCCAAGATCTGACCCCCTCATACAGACATACGTGTAGGCAAAACACCAGTGCACACAAAATAAAAAATAAATTATAAAAGAAAAATGTTTAAAAATGCTTTTTAGATGTTTTAAAAGCTGGGCATGGTGGTGCACTCCTTTAATACCAGCACACTAGAGACAGGCAGGTGGATCTCTGTGAGTTACACAACAGCCAGTGTTCTGTAGAGAGACCCTGTCTCAAAACTGTCTCCTTAAAAAAAATATTTCTTGGGCTGGAGAGATGGCTCAGAGGTTAAGAGCACTGACTGCGCTTCCAGAGGTCCTGAGTTCAATTCCCAGCAACCACATGGTGGCTGACAACCATCTGTAATGAGATCTGGTGCCCTCTTCTGGCCAGCAGGGATACATGCAGGCAGAACATTGTGTACACAATAAATAAATCTTAAAAAAAAAAATCACACACAAAAAAATATTTCTTAAAAGTCAAATATGTGCCAGGCAGCGGTGGCACTCGCCTTTAAACCCAGCACTCAGGAGGCAGAGCCAGGTGGATCTCTGTGAGTTCGAGGCCAGCCTAGTCTACAGAACTAGATCCAGGACAGGCATCAAAACTACACAGAGAAACCCTGTCTCGAGAAATAAAAAACAAAACAAAACAAAAAAAGTCAAATATGCCTGGGTTGCAAAGAAGAAAATTAAGAATTCTTAAATTTAAGGTAATTAAGAATTTGCGTGTTTTCAAAAGATGTTCATACCCTTCCCTGGTGGGAGGGAATGGGGAAAGGTGGTGGCCACTGCCACCTACAGTTCAGTTGTGGAATTGCAGAAAATGTCAACTCTGAAGGGTTGAACCAGGCGGGTTTCTCAGAGAAGGTCAAAAGCAGGCTGTTTGGCTTAACTCACTTTCCTGTCGCATGTTGTCTTATTTTCCGGAGTAAGAGGTAGAGGCAGGAGAATCATGAATTTGAGCTTTTGACATGAGTGGTGGACTCCAAACTCAAGTCCACATCTTTGTGCCACAAGCAGGCCTCCACAATGATGACCAGTGACAGGCCTACTCCTCAGGAGGAATAGGGATGCTATGGTGCTGGAGCTTACACAGGGACGTGACAGGAACCTGGAGGCTCCTGCACACACAACTCCATACAGGCAGCAGAGCATGGTGAGCAGCCTGGAGAACTGTCTTCGCTCTGGACTTCTGGAAGTCTCCATTTTTCTTCTGATCATTTACCCATGCCCAAAGATATGTTAATAACTATTGTTATGGTTTGATTGAAAAATATCCCTCATAGCCTCACGTGTTTGAACCCTTGGTGCCCAGTTTGTGGCTGTTTTGAGAGCCGGGGTCTATCTGGAAGGAAGGGGTTGCTGGAGGGACAAGCCTTGTGCCTTCTGGCCTGGTCGAACTTGCTTCCCAGTCTGCCTCATGGTTCGCTGAGATGTGAGCAAGCAGCTACTGCATACTCCCTGCCGCAGAAGCCACCTGCCACCATGCCTCCCCGTGACAGTGTTCTGGGTCCCCTCAAACCGTGAGCCGGTGGTTACAGAAAGAATAGGAACACAAATATCCTGCAGACTCTTGTTTTATCAGCTGCACAGTGGCTGCACCTGCCTCAGCTGCTGACCACACCTCTGCAGCCGCTGCTGCCTGCGAGGCCAGGGCAAGCCTTCAAATCCCGTCACTGCCACCTCTGCCTCTGCCTCTGCTGACCCTCCTTCACTGGTATCCCAGAAAGAGAGTTCTCTCTCTCCCTCCCTCCCTCCCTCCCAACCAGCTACTTTCTGAGCCTCTCTCTCTCCCCAACATCCAGACTTCCCCCTCACTTTCTATGGTCACTTCCAGCCAACTGATTGCTTGCTCTGCCTCTTGACTTATGGTTGATTTTATTTAAATAACGAAATCTCAGGGGTCACAGTGTGACCGAATATCCCACAACAGCAAATAATTATCTGTCCTTATTGAGAAAGTCCTAAAATTTGAGTGAGAAGTCAGCAGCTGCCCACATCTCTAGAGATTTTCATCCATTTCTAATCAGTCTGTCCACTTCAAGTACAATCGTTATTTAAATTCATTTGGTGCTGAGGATCATCATAGAGCCTCCTAAATGCTAAGCAGTGGTTCACCACTGAGCTACACTTCAGCCTGAAGTGAATGTAGATTTCACTTCTTCTGTGGTTTGCTGACTTATAGCATAATGCTGTATTGGCACTGCTTACTGTAGGTCCGGACTTAAGCCTAAGAAGAGACAAGAGTTTAGCAAGAGAAAGGGGCAGGGTTGGAGCTCAAGTGTGGAGTCAAGTTCCTGGATCAGCTGTACTCTAGGAAAAAGATCTCTGAGACTAGCCCGGCGGTGGTGGTGGTGGTGGTGCATACCTTGGGAGGCAGAGGCAGGTGGATCTCTGAGTTTAAGGCCAGCCTGGTCTACAGAGTGAGTTCCAGGACAGCCAGAGCTACACAGAGAAACCCCGTTTTGAAGAAGGAAGAAGGAAAACAACAACTCTGAGACTCAGCTTTTTCCCTGCCAAATGGGAGTGCCATACTTCACAGAATGGCCACAAGGAGGAGGTAAGATACTTTTGTAAGAAGGCACTGCAAGCTGAGAAATACTACTACAATGTCAAGTGACTGGTATACTTACACACCTTTAGTCCCAGCACTCAGAGGCCGACAGGCAGATATCTCTGTGATTTCAAGGCCAGCCTGGTCTATGGAGCGAGTTCCGGGACAGCCAGGGCTACATATCAAGACCCTGTCTCAAAAGAAACAAAAACCACTACTAAACAGATGTTAGTGAGCACTGCTGTGTGGTTAATGTCCACTTCCTGCTCAAGAATTAGTGCAAGTTGTTTCACACGTAAAGTGCAGTACTCCTGGAGCACATTCTTTCCTGATTTGGTCCATTCTTATAGCAGGGCCTCTGTGTCTTAGGTCTTGGCACAGAATGCCTGTCCGGCTTTCTGATTCCCGTAGTGACTGATGAAGGATAAGCCAACTTGGTGGCTAAGGCTGGAGATCATGTGTCTAGACTACAGCATGAGTTCCAGACCAGTCTGGACAACCTAGGGAGAGTTCATCCCAAAAGGACTTTCAAGGCTAGGTTATAGCTCCATGGTAGAGCACTCGCCTGGCTTGCAGGAGGTCCTGCAATACAGGGTTCAATACTACACAAATAAATAAAAGTGAGTCTACAAACGGTAGCTGGGCATTGTTGCGCATGCCTGAGATCACTGCAGGAGGGGGAGAGAGGGATAAGGAGCAGTAGTTGAATTGATTGCTGCCAAGCATGACACCCTGAGTGTGACCCAAGACCCCCAAGGTAGAAGGAGAGAACAGCTCCCACACATTGTTCTGACCTCTACTCATACACCATAGAAACAAATAATGGATTAATTGATTTTTAATTTAAAGAAAAATCAGGGCTTTGAAGCCAGCCTTGAGAGTAGCACAGAGGGGAAAGGGAAGCTAGAAAAGTGACTGGGTAGTAATGTTCAAGGCTCTGGATTTAGTCCTTAGCAAGGATGGATGGATGGATGGGTGGGTGGATGGATGGGTGGGTGGATGGATGGATGGATGGGTGGATGGATGGATGGATGGATGGATGGATGGATGGATGGATAAAGAGAGATGATAGTCAAAAGAGAAAGAAAAAGGCCAGGTATGGTGGCTCACTTGGGAGGCTTAGGGCACAAGGATCCACAGTTCAAGGTCAGCCTAGGCCACATAAGTTTGATTCCTGTCTGAGCTACATGAGACCATGTCTCAAAAAAACTAAAAAGAAGCCAGGCCTGGTGGTACTTGCCTGTGAAACCAGCACACAAGGATGGAAAGAAATCCAAAGCTGAGATGGTGAGTGTGTCTACACCTAAGTGCCTGTGTGCTCTTGCACTGGGCCCAAGCTTCTTATGCATGAGACTCTTCTGCACGCTGAGTCATAAGAGTGTAATTCTGTGAGCCAGTGGGTGCTGAGGCAGGGTGGCCTGTCATTGATTTACTTTGGTCTCAAGTGCTGGGAGCAGGAGGCTAATGTTTAATGTTTACCCCCACTGCATAGAGCCAGGGCCTTGGATCTCGTGAGGTTTCGGTAAGTGCTTGCCATTGAAGGCATGAGTCACACCAATCTGCAGAAAACAGGGAAGAAATGCCTTTTCCTGACCTTGTCTTTGGTAACAATTGAGTTCCAATTCCCTGGAGGTCTTCTTCTTTCTCCTGGTGAATGTACAAGCAGGGACAATGGAGTCCCTTCTCTTCCTTGCCTGCTGTGAGCTGCAACCAAAATTTAATTTGCTACATGAGACAAAAACAAAAAACAAAACCTTCATAGTTCTTGAAGGTCATTTCAATTGAACTATTGTTATAGACACTTTGCTGGGTGGAGGTACAGCCTGTATGACCAGCTCTTCAGAAGCAGGACAGGAGGGCTGCAAGTTTGAGACTAGCCTGGGCTACACATTGTGGGAGATGAGGATTATCAGGTCCAAAGAAACTCCTTTTCCCAAGTTCTGGTTAGTTAGAGAAAAGCCAGCAATCTCCTCAGGAACTGATGAAGCTAGTCCCCACTTGCCAAAAAGTCATTCTCCTTATCTCTGTCAAAAGGGACATAGGCTCTTCCATTAACTTGTGCCTGTAGGGCCTGTCAGCATATCAAGGTCCATGCTGGCCCCCAGACTCCTTCAGTCCCTACTCACAAGTACACATTACCCACTTCAAAGCTCCCACTCCAGCTCCCCGGCTCCCTCCTCCCTGGTACCCATTCCCTTAGTACCCTGGAGATTTTCCTCTCTTGGCTTTCCCAAGAGACAACCTTGGCAGTTTGGGATAAACTTTTCCCTTTTACCCCACGGAGCGGCTATTCTGGTTTCTTTATGAGGCCTCCCTTTTCATTGCCCTAATTCAGGCACTATATACCACAGCAAAAACACAGGGAATGCCAGAGTGGTTGTGTCCGCTGCCATAGTGATGGTGGGAAGCAGAGAGAAGACAGGGCTTACAGCAGAAACTTCTCTCTCCTGAGACCGAGGCCTTGTTCTCCCCCAGAGATATGGCTGGCACTCACAGGAACCGTGAGGACAACAGATACCCAAGTCCCAAGTCCATCATCAGGGAAACGCTAGTGGCTTTGGGGACTTCTTGTGCTGAAGAGCTGGTCCACACCTGGACACCGTGTATTAGCAGTGACTAATGAGCCTGTTTGTACGTTCACCTGGAGGAGGAGGGGGACTCCTGGGATTTCACTACTTTTTATTTCTGGATTGTGACAACATCAACAAAGCTTCACAGCTCCTGACCCTGCCTTCCCGCCTCGGGTGTGGGGGAGGGGCACTGAGAGCACCATCTCAGTCCACAAGCGATGCCCACTGCATACATAGCCCTGGGACGAAGGCCTGTTTCATGCAAGACCATGGGATGAAGGCCCTGTAATGACCACAGACAGAAATATGATGAAAACTTAAAGACAGTGCAGTGCTGACCCATGCTTTCCAGTGCTAGCTAGTTCTAGGTCACCTTGACACAACCTAGAGTCATCTGAAAGGAGGGAGTCTCAACTGAGAAAATGCCTTCGTAAGATCCAGCCCTGGGGCATTTTATTAATTAGTGATTGATGAGGGAGAGCCCAGCCCATTGTGGGTGGTGCCATTCATGAGTTGGTGGTCCCAGGTGGATCTCTGAGTTTGAGGCCAGCTTGGTCTCCAGAGTGAGTTCCAGGACAGCCAGGAATACACAGAGAAACCCTGTCTCAAGAAAAGAAAGAAAGGAAAAAAAAAAGCAGGCTGAGCAAGCCATGATGAGCAAGTCAGTAAGCAGCATGCAGCACTCCTTCATGGCCTTTCCATCAGCTCCTGCCTCCAGGTTCCTGTCCTGACCTTCTTCAGTGATGAACTATGGTGCAAGTGTGAGCCAAACAAACCCTTTCCTCCCCAAGTTGCTTTTTGGTCATGGTGTTTCATCATAGCAACAGACACCCTAACTAAGACATCCCAGGTGAGGCAACCCAGGCTCAAAGAGAAGCACACTAGCAGCTTCCTGAGGTGGCTCAAGAATTCTTTGGGGGCTGGGGTGGATCTCAGTTGGTGGACTGCTTGGCCAGCACACGTGAAGCCCTGGCATCAATCCCCAACACCTCGTGAGCAGATGTGGTGGTGCACTCTGGAATTCCCGGCACTTAAAAGTGGAAGCAGCTGGGCGGTGGTGGCGCACGCCTTTAATCCCAGCACTCGGGAGGCAGAACCAGGTGGATCTCTGTGAGTTTGAGGCCAGCCGGGTCTACCAAGTGAGTTCCAGGAAAGGCACAAAGCTACACAGAGAAACCCTGTCTTGAAAAACCAAAAAAAAAAAAAAGTGGAAGCAGGAGGAGCAGAAGGTCTTAGCTACATGGGGGCTTCCAGTACAGCTTGGCTACATGAGGCCCTGTCTCAAAATAATAAGATAAACATTCATTGTTTTTTGAGGCAGACTCTCATTATATAATCCAGGCTGGCCTTGAATTCACAGTCCTCCTGCCTCAGCTTCCTGAGGCTGAGATTACATGTAGGGTCCTACTTACACTCAAGACTGACTCTGACTCTGGGCTGCAGAGATGGCTCAGTGGCTAAGAGCGCCTCCCAGGGGACCAGTTCCAATCCCAGCATCTACATCAGGCACCTACCAGTCACCTGTAAGTTCAGCCCCACAGGATCAGACACCTCTGGCTGCCACGTGCACCTGCACTCACCTGTACAAATACACACACATAATAAATAAAGATAAATATTTTTACAGTGTTCTGACTCACCAAGAGGTGGTAGTACACACCTTTAACCCCAGCTCTCAGGAGGCAGAGGCAGGCAGATCTCTGAGTTCCAGGCCAGCCTGGTCTACAGAGTGAGTTCCAGGACAGCCAGGGCTAAACAGAGAAACCCTGTCTCAAAACAACAAGAACAACAACACATGTCCTGACTCTAACTCAGCTAGTGAGTGAGCAGGAGCAGAGAGCCAACTGTGTTTCCTGGTGACCTAGGTTTACCTTCTGGACTATTCCTATACATAATGAGCAAATCATGCAACTGCTTGGTACGTATCTTTTCTACAAGCTGGGAGCTTTAGTCTCTACCTCGTATCACACTCAAGAAGAAAACATTTGTAAACCACGCGTACTGGATTATGACCATACCAACCTGATGCCATAAGCTAAGCAGGGTTGGGCCCCGTTAGTACTTGGATGGGAGGCCAGGCATGTTGGCACACACCTGTAATCCCACCATATGGTGGTGAATTCAGGAGGATCAGGAGCTCAAGGTCATCCCTAGACATACATTAAGACCAACTTGAGCTACATGAGACCCTGCCTAAAAAAAGGAGATGAAAACATTTGTATACATTTTCACATCTTTGGATTAAGCAACATTTTTTTTCCCCCAAGACAGGGTTTCTTCTGTGTAGTTTTTGTTTTGTTTTGTTTTGTTTTGTTTTGTTTTTCGAGACAGGGTTTCTCTGTGTAGCTTTGCACCTTTCCTGGATCTCACTCTGTAGACCAGGCTGGCCTTGAACTCACAAAGATCCGCCTGCCTCTGCCTCCCGAGTGCTGGGATTAAAGGCGTGAGCCACCACCGCCCGGCTAAGCAACATTTTCTTAATCCCACACCGAAAACACAAACCAGATGAGAGAAGTTCAGTGAGGGAGAACACGGAAGCAGCAGACCTTGGTGCGGGAAAAGCAGCTTATATCCAAACACTCAGAAGGTGGAAGATAGACTCCCTGATGCAACCCTGAGGCCTGGAAAAAAGATCAGTGCCTCACCACCCAATGGGAGGGTGCAGGTCTTATGTAGCCCAGGCTGGCCTCAAATTCAATATGTAGCCAAAAATGACCTGGAACCTCTGATCCTCCTGCCCTTGTCTCCCAGGTTCTTGAACTGTAGGCATGAGACCATGTATGATGGTGCCTTCAAAATTCTTTCATTATTTTTAATACCTTTTGTGTTTGTGTGTGTTCCTGTGTGTGTGTTCCTATGTGTGTGTGTGTTCCTATGTATGTATGTGTGTGTTCTTATGTGTGTGTGTTCCTATGTGTGTGTTCCTATATGTGTATGTGTGTGTTCCTATATGTGTATGTGTGTGTTCCTATGTGTGTGTGTGTTCCTGTGTGTGTGTGTTCCTATGTGTGTGTGTGTGTGTTCCTATGTGTGTGTGTTCCTGTATGTGTGTGTTCCTATGTGTGTATGTGTGTGTTCCTGTGTGTGTTCCTGTGTGTGTGTGTGTGTGTGTGTGTGTGTGTGTGTGTGTGTGTGTGCGTGTGTTCACAGCATGTGGCTCTCAAATGTATTTGCTATATAGCCCAAGCTGGCACTGAACTCATGGAAATTCTCCTGCCTCTGCCTCCTGTGTGCTGGTTGCCAGGTGTACTTCTCCATACCCGGTTTAATTTACTTAGTATTATGAAGGAAATAGTTCAGTTAGTTTGTGTGAACAAAAATGCCTTAAAAGAAGCTGTCTAGCTGTGGAAAAAACAAACAACAAACAAACAAAACCCAACTCCCGGAAGGAGTCTGTCTTCTGTGTCTGCAGAGACTGACGGACCGGTGGAATTTCAGTACTGTGCATTTGGTAGGTTCAGAGGCTAATTACTTTATCTTGGGCTGCTTTTAGCTTCTTGAATAGACATTCCTTGTCCCACTCTGTATCTGAGTGCCTTCCTTCCTTTCTTTGGCTTTTCAAAAGAGACACAGTTTCTCTGTGTAGCCCTCACTGTCCTGGAATTCACTCTGTAGCCCAGGCTGGCCTGGAACTCTGGAGATTCTCCTGCCTCTGCCTCCTGAGTGCTGGGATTAAAGGCGTGTGTCACCACCACCCGGCTCCCACTCTATCTGAACTAACACCTCATGCTAATAAAAACTTCCTTGAAGCTTAGCAGAACATTAGCTTCTGCCAACCCAAGAGCTGTAAGAATGTTATCAGAGCCGGGCAGTGGTGGTGCACGCCTCTAATCTCAGCACTCGGGAGGCAGAGCCAGGCGAATTTTTGTGAGTTCGAGTCCAGCCTTGTCAACAAAGTGAGATCCAGGACAGGCTCCCAAGCTACACAGAGAAACCCTGTCTCGAAAAACCAAAAAAAGAAAAGAAAAGTTATCAGATCGAATCTTGAGCCTATAAAATACACCTTCCCCACATCTCGATGTATCTGCCTCTCTGGTGAACCCACAAATGTATTTTAAAGTTGCCTTGATTTATGACTTTCTTTGATCTGTAAAACTGTTAAAACCCTGTGAAACTGCTTCCACATTGGAATTTTGGGTAACCTAAGTCTGTGTTCCCAGGCCGTGCTCACTCATAATGGCTCCAGAATAAACCTTCTCTCGTTCCCTTTAGGGTGAGAGCTGTGGTTTTTATGTTGGCATTCGTTTACACCTGAGAGACAACACGAGGCATTGCCCTCAGTCAGAAAATGTAAGGAAACACCAGAAAACCCAGTGTTCAGCCTTGGGATGTGGTGTATTAGTTACCTGTCTGTTGCTGAGACGAAAGCAGCCTGAGGAGGGTACTTTAGCTCATCGTTTGAAGGTAGAGCCTGTCATGGCAGAGCAGTTAGCGCAGTCGGAGCTGAAAGTGGCCGGTCGCACTGCATCCAGCCGGGAAGCAGAGAGCCTCTAGAGACGGAGCTCTATCCGCAGCTCTTACGTTTTGCTGTTTGACACAAGGTCTCATGCAGCTTCACTGCCTTCAAACTGTCGGTAGCTAAGCAAAAGCCGGCACCTTTAAGGGCAGTCGCTGTGTTAATGACGGGGTGTCCTTTTATTTCCAGATAAAGCTTTATGGCGCAAACCGGGCCCGGGCAGGATTGTACCCTCCCCAGAGTGTGTCCCCCATAGGAACAAGTCTGGGCCTCCCTAATCAATCCTCCCAGTTTTGTTGGCTGGGCAGAGCACTGCTTTAGAAAGGATGCCCTGTTCTCCTTGCCTGCTGCCCCTGACACTTCCTTCTTCTCTCTCGGTGTGCTTGTGTTGGCTTTGCACTGGCCAAGATGAGAAGCCACTGAGGTCCCTACAGTGACTGGCCTGTCACCACTAACAGAAGAATGCACTCGTCTTTCCTCAGTGTCGGGATTTATCAAATAACAATAAAGTTGTAAGGCTGAGCAGTTTTAATGATGGCAATTTGTATAAAGCCTGCCTACCTTGGCAGCTTGGCCAAGGCAAAAGTAGGTTCTTTATTCCAGTCCTTTTTGTTTATTTTTATTTATTTATTATTTATTTTTGTGACAGAGTCTCTCTACGTAGCCCTGACTGTTACAGAACTAGCTATGTGGACCAAGCTGGCCCCAAATTCACAGAGATCTGCCTGCCTCTGCCTCCTGAGTGCTGGGATTAAAGATATGCACCCCACTGCCTGGCTTTATTCCAATTTCAATTGCTAATATTAATTCATATCACACATCACACAGTAAATGTAGCTACATATCTCTATACATATATACAGGTTAAAGAAAGGCTGCTGAGCCGGGCGGTGGTGGCGCACGCCTTTAATCCCAGCACTCGGGAGGCAGAGCCAGGCGGATCTCTGTGAGTTCGAGGCCAGCCTGGGCTACCAAGTGAGTTCCAGGAGAGGCGCAAAGCTACACAGAGAAACCCTGTCTCGAAAAACCAAAAAAAAAAAAAAAACAAAAAAAAAAAAAAAAGAAAGGCTGCTGAGCAGGGCGGCGGTGGCGCACACCTTTAATCCCAGCACTCGGGAGGCAGAGGCAGGCAGATCTTTGTGAGTTCGAGGCCAGCCTGGGCTACAGAGTGAGTTCCAGGAAAGGTGCAAAGCTACACAGAGAAACCCTGTCTCGAAAAACCAAAAACAAACAAAGAAGAAAAGGCTGCTGAAGAGTCCAAGGCGTCTCACAGTGTGCTCAGAAAGTGGCTCCACAGATGGACAAAGAAGACCAATGTCTGGAAGGAGCTATGGCAAAACTGCTGCCGGACTCAGAGAATGGAGCTGCAGAGTGCGACTGTGAGGTGAAAAGGTCAAACCAAGTCCGGAGCAAGGAATGGGTCAGGAGCAGGGAACAGCAGTGGTTCAGGTCCGGGTGCAGACAGGCAAGCAGGTGGATGGACAAGCAGCCAAGCAGGTTACGTCAGTACTGAGGGACAGCGCCCGCCAGGGCAGTCCTCAGTCTCCCTGTCTCCTCAGCCGCACACACCACCTGTCAGATGAGAGGCTGGTGTGGAGTCTTGCCGTGGCACTGTTTGGCTTGTTTTTAAAGGGTTTTGTTGTTTTGTACTACCAGGAATCGAACCCAAGTTCTCCCACGTGCTAGGTGAGCACTCTACCACTCACCTCTGCCTCACCTCTGCAGTCGGGGGACCTCACTTATGCAGTCCGGGTGAGGGGGTTCTACCCTTTCCTCAACCTGGAGTGTCTGGGAAGTTCTTGGCCTTAGTTTCCCTGATAGGATTGAGACAGGGCTTCTCTGTGTAGTTTTGGAGCCTTTCCTGGAACTCACTCTGTAGCCCATGCACCACCACCACCCAGCTTCCCTGACACGATTTTAATGCACCCATGTTGTGCATTAAATACCACAGCCAGCAGAGCAACAATCCAATGCTGTTTCAAACTTCAAGTCTGATGCCAAGTAGTTTATTTTAGGCATATTTAAGCACAGCACAATTTGGTGAAAAGTTTCCTGTTGATAATTAACTCAATCCCATGTATACAACAAAGCTGGAGACATTATTATACCAAAACTCTTTGTAAAGTACAAATGGCATCTTCCATAAGGATAGGTTCTGTGGATTAACTGAGAAAACAAATTTGAGACAAGGTTTTGGGGGAGGATATGGTGTGGTCTCAACCACATAGATAGCCCAGAGGTCACCAGGATATTAACCACATCCATTCCCAGCCTTCTGAACAGAAAACATGTTATACATCTCTCCCTTTGAAGAGACAGCCCTGTGTGTTTAACATTCCTGGTTCCCAAGACCCGCCCTGCCTGCTATACCACGCGACTCCAGTTTCTAGTCTGTAAGGATTCGGTCCTTAATTACGTCATCAGCTTGCGACGGCGTCCCAGCCTAAAAAGCGGGTGGGCCCTCTGTGCGTCCCTCTTTCCTTTCCGCTCCTTCCTTCCGTCTGTCCTCTCTCTCCCTCTCTCTCTTCCTCTCTCTCTCCCTCCCTTCTCCCAATAAAGCTCTAAAAAGGTAACCATGGCTGTGACTCTCCTCCAGCACTCTCCTCCGCCGGCATGGCCACCGTGGGCGGCGGCCAGCCACAAGCAGCACACCGTTTAGCCAACATTGGTGCCGTGACTCGGACACACCACCGAGCATCGAGGACCTGCTGTGACTGCTGCGGACTGCCGCCTCCTCCCCCATCCCGCGAGACCGCAAGCTCGGGAGCGCGCACGCATCCCTCGCCGCCTCCACTGGACCCCCACACAGCTACCACTGCCATCACCACAGTGAGTCTGCCGGTCTCGAGGCTGTAGTCTGAGCTATATTCTTTGCAACGGACCCCCCGGGGATTGTCCTCGGGCTGTGCTGGCAATGGGAGGCACATTTTCGCTCCTGACGAGGGGGTCAATGCTGTCTTGGGTCCAACGGTGGACCAACTGACCAACTGCAGTGCAGCCACAGCCCTCACCTTCCCTTGACAAAGAGGAATGGTGACTTGAGCTGATTCATAGATCTCTCTCTACTCTCGGGGATGCCTGAGATTGTAGTCTAATCCCGGTTTGTTATTTTAATTTTTTATTTTTCTCTCAGCTACAGCCATGAGACAAAGGGGTGGATACATTTACCACCTACATTGGCAGATAGGGGCGGGCACAGCGTAAACCTGACTGCATAACAGAGTCACAGGAACTTCTGTCAGCAAATGGGCAAATAAGAGTTACTTTATTCAATTGGGGATTTAGCTCAGTGGTAGAGCACTTGCCTAGCAAGCACAAGGCCCTGGGTTTGATCCTCAGCTCAAAAAAAAAAAAAAAAAGAGTTACTTTATCTCCAAGCTTTCTGCTAAAGTTCTAAACCCTTCTCCTTCCCCACTTCTGCGTCTGCCACGTGCAACCTTTTCTGTCTGACTTCCACCAGCAGTGGGCGGGCTCAAATGGGCGGGCTTGGGCGGTTTATATGACTCTCCCTAACTCACCTTAACTCCACCCACTCATTCTCAAACTGCCTTGAGAAGCACAGATGGGTCTGGAAGTGGCTAAGATCCATACAAATAAGTTTTCAGTAGTCAGGATGGCTCTTAAGCCAAAAATCAGCTTAAAAAGATCAGTTTATAGTCTTCCAAAAGCTGTCCTTAAGCCATCAATCATCAGGAAAAAATTCAGGACATGGAGTAAAATCCGTTTCTTGTTCCCCAGACCTCCCTGACTAAAACTTAAGCATCTGGAGAGCAAGACTCCCGACCCCACAGGCAAAAGAGTCATCTGTGGCATTTAAGGTGTGCTAGGAAAGAGATAAAAGCCTGAAAACAAAACTGCCAAGTGCTGGCACTTGCTGACTCCCAAAAGCTGTTGGGTCCCTGTTTTAAGTGAGGAAAAGGCCATGGGCTAGCAAATGCCCTGCCAGGCCATCAACAGCCTTGCTAAAAGTGCCGCCTAGAAAGACAGAGTCAGCTGACTGCCCCCAGGCACCAAGATGCATGGGTACATCAAGCTAAGACCTCCAACAGACCTAGACTTGTCTACAGACATGGCAGGGAACCCAGAACGCAGCAGGGAATCGATCCGTTTCTTTCCTTCTGGACACCAGAGCCACTGACTCAGTCCTGGGAGTTTGGGGATGCCACCTCTCCTTTATTGTCGGGTACAGAGGACAGCCTTACCACCTCACCAGATTTAATTGCACTTTCAGAGTTACTTAATGAAAAAAGATTTCCACCTAAAATAAGAGCTCATTGCTTCACTCCAGATCCACTGCCTATGTTTCTCACGTGCATACAGACAGGGCCCTGATCTTTGCCTTGTCCTTAATTCCAAAAAAATAAGTTCTCATGCACCACAAGCTTTTCTCTTCCCAGTTCCCTGTTCTAATTCACTGTTCAGCTAATGGTACAGAACCACCACAGAACTGGAGTCCAGAGATCAACAAGTAAGAAACTGTAACAGCTAAAACGTATTTATACCCCCAGACCCAAAAGCGTCTGGGTGCTACAAAAAAGACTTTAATATAAACATCTATTACTGTGAGATGCTTTTAACAATTGATCACCTGTCTCCTGGATGCCAAACTAGTAAAGGAAACAGGTGCTTTAAAATAATCTGTCTCTGATAAAGCTTAACATATTTCAAAATCCATAGGGACAGGCCGGATTTACCTCAGATAAATGTCAACATAAAATAACAATGATTCTTTTCTCTCTCTAAGTTTTTTTTCTGTGCCACCAGCATCTTGTTAAACAGAAAGTTCCCAGTCACAGCCAAGAGGGATATGTGTCTCCAGAGCAAATGGATGACAGACACAACGCCTGTTTACCTCAGAAAACTCCCCTTCTCCATTACCCCCAGAGCCAACTGACGTCCAAGTCAGCTGGAAGCAGTTTTTGAGAGGAACAATGCCCCTAGTCCCATCTACCTGCTTTTTTAATAATAAGTGAAAGTCTGGGTTGTAAGGATTCGGTCCTTAATTACGTCATCAGCCTGCGATGGCATCCCAGCCTAAAAGGCCGGTGGGCCCTCTGTGCGTCCCTCTCTTTCCTTTCCACTCTTTCCTTCTGTCTGTCCTCTCTCTCCCTCTCTCTCTTCCTCTCTCTCCCCCCCTTCTCCCAATAAAGCTCTAAAAAGGTAACCATGGCTGTGACTCTCCTCCAGCACTCTCCTCCGTAGGCATGGCCACCGCGGGCGGCGGCCAGCCACAAGCAGCACGCCGTTGAACCAACAAAGTCTCCCCAATAAACCTAAGGATGTGTCCTTTCTATTTCCAGGAGTAAATCATTTATAGTCTGTGGATTATAAAATGGAGTCTACTAGGGCAGTGCCCAGCCTGAAGTACCGCTGTTTTTATACACTATGGAGTGACTTAGAGAAAAGCACGCCCTGATCTGAAACTGAGGACGACTTGAACTGCTGATCCTGAAAGAAAAAAAGAAATAAAAGGAGACATGACTGCTCCTAGGTATGGTGGAGGAGGAGGTTTATTGTAGATAAAAGGGAGAGCATAGCCAGAGGCAGAGACATCTGAGAGAGTCCAGAGTGAACAGGACCCTGAGCCAGGCCATTGAGAGGGATTAGGATTTTGCCGCCACTCCAGTTGCATGGCCGCACATGCGCAGTTCAGCAGTTGTTCAGCAGTTCAGCAATGGGTCTTAAGTCATCAGTGCACGCTGGTGATTACATGCGCACGGTGTGGTCACGCAATCAGAGCATGCATGCGTGTCGTAGCTCCGTAAGCCTACCTGCGCAGGTTCACGGGAATCCTTAAAAAGCCGGACACAGATTCCTCCTGCTTCTCTGTTCTCTCCTCCCCCACTATCTCTGTCTCTCTGTCTCTGCACGTGCTTCTTCCCCAGGCCTGGTTCTTTTGCCCACTTCCCTCCTCCTAATAAAGCTCTGATACTGGGTTTTGTCGTGGATTGTCCCTCATGACCTTTCCGCACGGTAACCGGCGCCACTATCATTTTAAAACGGCAGGGAGGAGGAGATCTAGAGGCCAGGAGGGCAAAGGGTAAAAAGGATCAGTGTAGCCAAAATGGCTGGATTATATATATATAGGGAAGAACCGCTGGGGTAAGAGCAGCCAGCCCCTGGGCTGGAGTTTTTAGGGTAGAGGGCAGGGTATGCCAGCCATACCCTGTACCAGGTCAGGACTGAGGGAGGGATGCTGGGAGAACCTGGTGGCTAGGTCTGGTTTTTTTTAATTTTTTTAAAAAATTTTTTTAAATTTTATTTTATGTGCATTGGTATCCTGCCTGTACACATGTCTGTGTGATCTTGTAGTTACAGACAGTTGTTAGCTGCCATGTGGGTGCTGGGAATTGAACCCGGGTCCTTTGGAAGAGCAGTCAGTGCTCTTAACTGCTGAGCCATCTCTCCAGTCCCTAGGTTTGCTTTTTTATTGTTGTTGTTAAATAGGCACCTCAGCTAGCCTGAGGTTGGATCTGTTAGATCCGAGGTTTGAGACCTAATAGACCCTATCTCCCATGGAGATCAGATGAAGAAGCTGGGTTACAACTGGTTGTGGGCAGCCCTATTAGGTGCTGGGAAGCAGAGTCCTCTGGAAAAGCAGCCAGTTCACTTAACAGCAGAGTCGATCACTCCAGCCCCCCTTTACTTGACTTCCTGGCAGTCCATCTCTTTTTGTTCTGTAGGATGACTTCACCTTTTAAAAAAAAATTGTTTGTTTGTTTGTTTGTTTGTTTGTTTGTTTATTGAGACAGGGTCTCGCCATGTAGCCTTGACTGTCCTGGAATTCACTATGTAGACCGGGCTGGCCTTGAACTCACAGAGATCTGCCTGCCTCTGCCTCTTGTGTGTTGGGATTAAAGGTATGTGCCAGCATGCCCCACAACCATACTTATTACTTACAGAGATTTAAAATCTTTTTGTTCTATGTTCTGATGTAAATCTTTGTGTAAAGTTACTCAGTTTCACCTGTCTGGCTATACAAATACTTCCGCATGTCTGCTGTCTCCCATGCCAGCCTCACTCTAGCTTCCTGAAGGGCTGGCCATACTGATCAGTTCTCGGCTACCTGTCCACCAGGGGCAGAGTTAAGGAGACCCAGGTGTATACCCGGGGGCAGTTTTTGTGGAGTTTCTAAGGACAGACTCAGAGCGCTGCAATAAAGAACCGAGTTCATCCAGACGCCTCTGAGCGCTCAGTCTAGAGTCACAGTGACTTGGCAAAACCTGAGCCAGCTCCTTGCCAGCCCCACCCTGCCCTTTGCGTGCAAAAGCAACTTCCCAGGGTTGAGTGAAGAATAATCCACACAGGCGGGATATGCAGGCAGGTCCAACAAAGCTTGGGTAATTTCTTTTGGAAATTTCCATTTTGTACCTAGGAGGTCCGACAGGGGACAGTTGAATTTACCCCATGTGTACCCATCTCCTCAAATCCCCTCTCACTCCCTGGCTCCCAAGGAACCCTTTTGACTTCCGTGTGCAGGAGTCCTATTCCAGCCGTAGACTGCTTCTCCCTTCGAGTAACTTGGTATCCTCCGCCCAGCGCCTCTGGGTTTGGGAATCCAGCCCCGCCTTCGCAGGCTGCCCCACTCAGTGGGCCGGGTAGGCAAGATATAAAGCCTCCGAGTGCTCAGCCGGCAGGGTTTACACTATCCTAAGCTGCACCCCAACGGATCTCTCCGTAACTCTTCAGGGTCGTCCGGGCAACCAGTTGCTCAGCCAGTCAGCGTCTGGGTCTACGATCCGCCCTCAACATCCAGAGCCATGGAGGGTGAGTGCAGCTCCAACTCCAGCCAAATTCATCCCGAGGATGATTCAGGGGCTTGCTGTGAGTGAACAGTGAAGTGATTAGGGTCCTGGATGAGCCTTGACTAATCTCAGGAAGGGGAGCTTCTGTTCCTAGCCAGAGACGCAGATTATTCTGCAGCCCAGCCTCACCAGAGGGTAACTAGAGCATTGCCCCTCCAGCATCCCTTCCCTAACAGAGCTGGCCACTTTTGGCACCTTGTTTGGCCTGTTTAGAGACAGGGCCTCATGTATCCCAGGTTGGCCTTAAAACTGCTGCATAGCGAAGGACGGCCTTGAACTTAGGGTTCGCTTGTGTCCACTGCCTGAGTGCCAGGATTGTAGGTGTGCATTGCCGCGCCTGGGTTATAGGGCACCGGGAACTGAACTGAAACCAGGAATTTGTGCATACTAGGGAGCACCCTACCATCTGAGCTCTGTGCACACCCCCAGCCTAGGCCAGAGAGTATTTAAACATTTGGGAATAAGTTGCGAACATTAAAAAATAGAGGCAATTTATAGGGACTCTTGCTGGGCTTGGCACACACCTTTAATTCCAGCACTTGGGTGGCGGAAGCAGGCAGATCTCTTAAGTTCGAGGCCAGCCTGGTCTACACAGTAAGTTCCAAGACAGCCAGAGTTACATATTAGGAGAGAGGCTCTGTCTCAAAAACAAAAAAAAAAAAAACGAAAAAGGGATTGTCAGCTGCTGGAAGAAAACAGGAAGGTGTGGAGATGGGGGACCGGCTGGAGCTGGGAAGCAGTGTAACAGCACTGGGACCCAACTCCAGCCTGCCTGGCCCTGGAGAGTTTCCACTGTGACCCTGGAGGGGGAAATCTGATTTGCTATTTGCTCTATTTTCGTGACAGTCTCCCCTCTTTGCTATCATCCCAGGGGTAAGTATGGGAGGGGGTCCTTGGACCTCACTACCACACTTGTCCAGTACCTAACCGCTTTCTTGAGCAACTAGCCTCCAGAGCTAAGCGCTTCCCCACAGGGGCTGGCTCAGCACTAAGGTTCCGGCAGCATTTCCTCAGCTGGGGCAGGAGTCTACCTTTCTGTAGTTCCTTTCCCTCTGTAACTACTGCAGCCTGCACAGATTCACTCCGGGTCTGCCCTTGCTGAAAGCGTGCGGGTAGCAGGTGGATGCTGAGAGGATCCTCTGAGCTCTACCTTGAGCTGCAGGGAGAGACAGCAGCGGAGAGTTTTCAACAGCTGCTAAGACTGTCTGCTGTTTTCCCTTTGTGTACTGTGGGGCGTTTACCCACCAGCCCCACAGCTCCCCAGGGTTTTCCTGAGTGTGAGCATCAGGAAATATTAGAAGGATTTATTGAGGAGAATCTTGCGGAGATAAACAGATATAAAATAAAGGATAACCTCGAGAGGGCCTGGAACCTATTCCAACGGTCCCCGACTGTCTCTGCCCCAGGGTTTTTATAGAGACGCCAAGGGATGGAGCAAATGACCTCCTCCCCCAGCACAGCCAAGTGCAGACCATCTCAGACACCTGCACTCAGGCCCGTGGTCTTAATCATCCTCTATGCGGACCTGCTGGGTAAAGCCACAAGGAACCCGAGAACGGGCTCCCACAGTGTACCGGTCTCTATTTATCCACGGGGGATAAAGGTTCCAGGAGCCCTCCATTGGAACCGCAGCGGCACGGAGTCCGTGCATATTACGTTATCTTACACCCCCGTGCCCGTGGTTCACTTGAATGTTTATTCACTCGCCCATTTGCTCGTTTTGGCCAGACTAGATTCTGACTCAACTTGGTCTAGGCTGACCTTGAATTCCTGCTCCTCCTGCCTCTCTCCCCAGTGCTGGGATTACAGGTGTGTGCCACCATGCCTGACTAAATTTAATTTGTAGGAGATTAACAGAAATACCCAAACAGAAAAAAGATGGCAACCGTAGGCTGTAACACAGGCATCCTCGTCGGCTGTCTGCTGCTGTGATAAAACAGACCAAAAGCAACGTGAGGAGGAGAGGCTGTGTTTCAGTTTACAGTTCTGGGTAATAGCTCATCACTGGGGGAAACTGAGGCAGGAACCTGGAGGCAGAAACTGAAGCAGAAGAACTCTGTTTACTGGCTTGCTCTCCATGACTTTCTCAGCCTGCTTTCTTATCTAACCCAGTGGCACCTGTCCAGGGTGACACCAAGGACAATGAGCTGACCCTCCCACATCAATCACTAATCAGGAAAATGCTCCCCACCCGCCACTAGCCACAGGCCAGTCTGATGGAGGCAATTCCAACTGACCCCTTGTCCACTTGGCAAATAGACACGTCACTATTAAACCATACCCTTTTTATTTCATGTCCCCAAGATTTCCTGTTACTATGACAGTGTAAACAGCCCACCTTTTAAAAGCTACACTCCATATTTTCAATATTTTACAACAAAGTTTCCATAAACTATCCAAAGTCTCTTAACTGCAGGTTCCTGGAAAGTCAAAAGCCAGTTAAATACCTCCTATTCTGAGAGGAAGGCATCAGGGCACAGGTACAATCAGATCAAAGCAAAAACAGCCTCCAACTGTGCAAACAGTTTTGGGTCTGAAATCTGGGACTCCAGAGAGTTTGATAGTCCTGTCTCTGTAGCTGCGACACCTGCAGCTCATGCAGCCTGTCTCCTGCCTCCAGGCCAGCTCTGCTCTATACCCGCCACTTCCTCGGTGCTCGTCCCACAGTCCTTGTATCTCCAGCATCCTGGGGTCTCCTGCCACTGAGGCTGCACCTTCACCGGTGGCCTCTCCTGGCCTCGCACAGTGCCAGGCCTCCGCTGTTCTCCATGACCCCTTTATGCCTTCAAAACCAGTACCACCTGGGTGACGCTTACACATTACCAAGTCACAGCTGATTTTCCAGCCCCAACTGTCCAGCATCGGTTGTCCCAGGAAAGCAAAGATTTCACGTGGGTGGTGCTGGACTCCTGTCAATCACAGTCGATTCCTCAGCTGACCAGAAACCGCTGATTCTCAACATAAAACGTCACAAAACAGTCCTGCTAGAGTCTTTGAGGGACTCTCAAACTTCCCTCTGAAACCACACACACCAGCCTTCCGTCTACACTGTTCTGGGCAGTCTCACCTTCCAAGTTCCCACAACAGCTCATTAAACTCTGAGTGCTCAATAGCTTTTTCAGTCCGAAGCTCCAAAATCCTTCCACAATCCTTACCAAAAAAACCCCCCAAAAACAAACAAACAAAAAAACCCCAAACAACAGAACAACGCTGTCAGGTCTATCAGAACAACAATCCCACCCACTGTGATGCCAATTTCAGTCCTACTTGGTTTTTCTGTCGCTGTGACAAAACACTGACCAAAAGCAACTTGGGGAGGAAAGGGTTTATTCCGTCTTACAGTGCCAGCTAACAGTCCATCATTGAGGGAATCAGGCAGGAACCTGGAGGTAGGAGCTGGAGCAGGGGCCATGGAGGAATGCTGTGCATAGGATTGCTCAGATCACTTTCTTACACAACCCTGGACCGCCTGCAAAGGGGTGATACCACCCACAGTGGGCTGGATGCTCCTAAATCAATCACTAATCAAGAAAGTATCCCATAAACATACCCCTAGGCCAGTCTGATGGAGGAAGTTTTTCAGCTGAAGCTCCCTCCTCCCAAGTGTAGTTTGTGTCAAGTGAACAAAAAGTAACCAGGACACAGGGTTTTTTAAAATATGAATTAGCCGGGCAGTGGTGGCACAGGCCTTTAATCCCAGCACTTGGGAGATGGGAGGCAGGCAGATCTGAGTTCAAGGCTAGCCTGGTCTATAGATCGAGTTCTAGGACAGCTAGGGCTACACAAACCCTGTCTTGAAAAGCCAAAGAGAGAGAGAGAGAGAAAATTAAAATGAAAAATAACAGCAGAGGCCGGTGGATAATCTCTGTGAGTTCAAGGCCAGCCAGGTCTCTGTAGTGAGGCCAGCTGGGGCTACACAGTGAGACCCTGTTGCAAAGACAAACAAATAACTCTAACAAAACAAAACAAATGCTCCTAGCTCTCTCTGCAAGAACATCCTCTTTCTGGTGCCTCTCTGGTCACTCAGGTCTCTTGAGCTGGCATCCATGAAGCTGTGAGGCCCGGTGCAGAGCCTAGGAAGCACACCAGTGTCCGGGTTGTCGGGAGGTTGAAAGCAAGAACAGGATGAATGCTGGGGCAACTGATGGGGGCAGCAGTCCATTTCCAGGCGACAGTCCAAAATTGAGAGCTTCCAGGTGACAGCTACCAGAGTTTAGAGTCAGGGTTGGCAAGATGGCTCCTTGGATAAGGATACCTGCCACCAAGCTTGATGACCTGAGCTTCATCTCTGGGACCCGCATGGAAAGAGAGAACCATCTCCTGCAAGTTCTCTCTCTCTCATATATGTCTGAACACATTAATAATGTAACTTAAAAGCACTTGGGTGTTAGAGGCAGATGGACGTTTATAAGTTTGAGGTGTGTGTAAACAAGCTGCTCCAGGGCATCCAAGGCCACATATTGAGACCCTGTCTCCAAAAACAAAAAACCCACAACAAAACAAACAAAAAATATGGGGCTGGAGAAGTGGTTCACTGGTTCAGCGCACTGGCTGCTCTTGCAGAGGATCTGGGCTCAATCCCCAGCACTCACAGGGGAGTTCAAAACTGTTGAAGCTCCCGTCCCTTTGAGGGTACCCGGCATGCATATGTCGCACAGGCAATATATGCAAACAAAACACTCATATCTATAAAACCAATAAGTTAAAAGAATTAGATGTGATTTAAAAATTGATTTATTGATTCCCCTGAGACAGGGTCTCTCTATCTAGCTCTGGTTGTCCTGGAACTCACAGAGCTCCCAAGTGCTGGGATTAAAGGCTTTCACCACCATACCTGGCCAAAAATCACTTTTCATAAAGTTTAGACTCCACAGTAACGTATGCCACGCCCTCAGCTCCTACTATACCTAATAGATGCCCAGTTAACAGTTGAGGCACAGCTGGGAGGTTGGTTTCTGCTGACATGAGCATTCCAGGGGGTAAATGGAAGTGGAAATTAAACACAGGTGCAGAGGGAGGAGCAAGAATCTCCGGGGTTCAGGGTTCATCGAATAATGAGCCCATCTGTTTCTTGGAAGTGCGCCAGAGGAGGGACCGAGCGGCATTGGCAGAACCGCGCTGTGGCCGCGAGGCTGGCTGGGTAGTAGAGGGTGTGAGGCTCCAGGTTCAATCCCCAGGACCTACAGGAAGTAGATGCTGAGCCCTTAGATATGTGCGCTCCGCTGAGACGCAGGCAAAGCGGAAGTTGAGCTGGAGGTGCTGACGGTAATTTCTGGTGTGTTTTAGAGCTAAGCTGCAAAACAAGCAGTTAGGTCTTTACCCTGGAAGCTATTTCTGTCTGTGGAATAATTCAAAAAAAGCTCAGAACTAGAGAGATGATTGGGTTAAGAACATTTGCTGCGTAATCACGAGGACCAGAGTTCACATCTAACAAGTCTGGCACCCCACAAAAACCTGTAACTCCAGCTCTGGAGAAATCCAGCGCCCCCCTCTGGTCTCTAGGGGTACCCACATATAAATTACACATAGATACACGAAAAGTAAATCCTTAAACAAAGTTATTTAACACCAGCCCAAGAAATAATGCTGACAGCACCCAGAGGGCCTTTTTGTAACCTAACCACTATCCCTGACAAGGGTACTTTTATATTGATTTTCTAGGGAGATCACTTTATTTTCATAGAGGTGGTCAATTAAATCTGCCAACATTAATTTCTCACGGACTCGGAATTCTTTCTTTATTCTTCTCCCTCCGTCCTCTTCTATCCTCTCATTTTTATTTTCAAAATTCATTTTATTTGTTATTATACAGTGGTGTGTGTGTGGTGTGTGGTGTAACCGTCAGAGGACAACACTGTCGCTTGTTTTTTCCCACCATTACCTGGGTTCTGAGGATCATCTCTGGGTCACCAGGCTTTGACAGCGTTACCACTGAGCCATCCTCCCGGCACTCCCTCTTTCCATTTTTTTTTTAAAGATTTATTTATGTATGTATACAGTGTTCAGGCCAGAAGAGGGCATCAGATCTCATTACAGATGGTTGTGAGCCACCATGTGGTGGCTGGGAATTGAACTGGGGTCCTCTGGAAGAGCAGCCAGTGCTCTTAACCTCTGAGCCATCTCTCCAGCCCTCCATTTTTTTTTTATTAGTTACTTTTCATAGCTGCGACCAGAGGAGACCCGGGAGTTTGTGGTAGAAGCTCCTCATCTCTTGGCAGACAAGGAGAGAAACGGCCAGAGAGCCAAATCTACTCTTCAGAGGCATGCCCTGAGGGACTCACTTCCTCCAGCCAGCCCCACCCCCACCCAGTCCCCTAAACCCCTGCTTCCATAGTTCCGCCACCTTCTGAAGTAGCACCACCTGCTGCCTGTAAGGACTTGGTTTGGTCCCACCCTCCCCCCCACCCCCCACCCCACCCCGACCCCACAGGGTTTCTCTATGTAGTTTTGGTCTGTCCTGGAACTCGCTCTGTAGACCAGCTGGCTCGAACTTAACAGAGATCCGCCTGGCTCTGCCTCTGGGATTAAAGGTGTGTATTACCACCGCCCGGTAGGGACTTGTTTTTTAAAGACAGGGTCAGCCTCGCCTCTCAGGCTGGGTTGGAACCTATTATCCTCCTGCACCTGCCTCTCAAGTGCTAGGATTACAGACACAAACTACTAAACCTAGTTTTGGGGGTGGGGGGCGTTTCATCTTCAAATCATAATAAGCGCACGCCTAGCCTCATTCATTGGCTCTTCATTTATGGCTGCACTGGACACGGTGCTGCGGTTTCAACGGCGAGGTCGATGAAGTGCTTGCCTTCAAGCACGAGGACCTGAGTTCAGATCCCTAGAACCCAGGTTTAAAAAGAAGGCAAGTGCTTATAATCTCAGGGTCAGGGAAACAGTCAAGAAAGTCCCTGGGGCTCACTGGCATCCAGCCTAGCCTACTTGGTAACTTCCACATATATGTATGTATGTACCCATGTGTAAACACACACACACACACACACACACACACACACACACACACACACACACACACTGGAATTTGATTACTATGGTGAGATATCATGAGTAAGAATTAAATGGGGCATTAACAAGGTGATTGGGGCAGACATGGAGGTCCCAGAATTTGGGAGGTAGATTTAGGATCAGGGGTTCAAGGTCATCCTGTACTATACAGTGCATTTGAAGCTAGCCTGGGCTACATGAGGCCTTCCCTCACAGGAGTGAGAGGTGATTGGGTCACAACAGCTCTGTCCTCAGAAATGATCTAAGCCACTCCCAGAACTGTGGATTAGTGTGTGGAGAGATTGTTTTTGAGTGGGGGGTTGTAAGAAGCTGTGTGGCTCTGTCTTGAATTTCCCTCTTACTGTGTGTTACCCAGCACTGTCTGAGGACTCCCCAGAGTTCCCACCAGCAAGAAGACCCTCACCAGGTGCAGCCTCCTCCCAGCCTCTAGTGCTGTGAACCAAATACACCTTCACACATATATAATAAATCTATCCGGTCTGTGGTGTTCGGTTATAGCAACAGTAAGTGTGATGGTTTGAATAAGAATGGCCCCCATAGGCTCATGCATTCAAATGCTTAGTCACTGGGGAGCAGCACCATTTGGAAGGATTAGAAGAAATGGGAGGTATGGTCTTGTTGGAGGAAGTGTGTCACTGAGGATTTGAAGTTTCAAAAGCCCAAGCCAGGCCGTGTTGCCGTCTCTCTTCCTGTGGATCAGGGATCAGGACGGACGTAGCTCTGGGCTACCACTCCAGTGTCATGAGTACCACCCCGCCCCCACCATGAGGATCATGGACTGACCTTCTGAAACTGTCATGGTGTCTCTTCACAGCAACGGAACAGTAAGGGAGCTAAGACAGAGATGGATTCCAACAACCTATCAGTTACCACTTCTTCCCTGTGATGCCTCCCTGGCTTCTAGCTGCTGAAGCTTGGCTGGCTGGTACAGATGGAAAACCTTAGATCTTTAGATAGAAATGTTCTAAGATCCGAAGCTTTTTTTTTTTTTTTTTTAAATTAGTATTAAGGATGGAGCCCGGAGCTAGGCAAGCATTCTGCCATGAGTTACACTCTCAGCCTTAATTGTTTCTTTCATTTTTCGGACGGGGTTTCTAGGCATTCTGAGGCCCCACCCCACCCACAGCCTCCCACAGTGCTGAGGGCCTCTTTCTCTGTGTGTCTGTGTGTTTCTTCACCCCTAATGAACACCTTTCTTCAACTGCAAAAAATAAAATAAAAATAAATAAATGAGATTTTTTTTGGGGGGGGGGCACAGAGTCTCCCTGTGTAGTCCCAGCTGCCCTCAAACTCAGAGATTCACTTGCCTCTGCCTCCCGAGTGCTGGAATTAAGCGGGGCAGGGGGATGCCAGTACACCTGGCTTTTTTGGAAACGTTTTTTGGGTGTTGACATGATGTTCAAAATATTTTGGATTTTGGAGCCCTCTGGACTTCAGATTTTAAAAGATGAATAAATTACATTTATTCACGTTGTGTGTGTGTGTGTGTGTGTGTGTGTGTGTCTACGTAGCCGTGTGGAGATCAGGATAACCTCAGAGCAGGTTCTCTCCTACCATGTGGGTCCTGGGGATTGGCCTTAGGTCATCAGGCTTGGCGGCAAATGCCCTGACCTGCTGCCCATCTCAGCAGCCCGAACTTCTGGTTTTCAGATTAGAGCTGTTTAACTGATAATCTTAGCCACTCTTCCCCAATCGGAAGAACTAAAGTGGAAACTAAGGTCTGGTCCCAAGCATTTTAGACAAGAGACTCATTCAGCCCATTTGGGTTTTTCCTTCCATGTCTCACCTTCTATCTTAGCATCAAGAAGAGCCCTGGTTGTACTGGCCCATGCAGAGAGGACATCGTTCAACTACGCCATGAAAGAGGCTGCCGTGGAGACTCTGAAGAAGAAGGGTTGGGAGGTGGCTGAATCTGACCTCTATGCTATGAACTTTAACCCCATCATTTCCAGAAAGGACATCACAGGTAAGAACTGTCTCTCTCATTGACAGTGGACCCTGTGGCCCAGCCTCAACCCCTCTCTCCTCCCCACAGGTAAGCTGAAGGACTCTGAGAACTTTCAGTACGCTTCGGAGTCATCTCTAGCATATAAGGAAGGCCGCCTGAGCCCAGATATCGTGGCTGAACAGAAAAAGTTGGAAGCTGCTGACCTCGTGATATTTCAGGTATGGCTAGGACAGAAATCATAAGAAAGCAATGTCTGGGGTGTTTGCTCTTACTGCCCTAGACCTGTCACTCTGCATTCTCTCTGAATAAATGATGTCAGTCAGAGGGTGGTATCGCATAGGGTCACAGATGGTGTGCAGCTGGGCTGCCTGGGCTTTGTGTATTTATTTATTTGTTTGTTTATTTTGCAAGAGCAAAGAGTCTTGTTATTTACAAGTTTAAACCCGGGTCTCTCCATCCATCTGATGCAGAAGCTGAGCAAGAGAGACCCCGAGTAGCAATCAAGCAGGGTTTTTATAATGGTTAGGGTAGGGGATCTGGGGGAATTCCAATTCTATATTGTGTATTTATTTAAATTATGCTTATTTATTTGTGTGTGTGTGTGCACAAGCATGCACGAGGGCACACTCACCCTTTGCGCCTGGAGGACAACTATCAGGAGCTGATTCTCTTCTTGCACAATGCAGTCCTGGGGATCAAATTCAAGTCATTGAGCTTGGTGGCAAGTGACTTTATCTGCTGACCAGTCCTAACTTTGGTTTTTGGAGACACAGTATTGCTATGCAGCCCTGGCTTGTTTGGAACTCACTATGTGGAGCAGGCTGGCTTCAAAGTTCCAGTGATCCTACTGCCTCTGCCTCCTGAGTGCTGGGAGTATAGGTGTGCCGACATACCTAGCCCTGGTACACTCTTCTGAGACAGGATTGGCTTATGTAGCTTAGGATGGCCCGGAACTCCTGATCCTCCTGCCTCTGTCTCCTGAGCGCCAGGGTTAATTATGCTTTCTTTCTTTTTTTTAAAAAATGTACAATTCTGTTTTTTGTTTTTGTTTTTCGAGACAGGGTTTCTCTGTGTAGCTTTGCGCCTTTCCTGGAACTCGCTTTGTAGACCAGGCTGGCCTCGAACTCACAGAGATCCACCTGCCTCTGCCTCCTGAGTGCTGGGATTAAAGGCATGTGCCACCACCGCCTTAATTACACTTTCATGTAGGAACCCGGCCCAGAGGATGACACAGAAGTCCCCGACTTTTCTCCCCAGTGTGCCTGGTTAGTGGACTCTCCTGTGGGCTCTCTTAAAGTTTGTGTTTCTGCTCCTTTTGTATCCCAGACGGTGTGTGGGGTGACAGGGACTTTCGTGTATGGGCAGCAGGCAGCATGGCTGACCCTGCGGGGGGGCGGGGGGGGGGTATTCTCCCTGAAGCAACGGTACCATCAGCAGATGACGTGAGGATTATGTGTGCCTGCTGCCCCATCTCCACCCCACCCCGTGTTGGGGTTACAGGCGCGTAGCACCCAGTTTATGTGGTTCTGAGGATCAGACTCAGGGACGTCTCCGTGCATGCTGGGCGGGTACTCTAGCACTGCACCACACAGGATAGCTTCTACATCTTACTGTAGTGCAGCCGAGGGAGCAACAGGAGTGTCTTCCAGTTCTTGTCTCCGAGTCACCGTGGTTTAGACATAGGAGGCACCTGTGTGAGCCTCAGGTTTATCTTCCATCTTTCACTGCCTTCAGTCTTGTGAAAGACTCTGCAGCAGGTCGTGAGCTGCCAACAGCACATCGAAGGGAAGTGTAAGCGCACCGGACCCAGCATCAGTCTTGGGGTTTTTTGTTTGTTTGTTTTATGGTTTTTCAAGACAAGGTTTCTCTGAGACGCAATCCTGGCTGTCCTGGAACTCACTCTGTAGACCAGGTTGGCCTGGAACTTACAGAGATCCTCCTGCCTCTGCCGGGTGCTGGGATTAAAGGCCTGCGCCACCACCACCGGCCAATCTTGTTTTTGTTTTCATCCAGTTATGAAATTGACCTCCAAGCTGAGTGTGGTAGCACACAGCAGTAATCCTAACACCGGAGAAGTGAACACAGGCCAGCCTTAGCTACATACCTAGCAAGTTCAGAGCTAGCCTGGTCTATGTGAGATTATGTCTTTTTGTTTGTTTTTGTTTTTGAGACAGGGTTTCCCTGTGTAGCCCTGGCTGTACTAGAATTCACTCTGTAGACCAGGCTGCCCTCGAACTCACACATCCATTTGCCTCTGCTTCCTGAGTGCGGGGACTAAAGGTGTGCGCCACCATGCTCAGTTTAAGAGACTGTGTCTTCACAGGGCATCTGTGGTTGGTATGTAACATGAACAGAAAATTTCTTAATAATAATAAAAAAGAGAGATTATGTCTTTAAAATCAAACAACATCTGTGACCTCTGCAGCCCTTTGCTGTGGGTCAGGATCCTTGGAATATGGGAGAAAGCTGTTTAGCTTTAAAAATTTTTTTTATTTTTGGTTCGTGGGTTGGTTGGGATGTAGGTGTGTAGGCCAGAAGATGGAATACCAACCATCTCTTTTGAGACAGGGTCTTTCATTGGCCTGGAGCTCACCAATGAAGCTAGCAGAGAGCCCAGGAATCCACCTGTCTGTACCGCCCCATCTCTCTGGGATCTAATCAGAAGCATGTGAGACCACGCCCAGCTTTTTACAGGGGTGCTTGGGAATTGAACTCAGGCACTAATGCTTGTGAGACCAGCTCTTTACTGACTGAGCTATGTCTCCAAGCCCTACAAATTCTTTCTTTGTCCTGGTTTTCCTCCTGGACGTGTTCATGAGCTTTGAACATGTTTCGAGTAAAGACTTGAGCAGACCCTTCTTCACTTTTATTGGGACCAGAGGGTGGATACGATGCAGTTTTGAGGTGCTGGGGATGAATGCCAGGGTGAATACTTGTTTGCTAGGCGAGTGCTCTGTCACTGAACAGTACCCCAGATAAGACTTTCTCATGGGGCACCTGATAAACTCAATCACAGTGGCCGGTGCTCTACATTCTGAGTGGCTTTGTTTGTTCTAGATGATAGGGGTGTGGATCTGTGTGCACAAGGGAGCCACGTCTTGGGAGGATGCCTGCTAACACAATCTCTTGGGAAAATATTCAGTCATTGCTCACTGAGGCGAACTCGCCTGCAGTCCTTACTCCTTAGACTTTGCTACCAGTTGGATTTCATGGAAATGGATCTTATTTGCATGAGACTGTATTCACACCCAGCCAACGGTTGTAGTTTTTAGGAGAAAAAAAAGAGAGAGAGAGAACCAAGATCAAGGATAGGATTTTCTCTTTTCTTATTATTTTGAGTTAGGTACTACAATATGTTTTTCCTTAGTTTTTTTGTTTGTTTGTTTTGAGACAGGGTTTCTCCGTGTAGCTCTGGCTGGCTTGGAGTCATTATGTTGAACATGCTGTCATAGAACTCACAGAGAGCTGGGTTTAAAGGTGTGTTCCACCATGTCAGGAAAATACATTTTTTAAATTATGTAGGCTGTGTATCTGTGAGTGGGTATGTGTATGTAGGTGTAGGTGCCTGTGGAGACCAGAAGTGGGTGTTGGATCCCTTGGAACTAGATTTCTGATCTACTAAACTTGGGTGCTGGGTCATCTGGAAGAGAAGTATGTGCCCTTATTTAACTTGTAAGCCATCTCTCTAGCCCTGTGTTTCCTTTATTTTTATTTTTGTATTTTTATTTATTTATTTATTCTATTTATTTATTTATTGAGGCTAGGTTTCCCTTTACAGTCGTGGCTGACCTCGAACTCACTCTGTAGACCAGGCTGGCCTCAAATTCACAGAGATCAACTTGCCTCTGTCTCCTGAGTGCTAGGACTATTTTTGAGACAGAGTCTCACTATGCTTCCTGGGATAGCCTTGAACTCAGAATTTCTCAGCCTCCCGAGTTGCTGGGATTGTGTGTGCTTGCCACTATGTCCTCTTACATTTCTTCTTTTCTTGCTTTTTTGAGATGGTCTTGGTATGTAGCCCATGCTGGCCCTAAATCCTCAATATCTTGGCTTCGCCTCCTGAGTTTTAGAATAACAGATGCTCACTACCGCATCCAGTTTGTGTGTGTGTGTGTGTGTGTGTGTGTGTGTGTGTGTGTGTGTGTGTGTGTGTGTTGTGCTATCCGGGCTGGCCTCAAACTCTTGACATTCAGCAGGTCCTGCAGCCCCAGCCTCACCAAGTAGTTCATACTAAGGCAGCGAGGCACTTCCCTGGTTCCCGTTCCTCTGACAGTGCTAACTTTCCCTGTGGGAATGACAAGGGGGAAGGGCCTGTGGTGACACTGTGGACAGTTGTTCAGCAAGTGAACTCTTCCTGGCCAGGGAGAAAGGGAGGGCAGGGGAGTGCCCTGAGCTGACCCCTTGGCTGTCTTCTGACCCACAGTTCCCTCTGCAGTGGTTTGGAGTGCCCGCCATTCTGAAAGGCTGGTTCGAGCGAGTGCTCGTCGCAGAATTTGCCTACACGTATGCCACCATGTATGACAAGGGGCCTTTCCGGGTAGGTAAACTTTGGGTATTTCCTGGGTAGACTCTGCCCTGAGAGCACAGCTGGACTCTAAGTCCAGGGAGGGATGCATTGTACAGCTCTTATAAATCAAATGATGTTTTGCATTTGATTTTTTTTACATTTACTTATTATTTTCATATATGGGTGTTTTGCCTGCTGGTACGTCTGTGTACCATATGTGTGCAGTGCCCAAGGAGTCCAGAAAAGGCCGTCAGATCCCCTGGAACTGGAGTTACAAGACAGTTGTGAGTCACCGTGTGGGTGCTGGGGATTGAACCTGGGTTGACTGGAGAGCAGTGAGTGCTCTTAACCCCTACACCATCTCTCCAGTCCCCCATTTATTTATTTATGTGGGAGGGGCATGCATGGGCCTCAGTGTGTATATGGAGGTCAGAGGATTGCAGACTGAGGGCTAAGGCTCAGGTTGTCAGTCTTGGTGGTAAGCCCCTCCACCGGCTAAGCTACGTGACCAGCCCTCGGACTTTGTTTTTAAAGTATTCCAGGAAAAACAAAAAAGTCGGTGCTGAGGGGATCAATGAGCGCCGAAGGCTAGATAAAACCAGACTTTAAGATGTTCCGTGGATACTTCGTTGTGCTGTTTTTCTCTTCACGTTTGAGATTTTTCCGTAGTAAAAATAAAATGAAAATTTTACTGACATGGTGGTGGACACCTAAAATCCCATTTGAGAAGTAGTCAGGAAGATCAGGAGTTCAAGGTCATCCTCAGCTACATAGAGATACATGACATCCTGCCTGGAAAAATAAAATAACTAAAAAAGGCATTTGTTGTTTGGAGGCCAAATAGTTGCAAAAGAAAAATCTTGTGACTTTTTAATTTATTTAAATTAAAAAAAATTGACACAGAGACTCACTCTGTAGACCAGGCTGGCCTCAAGCTCACAGATCCTCCTGCCTTTGCCTTCCGAGTGCTGGGCCACCACGCCGGACCATCTCCTAATGTTTTAAGTGAGTTTTTGGTTTGTGCCGCAGTCAGGGCTATCCACAGCCACATGCCAGTCACAGCCACAGTTGGAACTTGTGCAGAGTCACGCTGAGGCCGCAGAGGAGCTGAAGTCTGAAATAATAGCGCCTCTCCCTGGAGCCCTGTTCATTAACTCACTGGGATCCAGGAGAGGAGGGTGACACGTGTTCTCTCTTTCAGAATAAGAAGGCCTTGCTTTCCATCACCACTGGGGGCAGCGGCTCCATGTACTCTGTTCAGGGTGTCCACGGGGACATGAACATCATCCTCTGGCCAATTCAGGTACCTCGTTGTCAGTGAACTTCCAGGGGAGTTTGTTAGCTGAGCATTCCTTGGAGTTCAAGCCTCCAGACAGAAATCGCAAACTGACCTGAGGTGTGAGGAGGAAGGCCTGGCAACGGCGTAGCATTACCCAATGCTTCCTTCAGGAGCTTATGACATAGATGACCTAGGCCGCTGGGGTACATGGTCAGTCTCTCTTAACCAATGTGCACCTGCCCCTCAGCGTGTGGAGCCAAAGCCTTGGGCTCCCCAGTCTTCCTGGAATTGTATCTTCCGCTCCAGAACAACATTTTGTTTTTCCTTTTATTTTATTTATTTTTTTAATTTATTTTATTTTTATTTTATGTGCATTGGTGTTTTGTCTGCATGTATGCCTGTGTGAAATGTCAGATCTTGAAGTTAAAGACAGTTGTGAGCTGTCATGTGGATGCTGGGAATTGAATTCGGGTCCTCTGGAAGAACAGTCAGTGCTCTTAACCGCTGAGCCATCTCTCCAGCCCCATGGTTTTTCCTTTTAAAAAGTGTGTGTGCACGTGGGCGCTAGAGGACAACTTTGGGAAGTCAGTTCTCGCCTTCCACCTTCTCGATGCTGGGGTTCTCTTCTTTCTGTCCCGGTATGTGTAGTCGAGACTAGCCGGCCTGTGAGCTTCTGGGCAGTTCTCGTGTCCCGGCCTCCCATCTTGACATGGCATGCTGGGATTGCAGATTCATGCCACTGCGTCCACTTTTTTCGTGGGTTCTGGGTTCTAACTCACTCCATCAGGCCTGCAAGGCTGGTACCTTTCCTCACTGAGCCATCTCTCCAGCCCTTTTCTTTCTTTCTTTTTTTTTTTTAAAGGGTGTGGTGGTCCGGTGTGGTGCAGTGTGTCATGGGCTGGAGAGATGGCTCAGTGATTAAGAGCACTGGCCACTCTTCCAGAGAACCTGGGTTCAGTTCCCAGCATCCACATGGAAGCGCACACCTGTCTGTAATTCCAGTTCCAGGGGATCCGACACCCTCACAGACATACATCCTACAATGAATATAAAATACAAATAAAAAACTTATTTTGAAGAGGGGCAGCAGGGTCTCATAATGTAAGCCTAGGGTGACTGGATTTAAGGCATGAACCAGCGTATCTGGCTCCCCAGGACAAGTTAAGAAGTGAGTTCATTGCCAGGCAGTGGTGGTGCACGCCTTTAATCCCAGCACTCGGGAGGCAGAGGCAGGGGGATCTCTGTGAGTTCAAGGCCAGCCTGGTCTACAGAGTGAGTTCCAGGACAGGCTCCAAAACTATACAAAGAAACCCTGTCTCGAAAAACCAAAAAAGCCGGGCGGTGGTGGCGCACGCCTTTAATCCCAGCACTCGGGAGGCAGAGCCAGGCGGATCTCTGTGAGTTCGAGGCCAGCCTGGTCTCCAAAGCGAGTTCCAGGAAAGGCGCAAAGCTACACAGAGAAACCCTGTCTCGAAAAACCAAAAACAAAAAACAAAAAACAAAAAAAACTGAGTTCATCCAGCTTGCCTTAGCCGTGGGCGTTGGGGTCACTGGACCCTGAGGATGCCATCCTCTAAAGAAGGGGGATTGGAGAAGACACTGAGTGAGGCGGGCATTAGAAGGACCGTTTGTAAAGACTGAGCTCACCATGCAGAGAGGCAGAAAAATGCACATCGACATGCTCTCCCTGGCAGAGCCATTGCCAAGGAGCAAGCACTCTCCCTGATGTAATAGAACTTCCGGCTCTTTTGGCAGAGGATCCAGGTTGGCACAGTTCCAAGATTTTATTCATTCAAAGGAAAGCTCCACCAAGAAGGCTAAATGGGGTGACAGGAAGGGTGGGAGGGAAGGGAAGGGAAGGAACTGTAACAACTCCCCGGGGCACCTCAGGTCGGACTGGACTGTCTCTCACTGGCAAGCCCAGATCACCCTTTTACAAGATTTTTAAACATTTAGCCAAGCAGTGGTAGGGCATGCTTTTAATCCCAGCACTTGAGAGGCAGAGACAGGAAGATGTCTGTGAGTTCGAGGCCAGCCTGGTCTACAGAGTGAGTGCCAAGACAACCAGGGCTACACAGAGAAACCCTGTCTCAAAAAACAAAAATGATTTTTAAAACTTTAAATTTTATTTTATGAGTTTGGCCTGAATGTGTCTGTATACCGTGTGTATGCTATGTCAGCAGAGGCCAGAAGAGGACATTGGATCTCCTGGAACAGGTGGGACACCACCATGTGGGTGCTGGGAACCCAACCCCGGTCTTCTGGAAGAGCAGCCAGTGCTCTTAACCACCAAGCCCTCTCTCCAGCTCCTAGACGGTTTTGTTTGTTTATTTATTTTTTTTAAGATTTCTATTTATTTTATTGCTCTGTGTGTGTGTATGCTACATTTATGTAGGTGTCCAGAAAAGGTCATCCAATCCTTAGAGATGGAGTGACAGTTGGTTGTGAGTCACTCCACTCGAGTTCTGGGAACCAATGTTGGGTTGTCTGAAAGAGCAGCAAATCTTAATGGTTGAGCCAGATCTCCAGCCCCTAGACCAACTTCTTTTTTTTTTTTTAATAATTTATTTTATTTTATGTGCATTGGTGTTTTGCCTGCATGTATGTCTGAGTGAAGGTGTCAGATACAGGAGTTACAGACAGTTGTGAGCTGTCATGTGGGTGCTGGGAATTGAACCCAGGTCCTCTGGAAGAACAGCCTCTTAACCCTCTTAACCGCTGAGCCATCTCTCCAGCCCCCAGACCAACTTCTGATGCTTGTTTACAGTACAGCCTGCCAGACTGCTCCTGCGACTTAGCTCTGTGTTCTGTGTCTTGCAGAGCGGCACTCTGCATTTCTGCGGCTTCCAGGTCTTGGAACCCCAGCTGGTGTACAGTATTGGCCACACCCCACCAGATGCTCGGAAGCAGATCCTGGAAGACTGGAAGAAGCGCCTGGAGGCTATCTGGGATGAGACGCCACTCTATTTTGCTCCAAGCAGCCTGTTTGATCTAAATTTTCAGGCAGGATTCTTACTGAAAAAAGAGGTTCAAGAGGAGCAGAAAAAGAATAAATTTGGCCTTTCTGTGGGCCATCACTTGGGCAAGTCCATTCCAGCTGACAACCAGATCAAAGCTAGAAAATAAGATTTTTTTTTTCCTGAACATGTAGCTAAACCTAGTTTTTTTTTTCCCAGCTTGTCTGACTTTCTTTTGCTTTTTCCTTTATTCCACAAAGATAGGAAAAGAAGTAGGTTCACTACATACACTTTTGGATAGTTCTATCATCGAGTGTATGGCTATGACTGCAATATGACCAAAATCAGATTAGGTGCCACAGGTTCCTTGGGATATGGAGCAGGAGGGCTGGAAGATACTCCTCTAGGTCATCTACACAATATAACCCCTTTCTTAGGGCTAGCCCTGGCTACATGGCATCTAACTCTCCAGAGATCTGTTTCTTTTAATTACCTCTCTGTGGTTTAGGGCAGAGGGGAATTGCTCAAAGAAAATAATGGCTGAGGGACTGACTTGCTTAGCAGTTAGTAAGCTAAAGCCTGTTTATGATACATCCTGGTTTCAATTACTGTGCACTGACTGACATGCCTCCCAGGGGGATTTCTTTCCAGCTCTTCTCGGTGTTGTACACAGCACACACAGGTCCTGGGAAATGAATACTAAAACAGGTCTCTGTCTCATTATTCGAATTCATTTTTTGCAGAAATAAATGAACACACAAGGGCATGGTGGTACAAGCCTTTAAGCCCTTCAATACTTAAAAAACAATAGCCCCCTGCTGAGCTGGAGAGATGGCTCAGCCGTTAAGAACACTTGTTGCTCCTGCCCAGGACCTGGGTTCAGCGTCCAGCTAAGACACCTACATAGAAGCTAACAGCTGTTTCTAACTCCAGTTCCAAAGGATCCAGTGCCCTCTTCTGGTCTCTGCAGGCACCGTATGCACACAGTGCACAGACATATGCAAGCAAAACATCCACACACATAAAATAAATCCTAAATGCCAAAACAAAGCAAAAAACCATAGCCTTCCACCAAAACAGTTTCATCTATCCAAATGTCTTGAAGGTTTTTCTATAATATTGTGAAATCAATGACATTCCTTTCGTATTTTTAGAGATGTTTTATTTTTAATTATGTGTATTATAGGCATGTCTGCCTGAGGGTTTGTGGACATGTGAGTGCAAGTGCCCACAGAGGTCAGAAGAGGGCCTTCAGTCACCCAGAGCTAGGGTTACAGGTGCCTGTAAGCCCCTGGAAGTGGGTGCTAGAAACCACACAGGTCCTTTCCAAGAGCAGAAAGTGCTCTTTAGCTCCCAAACTATCTCTCCAGCCCTGATGATGACTTTCATTTTAAGAGAATTCACTCATATTTGGATCTCATGATTTGGGGGATAAAGTTGTGGGTCTTATTATTTATGGTGAATAATTTTAACATTGGTGTGTGTGTGTGTGTGTGTGTGTGTGTGTGTGTGTGTGTGTGTGTGTGTGTGTATACATGTGTGTTGTGGAAGTAGCTAAAGAATAATCTTCTCACAAAGGTGAAGCAAGCATTCTTCCCTTGAACTACACTCTCAGGTGCTCATTTTGGCATAACAATTTTGGCATGAATTTAATTTTTATTTTGGTGTGTATGTACAGGTGAGTGTGGGTGCCCATGGAGACTAGAAGACGGAGCCACAGATCCTGTAGTTACAGGCATCTGATTGTAAGCCACCTGATGCAGGTGCTCAGAGTTGAACTCCATTTGGGCCCTCTGCTAGAGCAGCAAGGACTCTTAAACATTGAGGCATCTCTCTAGTCTCCCCCCCCCCCCATTTAAATTCTTGAAATGCAAGCTGGCCATGTTGACAGTGTTATGACTATCCTCTCAGCATCAGGAGACTGAGGCAGGGGGGTCAGAAATTTAAGGTCTTTCTAGCCCTAAAGATGGGTCAGAGGTTAAGAACACTGACTGCTCTTCCAGAGGTCCTGAGTTCAATTCCCAGCACCCACATGGTGGCTCACAACCATCTGTAATAAGATCTGATGCCCTTTTCTGGCCTGCAGGCATACATGCAGGCAGAATGCTGTATACATAATAAATAAATCTTGTAAAAAAAAAAATTAAGGTCATCCTGAGCTACATAGTGAGTTTGAGGCCATCTTGGGCTACATGAGACCCTGTCTCTAGAAACAAACAAATCTTTAGGTGCATCTCTTTCCACTGTGGGTGCAATTCAAGGAAATTATAATAGTATACCCTCTTATGACAGATGGCAAGAAAATATGCAAAGCTAGGTGGCCAAAAAAAATCTGCAGACCTGATTTAGTGCTGGAGGCTTTGGAATTTGAAGTGGGAGTTCACTCCACCCATGACCTTGGGCTATCTGGCCTGATAGTGGCGGTGCTTCTTATCCACCTACGTGATAGTTTAAAGGGAGAAGAAAGGGGGTCTCACTCTTGGGTGGTGAAGACCGGATCAGGCGGTGAGAAGCAGCACGTGATTGGTCCCCAGCTTTCCAAGGACTCTGCAAATGGACTTACCTTATCTGTATCAGTGAGTCTGTTTTCCCCAGAGGACCCCTTAATAATAATATATATTACAAATGGTGCAAGCTAAGGGTACGAATAAAAGACATTAAATGACATTATAATCGAAGGCCGCTGGCCACAGGAGTGAATTCCCACTACAGGAATTCATTTCAACAAATAAACCCACTTCACTGGTATCAGTGGTACAGGCATCCAGGTTGATATACTCGGGGTTCTCTAGAGGAATAGAACTCTAACAAAATGACTCCAGATAGATAAATAAAGGGGATTTATTGAGATGGTTTTCAGACTGTGGTCCAGCTACTCCAACAATAGCTATCTAACAACAGAAGGACCAAGAATACAGCAGTTGTTCAGTCCCCGAGGCTAGAGGTCTCAACTGGTCTTCAGTATATGCCAGAATTCCAGAGAAGTCGGCTCTAGTGTCAGTGAAGGAATGAATTTGCTATGGAGAGTGAAGGCAATCAGGCAAAGAAAGAAAAAGCTTCCTGCTTCCAAGCCCTTTATCTAGGCAGAAGGCGTGGCCCAGATTAAATGTGGATCTTCCCACCTCCAAGATCTGGATTAAAAGTGCGTCTTCCCAGCTGGTTGGTGGTGGCACACGCCTTTAATCCTCACGCAGAAGCAGAGGTCTCTGAGTTCCAGGCCAGCCTGGTCTATAGTGTGAGTTCTAGAAAAGCCAGGACTACACAGAGAAACCCTGTCTCAAAAGATCAAAAAGAAAAAAAAAAGGTGCATTTTCCCATGTCAAATGATTTAATTAAGAAAACACTCCCTCACAGGTATACTTGAGTTTTAGTTAATTCCAGATGTAATCAAGTTGACAACCAAGAGTTGGCATCACATGAGCCAAAGGGGAATCTCCCGGGAAACCATTTTCGAGATGCAGAAACAAGTGGTGGTCAGGTGATACATGATACTGAGCTGGCCCAGGAAGGCTGTTTCACCTTGAGTGGCCATGGAGTCACCTGACCCTGGTACCTACATGGTGGAAGGGAGAACTGACTCCTGAAAGCCATACTCTGACCACACATGTACCATGCATACGTGCTTGAAATGCATACACACACACGCAAACACACAATAATGTAATAGTGTTGTGTTTTGTTTTGAGACAGGGTTTCACTGTGTCACCCTGGCTGTCCTGGAACTCACTCTGTAGACCAGGCTGTGCTGGAACTCACAGAGATCCATACCTGCCTCTGCCTCTCAAGTGCTGGGATTAAAGGCACCCACCTCTGTCCTGCTGTAATTATTTTAAGAGCATTAGGAAAGAAAGTGGTGTAGGAATTACAGCACACAGTGAAAATGGGGTCAATGGATGCCTGGGGGTGGGGCAGTGTTTACTCTGACATACCCAACCAATCGGCCACTCTTCTAAGGGCTAAGCACATAGCAATATGGGAACACTGACCCTTGCAGAATTGCTTTATTGTGGAAAATGACAGATACAGGAACAGGTATGCTAGGTGTTGAAAATGCTAGGAAGAAGAAGAATTAAAGGGATAGAGCTGGGGCTGAGGGACTGTTTCTTTTTTTCTTTTTCTTTTTTCTTTTTTCTTGTTTGTTTGTTTGTTTGTTTTTCGAGACGGTTTCTCTGTGTAGCTTTATGCCTTTCCTGGAACTCACTCTGTAGCCCAGGCTGGCCTCAAACTCACAGAGATCCTCCTGCCTCTGCCTCCCAAGTGCTGGGATTAAAGGTGTGCACCACCACCACCGCCCAGCTGAGGGACTGTTTCATACAGGCCAATAAAGAAAGCTGTCCATTAAGTTCATGCTTGTCAGATCAAGTGCTAAGTGAGACTACATATCAGGATGTCTTTAATAAACTCCTGGGATAGGATCATGCAAATAAGCTCAAGGAGCTGGAAGTTAGCTAGCAGCGCTAAAACAGAGGACAGGTCAGAACAAACAGGGCTGTGGGATCACTGCTATAAGGAAAGTCCCGGGAGGCTTTTGAGCAGAGTGTGCTAAGGCTTCTTTGAAAAGGGTAATTCTGGGGCTGGGTGGTGGTGGCGCATGCATTTAATCCCAGCACTCGGGAGGCAGAGGCAGGCGGATCTCTGTGAGTTCGAGGCCAGCCTGGTCTACAGAGCGAGTTCCAGGACAGGCTCCAAAGCTACACAGAGAAACTCTGTCTCAAAAAAAAAAAAAAAAAAAAAAAAAAAAAAAAAAAAAAAAAGTAATTCTGGTTGGTATGTGAACAATCAAGTGTGAGAGACTGGGGTGGACCAGATCAAAGGTCAGGGTTAACAGGATTTGATGATGGATCTGAATTAGGTGGAGTCCAAAACTGCAAAGGTGTATTGGCATAAGCAATTGGGAGGACAGAGATTCCATTTGCAGGGGTCTGGAAGGAGCATTTTGGGGTAGGGAGGGGGAGGGGCGGGGTTAGCATCCGCCTTCCTTCACGTTATGTTTGAGATTCTGAGACAACTGAGGTGAAGCTGTCGAGCAAACAGCAGGGTCCCAAGAACGTACGTGGAACGTAAGGAATTTATCAGCTAGGTACATTACATGTGGGAACCTTTAGTCTTTAAATGGATGAAACCGGAGGCACTCTCCTAGAGCTGGGTATGCAGGCCTGCCGACCGGTCTCTGAGGCTCTTCAATACCTGAGGTCAAGAGGAGTTTGCAAAGGGGTGGCCAGGGCTGGCACAAAAACACAGCTTTCTCCTCAAGATTATCCTAGCGCTGAACTGAGTGGCCATGACTTGGGAACATGGATTTAGGTTATCCCAAATTCCCTGTTCCAATGTGTAAGCACTTTCATAAAGTTACAAAGTTATAGATCAATGCATCTTAAAAATACATTGGTGGAGACATCAGAGAGGCGGGTTACAGCCAAGCAGAGGGGATGCTGGTTTAGCCCTTGGGTTGGTAGAGAATAGGATTAATACATTCCAAACTTTTTGTTTGTTTGTTTTTTGCCAATCTGACAATCTGGGAAGAGAGAACTCAATTGAGGAATTGCCTCCTTCAGATTGAGCTGTAGGGAAGTCTGGGGCATTTTGATTAATGATTGGTGCGGGAGAGGACCCAGCTCACTATGGGTGATTCCACCCATGGGCAGGTGTTCCTGGGTTGTATAATAAAGTTAGTTGAAGCCGGGCGGTGGTGGCGCACGCCTTTAATCCCAGCACTCGGGAGGCAGAGCCAGGCGGATCTCTGTGAGTTCGAGGCCAGCCTGGTCTCCAAAGCGAGTTCCAGGAAAGGCGCAAAGCTACACAGAGAAACCTTGTCTCGAAAAACCAAAAAAATAAAAAAAAATAAAGTTAGTTGAGCGAGCCAGTAAGCATCTTTCCTCCATGGCCTCTGCTTTAGTTCCTGCCCTGGCTGTCCTTCCTCTCCAGGGGGCTTTATCACAGCAATAGAAAGCAAACCAAGCCATTTGCTGTCATGATCTTTGATCTGACACAGAGGTGGGTAAGGAATGGCTTTTTAGGGAGCTGAAGAAAGCCTAAGAGAAACTAATTGGCTCTGGACCTGCAGCATCCCAACTTTCCACAGTCACTGAAGTTTTAATTGTTGGGTCTGGGGTCTCGAAACAATGGGGGAACAGACCACCAAAGTCTATTACACCAGAAGCAAACTTTATTCCCGAAAAATAAAAAAATAATAATTAAAAAAAATAGAACATGGCAGGGCACAAAAGCTTATCTGCTAGGTGAGACCACAGCCAATGTTGGAATTCTGAGGCTGTGGCAGCTGGAGGGGGCTATGAGCCTCTTTTGATAGTAAGGGACAAAACATAGACAAAGGAATTTTTACAATTTTGAAGTTAAACTTTTAGAGACAAATTGTTTTAGGTTTTTACAGTTTTCCATGAACAAGGTTTTAGGGGGTTTTGGCTAAACAACATTTGTATAACCCTGCAGCCCTCCTTGACTCAGTTAACTGATGTTTGCCCAAACCTGCAACTTCCCCTGACATAGCTGGGCTCCCGTGGCGGGGAATACCAAACAATGCAAGGCACGTTGTCACGTAGAACTCACTAAAAGTGAACTTTGCTTTCACTAGTGAGTGGTAGGGGTTATGGAAGAATAGCTAACCCCAGGGCTGCCAAGGGCAATCTTTAGTAAAAGAAAACTAACATTTGGGTTGTTGACAGAGCTGCCCATTGTAAAACATGGACGGGCTCATTTAGAGGTTAATCCTTTTGCCAGCCAAGCTGATGGCTGTCAGTTTTTATCTCTTAAGCTTATAATTTTATATTTCTCTATTTTTTTTATTTTGGTTTTTCGTGACAGGCCTGTCCTAGATCTCACTCTGTAGACCAGGCTGGCCTCGAACTCACAGAGATCTGCCTGCCTCTGCCTCCCGAGTGCTGGGATTAAAGGCGTGCACTACTGCCACTCGTCATATATTTCTCTATTTCTGAATCCTTCATAATCAGACAGCCTTGGCAGACACAGCTTCTTCCAGGAATTTCCCTTCACACTGGAGAAGCAGGAGAGCAGACTGTACCGATCTGAGAGCCAACTGAAGAAGGAGTGCCAAGGAGAGACTCATGGAGTGTGTCCAACACTGTAGATAAGCCAAGTAAGACGAGGCCTGAGAACAGGACACCAGGCTTGGCCATATGGAAACCACTCCTCTGTGACCTGGACAATGGCTATTTCAGTAGAGTGGAATGATACACGTGCTGTGTTCAAGGAGATGGGAGAGAAGGTGAACACACTCCAGAAGAGAAGTGATCCCAGAGAATTCTTCACCAGATGTTGAAAACAGGCTATCTTCCAACCAAACTGTCGCCATCTTCAGGACTTCTGCTGGGCCTGCTTACAAGAGGGACTCACATCTGGGCTTGTTGACTATTTGCCTTCTTTCATAGGAGGGTCTCAGCGGTGGGGGTTTATGGGACCCTCACCTGAGTATCTAGCCACTCCTCCCAAACAGTTGTAAACAATTCTAACATAAAGGCATGTGGTCTCGAGAGAGGCTAGAGGATACAGATGCTGAAGGACGAAAGAAGGGGACATTCATCTCTGCAGCCCTGGGGAAATCCATCATCCCCACTCGGGGCAGACCTTCCAGTGTGGCTACTTTAAAGTCACCTATGCTTCTGTCCATAACCACTCACCCACAGCTCCGTAAGCAAGCCTCAGATTCATTGTTTTGCCCCAGTGAACGCTGGTGGAATCATACATGCCAGGACCTTAGGAGGGGTGGATGTTGTTGACATCTTGCCAAGGGAAGGGATTTTATTATTTATGTTTGTTTTACTTTTTTTTTTTTTTTTTTTTTTTGTTTTTGTTTTTCGAGACAGGGTTTCTCTGTGTAGCTTTGCGCCTTTCCTGGAACTCACTTGGTAGCCCAGGCTGGCCTCGAACTCACAGAGATCCGCCTGGCTCTGCCTCCCGAGTGCTGGGATTAAAGGCGTGCGCCACCACCGCCCGGCTATGTTTGTTTTAGAGAGATGTTGATTATAGATTTCTAGGTAGGGGAGAGGGAGAGCCATGCCATTTGAGTTAAGCATGGAAGTCAGCCATGATATGAAGTGCATGGCAAAGGGGAGGGGAACTTCAGAGGCAGAGTAAGGAAGGTGGAGTATTAGGGAAAGTATGCTTAGGCTCTGGCCAGCATCTGGGAGAAGAGGGCAGGACAGCAGAAGGAAAAGGTACACCTGGGTCAGGACTCAGAGAGGAGGCTGTGCTGGCTAGTTCTTACGTCATCTTACCACAGGCTGGAATCATTTTGGAAAAGGGAGCCTGAGAAAATTCCACCAGACTGGCCAGGAGGAAAGCCTGTAGTGCATTTTCTTGGTTAATAACTGATGTGGCAAACCCAGCCCATTGTGGGTGGGGTCACCTCAGGGCTGGTGGTCCTGGGTTGTGTTAGAAAGCAGTCTGAGCAAGCCAGTAAGCAGCACACCTCCATGGTCTCTGCATCAGCTCCTGTATCCAGGTTCCTGTCCTGTTTGAGTTTTTGCCCTGACTTCTGGAACTGTGAACAAAATAAACCCTTTCCTCCTCCAAGTTACTTTTGGTCTGGTGTTTTATGACATCAACAGAAACACTAACACACATGGTGTGGATTAAACAGAACCTGGCTCCTGAGGACTGCACTTGGGGCCAGGAATTCTTTATCTTTAAAATCTTTTAAATTTAAAAAAAATTTACACACCAATGGGATAACAGAGAGCCTTGGTGCTAAAGACAATTAAAAGACTGTATCTTTTTTTAAAGGTTAATTTTATTCTTGAGGATTTCACACACATATAATGATGAAATATATCCACCCCCAACTCCCTCTTCCAACCCCATCTCCAACAAGCCTCCCTCACAACTTCCCGTCTTCTATTTTTGTGTCCAATTACTGTTATCTGTGTGGGGTGTGGGGCCTTCCACTGGAGAAATATTCCAATGGGTACACCTTCCCTCCCCCAGCAGCTATCAACTGCTAATAGCACCACAGTAAGGGGTGAGCCTGGAGAGTGCCTCCCTCATCTCTGGTAGAACTTTGGCTGACTTAAACTTGTTTGTTTATTTATTTTGGTTTTTCGAGACAGGGTTTCTCTGTATAGCTTTTGCGCCTTTTCTTGGAACTCACTTGGTAGCCCAGGCTGGCCTCGAACTCCCAGAGATCCGCTTGGCTCTGCCTCCCGAGTGCTGGGATTAAAGGCGTGCGCCACTACCGCCTGGCAAACTGACTAAATCTTGTGCAAATAATCTTAGTTGCTGTGAGTTCATGAGTATGATTATCATGTCTTGGACTGGATCTTTCAATAAAGTAAAGGGAAAAGGTACCTAGCATATGAGACAGTAGAACAGGGTGGCATCAGGACTAGTAATGTTAATATTGTGTATTTACTGTGAACCAGGAACTAAGTTAACTAATACACATTAACTGGCCTAACTCGGATGACAGCCCTAAAGGGACAGTCTCTTTTACAGAAAAACAAATTGGTGAATGGTTGTACAGTAAAGTATGGGGAGTCAAGGCTGCACACAGGACCAAACTTAAGAGCCCTCATTTTTATTTTTACACTGATTTGTGTTGTGTGCATTCATGCTATGGTGATTTTATGGAGGTCAGAGGACAACTTGACATAGTTTTTTTTTTTTTTTTTTTTAAGTTTTTCGAGACAGGGTTTCTCTGTGTAGCTTTGCACCTTTCCTGGAACTCACTCTGTAGCCCAGGCTGGCCTCAAACTCACAGAGACCCACCTGGCTCTGCCTCCCCAGTGCTGGGATTAAAGGCATGCGCTGCCGCCGCCGCCACCGCCGCCTAGCCAGAGTTCTTAATTTCCATCTTTTTCTGGGTTCTGGGGATTGAACTTGGGTTGTCAGGCTTATGAGACAATGAGTCTTGTTTTTGAAAGACTAATTTTATTTATAACTATATGTACATATGCATGTGTATAAACATACGCATGGAGGTGCCTGCAGAGGCCAGAAGAGGGTGTCTGATCTCATGGAGTTGGAGTCACTTACTCTGAGATAATCCTTCCGTACACTGTGAATGTATTATTCTCATTGGCTAATAATAAAGCTGTTTGGCCTATAGCAAGGCAGGATAAAGTTAGCTGGGACAATCAAACTGAGGACTGGGATGAAGAAGGGCAGAGTTGGGAGAGATGTCAGCGAGCTGCCCAAGAAGCAAGATGCTAGAGAACCAGTAAAGCCATGGGCCACATGGCAATACATAGATTAATAGAAATGCGTTAATTTAAATGTAAGAGCCAGTTAGTAATGAGCCTGAGCTATTGGCCAAGCATTCTGTAATTAATATACAAGCCTCTGTGTATCTATTTGGGACCGGGCAGTCAGGACAAAAAGCTTGCTGTTTAGAATCACTGGCAGTTGCGAGCTGCCTGATATGGGTGCTGGGAACCAAATTTAGGTCCCTCTGCAAAGCAGCAGATGCTCTTAACTGCTGAGCCATCCTTTGAGCTGCCTTTTCCTTTTGTTTATTATACCTTTCCAGTGTTCTTTTAAGCTTATTAATGCCAAATTAACATTCTCTGATTTTATGTGTACATGTGCGGTGTTTGTTCCTCTGTGTGTGCATGTGTACATAGTGGTCTGGGAGTCCAGCTCCCAGGGTTACTCAGAGAAAGACTTCTCAAGAGCGGGGAATAGAAAGATTTCTTATCTATAATAATTCACACACGATCTGAGGGTATTTCTCTTTTTCTCTCTTGTTCTAATTCTGTAGTTCTAAATCTTTAGTTCCAATTCTTTGGTTCCAATTCTCCTTAGTTATAATTCTCAAACTACTCTCACGATACTTCTTACGTTTCTTATACGTCTTCATCTCTCACACTTTTCTCTCTGCTCATTCTGCTACATCTTTCACTCAGCACATACACACTTGTACACATACACTTTTCACAGTGGCTCTTCACACAGCTCTACACAGGCCCCTTTCCACGCCAAACTCAGGACAATTATATGCTACATTTTCAGGGTCTGACCCATTCTCATAACACATGATAAATTCACAGTTTCTCTCAGGCTAGGAAGGTCATGTTGACTGGCCAGTGAGTAATGCTTGGCCATGCACACAGCTCTTTCCCAGACAGACAGAAAGTGACATTCAGGACTTAACAATAACAGTTATTTGGCTGAACCCTACAACACAAACTGAGGCTGGGATTATGTGCAAAAAGTCAATTACTGCAGAGGGTTGTGTCTACCAAAGTTGCTTCAAGTCTGACCTTGATTCAGCAAAAAACACTGGGAATTTGTCTTTGTGTATTTTCTGCAGGGGCAGCCCATCTATTTTGAATTTGTTCTTAAGGTCTTAGTTAAATGTGAAAAAGGCTGTTCTTTGAAACTTTCCTATGTCTGTTATGAAAAATATTCTAGTATTATTAGAATTATAAGCATAAGCAGAAATCATCTTCCTGACCATCCATAGTTATATGTGCCCAAAAGATGTAAAACACACTACCAATGGGCTGTGGAAGGAACCCTACAGATGTTCTTCTTAGGGAGGAGGTATTGTGGTGGCACATGAGAAAGTTACAGACAGAAAACAACCCGTTTCCATAGCCAATGACCCCTCTGACTTTGCCTAGTGGGGCTTCCCAATAGAGTTATTCATCTGGTAGGTCAACCTGTTGAATACTAGTTGTCACCCGCTGTATATTCCCACGGTCCTCGGCATGTGTACACGCAAGCACACCCACGTTTGTGTGTGGAGGGCAGAGGTTGACTTCAGGTGTCCGTTTTGATTGCTCTGCACCTTAATTCCTTCGTTAGGTTCTCCACTGAACCTGGAGCTCAGAGATTCAGATAGGTTGGCTGGTGAATGAGCTCTAGGGATGCACCTAGAGCTGTCTCTCCAGTGCTGGGGTTAGATGTATACCACATCTAGCTTTTTCTCAGGTGGTAGGATCAATTCAGTTCTTCATCTGCTGTCATACACGTTACTGGCTTGCCTTGAAATCATGGACTTGTGCCTGCTTCTGCCTCCTCTGTGCTGGGATTAAAGGCATGTACCACCATGTCCTGCTGAGGCAGTCTGAGGTTGTTCTTTATATACTATGTTCATGATATCCTTGCATCACCTATATTACTAATTTATTGTTCTTCTTTGATTCACCCTTTCCCTCATCATCTGGTTAGTGGACATAGTATTTTTTGAGATGCTATGAACTGAAACCAGGGAACTGTACATGCTAAGAGAGTACTCTTTTTTTTTCTTTTGGTTTTTTCGAGACAGGGTTTCTCTGTGTAGCTTTGCGCCTTTCCTGGAACTCACTTGGTAGCCCAGGCTGGCCTCGAACTCACAGAGATCCGCCTGGCTCTGCCTCCCAAGTGCTGGGATTAAAGGCGTGTGCCACCACCGCCCGGCACTAAGAGAGTACTCTTATAAGCTACATGCTGAGTCCCTCACACATGAACCCTTAGAACTATCTGTGCATATCTCACGGGAGATCACAGAGATCTACCAGTAGCGACCTATACTTGGCACACTGTGATAAACACCAGTTCATACAAGCAGAAGCAACTAGCAGAATAGAGAGACTCTGTGTTATCTACACATGTATTCAATATGAACAACTAAAGAAAAATCTGGCCACACTAACATACTGAGTATTCTGCCAGGCAAAATGGTAGGTACAAAATAACAACTCAAAAAGTTCCTCTGCTTTCTATCACCTCCATAATGGTCTCAAGTCTCAGCCACTTCTCCCCACTGCAGATACATTTAGGCCAACAACACAAAGTCTGAGAAAAAAAGATGGCAACACACTGCAAAATGAAAACTTTCAATGTTTTATTTTTGACTGCAGCTGTTTACAGAAATATAATTGCGAGTATACAAATGTTCCAATAGAAGCAAAATATCTTTTTAATATTTAACAAGTTATCACAGATAGCTAAAAACATAGATGCAAATGAAAATTCCCCTAGAGAACAAACTGAGAATATCTGGTGTCAGTGCTCTGAAATTCCAACTATGAAGCCATATACACAAATGTCACTCTTACATCATTGCAGGACAATGCAAGAAGGCAGTCAGTGGTTGATCAGTGTGCTCAAGCAGATAAAATTAAATAAAAACTCAAAATGGCAGAATGGCAGCTAAATCACTTGAGAACAGGTTAATGAAATAGTCCAAGTTACTCATTAAAACACAAAGTAAAAGAAAAGCGTGAAACTCAGTCAAGTTGCCAGGAAAGCGGCAATCCCTTGGAGCTTATCCTTGGAAGAAACAAGGTGAGCAGTCATCAGATAGAAGGAGTTAGTTCAATTGCGCTGCAGAAGGTCTCTACGGAGTGAAATTGTGATCACTTCAGTGCAGGACAGTTCTTTTTTCTTTTCTTTCTCTGTCTCTGTCTCTCTCTGTACTGGGGATTGCACCCACCTTGGGTTCTAACTACCTAGCTCTAACTCCAGCCAGGACAGGTTTTATTGGTCACAGAAGTTTGATTCTAACCCCACTCTCCTCCATCTGGGATTATGTGTGAGTATAAGCTGTCCTGAGGTCAGCCCTACAAACCATACATTACTCCTGGGGTGGGTTCTATGTTGGGGGAGGACCGACATGAAAGAGCAAGTAGGGGTGACAGCTGAATGCAGGATTTTTAAAGGAGGGATTACAAACTGGGGCTTGAATAAACTGTGGAGAATGCTCTGGGTCCAGCCACAGATGCTGTAATCCAGCAGGGGTGGGGTAGGGGTACTAGAGAGGGTGTCTCTAGAACATTCCAACAGTTTGCCTACTTACTTTCCAGCACCAGTTTGTAGAGTAAGCCACTTAGCACTGCTAGTGTGGGACAGAGAGCAGTGATTCTCAGAAAGCAAGTATTCATTTAGTTTTATTCTGAAAAGTGAATCTTTCATGAGTTAACTCATCAGTGATTTGTAAACAGTGGAAGGAAGATTAATGATGGAAGTGCTGAATTATAAAGGAAAATATGAGTAAATCTGCTTATTTGTTAGGATGCACACAACTGAAGAGGGAAAAATAGCCAAGTTATAAAATGCACTGTCTTATGTTATTAAGTACTTCACCTGAAGCATGAGTTCCAAAGAGAACCATCACTCTACTGCAGCATTCAAATGCCAAGTAAGCTACTTGAAAAGAATCCTTATCAACTAAGAGAAGAAATCAACTAAGAGGTGTTATGTTGGCCTAGCCAGCCATCTGATTTACTATCTCAGATACAAGAAAAATGATATGGAATGGTAATTCTGTTCTGAGAGCTGGTCCAGCCAGAGCAAAACCGTGGTCTGCTGGTAAAGTTAAGAGGAAATGAAGAGAAAGCTTGTATTACACTGCCCACAATGTACCCATATTATGCATAAACAGGAAACTGTAGCACCCATCAATTATTTTAGCTAAGTAAATGTCACACCAATTAAAGAAATACCGAACATTGCACCTATATATTGAAATCAGTCAGTTAATGTAAACTTTTTAGTCAGTGGTAGGAAAATGCCAAACTAAGTTAAATTAATTATTAGCAACTACACTGTATAGATACATAAGACATATGCATTTCTTAGGCAGTACTGAGAATAAATTACCATTGTTGATAAATGATCACAGATTACTAGGTAAGGCTGAATATACATAAAGAAGGAATCTCTAAGAGTGGGGAAGGAAAGTCTCTCACTTTCACTATGCTCTGAAACTCAGGTGCATCGGACTCACCTTGGGTTGGGTCAGACAGACTGCTGGGCCCAACTTCAGATCTAATTCAGCAAGGCTGGGCTATTGCCCAAGAATGCACACCTCTAACTAGTTTCCTGCTCATACTGATGCTAGCTGCTGGGGTGGAGGACCATACTGGTTTACATAAACCACACAGATAGAAACTAAACATTATAGCGTTCTTCTATAAGGACATAAAACACACAAGAAGGGGATGGTTCTAAGTAGCTCTCCAATACACTCATCAGCCAGTCAATCACTTTACCATTCTAAAACAATCTGCTACAGTGTAGTCATTTCCTTACACTAAGTTTCCAAGTCTTAAAAGTCCTTTAGAAAATAGCAACTTCACACTTATTCCGAGTTACTTTAAAAAGCAGTCATCAAACACACCAAGCCAGCTATCCAAAATAAAAATGGATGCGCTACTCTGAATTTGGGATGATTAAAGTGCACAATAGGGTATTAAGAATATTGCATAAAAGTTTGCCATCTTCCGTCCAACGGTCACAAAAATACTTCCACGGGGAACATAGCTCCACCCCAGTGTTTAAGTTACCACTGTCCTTAGTTTGTGGCTGATGGCCCTTTCTTCAGGTACCACCATTTGGTACGGAGCTAGAACAGCAACAAAATGGGCAAAACCAGGACACTCAATCCAACTGCATCTAACACTAAAGAAATTACCTTAGCTCTCCCAGGACTCAAATGACTTCTTCCTAATTTTTTTCTGATACTAAGCTTTCCAAGGCCAATTAACTAAAGTTCTGATAGAAAAGAAATATAATAAACTACTTTGTCATGTTTAATTAAAAAAAAAAAAGAATCAACATTATCCCCAGGACTTACAAAACCTATGTTTTAATGACTGCTTTTCACCCAGCTAATTAGGGCCAGAGAAGATGCTATGAGTAGTGTCTTCACAACATTTAACAAACACTTGTGTGCATGGAATTTCGCACACAGCCAAATTTTCATTACTGTTCTAGGAAGACCCAGCTCTAATTTGTTGGGATGAGAAAATTAAGAGTTGATTCATGTAAGCCTCAACAGCATACACTTACTCTCCAAGCAATTTTGCCAAAGAACTTTCTCTGTTATTTTCAAGTCAAAGGAACTGACAAAGTTTTCTTCTATTGTGACCAAGAAATGGAGAAAAGAATGGCCAAATGAAAAAGTCTAGGTTGGGACCTGTTAAGACCAGTTGTTCATATATTTCTGGCAACAGTGGAAGGCGGAATTATAAGAAGGGTACACTGGCATGGTAAAAAGGCACTTTTCCATACACATGTAATCTCTATATAAAATACTAATGTAAAAAGTTGCCTGAAAGAACAAGAGCAGTAAAAACAGAATTTTATTAACATACAAGGCTTAGCATGGCATGAAAACAGAGCTCAAAAGTAATTAGGGCACCAGGACAATTTACTAATGATACTGTAGTGAGTCAATTTCCTGCATCATGAATGCCACCTCCACAGTTTAGACAGGGAAAGCTCTCAGTGTGTGTGATGGACCAGTGCTCATTCTCTTGCTAGTGTGTATACCCAGGTTCTTTTTCTCTCCCTTTTGGTGGTGCTGGGGATCAAATTCAGGGCCTTGCACATGAGATGTAAACTCTGTACCCCTGAACCACACCCCAAGACCTGAGTTATTTCTCTAATACATATGCTGAATTAATTTTTCTTTTTCATTGAGTCCCTCCACATAACCAAAAGCACGCATCTATAAAAAGGAAATCTTGATTAGAGATAGAACCTATGCTCCAGATGCAGAATAAAGTTACAAGGTCTCCCATAACTTTTAACTAATTAAAAATCAGGAAACAGGGATACAGAAAATTTTACTAGAAAAATTCTCAGGCTAACCCCCAAGAATATGTACAACTATGCTGAGTTTAAGAATCAGTCAGTCATTTTTCACTGTGGTTCTTATTTGCTGACAGATTCCATTTTTCGCAAACAAACATTTACAATGGCTTAAAAAGGCCAAAGGGGCCCAGGTAAGGTGCTTCATCCCTCCAGGCCCAGTACTTGGGCAGCGTAGTGCAACCTCATTGAAAACAAATACTGAAAACAAATAAAAACAAACATTCAAAAATGTCAAAAGGAATTATTTTCATTCTAAATGGACATGTGCACAATTTCTTCCTTCTACTTTTTTCTGGGTAGATTAGCCAAAACTTTGGTAGGCAATAAACCTATGATAATGAGATTCTAAACTATAACTTACAATATTATATAAAGGTGGGGGGCAAGGAAGGATGGGAGAATGGGAGGGAGGGAAAGAGGCCTCTCATTAATACTGCTTTGATAATAAAGCCCTTTAAACACTTGTTCTAAGGAGACGGGGTAGACATACCAAAATTGGCTAAATAACAAATCACATGATGTTAGAATTAGAAAAGCCTATAGCAAATCTTAGAAACAAATTATCTAAGCTGGGCAGAGGTGGCACACGCCTTTAATCCCAGCACTCAGGAGGCAGAGGCAGGCGGATCTCTTGAGTTCAAGGCCAGCCTGGTCTACAGAGTGAATTCTAGGACAGCCAGGGCTACACAGAGAAACTCTGCCTCAAAACGAAACAAAATAAAACAACAAAATCAAACAAATTATCTAACTGTCTTCTCCCTGGTGTGGAATGACAATAAGGAATAACAAGCACACATACATGCATGCACGCATGCTCACCCACAGAAGAGAGAGAGAGAGAGAGAGAGAGAGAGAGAGAGAGAGAGAGAGAGAGAGAGAGAGAGAGATAAGCTCCAAGCATTTCTATGAGTTGCTGAAAGCAAGAACTGAATGTAACAAAGGAATAAAATGTAGTTCACAGTTTATTTAGGTCCTTCTGCCAGATATAAATTTAATAAATCCTGATTCCCAAGGTCTTTACTGGCTCACTGAGTCTTCCCACGGGCAGTTGTAACTGTAACAGGAACTGAGAAGCTGCATTCTTAGCACAAGTATCAACCACTGAGCTAACTCTTCAATAAGAAGACAAAGACTTCTTGTAACCAAATCATATATTCAGAACATTGTACTTAACACGGACCTTTAGGGGCAAGGAACATTTAACAATGTAAGAAAACAAATAAACTTCCATCATTATTGAACAGGAATATGGTAGCACAGCACAGCCCTTGTATAAATAACCACAGAAGTGATGAGACTAAAAATGAGGGGTTTTGCCTCCATCCACTCAAACCACTACAGTTCAGGTGATGTTCTGTTCTAAACTCAGACATTATAAAACAGAAATTGGTCCCAGTGACTTGGCATTGCCAATCAGCATTTTATAAGGATAAGCTTCTAGTACAGAACAAACAGAAGTCACCACACAAGCCAGACTTCTTGCTGCACTTCATCCATGGTGCGGTAGTAACATTCTAATTTGATCTTGGTGAGTCTCCTACATGATCTCAGAAAGTAACTCTGAAAACTCAGAAATAAATGTAGTTTTAAACGCTGACTCCTGTCTCTTCTAAGACACGCTAGTGTCTGTTGGACATCTGAAAGCTGAAGCACTGAATTGTGTGGCTGACTCTTATCGTAACCTGAACTATGCTGGGTGATTCTTCCCTGTAGGGAGTGGGGGAGAAGGGAGACATTGAGGAAAATACTTTCGGTTTAGAGAATTTATAAAGTAGTTCTGGATATTAAAAGATGGGAAAATGTTATTAAAATTACAAACATGGTATTTTTAGTGTCTTTATAAATAAAAGGCATAGGATACAGAAAGCCAATTAATAACAACAACAATAATAAAATATTAAATATATAGTGAACAAAGACAGAGTGGCTCATTCTTGTCAAACACCATTTGACACTACCTCAGTAAGATTCCTTGCTCTTTAACACCTTGCTGAGTGGAGATCCAGCAAACACAGAGTCGTTGCCTTTAGCTCACTAGTAACATCAAGGAACTGCCTGATGGAATGGCTACAGATAAACAGGCCATTTGTTTCAAAAGGTACTTAAATACTCAATAAAGACATAACAAACCCCTCACTGTTATCAGACGCCACGTTGTGGTAGAACATCAGACAAACTCACAAATTTACCACAAAAATGTGTGGCAAAAAGAATAGTTTATATATGTATATATATATATATATAAATTTCTATATTTATGCCAATGTACTCACTCAGTACAAATAGCAAAATAGTATACCATTTCCTAAATATAAAATATAGCTTTCCAAAAAAATGAAACACACATTAGATATAAACCATCCAAAACTTGAACGATTGAAAACTGTTTTCAAAATTAAATGACCAGAGTAGGTCTCTTTCTGGAAAGTTCCCTTCATATCGGCAAGAAGCCTGTACTACTGAAAACGTAATCCAATGCCTCTCAGAGAGAGAAAGGAAGGGTCAGGGCAGAGGAAGAAGAACAAAGAGAAAGCAAATGACAAGAACAATAGTCAAAGAACAAAGAAAGATCACAAAAGGGGAATCTGACCAAATGAACAAACCAACACCACAGCTCCACACAGTTCAACAATTGTGTAGGACAGGGAGAGAAAAAATGGAAAGAAAACTAAGGCTAAGGAAAAGAAACTACAAACTGGCTAATTTTTAGACACTTAAAGTAAGTAAAAGAAACAAACAGGATACCAAAACATATCAACACACAGAAGCCACACATGTTGGCCTCATGCTGCATTGACACTTTCCACATGCCAAAGATAAATGAGATATAAGCATGTGTCCAGATGTAGGTGGGAGTGAGAAGCAGGCACCACACAGGCGGCAAGAACACCCAAAACTCTACAACTAATGCTACAAATGCAAGTTCTGGAGTGTGTAATTTTGCTCTCTGTAGATGTAACATAAGTTAACTCTTCCTTTTACATCAATGATGCGACCCTGTAAAGCCTAAGGCTTGTGGGACCCATCGATTAAGTGACCACTTCGACTGTAAAGCACTGAGGTGACAAATGAATTATCGTCACTGCAGCTCAGGGAGAAATAACAGCTGGAGAAATGTTTGTTTGCCTCATTTGTAAAGTGAGATTTTATACTGTTTTTCATTAGAGGGAAAAATTTGAAGACTTCAGAACAGCACTGTTCACGGAAGAAAAAATAAGAGAGAGAGAGAGAGAGAGAGAGAGAGAGAGAGAGAGAGAGAGAGAGAGAGAGAGAGAGAGAGAGAGAGAGAGAGAGAGAGAGAATTGTTTTTTTCTCAGGAATCAATTTCCAATAATTCCTAAGAGTATTCCTGGCCCAGTGCTGCAGACTGCCAGGTCACTGGATCAATGTGGCTGCCTTCTCTAAACTACTACAGGGTCATAAAGCCAGGGGTATATTAACAGCTGTCTAAAACTGAAGAGGAAAACAATACAGATGCATATAAAGTGGGAACACTAGCCTAACGCTGAGTAAGAGGAAAACAGACTCAAATGACTCTGTCAGTTTAAACTACTGAAGGTGAATATGAGAACATAATGTCATATATTACTCCCTTCGTTTTCATAGAACAAAATATTTTTATGCAGTTATGGCTAAATCCCGTAGTAGAAATACAGAGAACTAACAACTCTCTACAAAATGACCTCAGTAACATTCCAGCTGTACCCAGTTTGAAAGCATGTCATCTGCATGTGTGTGATGAGGAGTCCTCTTATCTGCAGAGTTGTCAATACAGCTTTTTTGTAAGTTATACCTTCAGCTTATCCATGAAAACTGAAAAAAACTCCTTCACTTTGGCCAACATCCATGCTTTTTACATCAACAAAATCACAGCCTTAGTCATTACTAAACTTTACTCTGTCCTAAGCCATTACTTGACTAAAATAATGTAGGAAAGAAAATAAGAATGTAAGTAAACATGACAAATATGATTTTCTAATAGCAATAATAACTGAGAGGCCCAGCCTTGCATTTAAAAAACTAGGACAAAAGCAACAATTCTGTCAGCTGGAAAAATCAAACAGATTCTCAGTCATCACTGTTACTAGAAACAAAAAGCACATTGGTGGCGCATTACTGCAACAGGCAGCATGGGTGTGTTCTCACAGTCAGGAAATCTACCCATTTACTCCAATATAGTTTTCACAACAGTTCAATGATCTTCACAGAACCACAATTTCTCAGGACATCTTGGAATCATCATTACTTTCTTCATGGAATTTCTGGGGGGAAAAAAATCACTATTTCACTAGGGAAGAAAGGCATCTGTGAAGTGTCTGTCACCTTAAATGACCCCAAAGGACACTGTGTATACAGGGAACCTTATCTATCATCTTCAGTCTCTCTTACTCTTTTGGTGGTGCTGGGTATTGAACCTATGATCTCAAGTATGCTAGGCAAGTGCCCAACTTAGATATACCCAGCTTATTCTTATTCTATAGAATTTCCTCTGTCTTCCTCTCTTTTCTCTATTATGATCGAGTCTAGGGCCTTGTGCTAGCTGGATATTCTAAAGCAAAGAAGCTTCCAGCCAGAAGGAATGCCCAGTATTTCCTACATAACCTAAGCTATCATTCAGAGTGATTTGCTCAAAGTAATGTCCTATTTTAAAAGGGTAAACTCGGGGTTGGGGAGTTAGCTCAGTGGTAGAGCGCTTGCCTAGCAAGTGCAAGGCCCTGGGTTCGGTCCTCAGCTCCAGGAAAATAAAAAAAAGGGTAAAGTCTAAGCAGTGCTATTAACCCAAATCTGTTATGAACAAATTAATGCTTTTCACTAAGAAGCCAAAACGTAATACTTACGCATCTCATTAAAAGGAGCCAGTTAAATTGTTCCCTTGGCTTTGCAATGAAACAAGCAAATCAATCTTCTCCATGCTCTGACTGCTGTTCACAGAGGAGGCCAGTGGGGAAGTCTCTGGCATTTGCTGAGAAAGAAGTGTTGTCACAGAAGCCTGGCCCTCATTTTGTGTCTGGCCTGGCTGATTTATGGCCATCAGCTGATCTGGCAAGGTACCTGGTCCAGAGGTTAAAAGCTGACTGCAATCTGTAGAGACAATGAAATCAGAAACATCTGATTACATAAGATTCATGAAAAAATACCTTTTAGTTGACAGAGGAAATTCACTCCTACGCTGATCTAGTACATTACTTAAGCCTAAGAAAATGGTTTTCACAGGATGACACTGGAGTTTATCTTGAGATTCCTCTAATTTATATAAAAATACTACTTAGGCTGGGTGTGGTGGAGCACACCTTTAATCTCAGCATTGAGGAAGCAGAGCAGATAAACTTTTAGGTTCAAGGCCATCCTGGCCTACACAGCGAGTTCCAGAATAACCACAGCTACATAGTAAGAACCTAATTCTAAATAAATAAAAATAATACTACTCAGGTATCATCCAACTCCCATGTAATTACTTGATATAATGTGAAAAACGGGTGTCTACCTACCTCTTTTAAAAAAATTAATTGGCTGAGATATTATCTGTCCTTATTTCATTTTCCTTTCAAATAGCTTAAAATGGCAAATGTATTTCTATACACCACTACATTTACCCCTCCTAATATCTTTGTGAGATATAAAAAATTATCGCCTTTTTTGGTTTGTTTCTGAGACAAGGTCTCATGTATCCTAGGCTGCCCTCAAACACACTATCAAGCCAGATGATTTTGAATTACTGATCTTCCTGCCTCTACCTCTGAAAGGCTAGGACTACAGGCATGTACCATCATGATTAGTCTAAAATGATCACTTTTGAAAATATGGAAATTTAGGCCCATGAAGTCCTCAGTCTTCAGTTGGTGGAATTCTACTCTGCTCTTAAAATACTGTGCTTTGTGCTTCCTTATAATAATCTGAACATCTCAACTGAGTACTGAGAAATTTGTTTCTTACTATTTTGAATGCCAAATAAGAACATTCCCGAAGTCTGTTGAGATGAGCCAGGAGAATTCTGTAGTTGGTTCATTGTGCCTCCTGTAGTGTTGTGAAATAAAGTAGCCTGTGACTGGGGTGAAGAAGTGGCTCCTTGGATTCCAGGTATGTTGTTCTGAGGAGAATAAAGAGGAGACTGTTGCATGTCCTGTTGGTTTATACTGGTCTGCAGTGCCGACATGGATGCCGGAGAGAGGAAGAGTGTTACTTGCTGCTCTTGAGAACTAGGTGACCCTTGTACCAACTGGATCTGAGGAGAACTATGAAACAAGGAGGTCTGTGGTGACTCAGACTGCGTAGGACCTGGGTTCTGAAGTGAAGAAACCGTAGGCTGATTCTGAAATTGCATGGGCTGTTGCTCTTGGTTCATTGGGGCCATATTACTTTGCTGGTGAAAAATTGACTGGTTCTGCTGCTCCTGACTAGCCATTGGGTTTTGGTTTGGGCTAAATATCATGTTTGGTGGTGGCTGCTTCTGAGATGCCAGTGGAGCCATGGCATTCTGATTACTGAATAAAATGCTCTGCTGTTGCTGTTGTTGTTGTTGTTGCTGCTGCTGCTGCTGCTGCTGTTGCTGCTGCTCCTGAGATGGAGAGTTACTCTGCATGCCAACGATTGATCGCTGTGTTTGGAACATTGCTCCTTGTTGGCTTTGAGGCATTGGATTAGACGGAAGGGAGCCCAGGGCCACCTGAGGCTGAAATAAACCTTGCTGAGTGGATTGTGCCTGTTCCTGGGAAAGAATAGGGGTTGAGATGTGTGAGATTGGAGGCTGCTGTTGAAAAGCAGCTTGCTGCTCAGTGTTTGATGTTGACTGAAGTGGAGAAATTGAGTTCTGTGCTGCAAAAAATGAAATCTGTTCTTCTTGGGCTACTGTATTAGTTTGTAGATTATTCATAGAACTTTGGGAAAGAAATATGTTGGGTGATTGCTGGTCTTGTGGAACTGAAGAGCCTTGTAATACAGTCATGGTATTCTGTGAGTGAAACATTGAAGGCTGCAATTGTTCAGAGGATGCTGTGGAAGTCTGACTGTGGACAATAGGATTTGGACTGTGAAAAATTGAACCTTGAGTTTCCTGGGAAAGGTTCTGAGCATCAGCAATAGGATTTTGAGGATGAAAGAGTTGAGCCTGTGAATGAGAAGACTGCTGCAAAAAGTTTCCAGACTGAAGTGATATCATCTCGTTCCCTTGCTGGAACAAGCTATTCCCTTGTTGCTGGGTACCACTATTCTGAACACTCATTATATTTTTTGTAGATGAAAAGAGGTTTACTTGAGGTTGGCTGTCTCCACTGTGCTGCATTTGAACCATGGTCTGAAAGACACTGTTCTGAATTTGTTTTGCCTGTGCTCCAGTTTCTTCTCCATCTCCCGAACTTGGCGCCTGAAACATAGTGGAGCCAGGGGTTGTAACCTGTGGCGTGGTGGTTGTGGAAGTTTCATTTCCAGAAACTGCAGGGGAAGAAGAGAACAACTCACACTGCATTTGCATGTCCTCGTTGGTAGGCAGTGCACTCATCATGTGAGAAGGCTGCTGGTAAACTGGAGACTGCTGAAGGCTTCCATTTGCTGAAGCAGCTGAAGGAAATAGTTCGGCAGCTGCTTGGCAAATGCTCTGCTGCATCTCCATCACCATTGCAGCCGATGACTCCATCACTTGCTGTTGCTGCTGCTGCTGCTGCTGCTGTTGCTGATTAGATAGTGTGTTTTCAGTCGGTTGATGGACACTGTCAGCCCTCCCAGGTAGTAAGTTATCTGGTCTGGTGTGAACTACAGGCTCTGTTGAGGAAAACATTCCGGGGCTTACACTACTTTGAATTTGACTGACTTGGAAAATGTCTGCATTAAGCTGTTCTTGAACATTCTCATTACCATCTGGAGCAGAAAACAGAACAGAAGATAACTGCTGTTGTGCCTCTAAAACCTGCTGGACCAAGTCAACACTTCCACTGCTGCCACCAGCAGTGCCCCCTGTAAAACTTCCTGCTTGCAGATGCTGAATGGTACTCTGGAGCTGGCTCACACTATTTGGCGGTGGAAAAATATTTGATGAGATCTGCTGCTGTAACGTCTGTGCTTGTTCTTGCAGCGGGGACTGCTGCTGCTGCGGCGATGCCTCAGTCAACTGTGACAAATTAACCACTGTGCCATCTGACTGTAATGGATCTCTGGACTGAGCTTCTCTTGTCTGAAACTGTGTAGCCTGCTGCAGTAGTGCATCGTTGCTGGGCAGCTGACTAGAAGCAGAAACTGCTGGAAAAGTCCCAGGCTGTGAGATATCCTGTGTTTGGATAGTTGTCAGGGTCTCTGGGTTGTATGCCTTGGGCTGAAGCTGCTGCTGATTTTCATTTTCAGAAGGTAAGTGGGAAGATGATGGTGACGAAAAAGACGCGTTTCCTGCTATGTTAGGAATAGTTTCTAAAGCTTGCTGAGTCGAACCAACTGTCTTTGTAGTCTAAAAAAGAAAAAGTCACAAACAATATGTACATATAAACATTAAGTAATCACAGTTATTACTTCAAAAATTATTTCTACGAATGCACACAGAATAAATTTTCTACTCTACACTATCAACTAGAAGTTGGTGTTAAGACTGATTTTCCGTGAGATAATTAATGTCTGACATTCAGTATCATAATCAGTTTTTGGTATGTTTAACAAAATTAAGAATAATAAGAGGACATTGATCCTATTAATCCTATGGTTTGTGTGTAATCAAGTTTAAAACACTTCCACATTGTGGATCATCAGTAACATTGCAATGGGGAAAAACGAGTGAAAGGGGGAATTAAAAAGATAGTAGAGAAGAAACCAAAATCAAAATGTTTCTACCTCTGAAAATGCTAAAATCAATCAATTTTTGGGGCAGGGTCTTTCTATGTAGCCAGGTTGGCCTTGAACTTACAGCCTTGGTTCCTTAGCCCCAAGACCAACTTACAATACCTTTATAAAAGTCCCTCATCTCACAGGTATTAATTCCTCCTCTTGTCAAAACGTGTATTGGAAATTACCTTGCAAACAATTTTACTGACATATAAAGCATTTGCTCTGAAGAGCAGAATTTATTAAGTATATCCAATGGGAAACAAATGTCAACGAAATAAGAAAGGTGTATATAGCAGTTTTCATATGTGAGATAAAGATATGGAGCACTGGGCTGGAGAGATGGCTCAGAGGTTAAGAGCACTGACTGCTCTTCCAGAGGTCCTAAGTTCAATTCCCAGCAACCACATGGTGGCTCACAACCATCTGTAATGGGATCTGGTGCCCTCTTCTGGCCTGTAGTCATACATGCTGTATACATAATAAATAAATAAATAAATCTTTAAAAAAAAAAAGGAGCACTAGTTAATCTAACTCACCTGAAAAATAGGGGAAGATCTTTTCTCTGCTGTTACTTCCATTGGAGTAACATCTTCAGTCTTAATCATACTGCTTGACATGAGTGGAGTGATCAGGGCATTAGGAAGAATGTTTACTTTATCTAGGTTACATCCAGACGTTTTCATTGCTACACACATAAAAAAAAATTGTAAATCATCAAAATAACCATAAAAACAATCTGTTTACTATAAGCTATTGTTTATATCTATTTTTTTCGTTTGAAGTAATCTCTATACAGTCTAGATTGGCCTCAAATTTGTCATCTTCCTGCTTCAGCCCCCAAGAGCTCAAAGTATGGGTGTGCTGTATCACCATACCTGGCTTAAATGCCTATTATATTTACTTATTTACTTAAATGTCTATTTTTTGATGCTATAATGTATGATACATTTATCCCATTTTTGAGAGACTCTTGTGTAGTCCAGGCTGGCCTCAAACTAGATATGGAGTCTAGGATGACCTCAAACTTCTGATCCTCCTGCCTTTACTTGGCACTGCATGTGTAGGTCACTATGTCTAATAAATGCAAAGCCAATTATTGAGCCCAGGGTTAATGCATCATACGTAGGCACTCTTGCCTCCTCTGCTACATCCCCACCCCTACCTGGCTTGAAGATCCTTGGTATGGGCTGAGAAGGCATCCCAGGTAATCAACCCTAGGGACACCTGTTAGCTAGAGAGCGCCACCACTAAAGAAATGCCCCTGATTGTAGGATAAATAATAAACTGAAATGGTTCAACTATTAAGCTGCATCCCACAAGCCACATCTAAGTGTCCTGAGTTATACACAATGCAACAAGGATCACGTTTAGCTTATTTTAGCATACAGACTGGTAATCTCCAAGCGTTCCAACCTTTTAAAGGCTAAGACTATTGAAGTATCTCTCAAAAAATGTAAGAAAATATCAAGTAATTTATAAATTTTTATTCACTGAACCAATGCTTTAGGAACTTGAACAATTCAAGGTGGTACATTACTAAATGCATTTCTCAACTACTTTTTACCTCTATCACCCTCCACTTCCAACAGCTATCGATTTACAGCTAGGAGAGGCAATTACTACCTTCCCACTCTGTTTTTACCACCACCCCCTCCCACCCCAACCCACCCCCATCTTTGATTCTTTTCTTTTTACTTTTACTTGAGTTTGACATTAGTACTTTATGGAGGCTACTGTTATTGCTAATGGCAGTCTCTGAATTGATCATGCAGCTAAAGCCCAATCAACAAGTTTGAGACTCTGGAAAAGAAATACAGTTTTTTTTGTTGTTGTTGTTTTTTTCAAGACAGGGTTTCTCTGTGTAGCCCTGGCTGGCCTTGAACTCACAGAGATCTGACTGCTTCTGCCTCCAAGGGTGCTGGTACTAAAGCGTGCGCCACCACTAGCCCAGCAGAAATACTGATTATTAAGATGGGTTTTACTAATATGCAGCTCATGCTGATCTCAAACATTTCATCTTCCCTTCTCAGCCTCAGGGTGCTAGCATTACAGGTCACATGCCACTATGCCTAGCAGCTCACAAACTTCCAAATGTCATTGTTTATATTTTTATTCAGTTTATTTTTCAATTTCCTTTTGATATGCCTGCTCTTAAAAAATATTTATTTTTACATAAGTGTATGAGTGTTCTGCCTGTTTACGAGTATGTGTACCATGTATTCCTGAAGGTCAGAGGAGGGCACTGGATCCTTGGGACTAGAGTTGTCATCTCTCTGGTCCCCTGCACTTTTTTTTTTTTTTTTGGAGACAGTCTCATGTTTCCCAGGGTGGCTTAAACTCAAAGCCAAAGATCTGAACTTCTTTTTTTGTTTTGTTTTTTTTTTTTGTTTATTCGAGACAGGGTTTCTCTGTGTAGCTTTATGCCTTTCCTGGAACTCACGGTATAGCCCAGGCTGGGCTCAAACTCACAAAGATCCGCCTGCCTCTGCCTCCCAAGTGCTGGGATTAAAGGCGCCACCACCGCCTGGCTTGTTTTTGTTTTTGAGACAGGGTTTCCCTGTGTAGCCCTGGCTGTACTGGAATTCACTTTCTTTACTAAAATTTTCTATTTTTACTCAAAATTACTTGTTGTATTAATTTAATGGTCTAACTTTTTGTTAGAGAGTTCCAATACTTATCTTAATATTCACATCACTTATCTTTTCTAATTTAAGTTGTGAGTTTTCTTGGTTCATAATATGACAAATGACTTAAAAAATTATTTCAAGGCCACTTTGGATTTTGTTAGGAGACCTGACTCCCTTAAATTGACTTGAGCAGATTTAACTTGCTCAGTCAGGTTCTGGTTTACCTAAGTAACAGTGACAACTTAGTTCTATTTTGGGTTATCTGGTCTGGCCATTCCTAACTCTACCCAGATCTTCGTGTGATGCTGTCTACCTAGTGGAAGGTGCTTCCCTGGGCTATTGGTGTCTTTGGAGAAGTAAGGAAAGCATTTCTCCTGCATGTTTTCTTTCTTTTTTCTTTTCTTTTCTTTCCTTTTAAAGCATAATTATGAGTTCTAGGTCAAAAACAGTATAACCTAAGTTTTCCCTGCTTCTCTCCTAAATACTACTAAATAGCTTATAAATAAGTTACCTATCATAAAAGTATTTGAAAAAGAAAGAAGTCATTGGAGTGACCAGGGACTTTGAAATGACTTATCTGCTCAACAAGCACACTAGGAAAGTTCAGGAGCCAAATACCTCCACCACACATGCTGCAGCAACAGCAGAACCTGAAGGGGCCAGTAACCTAGTACCTCCACCTGTCAGCAGCACTGAGCCCACAGTTGACCTCAGGAGAGCTAGTGTACACCAAGCTATGCATATGAAGCAGCAAGTCAGTCTGCCTTCCAGAAATGACAACAATGGATCCCAGTGCGTCCCTTGTGCCATGCCACACAAGAGCAAGTCAGTCTTCTCCATACTGATGATACATGCAAGCTCAGTATTTCCTTACCCTTAGGAAGCCCCAATGGCCGCTAGCACTCCACCCAAGTAGAACATCTAAGCTAGGAATCTTCTAACCCTCTACCTAGTGACAAAAGTCAGTGTCAGCTGACTAGAGCTGGGTGTGGCCCATGCTATTAATCCCAGCACTTGGGAGGCAGAGGCAGGTGGATCTTTGTTGAGTTCTAAGCTGGCCTGGTCTACATAGTAAGTTTTAGGACAGCCAGGGCTATGTAGAGAGACCCTGTCTCAAAAAAACAAAAATGTCAGCTTGCTATCAGAAAGCCAACCAGACATGGGGTTCCATCCCAGTTTGTCACATGTACCCAGATGGAGCAGAGGCAACCCACATAGATGATTCTTACCCTAGCAACACCAGCAGTGATAGATTAGAAAGCCTTCTGTAACTGTGATACCAATCTCTCTCTCTCTCTCTCTCTCTCTCTCTCTCTCTCTCTCTCTCTCTCTCTCTCTCACACACACACACACACAATTTTTTTCAATTAAAAGGCTTGAATTATTACTAGTATTTTTCCTTTCCCCATTTCCAATGTGCGTGTACTGAGTTCTTAATATTCTAGGCACTATTCTATGTTCTGAGGGTCCAGTGATGATAAAAAATGTCTCCATTTCCTGAAAATTTTATTTCAGTGAGGAATAAAAAACTCAAAACATAAAGTCTGTGTGTTACCTAATGCTAATGGCTAGTAAGGTATCTTTTAAAACAACTCAGAAGAGCTAGACGGTAGATAATAAAGACATATTTCATTATTCCCATGAGGTAAACTTGTGAAGAACATTGCTATTGTCATTTATATGAAATAACTTTAGAAAATCAAGAAAAATAATTTTTCTAAAAGTATGTTGTCAGCAAGTAGAATTCACATCAAATATAAATTTTATCTGAAGTATGAGTTAACCAATTCCAGAAGTCTGATGCCTCCATGGGCACCAGGCATGCAAGTGGTGTACATACTCATACATATAAATCTAAAAAAATATAAATAAGTATATATTTAAATAATAAATAAGTATGAGTGGAGATTTAAAAGAAAACTGAATGTGGTGGCATATGCTTGCAATCTAAGCTACTGGGAGATTGGAGCAGAAAGATCACAAGTTTGAGGTTAGTTTGGGCTACAGAGCAAGACTCAAAATTATGAGGTGGTTGAATAGAGGCGCAGGCCTGTAATTACATTTAAGAGGCTGAGGCAAGGGGTCTGTCATCAATTTCGGCCAGCATGAGCTATAATGTGAGACTCTGTCTCAAAATTCAAATCAAACCAGCCACACAGTGGTGGCATATGCCTTTAATCCCAGCACTTGGGAGGCAGAGGCAAGGGGGAATCTCTGTGAGTTCGAGGCTACCCTAGTCTACAAATCAAGTTCCAGGACAGCCAGGACTGTTATACAGAAAAACCCTGTCTCAAAAAAAAAAAAATTTTTTTTTTTCAAATTAAATCAAAACATCTTGCTTAAATTTCAACTGCTGTCATTTACTAATTTTCACTTAATCTTTCTTAGCCTTGGTTTATTTGCTTATATAAATGATATTGCTTTTTTGAGACAGGCTCTCTCTACAGATCTCTGGCTGTCTGAGAACTCGCTATGTAGACTAGACTGGCCTCCAACTCAGAGACCTGCCTGCCTCTGCCTCCTAAGTGCTGGGATTAAAAGAAAAAAAAAAGGTGTGTGCCAGCATACCTGTAGAAGTTTTTTGTTTTGTTTTGTTTAAAGGGATCAAAGCTAGGCCCGCATGTACATGAAAGGCCAGCACTCTACCACTGAGGCTAGAACTCCAGCCTTTCACCTACAAAATGGGGTTGTACTAGATTATTTTCACAGTTCTTTCAAGCCTTAATCTTGCTACACAATTACAACCAGTTAAAGAAAATTATATGCTCTCAATTCTTGTTTAAACTCATCACATTAACCACACACTACAAGCAGGGTGATACAAAGATGACAGAAAGATATAAGGCAGAGATGGAAAATTTATTACATTAGTACTTTATCCCTAGGTCCTAAACATGACCCATTGAGCAGTCTGTTTATACTCAAATCTACCTGCACCAATGAAAGTACTGAAAAACATCTAGAAATATTCTCAGGAAGAGCTAGTGAGAGGCTTGGTAGATAAATGCACTGATGGCTCTTTCAGAGGATGTGGATTTGATACTTAGCATCCACACTGCTGACAACAAACAACAAGCTGCAGCTCCAGTCCTAGAAGACAGACACCTTCTGGCCTCCAAGGGCACCCCCTACACACATGGGGATTGGGGAAGAAGCCTACTTTAGAGAGAGCTTTCAATATGTAGCCACAGTATTATTTTTGAGGCTCAAGATCTAAACATAAGTCATGGCTATTTTTAAGAATGATCCTTAAAGGATTATTGCTGCAACAGGAATTTGTATCATTCAAGTATTGCTGATTAAATTTCCACTTAGCGGGCTGGAGAGATGGCTCAGAGGTTAAGAGCACTGCTTGTTCTTTCAAAGGTCCTGAGTTCAATTCCCAGCAACCACATGGTGGCTCACAACTATCTGTAATGAGATCTGGTGCCCTCTTCTGGCCTGCAGGGATATGTGCGGGCAGAATACTGTATACATATAAATAAATCTTTAAACATAAATAAATAAATAAATAAATATATTTCCACTTAGCATTCTGGCACAGTACTAAAGCTTTGATTTCAAAGAATCGTTAAATATAAGCTATTTGTTATGGAAAAGTCCTAGTTCTGAAGCTATTATTTTCTTTTAATATAGAACAAGAATTGCTACTTATTTTATGGTAACAAATTTATAGTTTAAATCTATAAGACAGTTTAGAAGTCAGTTTAGTTTACATCTTCACAAAATTATTTTACCCTACTTTTTTTTAAGCTTATTTATTTTTATTTTTTGTGTATTGGTGTTTTGCCATGAGTGTCTGGTTCTCTGGAACTGGAATTATAGATAGTTGTGAGCTGCCATGTTGGTGCTGGGAATTGAACCAGGTCCTCTGAAAAGCAGTCAGCGCTCTTAACCACTGAGCCATCTCTCCAGCTCCTCTACTTTACTCTACTTTTAATTGATAAGGTATTTATCAAAAATAAGGTCTGAATTGTCCTTTTCATATTCAGCTATTTATTTATTTATTTATTTTTGGCTAGTAAGATTTTATTTAAAGGACTAAATTTTTTACCACTAAAGACAAAACCAAACCATGGCTTTTAAAACATTCAATGCATGTCCTTTTATATGATATTCTATATAGGATGGGGTTGTGATCTACTGGACCTGACTCTCTATGAACTCTCTATGAAAGTTAAGCACCATGGCTCACACCTGTAATCCCAACATGCTGGCGGCTGAGACAAGAGACTGCCAGGAGTTCCAGGCCAGCCTGGTTAACAGAGTGAGATTCTGCCTCAAAACAAACAGGACAGATTACAAACATACCTGATGTTCTGTAGTAATTAGAGTATTCATCTAACAAACATGAATGAATTAATTTCTTTTTCCCTTTGGTTCTTTTTGAGACAGAGTTTCTCTGTGTAGCCCTGGCTATCCTCAGACTCAGAGACTCACCTGCCTCTGGGTGCTGGGTTGGGATTAAGGTATATGCCACCACCGCCTGACTGAATTTATTTTAATGGCTGACACAGATCCTACAAGTAAATGCTCAATAGCAGTAGTTAAATGGCCAGGCCTATGGATCTCTTTAGTTGAGTCTGACAAGCTTCCCAGTCTATTTGCAAATGCATAGTTTTTTACTAATCTACTCTGGAAAATGTTCGTGGTCACAATTACAACAGCAAGCTGTAAGGAACTGTTCTACATGTAAACACTCAGTTTTACTACAGAAAAGTTTCATTGTAACTGGTAAGATTTATCGAGCTCCTTATGTCCCTATATATAACTTAATCCACATGAATTAAAAGGTAGAAAATTGAAAAAAAAAAAAGAATTACAGAACTGTGCCATAATGCAATCTGTACCTTCATAGGTAAAGGCATAAAAGCATCATCACAACATACTATAAATTGTGGAGCAGTAATCTGCCCTACCACTTTGTAACAGACTTGACTTAAATCACTTTATATTCATGGTTTCCTTTGTCCTTGGGTTTTTTGAGACAGTTTTATTATGTAGGCTAGAAAGGCCTTGAGATCATGAAATTCCTGTCTCAGATACCCCAGCACTGGCACTGTGGGCATGTGCCATCGTACTTGTTTCTGTTGTTCTTTGTTTTACATTGGGAGGGCAATCCAAGCACTGAGGAGGCAGAGGCAGGCGGATCTCTGAGTTGGAGTTTGAGTTCCAGGACAGCCAGGGCTGTTACAATCTCAAAAAACAAACAAACAAACAAACAAACCTCTTAAATTGGTAGGTCAGTAAATAAACATGTCAGGAGGAAAGAATGGTTAGAGCCAAGGCAACTTTTCATATACCTACAGTTCATATTTCAGTATCAGTAACAAATATAATCCCTTTAAGAAGAAAGATTCAAAATTGCTGCTTTACATTTTTTTTTTTTTTTGGAGCAGGGGGGTGGGGCTGGGGTTTGAGACAAGGTATCTCTGTGTAACAGCTCTGGCTGTCCTGGAACTTGCTCTGCAGACCAGGCAGAGATCAGAGATCAGCCTGCCTCTACCCCTTGAATACTGGGATCAAAGGTGTACACCACTGCCAGCAGGCTTCTGTTTTACTTTTTTGTGTGATTTATACACATTACTTTTAAGGGGCTTGGGGTTTGGACTTTTTTTTTTTTTCCTATTTAAGTATTTATCTGTGTGTATGTATGGGTACCCAAGTGCCATAGTACGTGTGCAGGTCAGAGGACAACATTTAAGAGTTGGTTCTCTTCTTTCACCATGTGTGCTTGGGGGATTTAACCCAAGTCATTGGCCCACTGGCAAATGCCTTTATCCACTGAGGCATCCTGAAGGCCCTTAAGGGTTTTTCTTTCTTTTTATGTACATTGGTGTTTTGCCTACATGTATGTCTGTGTGAGGGAGTCTGATCCCTGGGAACAGGGATTAGACAGTTATGAGCTGCCATGTGGGAGCTGGGAACGGAATCAGGTCCTCTGGAAATAGAGTCAGTGCTCTAAAGGGCTGGACCATTTCTCCAGTCCCCCTTGAAGGTTTTGTTTTTTGTTTTTTTCTAAACTGAAGAATTTAAAAACAAACTCCTCTACTCTAACATATTTGTTGTCATTTGATATAAGGTCTTTCTACATAGCCTATGGTGGTCTTGAACTTATGATTCCTTTGCCTCCCAAATGTTAGGATTACAAACACGCACCATCATGTTTGGTCTATTATGTTTTTGTTTTGTTTTTAAAGTATATCAATATGCTAAATGAAGGAAAACATCAAGTTGAAAAATAAGTCTCTGCATCCGTGAAGTTAAACATATTTATTTTATAATTTGGAAAACACCTGGCTAAGTACCGCAATACATCAGAGAAAACAAAGCACTAACTAAGGTTTACTAGTGAACACATAGGATGGCCAAATTAGTATCTGAGAAATATCAACTTGGTACCTTTCATGGCTTCTTCAAAGGAGCAAGGTCTTGCTGGACTAGATATCTCCTTTTTCACATTTACATTCAAAGCACCAGCTGCTGCTATTGAAAATAAAAGTCATACATTTATTTCAATTTATTGATCCTGGTAAAATACATATTCTAATACTCTTTAACTGGAATATTTTCTCAGCACATCACTGACTTATTTACTATAAATCCAAGGTTGAGGTAATCTTTTTACTGCCAGCAGACTACCCTCTAAAATATACTCATCTCCAAGTAGATAGAACATATGATCACTTTACAAAACAGAAAAATTTAAGAATTCTGTTAACACTGCACATGTTGGTAACACGAGATGAATGGAAGACTGACACCAAATATCAGCCATTTAAAACTTAACATCTATATTAGAGCACTAGCAAGAAAAAAATTTATCATTTACCTATATGAAAAAACATTTGTCAATATTTAAAGTAAATTAAAATATGCAAGATGAACACACTACATCTCGTTACTAGCATTAACAGAGAACTCCAAGGCTACTATTAAATCTTCTGTAACAGCTTTTAATTTAATGCGCTGAAGAAAAAAGGTCATTTCTAAATAATAATGTTGAACTGCAAATGAGTAGGTTTGGCTTCAAATGGTCATTATTCTACGTTTCATGGATTCCCCTCCACCTTTTTTTGAGACAAGGGTTCCTTTCCTAGTGGTGTGTTCTCTCTTCCTCACCCCTGTCTCTTTTAGTTTTCCCAAACAGGATTTCTCTCTCTGTAGCTTTGGAGTCTAGCCTGGAACTTATTCTGTAGACCAGGCTGGCCTTGAACTCACAGAGATCCACCTGCCTCAGCCTCCTGAGTGCTGGGATTAAAGGGTGTGCCACCTCTGCCTGGCCTTCCCAGTGGTTCTCAACTTGTGGGTCATGACCTCACGGAGGTCACTTATCAGATATCCTGCATTCCAGATATTTATGATCCATAACAGTGGCAAAATTACAGTTATTAAGTATCAAAGAAGTAATTTTATGGGGGGGGTCACCACCACCTGAGGAACTGTATTAAAGGACCAAAGCATTAGGAAGTTTGAGAACTACTGTCCTAGTTAAACCAGGAGGTCATGGATTTAGCTAGACTGGCTGGCTATCACCCCACAGATCGTCCTGCCTCCACCTCCCCAGTGCATATGGGTGCTGGGAACTGAACCTGGGATCTCCGCAAGAGCAACAAATGCTCATATCCACTGTGCTGCCTAATCTGATGTCAACTTGACACACAACCTAGAGTTATCTGAAAGAAGGGAACCTCAATTGAGAAGAGGCCTCCATAACATCCAGTTATAAGGCATGTTATTAATTAGTGGCTGATGGGAGAGGGCCCAGCCCATTGTGAGTAGTTCCATCCCTGGGCTGGTAGTCCAAGGGAAACAAGCCAGTAAGAAGCACCCCTCCATGGCCTCTGCATCAGGTCCTGCCTCCAGGTTTCTGCCCTGTTTGAGTTCCTGTCCTGACTTCCTTCAGTGATGAATAGTGATACTGAAGTGTAAGCCAAATAAAACCCTTTCCTCCCCAACTTCTGTTTTGGTCATGGTGTTTTATTGCAGCAATAGAAACCCTAACTAAAGAACTACTGACCCCTCTCTCCAGCATGCACCGCTGTAGTCAGATTTTTGTTGTGTGGGCCCTGGTCATGGAACTCAGGTCCTTACCTGTGTGCAGCAAGTACTTCACTGATTGAACCACCTCCCTAGCCCATATTTTTTTTAATTCCCTTTGTTATATGGATGTGTGTGTTCAAGTATGTGTAGATACATGTGCACATGTGTGCCCATTTGTGTAAGAGGCCAGAGGTAAACCTCAGGTATCTGTCCCTAGGAACCACTGATTTTGTCTATTAAGACAGGGTCTCTCATTGGCCTGGAGCTTACTAATTAGGGTAGTTTGGCTGGCCAACAAGTCTCAGGGACTCTCCTATCTCCAACTCACTGGCTCTGGTACTTACAAAGTCACACCATCACAGCTGGAAAATGTGTTCAGGGAGCAGGGAGCAAACTCAGGGTTTCATGCCCAAGCACTTTAACACTACAGACTGAACTCTCAAACATATTAAAAATGTTTTTAACGCAGAGGCAGAGGCAGGTGGATCTCTGAGAATCCTGCCTTAAAAAATCAAAAGTTAAAAAAATTATTTATTTACTGTTTATATGCACGCATACACATGTACAACAGCACATATGTGGAGGTCAAAGGACAACTTGTGGGAAGTGGTTCTCTTCTACCACATGGGTCTCAGGGACTGAAGTTGGGCTGCTAGGCCACTATGCACTGAGCAAGCTTGCTGGACCCAGTTATTTTTATCTAAAACACATTCTAATTTCTATTTGTCAAGGCTTGTTTGTTTGGTTTTGAAGTACAGTATTCCTATGTAGCTCAGGTTGGACTCAACTGGCAATCTTAATGCATTATAGTCTCCTGAGTGCTGAGACTACAAACTGGAATCACATACCCTGGCTTTCAGTGCTTTAAGCATTTTTTAAAAAATTATTATTAGTGCCGGGCAGTGGTGTGGCGCATGCCTTGAATCCCAGCACTTGGGAGGCAAAGGCAGGCGGGTCTCTGTGATTTCGAGGCCAGCCTGGTCTACAGAGTGAGATACAGGACAGGCACCCAAACTACACAGAGAAACCCTGTCTCGGTGGAAAAAAAAATTATTATTAGTATGGGGGAGGTGGGCATGTCATGACTCTCAATTAATTTATTTTACATTTATAAACATATCCAAAATGAGATTTGAATTGGTTTACTTTTAATGAATTATTTCTCATAACAACATCAAAAGTTATTTCTAACTGAATAAAAAGACAAAATTGGGGACTGGAGAGATGGCTCACTGATTAAGAGCACTTGCTACTCTCATAGGGGACTCAAAGTCAGTTCCCAGAATCCACATGGCAGCTCCCAACTGACTATGTAACTCTAGTTCCAGGGGTCCCAACACCCAGGCCAGCAAGCTCCAATGATCTACTTGTCTTGTCTCCCCAGAGCTGGGATCACAAGAGTGTGTCCAGCTTTTTATGGGTTCTGGGAATCAATTCAGGTCCCCATGCTTGCAAGGCAAGCACTTTACTGACTGAACTATCTCCTCAGCTCTGCCTTGATTTTTTTGGAGCAGGAGCTTTCTTTCTCTATTACTTTTCCTCACCTTCTATCTCACTGGGTCCTGAAGTATGTGGGAATAACATTGTCAATAAACTGCAGATGCAGAACTGCATTCTGAAATAGTACTCATTAGAACAAACTGAGCCAATAATAACTATAGCAGAAACTGAGCCCCCAGGCAATGCAACAAGCCAGTAATTTTCATTTCCAAAAAGCTCTTCCCATTTCTATCAGAGGCTTTAATTCTTCAGGTAACTAAATAAAATAGGCAAATAACTCTTAAGTCATGTTTCAGCTAAATATCATCTATACTTTAAACATTTCAGTTGCTTTTGTGCTCTGATGTTGGAGCCTTCTAGGTTTCCTGGTGGCTGTACTCAGCACGACAGCGTAAGAGGGTCTACACTTGGCTGTACCTAGCTAGGGGGAGGTCCTTTGCCCCTCCCCTTGGCACTGTTATAAAAAGCCCTTTGGAATAAAGCTCTGGGCCGGTGGATAAGGATCTAGGCCCACTTGAGGCTATCCCGAGTTTCTCTCCCCTCTTTATTTCTAACTAAGTCTCTTATCCCTCACTGCTCAAAAATCCCTCACTGCTCAAGAGTCTCTGGGATAAATAAACGCGGGGGTTGGTCTCCTACACTCTGATTTCTTCCCCCCCTCTCCCCACCTAGATCGGGATTCTCGGTTTCTGTAACTGTTCTGGCTATCCTGGAATGCACAGAGATCCACCTGCTGGGATTAAAGGCACATGCCACCCTGATTTCTAAACCATGAAGTGCTTAAAATTATATCTGAAACATTATTACGGGAGGTGGTGGCTCATGCCTTTAATCCTAACATTCAGAAGACAGAGGCAGACAGCCTGGTTTACATAGACTTCTAGGACAGCCAGGGCTGTTACACATAGAAACCCTGTCTCAAAAAACCAAACCAAACCAACCAACCAACCAAACAAACAAACAAAAAAACCCCACCAAAATATTTATCATCAGTCTGATAGTTTTTGTGTTGTTAATTATCATTCCAAGTTTCTCCTTTTCACCTTCTCAGAATGCACACTAGGGCCAGAGGTATATAGTTTAGTGGTCAAGCATGTGATTAGGATACTAAGGCCCTGGAATCAAACCCAGTATGATCAGGAGGAGAAAAAAAAAGGCCTCATAATCCAGACAAACTAAAGTATTAGCAATTTCCAGTTGTGAGTTTCACCTTCTGCGTTTAAAAGGCACTCAATGACTAGTGAGGGATCTTCACTAGGAAGCAAGTTGTGACTAACTCTGGAGCACCTGAGCTCAAGCACTGTCAGCTCTTTTATTATTGAGAATAGGTGGAAATGATTCTAAGAGTAGCAGTAGTATCTTATAGCTGTATTTTTAGAAAATACTACCCATCTCCAAATCAAATTAATAAAAATTCATACTTATAGTCCCCCCGCCCCTTTTTTTTCTTTTTGGTTGTCTGGACTTCAAACTTTTTCAAAGGACTAAAAATTAATTATTCATTTTAGTTTAGAATTTTTCATTTTGACATACCTGGGTCTGGAGTGTAAGTAAATGGCTGAACATCATGAGATCTTCCAGCATTGGTCACAACATATATTCCCACTGACACAGGCAAAGTTATATGTTGGTCATGATATGGGGGAACTTTCACAATAAGATGGTTCTAATTAAAGAAAAGTGTAAGAATCAGAAAGGAAGCCAATGTTTAAAAGAAAAAAATAAGCATATTACCTGTTACCTGTACAGTTTTTAAAAGTTTGATTAGAAAAAAATGCACTAGATTTTTACAGCCAGGTCTTTGCTATGGAGCTCAAAGTTGCCTCAATCTGTAGATCTTCCTGCTTCATTCAAAGCCCACATTCAGGGACTACAGGTATAGGCCACTACACCAAGCAAAAAATGATGACTTAAAGGTTGATAGGCACCATGTCATTCATCTTAATATTTCTTTCATGGTAAAGCCCAAATGTTTTACAACACATCACAAGGTCCCCGCTTGATCAACTTCATTTCATTCCTACTTTCCCAATGGCTTAATACACTATAGCTAATTGACCTTTTTTAAACTTAAATGTTGTCTATCCTTTTAATTATTAAACTCAGCTTTATCTCAGACTTGTTCTCTCCAACTGTAGCATTTTCATCTTCTCAGATGGCAAGTTCCATACCCATACTCAGGTCTTACATACAAACGCCACCTCCTCAGAAGTCTTCCCTTCCCTGCCCATTCTTTAGAAGCAGTATTCTTCCCCAACCCAATCACATTTATTTTCCTAACAGTACTTTTTAACCATCTCAAACAACAAAAAGTAGAAGGTCCACAAAGATCTAGGGTGTTCTGCCCACAGTCTGTCAGGATAATAGTATCTACCATACACAAAACGCACTCACGTCATTTGAAACACCTTGCCAGACTGGCCTGTAAGTCTCACTCCTCCCTGCTCAACCTCTAAATGCTGGGTCTTACAGGTGTGTGTGCGCCACCATGCCAGCTCCAAAGTCCTGTTTATTTCAACACCTCTTCCTCTCTCTAATACTTCATTTTTGTTCTCCATTTAATACGAGTTCTAGGTCAATTCTCTAGGATACCAGATCTTACTCTATTCTAAGAAAATGTTTCCCAGAAAGGCACTTATCTCTCTCTCTTTCTGAAAGAAAAATTTTTTTTAAAAAAATGAGCAAGCCGGGCGGTGGTGGCACGCGCCTTTAATCCCAGCACTCGGGAGGCAGAGGCAGGCAGATCTCTGTGAGTTCGAGGCCAGCCTGGGCTACAGAGCGAGATCCAGGACAGGCACCAAAACTACACAGAGAAACCCTGTCTTGAAAAACCAAAAAAAAAAAAAAAAACAAACAAACAAAAAAAAAATGAGCAAAACCACAGAACCAATGACCTATCACTGTTATGATTTAGTTTGTTTATAAACTCATTTGCAGAAAGTCCAAGACAGGGCCGGGGAGATGGCTTACCAGGTAAAAATGCTTGCTGAAAAAGCCTAATGACCTAGCTTGATCCTGGAACCCACAGAAATGTGGAAGGAGAGAACTGACTCCACAGAGTTGTCCTCTGACTACCACATGCACACACCCCCACCATACAATAGTAAAACAACAATAAATTCACAACCCTCTAAAGACCGCTGCATTCCACCTGCCACACAAACCTGATAACCTGGATTTGATACCTGGATCATATGGAAGGACAAAGCCAAGTCCATAAATCTGTCCTGACTTACACACACACTATATGCTATGCATGCTCCCATATACATCATATATATTTTTAAATGTAAATTTAATTATTGGGCTGAGGATGGACATGGCTCAATTGGTAGAGTGCTTGCCTAGCACACATGAAGCCCTGGGTTTCACCCCCGGTACTGTAGAAACCAGGCATGTTTATGATCCCAGCACTTGGGAAGCAGAGGCAGCAAAGTTCACGGTTATCCTCGGCTATATAGCGAGTTTACAACCAGCCTAGACTACATAAGAAAAAAAAAGGGTGGGTGGGTGGATAACACCCCATTTCTCAGAAGGGAAGGAAGAATATACAAATGGATGGAAGAGGAGGAGAGAAAAATGATACAAATGAGAGAGAAGAGGATGAGGAAAGGATGATAAAAGGGGAGAGAGGGAGGGTAAAGTGGATAGAGAATACTAAAATAGAGATTATATTAATCTAACCAGTATGTCAAAACCCAAAACACGTACATAGTGAGACCCTGTCTAAATTAGTAATAACAACAGAAAAACAAAACATGTTCACAGCACAAGAAAGTATTCTATGGAGTAATAAGACTTCAATTACTAGTAAAACTAGGTACATAACAATTAAATTAGAACGAGGAGTTGAAGTGCCCTCAGAAAAAGCAGACTTTAGATCAAAGTTCACTTTTCCTTCAGGGACAATGAAATGAACTGACAAGTCTTCCATGGGTATCTATTACAAGCTTGGTATGGCAAGGATCCCACTTGTTCCTGTCAATAGTGCTCTGGAGGACATTACTGCTGGTCATGGAGAGTGGGGGTTACCTGATTATGTGACAGAAGAAATAAAATGTCAGAACTGGAAAGAACCTCAAATAACTGAGTGAAGCTAAAAATGAATTGCTCAGAATAAACAACAAAAATATTTAAAAAGTTTAAGTTATATACCTGATGAAACAATTCCATGTCTATTTCAGCTTCTGATTTCCAAGAGTTTTCATCTGATGGAAATAATAACAGTGATTTAAAATTTTTTGAACTTTCTCACTCTGTAGCTTTAGCTTTAACTGTATTTTCATAACAAGTGAAACATGGAACACTATCGACCAGTTATATGCCTACTTACCAGAAACATTTTCCTGAAAAATAACTTTAGTTCCTTTTAGAAAGTTCTTCCCAATTAAAAACACTTCTTCCTCTCCTTTTACTGAACAGCTATGCAAGCTTTTCTTTAAGATTTCAGGAACTCCTGCTGGCTGAGCTGTGGATATACACACATAAACACTCCATAAAAACAGCCACCAACACTTAATTCTTATCTACAAACAACTTATATCATGAATCTAGTTTTATTAACTGTTTCTGTTGATCACGAATTTTTTAATTACATTGTATTTATTTTAGACTGTGTGTTCACCTGTGTCTCTCTCTGTACATGCATGTACACATGCCACAGTGGGTGGGTGGTCTGAGGACAACCTACAGGAGTCAGTTCTTTACTTCTGCCATGTGGGTCCAGACTATCAAACTCAAGTGGTCAGGCTCAATTCCCAGCACCTACATGGCTCCAGTTCCAGGGGATCTGTTATCTTCTTCTGGCCTTTGTGGGCATCAGGCACAATGTGGTAAACAGATATGCAGGCAAAAACAGCCATTCACACTAAGTAAAAATCTATTTTTTAAAAAAGATTTATGTATTATTTATAGTGGTCCTCCTCCATATATACCTGCTGGCGAGAAGAGGGCACCAGATCTCATTATAGATGGTTGTCAGGCAACATACAGTTGCTGGGAATTGAACTCACAACCTCTGGAAGAGCAGTCAGTGTTAACCTCTGAGCCATCTCACCAGTCCCTAAAAATCTATTTTTTAAAAAATTAGTGTGTTTGAGTTAGTGCCATGGCTCTGAAGACTTGATTAGAGTGCCAGAATCCACATGGCAGAAGCAGAGAATCCATTCCTACAAGCAGTCTTCTGACCTTGAGTGTGCACTGTGGCAAACATACATCTAAACACATAATACATACATACACAAACACACAATAAATAATAGATGTAAAATTTGTGTGTTTGCTAAGTTAAAGAATAGTTGTGGTAATTATTTGACAAAACTAGTACAATAAAAACAAAACAAAAAAACCAAAAAGAAAACAGGTCATAATACCTATAATAAGCTAACAGGAAGTCAAATATGAGTTATAAAAAAGCAATGCCAAGTCAGGCCTATAATCCCAGCACTTAAGAGACTGAGGTAAAGCTGGAAAGATGCCCAGTCGGTAAAGTGCCTACCACTCACATAAAAGCCAGTGTGGCAGCACATGCTGGAAGGTGGAGAAAGGAAGATCCCTGAAACTCACTGGCCAGCCGCCCTAGACAAATCTATGAGCTTCAGGTTCTGTGAGAGGCCCAGTCTCAAAATAAGGTGGAGAGTGCCTAAGGAAGACACACACAAGCTGTGCACATGCACATGTTCTTGTATCCACACTTGTCCATACCAACACACACACTCACATACACAAAACAAACAAACAAACAAACAAACAAACAGAGTCTGGATGATCTCCATACAGAGATAGGGTTTCTCTGTGTAGCCATGGCTAACCTGGAACTCTGTAGACCAGGTCGGCCTGGAACTCATGAGATATACCTGCCTCTGCCTCCCGAGTGCCGGGATTATTGACCCAGTATGAATGACCTTTAATTGTAGGCCCCTTATCAAGATCCTACCCCCATCCCCCAAAAGTCAATGAAAATAATCCAAGTAAACCACAGTAAAAACCTCGAGAAATAATAATACATTAAAAATTCTCAGAGCTGGAAAGATGGCTAAACAGTTAAAAGCACTGGCTGCTCTTGCATAGGTCCAGGTTTGGTTCCCAGTACCATATGGTGACTCATAATTGTAATTGTAGTTATACGGGATCTGATGTCCTCTTCTGACCTCCTCAGGCACCAGGCAGGCACATAATGTACAAACAAACATGCAGGCAAAACACATATGCACATAATATAAAATAAATTGATCTGTAATAATTAAACAAGGAAGAAATTTATTTATTAGTGTAATAATTAAAACTATAACAATAGTAAAAGCCACATAATACTATCATTGAACTTAAAGGCACACTTTCACATGTTTTCTGTTTTATTTATTTATTTTTTTTGGTTTTTCTGTGTAGCCCTGGCTGTCCTGGAACTCTCTCTGTAGACCAGGCTGGTTTCAAACTCAGAGATCTGCCTGTCTCTGCCTCCTAAATGCTGGGATTAAAGGCGTGTGCACCACCACCACCACCACCACCACCACCACCACCACCACCACCACCACCACCACCACCACCACCACCACCACCACCCAGCTTCACTTGTTTTCGTTCTATACTAAAGTTAGAGGTAAGAGTTTCATTTCTCATTCACAAGCACTGTGCTGTACCACCACTACTTGTAACAAGAAATGTGACCTGCCATTATTTACAAAGTTATTTACAAAGCTTGCTTCACTTTAATGTTCTAACACATGGTAAAGATGCCTGGAAATCATGGGGGTTGGCAACTGCCTTCTGGCATCCTATTTAAGTGACTTATTAGGGGGGACATTGCTGGGAAATATTTTAAAAACTACATTATCATTTATTGTGTATCACAACTTGTGGGAGTCAGTCCTCTTGCCATGTGGATTCCAGGGACCCGACTCATATCACAAGGCTTGACCACAAGTACTTTCACCTACTGAGCCATCTTGACAGCCCTCAAATTACTTAAAATATTTTTTTAATTTACCTTAATTTTATGTGTTTTGCCTGCGTGTAAGTCTGTGTACCACATGCATGCACTCACTGCCCATGGAGATGGAATGGGGCATCAGATTCCTGGGACTAGAATTACAGACAGTTGTGAGCTACCCTGTGGGTGTTAGAAATCAAATCAAGGTCTTTTGGAAGAGCAACCAGCACTCTTAACTTCTGAGTCATCTCTCCAGCCTTTTTACATTTTTTTTAAAGATTTATTTATTTTATGTATGAGTGCCCTACCTGCATGTATGCCTTTATGCCAGAAAGGCATTAGATCCCACTAGAGATGGTTGTGAGCCACCACATGGTTGCTGGGAATTGAACTCAGAACCTCTGGAAGAGCAGCCAGTCCTCATAGCCTCTGAGCCATCTCTCCAGCCCTTTTTAAGATCAGTATATATGATGATAACAGGAACCTATAAATAGCTAAGTACCTTTCCAATGTATTTTAATATTTTTATATTCTGAAATGGATTTCCAGTAGCTCAGGCTGTCCTTAACCTCACTAAGGATGACTTGCAATCTGAGACATACCGTGTCTCTCAGAACAGGCTGGCCTACACTCACGGCAGTCTTCTTGCTTCTACTCCTAGTTACTAGGATTACAGCTTGTGCCATATCCAGCTTACAACTGTTATTTTGGTTTTCTTTTGTTTTTTGGTCAAAGAGACAGTGACGTTATTTTCTCCAGTCTGGATTTTTAAAAAATATTTATTTATTGTGTACACAGTGTTCTGCCTGCATGTATCCATGCATGCCAGAAGACTCCAGATCTCATTATAGAGGTTGTGAGCCACCATGTGGTTTGCTGGGAATTGAACCCGGGTCCTCTGGAAGAACAGCCAGGGAGTCCTAACCTCTGAGCCATCTCTCCAGCCCCTCCAGTCTAGATTTTAACTCCTGGGTTCAAGCTGTCTTCCTGTGTCAGCTTCCCAAATGGCTAGGAGCATAAGTGCTTGCCATTGTGTTCTCTTGACTACAGCTTTAAAATGTTTGAAGTTTGACATGTTCATGGGCTGAAGTATAAAACATTAAAATTTACAGATACCTGAAAAATTGACAAAACTTAAGAACTCTTCATGTATCTAGCATCTCCACATTTTCTTACTTACTACACAAAATGGGAGAAGAGGGTGTCTGCAATGTCAGAGTGGAGCCATCTTTCCTTGTGATATTAACTCGAAAAACCAATCTGGCACGAGTGCTCTTTTTCTTGGAACCAGCAATTCCTATTCTGGCTTCAACATCAGCATTCCTCAGCTTCAAGATTCCTACGCAGTCCACCCTAAAAACAGGGGAAAAAAATGTACCAAGTGGCACTGTTATTGTCTAAATAGTACAACTTTTAAGGGGTGGAGGGGGGAGTTTGAGACAGGATTTTTTCTGTGTATCCCCGGCTGTCCTGGAATTAGGTCTGTAGACCAGGCTGGCCCAGAACTCAGAGATCCTCCTGCCTCTGCCTCCTGAGTGCTGGGATTAAAAGTGAGTGGCACCACTGCCCAGCAATAGTACATTATAAAACAAGTTTCCTTTTTTAAAAAGGCTGATTCTTTGCTAATTCTTTGAATATGTAATAGTCATAAGGCCCCAAACTCACAAAATATGAAAGGATAAATTTTAAATATTCAAAGCTCTTAATCTGATCAATCTTCATTTTAAAATGGAAAAAATAGTAAAAAAAAATAAAATTATTCTTTAAATGTGAACATAAGTAATGGCCTACAAGAGATTTATTCTGTGCTTTTAAGAAATATAGCCAGGCGGTGGTGGCGCATGCCTTTAGTCCCAGCATTCCAGAGGCAGAGGCAGAGGCAGAGAGGCAGAGAGGCAGAGAGGCAGAGAGGCAGAGAGGCAGAGAGGCAGAAGGAGCTCTGAGTTCCAGGCCAGCCTGGTCTACAGAGTGAGTTCCAGGAACAGCTAGGGCTACAAAAAGAAACACTGTCTTGAAAAACCAAAGAGAAAGAGAGACCCTCAAAATCTTCTATTTTCTGGAACTAGAAATATTTTCTTGATTATCATAAAAGTATAATATATAATAAAATAAAAAATTTCGTAGGAGCTAGAGAGATGGCTCAGAGGTTAAGTTAAGAGCACTTGCTACTCTTACAGAGGACTTGGGTTTGGTTCCCAGGAGCCATGTAAGTTGGCTCACAACTCTCTGTCATTCTAATTCCAGGAGACCCAACATCCTCTTCTCATCTCTGTGGGCAACTGCACACACATAATGCACATAAACTCACACAGGCATACACACATATCCATAATTTTAAAACTCTGCCAAGAGCCAGTCCCAACCTGGACTACACAGTAGTTCCAGGACAGCCAGGGCTATGTAGACAGATCCTGTCTCCAAAAAGAATAAAACCAAAACTAAAACAAAAAACCTAACCAAACAAAAAAATATAAAAAAATATAAAAACTTGCCATGCATAGTGGCACACAGCACTCAGCACTCAGGTGGCATGGCAGACTTCTGTGAGTTTGAGGCCAGCCTGGTCTGTATAGAGGGTTCCAGGCCAGTCAGTGTGACATACTACAACCTTACACAAGAAAAGGAAAAAAGTACTTGTACTTACGCCAGTGTCATGTTGTTGCTAGGATCAAGGCCAACTTCTATAACAGTGGTACCTTCAATGTCCACTTCTTTGCAGGGAGTCGTATTTCGTCCAGTTACCCTACAGGCTTGATAAAATCCATGTGGTTTCACTCGACCAGAATCATTGCCCACAAACACCTGCAACACCACTGGTTCATTATGACCTTCCAGCTGGAATCAGATAACATGCAAAATAAGCACTAGTTAGCATTTCAAATAAGTTCATTATAAACTAAACATTCAAAATCAAATCCTGCCTGGGCACTGGTGGCGCATGCCTTTATAACCCCAGCACTTGAGAGGCAGAGGCTGGCAGATCTTTGTGAGTTCAAGGCCAGTCTGGTCTACAGAGTAAGTTCCAGGACAGCTAGGGCTACACAGAGAAACCTTGTCTCAAAAATCAAAATCAAGCCAGGTGGTGGTGGCACACGCCTTTAATCCCAGCACTCGGGAGGCAGAGGCAGGCGGATCTCTGTGAGTTCTAGGCCAGCCTGGGCTACAGAGTGAGTTCCAGGAAAGGCGCAAAGCTACACAGAGAAACCCTGTCTCAAATAAAACCAAATCGCCGGGCGGTGGTGGCGCACGCCTTTAATCCCAGCACTCGGGAGGCAGAGCCAGGCGGATCTCTGTGAGTTCAGGCCAGCCTGGACTACCAAGTGAGTTCCAGGAAAGGCGCAAAGCTACACAGAGAAACCCTGTCTCGAAAAACCAAAAAAAAAAAAAAAAATCAAAATCAAATCCTATATTTAAAACTAGATGAAGAAACCGCATTTGGGAGGCAAAGGCAAGCAGATCTCTGTGAGTTCATCTAAAGAACAGATTCCAAAGCTACATAGAGAAACCCTGTCTCGAAAAATAACAACAAAAAACTAGATGAAGAAATAATAAGAAAAATAGGTAAAAACTTTTTGAGTACTGAAGACTGAACCCAGGTGCTCACCCCTGAGCCACACCCAGTCCAAAAATTTTCTTATAAAAGAACTGGAATCAGGCATGGTGGCACACACCTTTAATCACAGCAGAGACAGGTGGATCTCTGTGAGTTCCAGGACAGCCAGGACTATATAGACAGTCTTGTCTCAAAAAAATAAAGCTAGCAGAGGGAGCTGAAATAAAGGCCAGGCTCAAAAGGAAAAATAAAGAAAAATATTGCAGTGGTTCTACAATAACTACATTTTAATTATTTTAGATGCCTAAGCTAAACCATCACATAATCTATTTGTATAAGCCAATGGAAATACATACACAATTGCTCAGATAGTATATCTACTACTCAGGATCTGCTACTACCACTAAATTGTGTTAATGGCAACATCTTCATCACCAAATGAGAATATATATGATAAATTTTTACTACTTAAGCAGTTAAGGAAAAGCAGTTATTTGAAATGCAGCCACACAAATGACAGGAAAATGAAGCTCATTTTCAAAGACTGGACCATGAAATTCTGGGCCAGAACATCTATGGTCAGCTATATGGTCACTATAGACCTCTAGCAAAACTCTCATAAATAAATGACAGTTCATATATAGAAGCTTTATAGTAAAAACACTGAAGCTGTTGATAAAATATGCAAGAAAAAATTACAAAAATGTCACATCTTTATATCTCATTATATGAGCATCTCTGGGCAGTGACTATCATTATCAGGGAAATAATTAAGAAATAAGGAAGTGTGTATCCATTCCGATCTCCTTTTACAGATGGATTATACAATTATTTAGCAGAGAACAGAGAACATGTCAAGTTTTTTGGGTTTTTTGTTTGTTTTTGGAGTGTCTGTTGAGTGAGTGAGTAAATGAACTGTTTAGGGCAGTCAGTTCATTCCCTATCATAGTGAGGCAATAACACATGCAGCTGTGCAAGTACTTAGACCAAGCAGAACCTAAAGATAGATAATCAGATTAAGAATACTGACAAAACAATTAAAATATCCAGCTAAACACACACAAAGAAAAACTTGAATTTCCTTCTTGCCTGTTATGTATCCTGGACTTGAGGGATTGGTCGCAGATGGATTAGAGCGGTAACACTGGTGTAAATAAATGATCATAGACAAGTTTCCCAATCCTGAGCTTTAATCATGATTTCATTCAAATATGAAATGAATGACAGTTCATGTTTTCAACGATAATATTCTTTATAATAAATATACCAAGTGATAAAATTTTACTTAAGTCAAAGTTCTTAAAAGGTAATTCTGACAACTTTAAAAAATCTTTTTTTTTTTTGAGACAGGTAGTCCTGGCTGGCCTGGAACTCTCTATGGAGATCATGCTGACCTCCAACTCATGGAGATATGCTTGTCTCTGACTCTTAAATGCTGGAATTAAAAGCATGTGCTACTTAGGGGCTGGAGAGATGGCTCAGAGATTAATTTTGTGGAATATTAGTTTAAGATGTGTTCTATTTGTTTATGCTGTGGAATTTTTTTAATGATGCAAAGATGTGCTGCATTTTTATGTTGCATTTGTTTAACTCTGTGAAGCTTTGTTACTATGCCTGTCTAAAACACATAACTGGTCTAATAAAGAGCTGAATGGCCAATCGCTAAGCAGGAGAGGGACAGGTGGGGTTGGCAGGCAGAGAGAATGAATAAAACAGAAGAGAGGAGAGAGGAGAGAGGAGAGAGGAACAAGGAAAACAGAAGAGGACAACAGAGGCTAGCCACACTGCCAGCAACAGAGTAAGAAGGAAAGAGAGGTATATAGAATTGAGAAAGGTAAAAGCCCAGAGGCAAAAGGTATACAGATAATTTAAATTAAGAAAAGCGGACAAGAAACAAGCCAATCTAAGGCTGAGCATTCATAAGTGTATTTATCTGGGAGCTGGGTAGTGGGCCCCCAAAGGGGAAAGAGTTAAAAAAAGAAACAAAAACAAAAAACCCCACCAACTACAGTTAAGAGTACTCGCTGCTCTACTACTCATCCACAGGTCCTTAGTTCAATTTCCAGCACCGACATGATGGCTCACAACCATCTATAGTAACAGGATCTGATGCCCTCTTCTGGCATGCATTTGTACATGTGGACAGAACACTCATACATTAAGGAAAAAAAAAAAAGCTATAAATAAAATTATGTTCTATCATGCCTGGTTAAGTTCTTAGTAATTTCTACTACGTTTCTTTGCATTCACTTTAAAATTTCTTCTTGAATAAAACTTTTCTGGACGAATCTGCTACCACTACCAAACAAAGGAGGAAGACAATTGAAAAGCTGCAGATATTTTTTCTTTTCAGAACATACTCTCATCTTTCTAATTAAAATTTAACCAGGCATGCTGGCTCATGCCTATAATTCAAGCACTCAGGAGACTGAGGCAGGAGGCGTGCCATGAATTCAAGGCTGGCCTGGATTATACATATTGAGTTCCTGGCTAGCCTGGGTTATAATAAAACATCTCAAAAAAACCAAAACCAACCAGCTAAACAAACAACAATTCAAATATTATCTAAGTACTATTTGGCTTATGGCCCAATGAGACATTTGTTTTCTATTATACTGAGCTAATAATTCTATCCTTCTATTCCAGGAAATTTTTTCTGAGGTTAAAATAATAAAAATTGAAGGAAATTCATCACATACACATGAATTATTTTTACAATTATTTGATGGTTGTGTGTAGGGAGCATGTATGTGGGCATGTGTGTGCCATGGTGTGGGTGTGTGGAGGTCAGGACAACTATGTAGAGCCAGTTCCCTTTGGGTTCTGGGAATAAACCTTTACCCACGAAGCCATCTCATCAGTCAGTCTTCACACATTACTAAATAAAATGAGTACCTTCACTGTCGGAAAGCCTTGCTGTGTTCTGTCTTTTACTGAGCCTCGGCTGCCCTCTGTCAGGTACCGAGCTCTGTGCTGGGTTTCAGGCTGTACAACTATCTTCAGTTCCTTCCCCTCACTTTTAACCGGATACTGTCCACACAACATAGGGCTCTTCTTTACTCCAGTTCCCTTTTGGTTGTCCAATGTTCTGAGAAAACCAAAGCACAACATGGGAAGAAAACATCAAAAACAGTTTTCTACAAAAGCTACTTCGATAAAGGAAGAAACAGAAAGACGAAAACACTGAAAATAACTGCTTAGATTATTGATAAAATAGAACACAGCCTAAAGGAAGAAACATCCTATATAACCAAAGTACCTTTAAAATATTTTTGAACCAAGTATAACTATATGCCATGAAAAAGAAAGCTGGACAGGGAAAAGAAATAAAAATAGTTGGGTGGAACAAGGAAAACAATGCAATAATTTATGAAGTTTTCACACTGCAATTCAGTTAAAATAAAATGTAAAAATCACATGAGTCTTACATGAAGCTAAAAGACCATGATCACATTTTAATCAGACTTGCAAAGCAAAAGAAAAAAAGAGAATGGCAAGAACTACTTACTAAGCCAGCACACAAAAGGCCTAAAGATCCAACAATGGAAGTATATGTAGTATATCCTTTTGGATTTCTTTCTCAAAGTAAGAAATTTATAATAAAAACAAAATCAGTGGCTCAATTTTTACTGGGAAATGAAGTTTACTTTAAATAATAAGTGTGATTTTTTTCCAGATTATTTTTATCTGTGACTGGTTAAATGAAAAAAGCTCAATAAAAATCTTATAATCTGAGCTCTATAGCAAAGGTAATTGTACTTAGTTTTTTTTAACTGTGGAAGCTTTTGAGGTTTTTGGAGACAGGGTCTCATATACCCCAGGCAGTCTTCAAGCTGCTGTCTAGCTGAGGATGGCCTTATAGTGTCACCCCACCTACCTCGGCACATGCCTGGCTCTAAGACTATGTTTTAAGCATTTGTTTATAATATCCAAAATTGTGATTAGAACTTCTATAAAATAGCTAATGTAATACAAATACCTGATGAAAATAAGCAGAATAAAATCATACACACCCCCTGAACAACATGAAATATATTTAAAATTATCCATTTTTGTTCTTGAAAAGTCAGGCCTATCATGCTTTTTTACTCACAACAAAGTAACTGGATCCCCGGAAGAATATCATGATTTTTAGAAGAACAGCTTTAAACCTGGCTCTAAACTTTACCAATACAGATGTAACCAAGCTGTTGCCGCAATAAGAACGACTCCATAGAAAAGGGCCAGAAGTGTGGCGGAAAGGGTAACACTGACACAGAATTCAGTAGCACTGACAGGGAAAGTTCACATGAGATGTTTGCTGATGAAGGCAAACAGGAAGAAGAGAAAAAAGACAAGGAAAGCAAAGAGGAAAAGGAGCTTCTATAATAGGAAATGGGCAAGACCAGACCCTAATGCCATTTACCTAAGTCTGACACGATTAAGTCAAAGATTACCTGTATGTGTGAGTCACTTTAAAGGCCCTAGAGAAATGAATCTATGAACAAAAGTACTAGGCTGAAGCTGGAACAATTTGTGACAAATAATGTGTTTGTTTGTTTTTTTAGAGTTCTGAATGAATCCAAATGTTTGGTTTGAAGAGTGTACAATTTCTTAAACATGAGATTCTATAATGATCTCTTTGTATTCATCTTATTACCAAAGGGGGGGGAAAAGATATATTGAAACTATGCAAAAATATCTCATATATATATACATGTATATATATACACATACATACACAGTAACTAAAATAAATTATAGCATAGTGATAATAGCAGTTTACATGAGTGACTAGATTATGGGTTATTTACTTACTTTCTTGTATTTTTCAAATATTTATAGTTCATATGTATTAGTCATAATAGAAAATGAAAAATTTTAGATTCAAGTACTAAAAAAACTTAAATGATATGACAACTAATTTTATCAGGTGTGCTTTTTATCTTTATACTAGTCAAGCTAGCATTTTGAAAGTAAATGAAAATGATTCCTATAAAACAAGTATCTTGTTTGGAATGAACATCTGTTGAATGAGTTGATATAAATGCTAAAAAATATGTATCTGATACATATATGATATATATGTATCAAATATCAAACATATATTTATATATACACACTAAAAAGATCACAAAGAAATAAATAATTTCTAAAAAACTGAAAATAGTTCTGCTTTTTTTTATTTTTTTGAGAGAGAGCTCTTATCACACAGCCCAAATGGCCTTGAACTCACTATAAGCCAGGCTTGTCAACCTCTCACAAGCCCATGGCCTCAGCCTCCCATGTGCTGAGCTTACACAAATTTACCACCTACCATGCCTATTCTTACAACTAAAATTCCCTAGGTTTAAATGTAAAAATGGAAAACGTATATTTACATCTACAGACATGTAAAACAATGAAAACATCAACTAATTCTTAGAAAAAAAGCAATTCAATTTATAAATTGCTAAGGTAAAACAGTTTAGAAAAAGCAAGTAGCAATTCATTACATGGGGAGTGGTTGATTGATTTTTGCAGGGCTGGGCATCAAAGCCAGGGCTTTCCTCATTTTAGGAAGGGACTCCATCACTGGAGTCTTACATCTAAACGACAACCTACCATAGACAATGTGATGTGGCATGTTCTACTTAGAATGACATTCAGGTTCTGTGCTAGATATTCCTTCAGGTTGTCTATGTCATCAAAATAATTTTTACTACAAAAAGACCTAATATGACTTTCATATCCATATGATATCACATCTAAACTTAAAGAACTTTAGAAGAAACAGGGCTACTAAGTCTCCAGACATTAGCTGAAGAATTTAAGAATGATACAGTCAGCAATATTTACATATAAGCAGCTTTTTAAAAAAGATGTTTCCTTAATAAGTTCTAACTTTTTAGTTGTAAAAGTAACTGTTTTTCTGTCCATCAGTTATCAAGACTTCTGGCATCATGAAGATAAATGAACTGCTATATGCAACACACTCGAAAGTTCATTTAATAAATATTTAGCATTATATAAACTTCAAATTATGTCACCTCATATTGAAGACTATATTACTTATCTCTCAAAACATTTCAAAATTTCATGTTTCTAACATCTTTCTCATCATTGGAAAAAAAACAGGCAATTAGCTAGAACTACAGATTAAGAATAGTTGTCCATGTATTTTACATTTGGTTTCATCCTTTCCTCAATATATTTCTCATAAATTCAAATTTTAAACTTCTTCATCATTTCCATATACTATTGTCAAATAATTTTCCATTACCTAAGAAGATGGGCATTTCTTCTGCTGCTTGATGGAGTTTCTGCTTCATGAATTATTTCATGAAAGTTTTGTCTTGACCAATGTCATTATACTTTCCCTGGTAACCTCAAATCATTTCTAAGATATATCTATCATACAAAAGCAGAAGCAGAAAAGATGTAGGTCAAGAAATCTTTTCAATCAGCAACAGTAAATCACTGTTTGACTTTGACTATCCCTAAGTCAAAACTTTACTGTTCTTAACTGGAAACTTTAATAACTATTTCATTACAAATAGAAAAATATCTTTCTCTGAAACTTTTTTTTTTTTTTTTTTTTTTTTTGGTTTTTCGAGACAGGGTTTCTCTGTAGTTGTGCGCCTTTCCTGGAACTCACTTGGTAGCCCAGGCTGGCCTCAAACTCACAGAGATCCTCCTGCCTCTGCCTCCCGAGTGCTGGGATTAAAGGCGTGCGCCACCACCGCCCGGCTCTCTGAAACTTTATTAAGACCTTTTCCACCGCAGCCCAAAAAGCACACATTTATTGACATCCACACACCTTTCAGATCTGTACTATCAGTCACACTTCCTTAGAGGACTTGGGGTGTTCATTGTGTTTCAGAGCCTTAACCTACATTTTATAGTTGAATAAATTATTCCTTTTTCAATTTCTGGACTATTAAACTGTGACATATTAGGAAAGGCTGTATATCATGTTTTCTTTTGGAAATTGCCTAATGTAGACTTTTTGAAACTGTAAAGCATTTAAATTATTTAACTATATCATTCTAAAAGAATTTATTTATTTATTTAAATAAAAGTATAAAGGAAAAAAGTAGGCTAATTTTTTTCAAATTAATTTTTAAGTTAGAATATAAGGAAATGAGTTTCATTATGGCATTTCAAACTTGTGAGTATAGACTTAACTAATTCTTGCTTAAATGACTGCTACTAATTTTAAAATGTACACGGGATCATTTATGGACATATTTAATATTTATTATGGCCAATATATTACTGAGTTGGATTTTTAATGTAACAGATCAAAGATGTCATCATGGAGTACACCAATCTAACCTTTTTTTTGGGCAACAAGTGAGAATTGCAAGTGATCCTGGGTTACCTAAAGAACCATATTCTACCTCCTTAAAAACTAATTCTCAAAATCTAATGAGTTAAATTTTACTGAATATACTGTAGAAAATTTACTTTCAAAAGTCCAGCAACTAAATATTACAATTAAAATACTAAAGGAATCCTAAAGTAAATCACGTTAATCTGTATTATATCATGGAATATTCTGTAACATAACCATTGAAATGGATTTGGTGAGTAGTGTACCAAGGGCACAGATGGAACAGAAAGCTTGAATATGCACCCATGATCCTGTTTCATCATCCTTCAAGTAAGAAACAGAATCAGAGAGGGGCGGGGAGGGGGGATTAAAAAGAATAACAATTTTTTAAAAAATTCCTAAACTGGAACTATGTATCAAAGGAAAAAAAAATTCAAACAAAGGAACCTATATGAGAATAGAGTCATCTTTGTTTTTTTCTTGTTTTCATCAAGTAAAGATGAAAAACAAAAATAAAACATAAAACTCTTTAAAAAAATATAATGGAATGAACCATATGAAATAAACTGCTAAAAGAACAAATTAACTTCTCGAGAACATTTAAGTGTTTTAGCTAGCATTACCATACTATTACTTATTTCTGCAGGTAAATATATTTTTAAATCCTTTTAAAATAAGTCCATTTGAAGTTTAAAAGTTATTTCAAAACAGATTATCTTTTCTACTACACCTACTACTAAACATACCCATAATAAAATTCCTTTGCTATAATCTACTTTGCCATTTTAAAATTATTTTTCTAGTAAAATTTGATTTTAAGTTGAAAATTTCATGTACTTCAAGGATAAAATTAGCATTTTTGCTTTATATGCAAATTTGAACTGAGAATTAAGAAAATTTGGGAATGATTTACGTTTCTGCTTTGCATAATGGTGATAGAACTTTAAAAAATGTGGATACCAACCCATTTCCAGCTTTTGAGTTGCCTTTGTTGTCCGTGGTAAGCTGAGAAAGCACATAGTGAGGTGCTTTGGCACTGTCGGCATCAAATATATCCATATTAGATTCTTCACAATCTCGTCGTTTGACCCCCGGCCTCTGCTTTGGATTTCGTTTTCGTGATTTACGAGGTACCTCAGTGTTATCATTGTAGGAACTGGTGCTCATGTTACTGAAGTTGGAGGGGGAATCCTCCATCCACATACTGCAGCTCTGCTCAGATTCCAATCCACACCCCTCATCCTGGCAGGACATCCGACTGTTATCCAGCAAGTCCTCAGGTGGTGGTGAGATGTACAAAACTGTGTGCCTCTTCGGGGTTGATGGATGCTGCTGAACTGTGTTACCGGTTAACTGCTTTTCACTTACCCCTCTGTTACTTACCCCCACGGCTGAGGAGCAGCTCTCCACTTGCATAGCCTTGCTGTCGGTGACTGAGGTAGAATAAATGGTAGGGCTGGAAGAGGTGGTAAAGGAGCTGCAAGCACCGCCCATGGAGGAAGAGGAGGGAGCTGAAGAAGCATCTGCAGTGTACAATCCAAGAGTAAATACACTATACATGTTTTCACCTATGCTGGCTAGCAGTCCCAATGAAAATGTGATTTGTGAACTGATTGTTTTCCCCAAAACAAATAATTGGAATTTGGTTAAGTTTTAGAATATAAATGCTTTAAGCAATACAAAGCCTAAGAAATACAATTTTTCAAAAATGCCCAAATAGCATTTTTACTTTTGTTATAATTGATAAATTTTTTAAAATCTAATTTAGTGTTTTAAGCTGTAAAGCAAGAATAAAGCTTTTATTGCCTCAGCTGAATGTTCTGTTGAATTTTAATCATTTAAAAGTAATACAGAAAACCCCAATATGAAATATATGTTTGTGGTCCACATTCAATGCCAATTAAATAATTCATTATAGAATTTGAAAAGTGGGACTGTGCTTAGCCACAAAATATTAAAATAAGTTTCTAACCTATGAAGCAGAGAACTACAGGTCATTTTTAATGCAGACACTCCCTGCTTCAGAGGCAAATCCTGGAATAAAAATATGAGAAAATAAATGAGAAAAGAGCTGCTGATTATTCCAGATACCAATTATAAAATGAAAAATAAATAGAGAAAAAAAAGATAATCAACTGAACTGGAGGCAAAATGGAACTGGTACCATCACCATAACTTATTGTAAAATCCATGAGAATAAAGGTGAGAAAGGTTTAATGGGAACATGCTTGGTTGTAGAAGATAAACAGGTTGGTCACTGAGAATCTCAAAGTTGGAAACAGCACATCAAAAATCACGAGTAACAAAAAACATCCATCCTTCAAAAATGAATAAAAAGCAGAAAAGGGTGGCTACTAGATGGACTTTTCTTACAAAGTCTAATGTGCTCAAAAATTAGTTTCTTTCTATTAGCTCTCTTTTAAAAAAGCCTGGTAACTGTGTATGGTAGTGAATAGCAAATCTTACTGTCTAAAGCCTAACAAAAAATTAAGCATGAAAATTTCTAGAACACAAGAATTCCTATAAAAATATCTCAAATCATTTATCAAGTATGCATTGCAAAATTTAAGTAAGTCTCTGCAGAACAGACTGTGCGTCAATTAGCAGTAGCACTGAGAACACTGCTACTCTAGCCCTTAAAAGCATAAACTCAGACATATTAACACTGCTTAGGCTGGAGGTTACCTGTAATTCAAATTACTAATTTATCGTGTACAAGATATAATTGTACACATAAATAAAAATCGGTAATGTGCCTAAATTTAATTTGTGTCTACAACCATTTATGCCACAGTTTTAAAACTGCACAATAAAAATTCAAATGTGATGCACCATTATTTAAATATACCATTATTGAATTCACTCATTGTCAATTATAGAGCTAAAATGTAAGAAAGTCAGTGTTTAGATAAAAGCTGTGCTACTAAATTAATTGAACCCAATTGAAAGCATGTATCAAAACACGTAAATTACTTGAAAGAATGACAACCACCCCCGAATTTTTCATTGTTGTCAAGGATGAAGAGCACAGTCATGTTAGCTATCTGTAATGTGATCTACATAATGCCACACTCAAAAATTTTCTCCCAACTACCATAAGTCAAAGAACCTGAAGGAGTTGATGATACCAGTTCCACTTTTTAGTTTGTATCCTGTCAAATGCAGTAGCTGAAATTAGAAAATTCAGTCACTTTTAAACTGCATTCCAATTTAAAGAAAAATTTATCAATTTTGTATCATGCATTAACGCAATGTTTTCTTGGTAAATAAATATTCTTAAAGATCTGTAAAAACTACAAAATCTAGATGCTAATGTCAATGACAGTTTAGGAGCCGATTTGTAGCCACTTTGGGTTTAAATACAGTTTTTTCTTTTCCTTTTTTTTTCCTTTGGAAAATACTATGGTGCTCATTTTGGACTAAATAGAAAAGATATATCTAATGTTCCTTCATCTGTTCCAACTATTGGCTATAATGAAACTAAAATTTGTGTTTGTGTGTGTCTATATTCTTGACTTTCAGAGAAATTTTTTAACAGCATGCACTATTTGCAGTGGATCAATCACACAAAGCATGTAGCATGAATGCTGTGAACTTGTATTTTTCTAAAGCACTTACTCCAGCCCTCCTTTCTGAGTCTAACTATCATGCGTACAAGAATGCAGAATATGAGCATCTCAGAGATCCCTGCCAAGGACAGAGGGAAAGTATATGTGCAAGGCCATAATGAAGTCAACCGCAAATTATATAATTCTGATATTCTGATATATGTGTTTTGTTTTTTGATCCAAGGTTCCTGGCTTACAGCTCCAGAAACCTCCTAAGTTAAATAGAGCAATAAGTATCTGTGGTTAAAATTTTGGCCTTTTGCTTCAGAATGATAAAGATGGGTGTTTTGTTTTGTTTTTTAAACAGTGTCTCTCTTGTTTTCTGGTTTTAATTTATAACAAGCATCTTTCAACCGCCTGAGACTGTATTAATAAGGTAGTTTGGGGGAAGTTGCTAAATAACACAAGATGGGAGGAGGGGCTGGTTGCCACAAGAATAAATTATGTCCTCAAGTCAAAGGGTTAGTGCTCACAGCCCCATCCTCCCACTTACAGAGCCTGGAGATTAGGGAAATAAACAACACCAAAAATTTATATCTATCCATCATATCTATATAATGAAGTCTCTTCAAAAATTTTTTCTATATAAAAATTCAAACAGACTTAATTCAGGTATCCAGGAAAGGGAACAAGAACATACCATGTTCCAAGAAAGGCACAGCCAAATTCCCACTGGAGACTGAGGCTTCTATAACTTGTCCTATGCATCACCTCATTGGTCTATTCATTTCTGTGCTTTAAAATACTCTTTTTAAGATTTATTTATTATGTATACAGTGTTCTGCCTGCACATACGCCTGCATGCCTGAAGAGGGCACCAGATCCCATTATAGATGGTTGTGAGCCACCATGTGGTTGCTGGGAACCGAACTCAGGACCTCTGAAAGAGCAGCCAGTGCTCCCAACCTCTGAGCCATCTCTCCAGCCCCCTAAAACACTCTTTATAATGAATTAGAAAATGTGTTTTCTGAGTTCTCTTGAGTTGCTGTACTAGAAAATTAATTGAATTCAAAAAGGGGATCATGGAAAGTTCAATTATAAGCAGTCAGATGAATACTGAATTATATTAAGTTAAACTGGCAAACAAGTTGGGTTGGAGATTTAAAAAGGATTTAGTTATTTAAAATGTAAAATCCTTAGATTATATAGGTACATGAGCAGTACCTGATACAGGTAAATTACTGAGAGTTTAGAGATAACTACTTGCCCTTTACCTAGAGAGTACAACAACAGTCTTTCCTAAAAATATAATGTAATTACTTATATATTACTTATTTACATGTTAACTAAATTTACCATGAAAAAATTCTTAATATTATTTCATTAAAATATAAAGATAAAAACAATGATAACAAGAACATTTTAGATTTCTAAACACTAACCTGTCAATTTCAAGCATTACTAGAACAGTAATACAGAATATTTCTGGGAATACTATAAATATTCTTAAGTTACCTTTAAAGACCTTTCAGGCAATGATATAATCATTAAAAAACTTAATTGGCATTCTATAGACTGAAGTGATAAGAAAATTCTGCTTGTTTATATATGTATATTTTTTTCCATTTTGTTTTTTCATTTTTGGGGGGCATGATTTGTTTGAAGTAGAGTCTTTCTATGTATCTCTGGCTGGCCTGGAACTCAGAGACCTGCCTGCTCCTGCCTTTTCAGTGCTGGGATTAAAGGAATGTGTCACCACGCTCAGCTGTTTTTTTTTTTTTTGAGGCAGGGTCTTGCTATGTAGCCCACGTGGGCCTTGTATTCACAGCACTCTTCTTGCTGCATCCTCCTGAGTGCTGAGATTGTAGGTGTGCACTACCATCCTGGCCTTGTATACTCATTTTTATTTGTAAGTTCCTATGAACAGAATACGGTAACTACTTCCCTGACCTGTTTTCAGTACAAAGACCCTATTTTTATGTTAGAATGTTCAGTCTTTGTTAAATTGCTGCTTATTAAAAATACAGAACCCCCCAAAAAAGTTTTAATAAATGTTTTTATCTCTTTTTAAAATGATTTATTTTTGTTCTGTGTTGGGTTTATGTGTACAGACAGGTGTTTTGCCTGTCTGAATGAAATTGTATCATGTGCTTGCAATGCCCACAGAGGTCAGAAGAGGGCACTGGGCTGAGTCACATTGTAGTTATAGACTGTTGTGAGCCACCATGTGAGTGCTTAGGACTCAAACCCTGGTCCCCAGAAAAGCACTCTGCTTTTATTGTCTTATAGAGCAAAATAGTTATAATGTATTTCCATGATTAATTATACAATTTTATTTGTTCCTTGAGTTGCTTACCCATCTTTTATAACCATGGAAGTTTTTCCTAAACTTATTTACTCATCTAAGTAGTATGTGAATACATCTTTATTTTCTTTTGTGAAATAACAGTTTTTGAACTTAGCTTCATTTATATAAGCTAACTATTTTTCGACAAAACTTTCTGTGACCACAGAGAACATTACAAATAGGAAATATCCAGAGAAAAACTGACAATCTACAACTTACTAGTGAAAATTTATTACCTCAGAAGAATATATTAATTTTAAATTTTAAAAATGAAGGGAATCAGCCGGGCAGTGGGGGCACATGCCTTTAATTCCAGCACTTGGGAGGCACAGGCAGAGGCAGGTGAATCTATGTGAGTTCAAGGCTAGCCTGGTCTACAAAACCAGTTCCAGAACAGCCAGGGCTGTTACACAGAGAAACCCTGTCTCAAAAAAACTAAATAAATAAATAAGTAAATAAATAAGTAAATAAATAAATAAATAAAAATAAAGAAAATGAAGGGAACCTGGGCATAGTGGCATATGCTTTTAATTCCAGAACTTGGGAGGCAGAGGTAGGTAAACCTCTGTAAGTATAAGAACAGCCAAGCAAGGAAAGCCAAGGCTATACAGAATGACTCTGTCTCAAAAAAACAAAAAACAAACCAAATAAAAAAGGAAACATCAGCCGGCAGTGGTGGCACACACCTTTAATCCCAGCACTCAGGAGGCAGAGCCAGGTGGCTCTCTGTGAGTTCAAGGCCAGCCTGGTCTACAAAGCGAGATCCAGGACAGGTGCCAAAGCTACACACAGAGAAAAAAAAAAAAAAGGAAACATCAACATCATGTCTCTAGTGTCCAATAAGTTCTATTCTATTCTATTCTTTGCAAATTAAATGTCACCCATGATGATGAACTTGAACTGTCCATATGGCTCATTTTTCTTATTGTTATATTTCTATATTTACTTATTTTGCGTGTGCATGTGTGTGTGTGTGTGTGTGTGTGTGTGTGTGTGTGTGTGTGTGTGTGCTCACATGGTATTGCACACATGTAGAGGTCAGATGACAAACTGTGTGAGTCAGGTTCTCTTTGTCTGCCATGTGAGTTCCAGGGATCCAACTCAAGTTGTCAGGTATGGTAGCAAGTGTCTCTACTCACTGACCCATCTCACTGGCCCTCTTTGGCTTCTTTGAATTGATGGAGGGAGTTAAGAGCACAGCTTAGTAGCAGAGCAATGCCTACCACTCATGAGGCCCTGGCTTCACTTCCCATTACAAAGAGAATGTCGACACATCACTAAAGGTCACTATGAATGTTCAAAGTACCTGGGATAAAAAGATTGTCAGATAAATATGCCAGAATATACAAATATCTAATTTGTTAAGAAAAATAAAACTAGATTTTAAGTTTTATCATATATAGAAACCTATGTGTTATTTTATATATCCCTTGCTTAAACACTTTAAAATGAAGAACTCAGTTCTAGATGGTATAAGTTATTTAACAACCATAACATATTAGTGCTTAAATTATTATATTTTATCTGATCTAATAATACTTACAGAGAGCTCTGAAACCAGAACTATTCTTTAAGATTGTCAAAACAAATAAACATGTTTCACTAATTTAAAATGCATTCCATAAGTGATATCTAAGACCCTGAGTTCAGATCTGATCCTAGCAATTAAGTATGCACATATATTTGTACATTTTCAATTATCTATGCAAATTAGTTGAATTTTCTAAAATGTCCCTACAAAGGCCATGAACTTTTTGTAGTGTGCTATGTGAGCCAATAATGGAACAGAGAAGGAGGCAACTACTACCTACTCAAAAATATTCCTGAAAACCAACACAGGCACTTGGTACACACTTTCTGATCTATTACACACCAATGAAACTTAGTTATTTTTGATGAGGAGCATTATTTGTCTTACTGGTAAACATCTTGTCTCATAAAAGTCACCAGATATAAAGACATATATATTTTCAGATCAAAGAAGAAAGACACAAGGTTTGTGTTGCCAATAAACTGAAACACAGAAGACACAAAGTGGCTGCAAACCTGCTTTTTCAACACCTTACATGCCAACCTTCATTTTCTACTTTTCTTCTTATTATAATATTAATGTAAAGTTTAACACTTTACAAACAGATTTAGTTTCAATCAGTATCAATCCACTATTTAGAAAAAAAAAAAAAGGAAAGAAGAAAGAATGAAAGAAGTAAGACTTATGAAGAAGTCTGAAAACGAGACCGACCTATACCCTGGGTGAGACTGGATGGGTTAAGTGTCTCTGGTACTATTTGTCTTCACTACTGACAGACACTGTCACACAACCCACCACACGAAGCCTGTCTTTGAATGGCGAAGCTAGAATGCAAGTTAAGTGCATTAATAGAAAACAACTAGCATCCCAGCACATAAAATAAGCAATCCAGATTACTTCCCAAAAACCAAAAAATTGTAGGACTGATCAATTTACATGTTTAAAACAGTTTCAGCTTCCCACATGTACTTTTCCCACCCAAAGTAAGTTTACATGCTATAATAATATTTTAGGACAAACTTAAAAAATTAACATCAGATAAATGCATGTAAAGAAAAACTTTTTACCCAAAACTTTGGTTAACTCATATTCACCAATTTATTTTTGTTTATAAATGCAATCTAATCCATAAGCCAGAATGCTCTCTTTTATGTGGTTGTTTTAAACTTTTAGGCTGTGCCTTTACCCAAACATTCTTAAGGAGTAGAAGGAGCCAGGCAGTGGTGGTGCACGACTTTAGTCCTAGCTCTTGGGAGGCAGAGGCAGGAGGATCTCTGTGAGTTCGAAACCTGGTCTACATACTGAGTTTCAGGATAGCCAAGACTGTTACACAGAGAAACTTTGTCTTGGGGGTGGAGCGGAGAAGAAATAGGAGGAGACATATTCTAAACAAGGCATTTAAGGCTATATATAACAAAGATCCTATCTCAAAACAAAACAACAACATACCAACTATCTTTAATTTCTTTGTCACACCAAACGGCCACATACTTTCTTACAGCATCCTCTAAAAGTTACCAACTGGGGATGGTAGCCCATGCCTATAATGCCAGAATTTTAGAGGCTGAGGAAGGAGGACTGCTATGAGTTAAATGCCAGCCTGGACTACATACCCTGAATCCAGATACGCTGACAATACACTGTAATACCAGGACTTGGAGGGTCAGAGAGGATCAGGAATTTGAGATCATCCTCTGCTACAAAGCTCAAGTTTATCTGAGACCTTCTCTCAAATAAATAAAAACACTAGGCCATCAGATGGCTTGGACAGGTTAAGGCACTTGCTGCTAAGCCTAAGGATCTGAGTTTGATCCTGGGTCATACAAAATGAAAGAACTGACTCTGAAAAATTGTCCTCAAACCTTCACATGCACACCACAGAAAGTGCATTCCTCAATAAACAAATAAATAAGCCTGGCAGTGGCACAGGCCTTTAATCCCAGCACTCGGGAGGCAGAGGCAGGCAGATCTCTGTGAGTTCGAGGCCAGCCTGGTCTACAGAGCGAAATCCAGGATAGGTACCAAAACTACACAGAGAAACCCTGTCTCAGAAAAAAAAAAAAAAGGAATACATAAATATTATAGAACAAAAAAATTACCAAACAAAATAAACAAACCCAAACCAAACCAAAGTAGAACAGAATAAAAATCCTACACTGATTTAATAATGGAAGTATACAACAGAGACTGTGTACGTATGATGTATTGTGTGTGTGTAGGGGGGGTGTATTCACTTATGTGGGAGTGTATGGAGACCAGCCAGGATAATCTTCCTCAATCACTTCTCCACTTTATTTTCTTTGAGACTTGTTTTATGGTTATTTTTGCTTGTTTTTTTTTTTTGTTTTGATTTTTTAAAAAACTAAACCTGAAGCTTGCCATTTTGACTAAGCTGGATGGAGCCTTTGAGAGATAGATCCATCTGTCTTTGTATACACCCCTCCCCACCCCAGTCAAGGTTACAGAAATGTACCAATGCAACAAGTTTTACATAGAGTCTGCAAATCTGAACTAAGGTCTTCAAGCACTATTACCATCTCCCTAGGCCTCAACAGAGATTCTATTGTACAAGCTTTATGACTGTAGCTACCTATACATGTTTTAAAAAGCTGCCTTGTGCAGTTCGTGTTCTTGGAGTTGTATCCATGCCAGTGGATGCCCACACACTCCAGAAGAGAATCTGACATCACTGCTGCCGTTGTTGCTGTTATAGCAGTGGTGGCCACCACTGCTACTGTTTCTGGGATTACCATCTCATAATTGGTTACTACAGCTAGCACATTGGAGACCCTGGCAGCAAAAGTAGCTACCACAGTTATTAATTTTTAATTCTATTGGGCATGATAAATTTAATTCAATAGTTATATACATTTCGATTGGCTTTGAAAACTTAAATTTATAAACTCAAGATCCATTTGCTTTTGGGATACGATCTTACAAGGACTCCAATTTGCAATAAGGCTCGTTAAGGAAGGGAATGGCTCAGTTGCCTTTAGCCTACTGGCTATGGGGGGTTTAGGACTTCTGTTGGTCTTTTCTGTGTCGAACACACAGATTGCAAGCCCAGCACCACTTTGAGATCTTTGGCAACAGTTAATTCTGCAGCTCACACACGATTGAGCCTATATGATAATGAGTATTCAGAGACGGGTAATACCAGGGGGCGCTCACCAACCTAAGACAGAGTGCCTGTGTGGACAGGGCAGGCGTCTCTATGACGGCTAAGGTGACCCCTGCTGATGTTTCACACAACCTAAGTCAGAAGTTCATTTTCTAGTAAAAGGGGGACCTGTAGGGCCCTGGCCCCTGTTTTGGGTAACTGTTGCCTTGCTTGCTGACCTTGACCTTGATATCCTCCCTATGCTAATTCCCCGCCAGGTTCCACCCTCCTGAATGCTTAAGGGAAGTTCCTTGTCTGTGTATCCTGCATAATGGGCCTTAACAGTTTAGATGCAAGATTGTAAAACATGGGTAGCCCTCTGGGGTTCTCCCACTGTGCTGTAAGCCTGTATTTAAGACCTCTTCCCTCCTTCAATAAACGGCATTCAGCAAAAAATAAAAATAAAATAAAAAAAAGCTGCCTTGTGGATTAGTGTACTGAGGTTATACTGCTTCTAAAAAAGGCAAACTAGCAACCCCAGAATCTGGAAGATAGAGGCAGGTGGAAGAGGATCTGGATTTCCAGGCTAGGCTTGTCTATATAAGGAATTGGAGATTCAAAATAAATACTAACAATGAAACTAATGAATTATACACTAATTATTAATTTCTTTCACTGAATTATAAAACCTATAGTTTTATCAATTCTTGGTATCTCTTTGTTGCTGTTTTGTTTTGGTTTTGAGACAATCATCCTAAGTAGCTCAGGATGGCCTCAAATTTGGCAGCCATCCTTGCAGGCAGGTATGGACTCTAGAAAGATTTTTAACTCAAATTCTTGAGCTAAACAACGAATTGCACACTGGACGTAGTAGCACATACCTATAATCCCAGCACCCTAGAGGTAAAGGCAAGGGGAACCCCAGAGTTTGAAGACAATCTGTTCTAAATATTATCTAAGAAATATAATGCCCATCAAATATCCCCCAAATGAAAATAGACAAATTAATTTGCCTTTTTTTTTCCCCCTGAACTACTGATTTCCCCCCATTTCTCAAATGCTGGTATTATAGGTATACTACCTGGTTTCTTTTTTCTTTCATTTTGTTTATTTTGATTGATTGATTGATTGATTGTGCATTGGGATTTTGCCTGCATATATGTCTGTATGAAGATGTCAAATCCCCTGGAACTGAAGTTATAGACAGTTGTGAACTGCCATGTGGGTGCTGGGAATTGAACCCGGGCCCTTTAGAAGAGCAGTCAGTGCTCTTAACCACTGGGCCATCTCTCCAGCTACTACCTGGTTTCTTAAATTGAGATAATAAAGGTTAATATTGATTCCCATGAAAGATTTATTATTATAAACAAATCTCAGGATTAAAAACTCTAAATGTATAATTAAAAATAATATTCGGTTACTATAACTTTTATTTCTCTTGGTCAACTCATTTTGCTAATACTATTAATTCACTGACTTTTTTGTAAAAAAAGAAAATAGCCTCTGTCATAACTACTTTTTTATAAAATTTGCAACACTGTCTCAAGTTTTCATTTCTGAATCTATCTTTTATTGACATATAGAACTTCAAATTCTTAACTACTTTCCCAAGAGAATTCTTAAAAACAAGCAGGTGAACAAATTTCAAACTAATGAAAGGTTCTGACCTTGTCTTCATATAGGAGAGGAACTGTGCCTCCTGTCCTCATCTTCCCGCATCCTAACCCTGGGTCTCACAAAGCGAAAAGATACTACTGATGAGAGTATGTAAAGGAGTAATAGTACAAAGACCAAATCCTAACAATTTAAAAGGGGCTGAGAAACATCCTTTTACCCAGGATTCTGGATTCTGGATCAGCAGCATCACATTTATTTAAACCCTCAGCAATATGTGAGGAGAAAGAAAAATAAATCTACATTGGTGAATCTGAGAAACACATTTTTAATAATTAATAAAGAATGTCATGAACACACATATTCCCGGTCTCTAAAATTTTTTAAAATTTAAGCTGATTTAAAATTTGTGAAACACAAACCTTTATGGCAGAACTAGAAGTCTGTTCCCACCAGGCCCTCATACCTGATAGCAGCCAATCCAGCTCCTTCAAAACTCTGAAGAATTAACTATATCAAGAGTCATCATTTTTATGCATTTCACATGTAAACAGCAAATGCTACAGATTTTTGTTTTTAAAAAACATCAGATATTTAAATTAATGTGCATTTCCCTAGCTATTAAGCTTCTGGCCAAAAGGACATTGAGTAACTTGGTAATATATTCTCCGTTTTTCTCTTTGATAGTTGTATCATCAAGGCTATCAATCTGATAAATAAAATTGTGACTCCAATGATGTCACATATAATACATACTGATGTCCCTACAATTACTACTCTGTAATTGAAACTCTTATCTGTAACAGTATATAATAAAGGAGTCTTTTCTTTTAATAAGACATCAGAAAATAAACTATATTGGTTACTAAAAAAGTAAATTAAAAGATCATTAATTACTTGGACTTAGATCACAGAAACTTTCTGTGAGAAGAAAACTTTCAATGTTACCTTTTCATTCTCTTTACCATTTTTATAATGCCAATGATTCCAAGATAATAAGAATTTACTGGGATGGAGATATGTTTTGGTGGTAGAGCACCTGCCTATCATGCATGAGGCCTTGAGTTTAATCCCCAGGTCCACAAATATAAATACATTTATGTACATATATATGTATATACAGATAGCTTTAGAATATTTCCTTTGGTCAAATCTTTTATCTTCATGTTTCAACTCACAGCTTTTAATCTAATTTACCTGGAAAGACTTTCTCAACTATACAAGAGGTGAAATTTTTCATTAGTGACCCCAAATCAAGGGCTTTAAATATTTATTCATAAGAATTTCTAAATCATATGGCTATTTAAAGGAAAGTGTTCTTTTTCTAAACTTAGCTATCTTTTTTTCAGCTTTTAAAAGGAACTGGATCTACTGAAAACAGATGTTAAAAAGCACAGAAGAAACAGACTTGTAGTTCTATGCAAATTCAAAATGTCCTTATAAAAACAATTTCAAGACACAAAAGAAATCAGTTAGTCAATTTCTACATGTGGATTTAAAGTGAAACAATACTTCTTTAAAATATTTTCTATTTTGTTTTATGATTCAATCTTTAAAAACTAGATTTAAAGCTCCAAATTTAAAAAAAAAAATATTCAGAGCCACTTTAGAATCTGGTAGATATGAGAGATCATCTTACCAAATTAATCACTAAAAAGCTCACTAATTCACAGTTAAATCCACAGAAACTGTTAGAAAATGTCTGGCCACACATGAACAGTGAGGAGGGCCAATATTTCCTTATCATGTTTAAAGTTTTCCTTCCCTCAACCAAGAAGGCTTCATACTGCACTGTTTGGTTTGAGAAAGGTTGGTACATAAGGCTAATGGTATATAAGTTAATGCATATATGAAATTAAACACTTGCTGCTAGAACACAGTACCAATACTGTCATTTGGACTCAGCCTTCCCTTTTGATTTCTCCTTGTGAATGTTTTGATGGACTTTAAATACTATTTTAAAAGATGACACATATCACAAGGCAAGAAATCTCTATAGGATAGGTAAAACTTCAGAAAAGAAGACAATGTATTCATTTTTCTAAAGCAAATACATTTAGCAACCTAGAATCCCAACTTTTTAAAGTACTATAGTTGGGCAAGCTAATATGGAAATCATTCATACTAATTTATACTAATCAAGACTTTTTTCCTATTAGTTTAACTCATTTTTTATCGTAATTCAAAGTAGAAGTCTGAACCAATTTAACTGTAGTTACAAAGTGTATGATTTGAGAGCTGAGTAAAAATAAACTTGACAAATTTCAAACATTTTTAATGCTTTTCACTGGTACAGGAGAATGTATTTAAATAAAAGATTGTATTCAATTTTGCAATTATTTTCCATAAATTTAAAATAAATCAGACCATATGTATATTTAAGTATAGGAAAGAGGTTATAGTTATATCCTTATAAACAGAAAAGAGACTTCAGAACTTGAGTCCTTTTTCAGACCATATAACATTTTCCCCTTTGGGCAAGTCTTTAAAAATATTTGTTAAATAAAAGGTCAAATATAATTTTCTAACCATAGCTTGATATTTAACCTTTGTATGTGCACTCAACAAAGTCATTTTAAACTGGTTCCCATATTTGAAGACAAGGTCCATTTTAGGAGATAGCATTCAAATGTGCCAAATTTAAGATTTTATATATATTTAAAAACAAAAAAACAAAAAAAAACCCTCACTGAAAACCTTTCCATTTAAAGGGTATAGTCTTCAAACTCTTCTAAAACAAACCCTCAAATCATACTCTTTTTGATATGAACTTTGCCAATACTGTTCATGTTGGCCAGATAATACCCTAGTTTTTGTTAATGAAGTAAAATGAAATGCATACCAGCAGCAACTACAGCTGGAGGAGGCGAGCCTGCCTCACCACCACTTGTCTGACTCATTGAAGCTACAGAAGTTTCTCTAGGTGGAGGTAACTGTAACTCCTTTGGGAGAAGATCATAGACAGATTCTGTAGGGAGGAAAAAAATTGAAGGAAGGTCAGTCAATATTACCTAATTACATGTATATGAAATAAGTATCTTTTCTCTTTTGAGAATTATATATTCACAAAAAACAACTGTATCATGAAGGTTGTGAACAGTTATTAGCAAGTATTTGTTCTTCTAGTATATAATTTTATTAAAAACTGAAGAATGAATTTTTCATTGGTTCTCTGATTTTGGTTTTTACTTTTATTCTTTGTTCAAGACAGTCTCTTATATTTAAAAATAAGAAATATATTTTTCAAATTAGCTAAAACTAAAATCATAATCCAAAAACTCACAAAGGTTTACAGACACAAACACATCAATTTAAATGCAAAAGGAAGGTGAAATCCGCCTACAATCCTAATACAAGCAGTCAAGGCAGGACCACAGGTTTGAGGCCAACCTGACTCAAAGTTAGTTCTAGACTAGCCTGGGCTATATAGGAAGATGCTATCTCCAAAAATAAAACAAAAACTACCCCCCTCAAAGAATGTTTCTGAGCTGGGCAGTAGTGAAGCACACCTTTAATCCCAATTCTAAGAAGGCAGGGACAAGTGGATCTCTGAGTTCGAGGCCAGTCTGGTCTACGGAGCAAGTTCCAGGACAGCCAGGGATACTTACACAAAGAAACCCTGTTTTGCAAAACAAAAACAAACAAAAAAGTGTTTCTGAGAGAAAATGATCCCTCCAATATTGCAGACCAAACCCAGGGCCCTCAGTCACGCTGGGCAAGCACTTTACCACTAGACCCGTTAAGACTTCTTTTACAGAAGTAAAAACACTATAGGGAGGTGGGCGGTGGTGGCGCACGCCTTTAATTCCAGCACTTGGGAGACAGAGGCAGGCGGATCTCTGTGAGTTCGAGGCCAGACTGGTCTATCTACAGAGTGAGTTCCAGAACAGGTTCAAAAGCTACTCAGAGAAACCCTGTCTCAAAAAAATAACAATACTATAGGGGACTGTGTGGAATGTCAGAGGCTTTTTTTCAGGATGCTAAAAATGTTCTATAATTAGATTAAGGTGATGATATTCTGTAAATATACTAACAACTATTAATTTTATTATTTTAAATGTGCTCTTTTGCGCGCGCGTGCACACACACGCAATTAAGTAGTGTTGCTTAGAAAGGGAACTAGAGGCTGGGTGGCTCACACCTTTACATTTAACACAGAAGCAAAGGCAGGCAGATCTGTTAGTTGAGGCCAGCCTGGTCTATGGATCAAACTCCCAGCTAGACAAGGCTACACACTGAGAGGCTGTCTCGAAAACAAAACAAAATTAAACCAGAAAGAAAAGGAGCCTGGCTTAAGTAATGTCATGTGTATGCTTAAGTAATTTTAAGTATTTTTGAAGCCCAAGGTAGGAGGAATATTTAGGCCAGCTTGAGCTACACAGTTAAGTTCCAGGCTGGCCTGGACTATAGAGTAAAATCTTTAGTAAAAATCTAGAGTAAAATTCTCTCCTGATGGAAGAGTTTTTCAAGATGAATATGCTACAAAGGTTGTGGAAAACAGTACAGTTGTTGGGATCAAATGTAAAGGCAGTGTTATGTTTTGTTTTTTTAAGATTTATTATATACACAGTATTCTGCCTGCAGGCCAGAAGAGGGCACCAGATCTCATCATAGATGGTTGTGAGCCACCATGTGGTTGCTGGGAATTGGACTCAGGACCTCTGGAAGAACAGTCAGTGCTCTTAACCTCTGAGCCATCTCTCCAGCCCCAGTGTTATGTTTGAGGTAAAAAAAATTAGTCCTTTCTAAACTTTATGAAGAAGGCTCCAATAAATGACTTCTTGTTGATTGACATGTTAGAATGACAGTCACAGATCTGTTGGCAGTAGTTCATTCATTAGCAGACAGAGCAAGAAGACAAGCATCCAACTTTGGCTATAACACTCCTCTTAAAATATCTTGCAGAGTGGCCATGTACACACTTACAGACTCTAAGGTGCTGTTAAGACTTTTTGGCTGCAGTTTCAAGTTAGGATCTTACAGTGTAAAAGATGATGCACAGCTCTATATGTATTGACCCACTGGTAATTTCATATATTTATTGGGGCTATACCATTAAAGCCAGAAAGCTGCAAAGAAATAAACAGAAAAGCTTCAGATGAAAGAAATGACTTGCTGTGGAGTAGTTAAAAACTGCAAAATATTTTAAGGATAAAGCTTTTGAACTAAAGCTCAGCTGGGTTGGAGAAATGAACTAAAGGAAGACATGAAATTGTTCTAAAAGATATAAGGGAGGAAGCAGAGAAACAGGCTGAGGAATCTTTGAAAGAAGAAGATGAATCAGATGATGACAATTTGTAACATTTTCTTCACCATCTCTTCTGTTTTACGTTTCTGTGACAGCTCCATATGGCTAGCACCATGGACCATATATACCCACTGACCAATTTTCAATAAATTTTTGTCTCATACACACATACACAAAAGTGGAAAAGCACAAGTGAGAATTATGTAAGAACAAGTATGGCTCCTAAAAATGTTCCTAATAAACTTCATGGACAAAACTGGCTTCTGTTTGTGAGAAGCAAATTATGAAGGCCAAGCAAACAAGTTTTTTTGTTTTGTTTTGTTTTTGCTTGTTTGTTTTTGGCTCTCCACAAGATCAGGAAAATGCTACATGCACAGTTATGCTTAACTTAGTAATTTTTAAAAGAGAGAGGAGGGGAGGGGAGGGGAGGGGAGGGGAGAGAAGAGAAGAAAGAGAGAAAGAGGGAGGCAGGAGGTGGTGGCACATTTAATCCCAGCACTCAGGAGGCAGGGTCTGGAGCTGTAAAAATGACAGCTGTCAAGGGCTAAGGAATCTCCCTATCTTGACATACCCAGAACTCAGCTTCTGCCAAGGGCTAAGGCATTCTAACTTCCTAGGCCTACAGAAGCAATTTGTAGGGCTAAGGATCTTACCAGAGGTCTGCACAGGAGCTGAAACACTAGAGGGCGCCAAATGCTACTGCACTGGCCTGCCTGTGGCTACTTCACTGCTGTCAAAACACGGGTTTCTTCCTATCAAGGTAGGACAAAAGGTCCCCACAGTCTGACAACTGGTACAAGGGCACAAAGAAAGAAAATCAGCAGAATGGGGAGAAGATTCAGAAGACTAAGAATTTGCTGTAAGGGCCCAGACCAATCGGAAAAGGAGAAAGAATGAAATCAGCATTTTTAGGTACTCAAAACAAATTAATGTCTCTAGGTACAAAGACAACAATGTCAAAAAATCAGCTGGGCGGTGGTGGCGCATGACCTCAGCACTCAGGAGGCAGAAGCAGGTAGATCTCTGTGAGTTCCAGACCAGCCTGCTCTACAGAGCTAGTTCCAGGACAACCAGTGCTATTACACAGAGAAACCCTGTCTCGAAAAGACAAAAAAAAAAAGAAAAAAGAAAAGAAAGATTTTAAAATATGTGATGAAACAAAGGGGGAATGGTGATAAAAATCTAGGACAGTAGAGTTTTCCTCTGATAAGAAACTTGGAGATAGGACAAGGAACAAACAAACAAACAAACTGGATCAGACAATGGATTCATAGATATTTTTTTAAGGAGATCGTCACTGAATAAACACACACAATAAAAGGTGGTATTAATGAATGGGGCACAGCTCACAGAGCAGATGTAGTTTAAAAATAGGAACATCTGTTCCTAAGAACTACATTATTATTATTATTAGTTTTTGGATTATTAGTCTCCACTTCACCTTTATTGACTTGAGAACGGAAATTCAATTGCTTTGGAATTAGACTAAACACCAAAATTGTCAGAAAGTTCATTTCCTTTATAACATTTCTCAAGAATCTCTGATTTACTTTCAGGTAATCAAGCTAAACACAATATTGACTTATACCTATGAAGAAATGAAAAAGAAAAAAAAGCCGGGCGGTGGTGGCGCATGCCTTTAATCCCAGCACTCGGGAGGCAGAGCCAGGCGGATCTCTGTGAGTTCGAGGCCAGCCTGGGCTACCAAGTGAGTTCCAGGACAGGCGCAAAGCTACACAGAGAAACCCTGTCTTGAAAAACCAAAAAAAAAAAAAAAAAAAGCTTCTGTGTGGTGCTGTGGGATGGTCTGTTTGTCAAGTGTGTTGCTGATTGGTCAGTAAATAAATCACTGATTGGCCAGTGGCTAGGCAGGAAGTATAGGCGGGACAAGGAGGAGAATAAAGCTGGCAAGTGGAAGGCTGAGTCAGAGAGACACTGCCAGCCGCCACGATGACAAACAGCATGTGAAGATGCTGGTAAGCCACGAGCCACGTGGCAAGGTATAGATTTATGGAAATGGATTAATTTAAGCTATAAGAACAGTTAGCAAGAAGCCTGCCACAGCCATACAGTTTGTAAGCAATATAAGTCTCTGTGTTTACTTGGTTGGGTCTGAGCGGCTGTGGGACTGGCAGGTGAGAGAGATTTGTCCTGACTGTGGGCCAGGCAGGAAAACTCGAGCAACAGTGTGGTATTTCTTGGCCAGGAGGGCATGCACATGTACATGTGCATACACACAAGTATTTTTGTTTAATTGTCAGGCAAGTAACTAAATAAAAATACTTGTGGTAACAATGATATCAAGAAATTTGCAGTCAAATGGATGGAACTAGAAAATATTATCCTGAGTGAGGTAACCCAGACTCAGAAGGACAAACATAGTATGTACTCACTCATAAGTGGATACCAGATGTGAAGGAAGGGATGGCCAGACTGTAACCTACAGCTCCAGAGAGGCTAGCTAACAGGGAAAGACCCTAGGAGGGACACATGGATGACCCAGCGAAGGAGAAGGGGATGAGATCTACATGAGCGGACTGGGGTGTGGGGGTGGTGGTGGCAGAGGGCGAGGAGTGGGGGATGAGAACATAGGGAAATGGGAGGGTCGAGCTGGAACAGGGACAGAATGGGAGGGCAGGGAGGGAGATACCCTGATAGATGAGGGCATCATGGGAAAAGGAAGAGGCAGGGTGCTGGGGAGGCTCTCAAGAACCCATAAGGATGACACCACCTTGGACTGCTGGCAGTGGTCCAGAGGGTGCTTGGACTGGTCTACTCTGGTGACTGGTCTAGCAAATACTCTATCATCATAGAGCCTTTGTCCAGTGACTGATGGAGGCAGATGCAGAGATCCATGGCCAGGTGCCAGGCTGAGCTCTGGGAATCCAATCGATGAGAGAGAGGAGGGATTCTGCAGGCAGGGAATGTCAAGATCATGATGACAAGATGTGCAGAGATGACCGGCCACTCTATTGGAGGCCCATGAACTGTAGACTAGTGGCTGTGAGGACCCCATGGGACTAGACTAGGCCCTCTGGATATGCAAGACGGTTGTTTGGCTCGAACTGTTTGGGGAACACCCAGGCAGGGGGATCGGGATCCATCCCTGGTGCATGGGCAGGCTTTTGGGAATCCGGGACCTGTGGTGTGGCGTCTTGTGCAGCCTTGGTACAGTGGGAAGGGGCTTGGACCTCCCTAGGCTCAGTGTGCCGGGTTCTGCTAACTCCCCATGGGAGACCTTGATTTGGGGGATGTGGGGATGTGGGGTGGCTTGGGAGGGAGGGCTGGGAGATGGGAGGAGGAAGGTGGTGGGATCTGTGGGTGGTATGTAGAGTGAGTAGAAAATTTCTTAATAAAGAAAAATGGAAAAAAAATACTTGTGGTAAAAAAGGATGAAAAAGGAGGGAAAGCTCTGTGAATTGGGTGTCAGTCTTATCTATATAGTAAGTTCAGGACAGCCAGGGCTACACAGCGAGACCCTTGTGTAGCTCTGGCTACCCTGGAACTCCTATGTAGTTCAGGCTGGCCTTGAACTCAAGAGATCCATCTGCCTCTGCCTCCAGAGTGCTGGAATTAATGGTGTGCATTACCATCCTGAGCAAAGATGACATTTTGTGTTGAGAATGCTTTAAAAATACAACAATGAGAGATGGCTCCAATGGTAAAAGAGCTCTGGCTGCTCTTACAGGGGCCAGGGTTCAATTCCCAGAATCCACATGGTAGTTCACAACAGACTATAACTCCAGTTCCAGGGATCCAATGCCCTCTTCTGGCCTCTGTAAGAACCAGGGACACATGTGGTGCATAGACACACATGGCAGGCAAAATACCATACACATAAAAAATCTTAAAAGGCGTGAATTAATGCCCCAAACAGGTACTATTACACAAGTAATAAAATTTCCCTTGATTATCAGGTATAGACACTGTCTATAGCCATGCTATCTCCAAAGCCCAATCATCAGGTATAGACACAAACTGAAAACTCCACTTGTAAACACTTTCATCTTGTTTTAAATATGAAAACAAAAACAAGATCCGACAGCCTTGTAAATATGACTACCATATGGCATAGAAAGTTTCCTTAATGCACCCCCTCCAAAAAGGCTTGGGAAATATTTGCCTTATTCTTCCCCTCCTCTGTTCACTGCCTCAATAAGCACATGAAATCCCAAGCTAAGGTTTCACATCAGACACTCTACAACGAAATCCTGACATCTCCAGTGTGCCAACTCAGTTCTGCACTGAGGAGACAGCATTCTTTGTTTAAAAAACAAAAAACAGAAACACTTCAGCCTTGACAGTCATCATGCTTGGCATCTCCGCTGGAAAAATGTACTGGTTGCAGGTCCACTGGATATTTTGTTTCTGAAAGATTTTGGAGTTCCAAGAGTAACTGGTAGGCAATCCTCTGTTTTAACATATTTTCTGTTTTGAAGTGTAAGCCAACTTACTCATTTGCTATCAAATACGTATTTATTCAAATTATTTTCCAGACTGTATTGTTTTCCCCAAACATATTAGTGTTTTAAGTTATTTAGGTAATATTCACTGTACACATTATATCAACTAGGGGAAAAAGGAAACTAAAGAGTTCCATAGACAGTATTCAGTTATTTAATTATCTGTTATTTTAGGACAGGGGATGTAGCTCAGTTGGTAGAGTAATTGCCTAGTGTACAGTCAATGCCCAAGGCAGCATAAACCTGGCCTAGTGACACACTCCTGTAATTCCAGCACTCTGGAAGTAGAAACAGGAAATTCAGCAGTTTCAAGGTCATCCTTGGCTACACAGGGAGTTCAAAGCCAGCCTGGACTAGAAAATTATGTCCAAAAAAGACAAGACCACCAAAACACTTGGGAGGCAGAGGCAGGCGGATCTCTGTGAGTTCGAGGCCAGCCTGGGCTACCAAGTGAGTTCCAGGAAAAGGCGCAAAGCTACACAGAGAAACCCTGTCTCGAAAAAACCAAAAAAAAAAACCAAAAAAAAAAAAAAAGACCACCAAAAACCAAACAAAAAAAAAAAAAACCAAACAAAAAAAACCCCTACACTTTAAATTTCCTGTTATTTTGTATGGTGGGGGGGGGGGGGGAATGTTATAGTACATTTAAAAAAAAAAAAGGAGGGCTTCAAGATGGTTCTGCTGGTAAATATACTACTTGCCCACCAAGCCTGGTGACCTGATTTTGATCTTTGAAACCAACACAAAGGTGGAAAAGATTGCTTACTCCACAGTTTTCCTCTGGCTTCCACGTTGGCATTGTTGCGCGCGCGCGCACACACACACACACACGCACACGCACACGCACACGCACACGCACACGCACACACACACACTCATATGCATACATCATGTACCACAAAATAAATTTTAAAAAAATGTAAACAGATGAGAATAGGAAAAGCAACAGGGGAATAAAATCATAGAGAGAAAGGAACTTTAAAAATACAGAACCAAAGCCGGGCGGTGGTGGCGCACGCCTTTAATCCCAGCACTCGGGAGGCAGAGCCAGGCGGATCTCTGTGAGTTCGAGGCCAGCTTGGGCTACCAAGTGAGTTCCAGGAGAGGCGCAAAGCTACACAGAGAAACCCTGTCTCGAAAAACCAAAAAAAAAAAAAAAAAAAAAGAATACAGAACCAGACTGAAGAGATGGCTCAGTGGTTAAGAGCACTGGTTGCTCTTCCAGAAGACTGGGGGTTCAATTTCCAGTATCCACATGACAGCTCACAATTGTCTGTAACTCCTGTTCCAGGGGATTTGACACCCTCACACAGACATACATGCAGGCAAAATATCAATGCATATAAAGTAAAAATAAATAAATTTAGAAAAAAAGAATATAGAACCAAGCTGGGGTGTAGTGGCACATGCCTTTAATTCCAACACTTGGGAGGTAGGGGCAGGCAGATCTCTGTGAGTTCAAGTCCAGCCTGGTCTACATAGTGAGTTCCAGGACAGCCATACTTACTACATAGTGAGACCCTGTCTTGAAGGGTGGCGGGGAAAGCCCTAAAACCCCTATACAAAACAAACAACAACAAAAATAAAGAACCAAGAGCTGAGTGTGGGGGCATACTCCTTTAATCCCAGCACTCAGGAGGCAGAGGCAGGTGGATCTCTGTGAGTTTGAATTTAGCCTGGATCTGGAGTTTTGATGATTGTGAGCTACCATGTTGATGCTGAGACCAAACTAAGTCCCCTGCAATAGCTGCAAATGATCTTAACCACTAAGCCACCTCTCCAGTTTGTTTTTCATATCTTAAAAAAAAAAAAAAAACCTAAACAATAACAAACTAAAACATTAGAATTCCCAACCCTTGGAAATTAAAATCCAAAGTGACTTTATTTTCCCCTTATACTTAAAAAAATTATTTTAAATAAGTTTTACTTATGTGTGCATGTATACCTGTGGATGCTGTGGAGGCCAAAAGAGAGCACCAGATACCCTAGAGCTGGAGTTATAAGAGACTGTGAGCCATCTGACAAGGGTGCTGGGATCCAAACTCTGGTCCTTGAAAGAACAGCAAGTGCTCTTAACTACTGAGCCATCACTCCAGGCCCATTTTTTTACTTTATATTTTCATGAAAAAAAAAATTTAACTAGGCCTTTATTTTTTTCAGATTTATTTATTTATTTAATGTATATAGGTGTTTTGTCTGCACAGCAGAAGAGGGCATTGGATTCCATGGAACTACAGTTATATTTGTTTGTGAGCCACAGTGTGGGTGCTGGGAATTTAACTTGGGTCTAGTCTGTGCTCTTAATTGCTGAGCCCATCTCTCTGGCTGTGTGTGTGTGTGTGTGTGTGTGTGTGTGTGTGTGTGTGTGTGTGTGTGTGTGTGTGTGTGTGTGTGTGAGTGTGTGTGTGAGTGTGTGTGTGTAAGTCAGAGGTTGATATTGAAAGCCCTCCTTGATCCCTCAACATTGAACATCTTTTCACCGGGATTTTATTTGTTTTTGTATTTATTATTTATCTGTTCTGAGGATTAAACCCAAGGTCTTGAGCATTATGCTAGACAGGTGTTCCACTGCTGATCTACACCCTCAGTCGAGGATGATGTTTTTGAGGTCTATTCATGTTGTAGGATATATTTAGTATTTAATTTCTTTTTGTAGTTGAATAATTGTTTCATCATCATGTGGACATTACCATTTGTATTTTGATGGCATTTGAGTGCCTCTCTTTTGGCTATTGTAAATAATGCTGCTATTCATAAGCTTCGAACATGTGTGTACACATATTTGGGGGTAGATGGAAGCAGTACCAGGAACTGAATCTAGGGCCTAGCACCTATTAGACCAAGTGCTCTACACCACTGAGACACTGAGCTATATCCTAACCATTCTATTTTTGAGATGGGGTCTTATTTTTTCCAGGCTGGCCTTGAATTTATTTATGCTGTAGCCTAGGCAGGCCTTGAACTTGTGATCTTCCTGTTTGGGCTCCTTAGCACATGGCATTTTAGGCCTGAGTCACCAGGCCTGGCTAATTTGAATACCAAATTTTAATATTCTTAAGTATAAAAAGATTTTTATACAGGGTGTCACGTAATCTAGTATGAAACTGTCCATGTGGCCAGATATGACCCTGAACTACTGATCCTCCTGCCTCTACCTCCCAAATTCTGGGATTATGGATCTGAGCCACCACACTTGCTTTTTAATTAAAAAAAAAAAAAAAAAAAGCCTTTATTTAATTCTTCAAAACTCTTCATGAACCTGCTAAGTCTATGAAAGTTTAATTCCTTTTTTTAAAAAAACAGGTAGCATTTTTGTTCTTGTGTTGAAGATGATGGAAGTACTTATGACTATCACAGGTAGTTTCTTTTAAAATTTACCTGTGGCATAAGGTGTTTAATCAAGAAAATTGAGACTATTCATTGTTCTGGTCTTTAAGCATCAAAAGTTTCATTAGGAAAGAAATCTTTTGTCTTTCTTTCTGATCCCACCCCACCCCACCCCCACACACATATTATTAAAAATAAATGAACTGCAACCCAAGCCCAGAATGAGCTTCATAGCTTCCTAATAAAAACTTACACATTAGGCCTGACGGTGGTGGTGCACCCCTTTAGTCCCAGTACTCGGGAGACAGAGAGAGGCAGGAGAACGTTTGTGATTTTGAGGCCAGTCTGATGTACAGAGAGAGTTCCAGAATGGCCAGGGCGATTACACAGAGAAACCCTGCCTTGGGGGGGAAAAAAACAAAAAACCTTAAACATTTAATCATGAACATTTTCTTCTATCATTAAATATTCTTTGAGGCCGGGCGGTGGTGGCGCACGCCTTTAATCCCAGCACTCGGGAGGCAGAGCCAGACGGATCTCTGTGAGTTCGAGGCCAGCCTGGGCTACCAAGTGAGTTCCAGGAAAGGCGCAAAGCTACACAGAGAAACCCTGTCTCGAAAAAACCAAAAAAAAAAAAAAAAAAAAAAAAAAAAAAAAAAAATATTCTTTGAACAAATGTTTATTTAGTTTTGCTTGAGGAAGGGTATGTTACATATGTAGATCACACTGGCCTTAAACTCTGTTGCCTCAGCCTCAGTAATCTGGGATTACAGATGTATCACTATACCCAATTAAATACATTAATAATAATCATAGTATTTAATCTATGAAGGTTTATTAAACAAAAGATGATAATGAAGATTCCCTTAAGATAGAGAAATAAGTCAACTATACCGCGAAGAATTTTAATTAGCTAAATGAAACTATTATTATTATTATTACCATTATGAGTGTATACATGAAGTGTGCAAGAGTGTGCACAAGCCACATTGCCCATGTGGAGGTCAGAGGACAACTCTGTAGTGCCAGTTCTCTCCTTCCACCTTTATATGGGTCCCCACAGGTCAAATTCAGACTGCCAGGATTGTTTAGAAAATGCCCTTACCTGCTGCTGAGCTATCTTGCGAGCCCAACAAACTTTTTTGTTTTTGTTTGTTTTGTTTTGTTTGTTTGTTTTTCGAGACAGGGTTCTCTGTGTAGCTTTGGAGCCTGTCCTGGAACTCACTTTGTAGACCAGGCTGGCCTCAAACTCACAGGGATCTGCACGCCTCTGCCTACCAAGTGCTGGAATTAAAGGAGCATGCCATCAAGCCCACTCCAACAAAACTTTTTAAAACAGCTATCTTAGTTATAAACACTCTCCCAATGAAATAGGAATCATGCTTAGAGTTAGATGTTTAGATTTATACAACTAAAGAAAGTATAGATGAAGAATTTGAATTCAAATTTGTTCTGACTCCACAAAGTCTAAGAATGAAACTACAACACTAGATTACAAAATGATCTGGGTGTGGTCTTACCTAATAACATACAAGTTATCTTATTTATGTATTCTATTCTCTATTCTCAAAGACACAAGCCTGCACCATTCACTAGGAAATACAACAGCAGAAGAAATTTAGAAACACAAGACAAAAAGTGTTCAGGAACAGTGATCATGATATACAAACTCTTGTATGATCAGCAGCATTACTCCTCACAGAAAATAACCACACTGTGTTCATTACAGTGATCTATAAGTTGTATTAAAAATGAATTAACAGTCCATTATGAAAGGATTGGCTAATTGAGTAAATCTTGTTATTTAAACAATATAATACTTTGTAGCCATTGTAAATTGTAACAGATCTACATTTAATAGCAGCAGTAAGCTGCTACAACACGATGTATTCTAGAATTCTATTCATGAGGCAACATATAATTGGAATAGAGGTATATACATGAAAGAATCATCATGAACTTATTAATGGTGGCCACTATCCAATTACAGCAGAATTTCATGTTGATTTATTCTTGTTTTGTACTTTCCTATATTTTAAAACACAGTGTAATATTGTATGTTTACAAATATATATGTATTTATATGTGCATATTTAAATTCTGACAGATCAAACATAAGGCAGCATCATCAGAGAAAAGTACAAAATCAGTGGTAAGAGGGTACTGTAGATATACTTGTTATTCTCAACATGTGCAAGCTGAGGCAAGAGAACTACCATGATTCTGAAACCACCTTAGCCTACGTGGGAAAACTGTCAAAAAAGAGATGGAAGCCAGGTGGTGATAGCACATGCCTGGATGGATGGATGGATGGATGGATGGATGGATGGATGGATGGATGGATGGATGGATGGATGGGACAGGGGATGAAAGGAAAGGCAGGCTAGAAATGCAGATCAGTTGAGAGGGTTTGTTTATCATGCGCAAAGCCTGGGTTCAATCAAAAAAAAAAAAACCTAAACTGGGCTAAATATAAACTGAGATTATAAGGGTGGGCTAATCTCAGCATTGTGGAGGTGAAGAACAAGGATCATAAATTCAAGGTCATGAGATCATGTTTCAAAAAAGCAAAGCAACACAAGAACCAGTCCTACCACCACCACCACCACCAAAAAGAAGGAAAGAAAGCAGAGAAAGGTAGGGAGAAAGGGAATAACTAAGAAAAAGATAAAATGTGAGCTTGTGTCCTGAAACACTCCTATACTCTGCCCATACTGTTTTTCATCCAGTTAATAATGCCCGATCCATGAGGTCGGGGATTTAGCTCAGTGGTAGAGCACTTGCCTAGCAAGTCCAAGGCCCTGAGTTCAGTCCTCAACTCTGGAAAAAAAAAAGATAAAAAGAAAAATAATGCCTGATCCTGGAAAAACTAACCACTCCTCTTCAACATTCCTAAACCCATAGCTTCAAGGTTGTGATGCAGAAAAATCAAAGCTTACACAGACTAGTACCTCTATGAATTCATGTCCTTCCTCCAAGCATCCTAGAAGCCTTTTATTAAAGGTACTGTCATCCTGTCAGCTTTCCCAGCAATTCCTTACAATGGTTCTTTGAAAGCCCTGTCTGTCACTCATGGAGAAATCAGACCACAGGTCACGTTTTCAAACTTCCTTATTTTCATCTCTTTCCCTTTATTATCTAGCTAGCTGGCAATTTTTGAGAGAAATTCTCAGTGTATCCTTGGTTGGCCTTAACTCACTTCATAGACCAGGCTGCCTCAAACTCAGAGAGATCCACCTATCTCAGTGGGATTAAAGGTGAGCATACACATGCACGACTATTATCTGTCCCTTTAAGTTCAAGAGAAGCACCAACTCTTAAATCCCAAATCTGTTTTTCCCTTGGGTGCCAAAACTTTCTCAATTTGTTTATCTGTTTGCTTTGTTTGTGGCACTGAGTGTTGAATTTAGCATCTTGTACATACTAGGCAAGTGGTCTACCACCAAGGTACATTCCCAGATCTCTTTTTCTTTCTTTCTTTTTTCTTTTGACAAAGTCTTACTTTATCCCAGGTTGGCCTTGAACTAATTCTGTAGACTAGGTAACTCTTAAATTTGAGAACCTCATGCCTTGAACTCCAGAGTAGCTGGGACTGTAACAGTCCTGTGCAACTAGACCTGCCCCACCTTTTTGTCATTCATTCCTTTCATCAACTCCTTCACCCCAAAGATTCCTACTGATGTTGCTATTGCAGTTTTCTACCTTCCCTTAGGGGCTTCTTGTCATAACTCTTCATAAATGCTTTAGCAGTTAAGTTGTCTGTACTATCTGCCACTACTTCCTCTTCTCACATTTATCACTTAACTAACTAGACTTTTGTTCATAATGCTGCAATCAATTCCCAATTGACTTATTTCTCACCTCTGACATAGAGTACTACTACTACTTTCAGAAATGTATTGGTAGCTAACGGCGTTTGCCACCCAGCCTGAAGACTGGAATTTGATCCCCAGAACGCATACAGTAGAAAGAGAAAACAATTTTTTTTTAACCCCAGAACTCACACGGTAGAAAGAGAAAACTGATTTTTTTTTTTTTAAAACAAGTTGTCTTCTACCTCCACATCTGTGCCATGGCATGCTTTTTCCCAAATATAACTTAAAAATATTTGTATGGTCGGGCGGTGGTGGCGAACATATTTAATCCCAGCACTCAAGAGACAGAGGTAGGCAGAACTCTGTGAGTTCAAGGCCAGCCTGGTCTACAAAGCACCTGCACACACATGTGAACATACACTCACACAGATACACAGACATTAATAATGATAATAATAATGATAATAATAATAATAATAATAATAAATCTTTAAAAAAAAGTGTCCTTGGATGTGGTGGCCTGCACCCTTAATCCCAGCACTTAGGAGGCAGAGGCAGGTGGATCTCCGAGTTTGAGGCTAGCCTGGTCTATAGAGTGAGTTCCAGGACAGCCAGAGCTAAACAGGTTAACCCTGTCTCAAAGTCCCCTCCCCCCAAAAAAGAAAAGTGTCTTTGGGGTTAGAGAGATGGTACACATTGCTCTTCCAGAAGACTGAAATTTGGTTCCCAGCACCTATTACTCCAGGTCCAGGAGGATCCAGCATCTCTGACCTCTGCAGACATACACACATGTGCACATATTCCCAGACACAAATAAAATTAAAAAAATTAAATTTTAACAACAAAAAAAGATTTAAAATGCTGGGTATGGTAGCACACACCTTTAGTCTCAGCACTAGGGAGGCAGAGGCAGGTGGATCTCTGAGTTCAAGGACAGACAGGTCTACCTGGAGAGTTCCAGGACAGCCAGGGCTATACAAAGAAACCCTGTCTTAAGTAACCAAAAGAGAAAAAAAAAAAAAATCAAATCTTAAGTGGAAAAAAGACAGAGCTGTTAATTATATTTCCCCAGAATCAAATTTGATCTGAGTATCATCTAAAAAGTCATTAGATGACTTTTGGCTTGAGATTAAAACAATTTCCAACAATTTTGACATGGCACTGAACACACTTCTGTCATTTTGTACTATTTATTTATGCCAAGCTATATTCTCAGCACTGAGGTTTACAAAATCAAAATATCAGTCAGCTCTGAAAAACACTGAATATGGCTCTACATCTGTGTTATCAAACATTTAGCCAAGATTTAACTTTTATGTAAAGACAATCACATTCATCTCATAAGCAAATTTGCTTTTGTCCTTAATAAACAGTAAAATTTTACATATATATCAAATAATTATTTTAGAATAAACCTATTTACTGATTTATTAACCGTAAATGTTAGATCTGTGTATTAACTTCATATACCTATGGTACGTGGGGTCATGTAAAAAAAAAAAAAAAAACTCCTCAGGCCTGAAAAGAGGTTATGAGTAGAAAAGTTTTATAAGTCCTGATCTAAACAATCCTACTTGTTAATGCAAAGTAACTTCTCAAAACAAAATCAACTCATTTGACAGATACACTAGAAACCAAATAGTTATAATTCCAACTCTTGGCAGTTTCTACTAACAAGTGATAAATTTCTGTGAACTTGTTAAAGCAGTCAAGTACGAAGAGGTTAAAGATCACTAGGAAGACTGAAGTAAATTCAGTAGTTCATTAATTATAGCTAAAATCAGCATCAAGAGGGGGAAAACAGCTCTAATAAGAGACAAGGTTACAACAAAAATTTCTGGGCCAGCAAGCCTGACAACCTCAGTTTGATCCCCAGATGTCACATAAAAGAAGGAAAGAACTGATTTCAAAAAGTTGTCCTCTGACTTCCACAGTGTGCCTCCCAACATTATGCACAAAAAATAATAACAACTACTACTACTATATTAAGTAAATTCCAGTACTACTACTACTACTACTACTACTACTACTACTACTACTACTACTACTACTATATTAAGTAAATTCCAGTAAGCATGTATTCTTTTTCAGGGCATTTTTTGTTGTTGTTGTTTTTGTTTTTGTTTTTGTTTTTCGAGACAGGGTTTCTCTGTGTAGCTTTGCACCTTTTCCTGGAACTTACTTGGTAGCCCAGGCTGGCCTTGAACTCACAGAGATCCGCCTGGCTCTGCCTCCCGAGTGCTGGGATTAAAGGCGTGCGCCACCACCGCCCGGCAGGGCATTTTGTTTATAACAAGGTCTCATACAACTCAGACTGGTCTCAAACTGACGATAACGAACCCTTGGTTTTCCTGTCCCAGCTGGGAATATAGGCATGCACCATTAAGCCTGGAAAGCTTATGCTCTTTCACTGTACAAAATGGAGTATTTTGGGGACTGGAAAGATGGCTCAGTAACTAAGAGCACTTGTTGTTCTTCCAGAAGAAGTAGGTTCAATTCCTAGCACTTACATGGCAGCTCATAAACCATCTGTAACTCCAGTTCCAGAGATCTGAAGCCTTCTGGCTTCTGCACGTACTGTATGCACATGGTGCACAGGCTTACATGCAGGCAAAACAACCATACATGTAGTAGTAGTAGTACTACTAGTAGTAGTAGCAGTAGCAGCAGTAGCAGTAGTAGTAGTACTACTACTACTAATAATAATCTGTTGTTTTCGAGACAGGGTTTTTCTCTCTGTAGTCCTATCTGTCCTGGAACTCACTTTGTAGACCAACCAGGCTGGCTTCAAACTCAAGAGATCCGCCTGCTTCTGCCTCCCAGAGTGCTGGGATTAAAGTTGTACATCACCACCAACCCAGCTAATAATTATTTTAATGGTGTATTTTCTTCCAATAATGAATTTATATCAGTTTACCATCTTTCCTCCTTATTTCTCTCATACTATATACCAACCAGTTTTAGGACCAAACCAGTCTTAACTTGAATTCTCTGAGTTACTGGTGGCACAGGCCTCTGTATTTCTGGACACTCTGGGGGTAGAAACAGGAGTACTCAAGTTCAAGGCCTGACTGGGTTACACAGTGAGTTCTAGAAGAGCCTGGACAATTTAGTGAGGCTATCTCAAAGTAACAAGTAAAAGAAAAGGAAAGGTGGCATCTAAGCCAGAGGTCAAGCACTAGCAACAGTTCCCAGGAACTGTGCCCACAATACAAGTGGTGAATTCAAGTTATTCATTTGGCAAATGTCATTTCATTTCAGCTCCCCCTTCAGATATTTTATTGTAACATGGGAAGAAAGGACTAGGAAAAGGTCACATTTTTAAAAAGTTGACCAATAAAATAAAATTCTAACCTCTGTTCATTAATCCATGCATTCATATTTAGGAAGTGCATGCACACCCACACACAATGTTCAAATTATATCAAAACTCAAGAATTAGTTTGGTTTGGAAAAAAAAAAAACAACTAGAAAGATATATATTTAAACCTGGAATTTTCTTTTCCTTTTTGTTTTTTTGTTTTGACACAGGTCTCACTGGACAGCTGAGGCTCCCTGGAAACTCACTGTTAGGCCAAGCTGGCCTTAAACTTTCAATCCTACTGTTTCAGTCTCCTGAGTAGCTATATACACATATGCCACCAGATCTAGCCATTTATAAATTTAAATTAAGGAGAATTAAATACAGTTAAGTACACATGTAAAACTGTTCTCCCCCACTGTTTATGAAAGTAGAACTGGAAACACCCTAAATGTAAAGGCCGTCAATGCAAGAGTGATAAATGGCGGCGGCGGCGGCACATGCCTTTAATCCCAGCACTTGGGAGGCAGAGCCAGGAGGATCTCTGTGAGTTCGAGGTCAGCCTGGTCTACAAAGCAAGATCCAGGAAGGCACCAAAACTACACAGAGAAACCTTGTCTTGAAAAACAAAAACCCAGAAAAACAAAACAAAAAAAGAGTGATAAATAAATAATCAAACACATCATGATACAATGCAGTTGTTAGAAACAGAGATTTGGACCACATCAAATGTCTACACTGTAACATACTGTTTAGTGAATCAGGCTATACACAGTGTAAGATCATTTAAAAACAAAAAAACTAGAGTTGGAAAGATGACTCAGAGGTTAAGAGTACTTGAACCACATACAGCTCTTCCAGGGGATCAACTCTGGTTCCAATGTAACTCCAGCCCCAGGGGATCTGACATCTTCTGGCCTCCAATGACACCTGCACAAACATGCATATACCTCCACACACACATGTACAAAACTCCACCCCCCACACAAATAATGATTAAATATAAACTAAAACTTCTTTAAAAAATTCTATTTAGTGGGGCTAGAAAGATGGCTTAGTGGTTAAGAGCACTGGCTTCTCTTCTAGAGGACCCAGGTTCAATTCCCAGCACCCTATGGCAGCTCACAACCGTCTATAACTCCAGTTTGTTTGTTTGTTTGTTTGTTTGTTTGTTTGTTTTTTCGAGACAGGGTTTCCCTGTGTAGCTTTGCGCCTTTCCTGGAACTCACTTGGTAGCCCAGGCTGGCCTCGAACTCACAGAGATCCACCTGGCTCTGCCTCCCGAGTGCTGGGATTAAAGGCATGCGCCACCACCGCCCGGCTTATAACTCCAGTTTTAAGGGATCCAACACACTCACACAGATATACATGCAGGCAAAATGCCAATGCACATGAAATAAAGTTCTTGTTTTTTTTTTTTATTTTTTTAAAGAAATCCTATTTAGCTAGACACAGCATAGCTTATGTGCCATCCCAGCACTTGGGAGGCAGAGGCAGGAGGATCACTACAAGTTCAAAGTCAACCTGGTCTACACAGTTACAAGCCAGCTAGGACAACAAAAAATATAAAACAAGAAGTCAGTGGTGGCACATGCCTTTAATGCTAGATAGAAGCAGGGGGAATTCTGTGAATTCAAGACCAGCCTGGTCTATAGAGTTCCAGGACAGCCAGGCTATAAAAAAACCCTGTCTCGGAAAACCAAAACAAACAAACAAACAAACAAACAAGAATCCTACTTATATAAGATATATACAGAAAATATGTGAGAAAAGATTTTTACTTTTTTTCTTAGAATTTTCATATTGTTTAAAGATTGTTTTGTTTTGTATTGAGACAGGGTCTCATTATGCAGCACTGGTTGGCCTAGAACTTGCTTTGTAGACCAGGCTGGCCTCAAGTTCAGAGATCTGCCTGCCTCTGTCTCTCAAGTGCTAGGACTAAAGGTATATGCCAGTAGCCAGGCGGTGGTGGCGCACGCCTTTAATCCCAGCACTCGGGAGGCAGAGGCAGGCGGATCTCTGTGAGTTCAAGGCCAACCTGGGCTACAGAGTGAGTTCTAGGAAAGGCGCAAAGCTACACAGAGAAACCCTGTCTCGAAAAACAAAGCAAAACAAAACAAAAAAGGTATATGCCAGCATGCTCAGCACATATAAAGGTTTATAATCTTACTTTTAGAATAAAAAATACAGCTAAGTTATGCTCCATTTATGACTTAGAGGATGTTCAAACGTACAAAGAAAAAATAGCTTATAGAATTCAGTTATTTAAGAATAAAAACCAGTATATAGCTATTAATGATCAGAAATAAGAGAAAGGTATAAAATGAGCTATCTTAGATAAAAGAGTTAACAGTAGTTATTTCTATGTGATAGGATTACATATTTTCTCTTTTACATTTTATGCTTTATGATTTTAATTCAAACTGAAGCAGGAGGGCAGCTTCAAAAAACAAAACAAGACTGGAGATACAGCTCAGTGGCAGACTGCCTGCTTAGCATGCATAAGGCCCTAGGTTCATTCCCCAGTACCAAGAAACAAAAACAAGTTCAATTCCTAGCAACCTTCCAGCCCCCCCCCAACCAAAAAAAAGAGAAACACTTTTTAGGACTGGGAATATAGCTAAATGGTAGATAGAGCACTTGCCTAGCACCTCTAAGATGCTAGGTTCAATTCCAAGCACGCACACACACAGCATTTAAAAGTTTAATTCGTTAAAACCTGAAAAATAAGCTTCAAATTTTTGAAAGAATTTTCTGTAAAAAATATTAACCCGGGTCTAGAGAGGTGGCTCAGTGGTTAAGAGCACTGGCTGCTCTTCCAGAGGACCTGGGTTCAATTCCCAGCACCCACATGGCAGCTTACAACTGTCTGTAACTTCAGTTCTGGGGACCTGACACCCTCACACTGCCATACATGTAGGCAAAATACCAATGCATATAAAATAAAAACAAATAAATTATAAAAAGTGTGGTGGTGGCACATGCCTTTAATCCCAGCACTCGGAGGCAGAGGCAGGAAGATCTCTTGTGAGTCCCAGGCCAGCCTGCTCTATAGGGCAAGTTCTAGGACAGCCAGAGCTACACAGAGAAACCCTGTCTTGAAAACAAAGAACAACATATCCTAAAACAAACAAAAAGACTCTATTTCCTCTGAATAGATTCAACTTTTCTTCAAAATTCTCAGAGCAAAATAGATTTTCAAAAAATATTCATAGGTATTAGCACAATGTACAAACAAAATTTCACATATATCAGACATAGTAGCACATGCTATAATCTTAGTACTCAGGAGGCTAAAGCAGGACAATGAGGTAAGAGGCCAGTCTGAGCTAAAAAGTGAGGACCTGTCTCCGGAAAAAAAAAAATTCATATAAACCCTCATATAAAATTATCTCATATAAACAAAAATTACTTTAATGTTTATATAAAACAAGCATTAAATCACCTAACAGTGCCCTTTAACCAAGCCCTTCAATGAATAATTATATCAATTTAACATAACAATTATCCAAGGTCTTCATTAACCCCATCATGTCTAATTAATGATACAAATATAAGTACAAGAACATCTTTTTGAGACTCAGTAGAGCTTAAAGTTTCCATAGCTACAGAAGTATATCTCACTTGACTAATGTAGATTTTTTTTTCTTTCTGGCTCACTGCCACAATTCTCTGACATTTACTGAATAACTGCAATCCTCCTGCTATTATTAAATATAAACATTTGCTTTCTACAAATCAACAAAATGAATCAGCCATGCAATAGTGAAAAATATTTCATCCCATCTAAATGAAACTAATATACCCACTCATTTTTTCATGAAGTCATCTATCTGGCTTCTCAAATTTTAGTTTTGATTATTATGGATACAGCATAGTAGCCAAAGCTCATGCCTGCAACACCAGGAATTAGAAGGCAAAGACAAGAGGATCGAAGTTTGAAGTCATCCTCAGTTACACAGTGAATTTGAGATCAGCCTGAAGCTACCTGAAACCCTGTCTGTCTCAAAGAGAAATAGAGAATCAGTATGTCTCACTTAAATTTTAAAAATTATGAACATTTTTGTGGTAAAATATGTATCAAATTTATACCATCTTAGCCATTTTTAAGTACATAATTCAATGGCAGTAAGTAATTAGTAATAATATACAAGCATAACTTTTAGCCATACATTGTTTCTTTTTGTTTAGCTTATTTCACTTTGTATGTTTTTTGTTTTGGTTTTCTGAGACAGGGTCTCATGCAGCCAAGCCTGGCCCCAACTCACTATGTAGCCAAGGCTGACCTTGAACTTCTGATCCTCCAGCTTCCACCTTTTAAGTGCTGGGTTTATAGGCATATTCCAAGACTGGCTTACTTTCTATATTTTGAAAATTATTACACAATGTGGGAAGTATCAAAATATCACTTCAGTTTTAGGGTGAATAATACTCCACTGTTCTCACACATAACATACTTTGTTTAGCCGTCACATGTATTCATGGAGATTAGTTATTTCCATCTTTATTTTTTAATTTTGAGCCAGTCTCAATATATAGTCCAGGTTGGCTTCAAATTCACAATTTTCTAGCCTGCTGAAATTACGGGTGTGTGCTACCTTCCCAGGCCTGTGTGAGTGAATGAAGAAGGGGCTTGTGTAAGCTTGGCAGGCACTGAGCTACATTCCCATCCTTTCCATCTTTTGACTATTGTAAAGAATGTTGCTAGCATACAAGTATCTGTTCTAAATCACTGCTTTCATATCTAACTATGAGTGGAATAGATGGATTGTGTGAGAATTATTATGCTTAACCTATTGAACTACCTGTTGTACATAGCAGCTACACCATTCTACATTTCACTCAGTCAATGTATTTAACATTCCACAATCAATACTTTATTATTAGATCTAATCTTTTACAATAAAAAAAACCCACATACATAAACCCTATTGTTTTTATCATACTATTTCAACTTTTCCTGTATCTGTTATTCTTGTATGTGTACTAATATAATTCATATATTACACAAAAGTCACCTAAAGTGAATAATGGCTTTTAATATAGTCCAAGTTTTTATAGCCATTACTATAAATTATAAAACACTTTTATCACCCCTAAAAGACTCCCCTATCTTTTCTGAACTATTTATGCCCCTATTCCTCACTCCCAACCCTTAGGAAACACTAATCTACATGTCTCTAGACTTACCTAACTTTTGTACAGTATTACCAATGGGACTATATAATATGTAGTCTTTTGTGATTAACATGTTTTCAAGTCCACATTTACAGACATCTGGGTTTTTCTATACATTTTAGGCTATTTATGAGTAATGCTGCTATAAACATTTGTGTGTGGACATATGTATTTATTTCCCTTGGGTACATATCTAACACCACAATTTCTAGATAATAGGGAATGTGTTTTACTTTTTTTTTTTTTTTTTTTTTTTTGGTTTTTCGAGACAGGGTTTCTCTGTGTAGCTTTGCGCCTTTCCTGGAACTCTCTTTGGAGACCAGGCTGGCCTCAAACTCACAGAGATCCCCCTGGCTCTGCCTCCCAAGTGCTGGGATTAAAGGCGTGCGCCACCACCGCCTGCAAGAATAAGTCTTTAAAAAGTAAAACATGCCAGCCAGTGGTGGCGTATGCCTTTAATCCCAGCACTCAGGAGGCAGAGCCAGGTAGATCTCTGTGAGTTCGAGGTCAGCCTGGGCTATCAAGTGAGTTCCAGGAAAGGCTCAAAGCTACATAGAGAAACTCTGTTTCAAAAAAACAAAACAAAAACAAACAAACAAAAAAAGACCATTTTTATTTAATGTGTATGAGTGTTTTGCCTACATGTATATCTGCATCACATGTGTGCCTGATGCTCTTGGAGGCCAGAGGAGGGTGTCAGATGCCCTGAACTGGAGTTGCAGATGGCAGTAAACTGCCATGTGGGTGCTGGGAAAGGAACCAATGTCTTCTGGAAGAGCAGCCAGTGCTCTCAATCATTGAGCCATCTTTCCAGCACCCACGTTTTAACTTTCACGATTTTACATTCCCAGCAGTAGTATAGTATATTGATCTCCACATGATCGTAAACAGTATCTTTTTGTTGTTGTTGTCCTTTTGTTTCTTTGAGACAGGGTCTTACTATGTTACCCAGGCTGGTTTCAAACTCCTGGGCTCAAGGGATCTTCCTACCTCAGCCTCCTGTGTAACTGGGACTACAAGTATGTACCACAATGTTTGGCTCATCTTTTTGATCACAGCCATCCTAGCAAGTAAGAGAAGAATCTCTGGTGATTTTAATTATATTTCCCAATGTTAATGATGAACATCTTACATGTATTTATTAAGTGACATATAATTTTATTGTATGTTTTTATGCTAAAAGTTATGCTTAGTAATATTTATGAATTTTTTTTAAAAATGCATATGTCGCCGGGCGTTGGTGGCGCACACCTTTAATCCCAGCACTCGGGAGGCAGAGGCAGGCGGATCTCTGTGAGTTCGAGGCCAGCCTGGACTACAGAGTGAGTTCCAGGAGAGGCGCAAAGCTACACAGAGAAACCCTGTCTCGAAAAACAAAAACAAAAACAAAAACAAAAAAATGCATATGTCCTTAAATATAGTTTACTAGCATTAAAGTTAGGGTGTCCTTAAATAAAGATACATTTACTAGAACAAGAAGGATTTTGCTGCCTTAATATATAGACTTCACTCACTCTGCACTGATAAATGTTTATCTCATTTGCCTGACTTTTTTTTTTTTTAAAAGATTCATTCCTATGGTGCAGCTCAGTGGTAGAGTATATGCCAAACATGCAAGCATGAGGACTTTGGTTCAATACGGAGCAACACAAAAAACACCAAGTAAAGGCGGTCGTGGTGTCCCACGCCTTTAATCCAGGCACTCGGGAGTCAGAGACAGGCAGATCTCAGTGAGTTCAAGGCCAGCCTGGTCTATAGAGCGAGTTCCAGGACATCCAGAGCTACACAGAGAAACTCTGTCTTGAAAAACCAAATCAAGTAAGTTCCTTCAGGTCACTCTCTTACTTCCAGACATGTATGCTGTGGCACATGCCAGCCCACATGCATACACAATTAATTAATGTAAAAAAGAAACAACATATTCCAAGACTTCTCATCACTACCCCATGTACATGATTGTGAAGAACAGCATTTATTAGCTTATGCCTACATTTGGTTTATAGCCACTGTCATAGGACACACATAAACATGTCCTATCTTATTAATTTGTAGAGATGACTGTAATGAAAACTTTAAACATACTTGTATAATAAAGCCTCTATGGTCAGGCATGGTAGTGTATGCCTTTAATCCCAGTACTTGGGAGGCAGAGGCAGTTAGATCTTAGTGAGAGCAAGGCTAGCCTAGCCCAATAAGAACCAGAACAGCAAGAGCTATGTAGAGAGACTCTGTCTCAAAATAAATAAAGCCTCTATCAACAAACTTGTTTTTTCGTAATATTAAAAAATCATTTTAATCTAACATCCTAACTAGTAATGTAGAATTTAGTATGTAAGAATACTGACTAAAATTTGATTTTATTCAAAATCAACATTTTCTACATACAGTTAGGCAAAAGACTGTACTCAGTTGAAAGGGACCAAAGAACTCACATTCTATGCTGGAGTTGGTGCAAAGCACGCCTAGCTTTCACAAGGCCCTGAGTTTGATCCCCAGCACCACATAAAAGTAGCTTTGGGGGCATAGGTCTGTAATCCCAGTACTTGGGAGATAAGACAGGAGAATCAGAATTAGTTCAAGGTCATCCTCAACTACATAACAAGTTCAAGGCAAACCTTCTGGACTATAAGACTCCTGTTTCAAACAAAACCCCTTCATACTGTTTTAAATTTATGAAAAGAAGCAATTTAGTAACTCCAAAGTAAGTACCCTGAGTGTTTTTAGTGAAGAAAAGTACTATGATTTCCCTCAGGTAGGTTCTCAGGGCCACACTGAAATATTCTAATTCCTAACACAGAACTTTCAGGAAGTTCAGGAAACAAAATCAACCCCAGCAAGATAAAGACTAATTCCTGAGGTTCCTATTGTAACCCATTTCTTCTCAATTTCATTTTGTCTCTGAAACATACCAGCAGAAATAAGAAGCAGCAGAAACAGATTCTATGATGTCATAAAAGTACTGCCAAAGAAATCAAGTGCCCTGGATCAGCAAGAATAACTAACAGCTTGATGATGTGAGTCCCATCTCTGGAACCCATGGTGGAAAAAGAACCAACTCCAGAAAGTTGTCCCCCAATCTCACAAGTATGGTGAGCAAAACATCCACATCTCACTTCATACACATAGACAATAATAAACAAAATTAAAACTGAGAGAGAGAAAATTTTGGCTTCTGCTTATTTCTTTTCCTTCTTTCCACTTCTAAGCATTATTATCAGCCAAGACAGAGTTTAACCTATAATATGCTACAACTACCTCTTAAAGATACTCTCTGTACTGACTGGTTTTGTGTGTCAACTTGACACAAGCTAGAGTTATTAGAGGAAGGAGAATCAGTTGAGGAAATGTCTCCATGAGATCCAGCTATACGGCATTTTCTCATTAAGTGATCAATGGAGGAGGGCCCAGCCCATGGTGGGTAGTGCCATCCCTGAGCTGGTGGTTCTGGGTTCTATAAGAAAGCAGACTGGGGGCTGGAGAGATGGCTCAGTGGTTAAGAGCACTGGCTGCTCTTCCAGAGGACTTGAACTTCCAGAGTTCAATTCCCAGCACCCACACAGCAGCTCATAATTGTAACTCCAGTTCCAGGATAGTGTATACACTCATGCAGGCAAAACACCAATGCACATAAATAAAATTAAAAAAAAAAGAAAAAAGAAAAAATCAGACTGAGCAAGTCATGGGAAGTGAGCCAGTAAGCAGTTCCTCTCCATGGCCTCTGCATCACCTCCTGCCTCCAGGATCCTGCCTTCTTTGAGTTCCTGTCTTGATTTCCTTCAGTGATGAACAGCCATGCTAATAACCTTTTCCTCTCCAACTTGCTTTTTGGCCATAGTGTTTCGCTGCAGCATTAGAAAACCCTAACTAAGACACTCACCTAAGACAACAAATGATTTGCTAATTGTGAACATTAAAATATAAGTGGACATGAGCTCCTATCCCTAACCAAGAAGCTATCTTCAACTGACAACCACAAAAAAACAAAAATCATCTATGGAGTCTCACTGAGTATGAAAAAAATTATTTTCAATAAATAAAATAAGCCAGGAGGTAGTGGCACATGCCTTTAATCCCTGCACTTGGGAGGCAAAGGCAAGCAGATCTCTGGGTTTGAAGCTACCCTAGTCTACAGAATCAGTTTCAGGACAGCCAGGGCTACATACAGAGAAACCCTGCCCCGCCCCCCCCAAAAAAACCAAAATAAATAAATATTGCTTCAAGAGGATATTATGTTTCTACTGATTTCTATTGTGTAACAAGTTGAATATCTTTCATTGCCTTATGGATGCTTCCTAAAGAATAATATTATTGTTGTAATTCCCACGCTGGATAATTATAGCACTTGGGAGATAGAAACAAGAGGACAGGGAGTTCAAAGCCATCCTGTAAGAGACCAGCATTGGCTACCAAAAAAAACCAAAACCAAAACAAAAACAAAAAACAAACAAAAAACCTTTCTCTACAAACAAATGGGTAACAACAAAATACATGACAGCAAATCATTGGAAGAATGATTAACAAGAAGCTGTCATGAACTAGTCAAGACTTCTGACACGTTTTAACGTCATTATTTTCATAATGATGATATTTACAGTCTTTAGGTATGACCCAGATCAATAGAAACTAAATAAAAATTCAAAACAAAAAAAGAATCCAATAGTTTTTTGTTTTGTTTTCTTTTTTGTTGTTGTTGTTTATTTGTTTTTTTCTCTTTCTCTCTTTTTTCAAGATAGGGTTTCTCTGTATAGCTCTGGTTGTCCTGGAACTCAATCTCTAGACCAAGCTGGCTTCGAACTTAGAGATCTGCCTGCCTCTGCCTAAATGCTGGGATTAAAGGCATGAGCAACCACCACACTTAGACCTTTTTCTTAGTCTGTTTACTTTCATTTCTTAGGTGTCTGTTTGTACTGAACATTGGACCTAGAATCTTGAAAATACTGTACTAACGCTGTAATTCCCAGATCATCTGTCAGACTTATTTTGAGACAATGTCTCATGAAGTTACTCAGACTGGCCTTGTCATCCTCTGGCCTCAGCCTCTACCACTACCAGGTCTGGCTATTAGTTTTGTTTGGCAAACAAAATAAACCAAAACAAATGTTTTTCAGTAGAGAATGTCTAAGAAATGGTGACGTTTTCCTCCAGATGATTCTCAGCTTTAGTAATGGAATTTGTACATAACTAGAAATCATGTTATTTTTTAATATATATATATTTCTTAATTATCTGGAATTTATTACCTAAGATGATCAACATTGTAAGTAGTAACATTCTTACAGATCTTTGGAAGGCATATTTTGGTTTTGACTGATAACTGTATCTATCTGTACATACTTTAATGTAAACTCAGGATTGTACTAATGTAGTGCTACTTCCTGCTTCTTTTCACTTAACATAAAATACATATATATTATATACATTTCTCTCTCACATACATACACACACACACACACACACACACACACACACACACACACACACACACACACACGAGAATGCTAGTATTCACCAATTAAGAGCACTTCTGGCTCTTGCATCGGACAGGGGTTTGATTCCCAGCACCCACAGTTCCAGGAGGAGATCTCACACGCCCTATGGTCTCCTGGACACTGTATGTATGTACATGGTGGACATGCATGTAAGCAAGATACTGACATTCATAAAATAAATCCTTTAAAAACAAAAATACAATTTTTTAAAAGATTTATATATATTTTAAATTTATGTGTATATATGCCATTATGTGAGGGAACCCTTTGAGGCCAAAAGAGAGCACTGGATCTCCTTCAGTTGACGTCATTTTAATACTTGTGCATTATTGTATTAATTAGTTAAGACCTTGTACCTAGTGTCAGGCAATCATCATATTAATTAAAATCATGGTAGCAAGAAGGCTCATCACTGTCTTAATAGGCAAGCTAAAATCAAACTCTGCTGAATGGCAAGAGTATTCTTTTAATCTATTTATCAAGTTTAATAATTCCCAATTTCAGGTTTTATAACTTGTTTTCTTAAAAACTTAAATTGGCTGCACGTGGTGGGAAACACCTGTAATCCAAGCACTGAGAGGCTGAGGCAGAAGGACTGAAAGTCTGAAACAGGGAGAAGGAAAAGGAGTAGCAGCTGCAACAGCATGACTCTATACCTTATTATGTGACTCTAGGCAAGTCACTAAAAGTCCATATGCCTCCATTTCCTCATCTCTAAAGTGGGATAATTGCTATTTAACATCTCAGGGTTATACAAATTCTGTGAGTCCACTGATCCACGAGGATGCAGTAGCTAGCAACAGCTCTAATCCCAGCACTCCAAAGCATGGGACAGGAAGACCAAAAGTTCAAGCTATGAGACCCTGCCTCAAAAAAAGAAAGAAGGCTGGGAGAAGATGGCTCAGTGATTAACTAAGAGCACTGGCTGTTCTTCCAGAGAACCCGGGTTCAATTCCCAGCAACAATATGGTGGCTCACAACCATCTGTAACTCCAGTTCCAGGGGATACAACTCCCTCTTCTGGCTGCCTTGTGCACTACATACATGCAGGCAAAACACCCATCCACATAAAATAAGACAAACATCTCAAAAAAAACCCGCAGGCCTTTATTTAATTCCAGCACTTGGGAGGCAGAGCCAGGCAGACTTCTGTGAGTTCGAGGCCAGCCTGGGCTACAGAGCAAGATCCAGGGCAGGTACCAAAACTACACAGAGAAACCCTATCTTGAAAAACAACAACAAAAAAAAAAAGAAAAGAAAAAAAAGAAAGAAAAAGAAAAAAGAAACACATACACACACACACACACACACACACACAAAAAAAAAAAAAAAAAAAAAAAAAAAAACCCACAACCCAACAACCCAAAAAACAATTAAAAAGAGAAATGAATGAACATGAACGAATTCAGTGGCTGGGGAAATGACTCTGTGGGGCAAGTGCTTTCTATGTGAGCATGAAGACCTAAGTTCATTCAGAGCCCTAGCACCCATATAAAAAGTTACCTGTGCCTGTAATCCCAGCACCAGAGAGGCACAAACAGAAGGATCCTTGGGGGCTTGCTGGTCAGTCAGTCTAGCCAAATTAGTTAATTCCAGGCTCAGTGAGAAACTTCAACAGAAAGGCAGGGATAGACTGAGGAACCTCTGGGCTCTACACGGAGGTACACACATGCATACACACATACATGCACACACAAAAAAATAATTCAGTGAATCATGGGGCCTATAAGGTAGCTCAGCGGGTAAAGTAAAGGCACTTGCCAACAAGCCTGTCAACTTGAGTATGATCCCCAGGACCACATGGTGGAAAGCAAGAACTGATTCCTGAAAACTGTCGTCAGACCTCCACATGTGTACTATGGCACATGTTTTTAAAGAATTCAGTGGCAAGCTCTTGACATACAGCCCTCTGCAGAGATTTATGTTCAACAATTTTTCCCACTGTGTGTGCGCATGTAAAATTTCACATCCTGTAGCCAGGAACTCACTAGCTTTGTTTCCATCTCTGCACCCCTCCTGCCTCACCCAACCTCACCTGCTGGGACTGCAATTTTGACACATATTACAAGATACTGATACACCAGAAGCATTAGTCTCCTAATATACTTCATCTTGCAAAGATGGCAAAGGAAAATCAAGAGAACAAAGAAATGAACTAGAATATACTCTTCTTAGAATAAAACAGAGTATTTAAAAAATTAACACAAAGCCATATATTGATGGCACACGCCTTTATGCCCAGCACTCAGGAGGCAGAGGCAGGCGGATCTCTCTGAGTTCCAGGCCAGACTGATCTACAGAGTGAGTTCCAAGACACTTAGGGCTGTTATACAGAGAAACTCTGTCTCGAAAAACCCAAAACAAAGCAAAACAAACAAACAAAAAACACTTCTACACAACTTAAATCCAGCACTTGGGAGACAGAAGATGTGAGTTTGAGGCCAGCTTGGTCTACACATTGAGTTCCAGCACAGCCAGGGCTACATAGTTAAATTCTGTCTCCAAAAGAACAAAAAGCACAACAAAACAAAACATCCCTTCTAAAAATGTCTCTCTTCTTCAGACTGTAGTTTAAAAAACATCTTCACACTAATACACACACACTTGTGCGATTCTTATAGGTACAATGTAAGAGAACCTTTTATATGCTCTAAATTATATTGTTAAAACAATATAGCTGGTGCTAAAGTTAAAAAACTAACTTTTAGGGGATTGGAAAGATGGCTCAGAAAATCACTGGCTGCTCTTCCAGAGGACCCAAGTTTGATTCCTAGCACATACATGACAGTTCGCAACCATCTGTAACTCCAGTCTCTGGAGATCCAACGCTCTTTTCTGGTCTCTGTGAGCAGAAGGCACACACATGCTACACAGACATACAGGCAGGCAAAACACCCATACACATAAAAATAATCAAACAACAACAAAAAATAAACAAGAAAGAAAATCCTTAACATTTATAAAATATATCCTTAAATAATTAACACATTTCCCCTGTCTTTCTCCTACCTGATAATCTCTCTAATTACGATACTCCCTGCTAGGGCTATATAGCTCAGAACATTTGTCTCTCACTCTTGACCCAGGTTAAATCCCCAGTACTATTGTGCATTGTGGCACACCCTTTAATTTCAGCACTCAAATCAGAAGCAGGCAGAACTAAGTTTCAGGCCAGTCTGGTCTAAATACGGAGATGTTCCAGAACAACGAAGAGCTACATAGTAAGACTTGTCCCAAAAAACAAAAATAAATAAAAAAAAAATCCCCAGTACTGTCCAATAATAAAATAATTAATAAAGCCCAACACTATAACTAGACACTTTAATACACATTAGTTAACTAAGGAGATACCTACATTTTATAGAAGGAATAATAAAGTTTAGAATAGTGAAATCACTTGCCCCAGGTCACAGAGCTGAAGAAGTTGCTAAACTGGTATTTAAACCTAAGCTCAATTACAACACTCACTTCCCCCATTGTATCTACAGGACTACCTACCTCTAAGAGAGGAAAAAGCTATATTCAAGACATAACAGAAATATCCAAGGCCCTTTTCAAAGAGATCATAAATACTTGTTACTGGATACATATATTTATTTCACAGTGGCACGTGGCTTTGGGTAAGGAGTACTGACGACAACACAGAAAGGATTGTTTCTGCTGCTGTTGACCTTCCCCCCCGCCCAAGTCTCTTACTTTCAGTTTGTTTCCCATTTCTAAATAATGGAGAAATAATTAATATCGTTGCTATCTAAAACAAGACTCTAAAATTCAAAGATGCTAAGTGTAAAGTCTTAAAAAAAAAAAAAGAAAAGAAAAAAGGTTTTTAAAGTAAAGTAATTGTCATCTGTTTAAGGTACATATCCTATTAACTTTTTCCAGAACATTCTATGGGCTTTTTTTTCCAAGCATAGTTTAATTATCTTGATTACTTAGCTTTTTTCATCCTTAGATATGATATAGAAATCACATCGATAATTGGTAAATAAATTATATAACATTTTGTGCCAGGTGGTGGTGGCGCACGCCTTTAATCCCAGCACTCGGGAGGCAGAGCCAGGAGGATCTCTATGAGTTCAAGGCCAGCCTGGTCTACAGAGATCCAGGACGGGCTCCAAAACTACACAGAGAAATCCTGTCTCAAAAAACAAAAACAAACAAAAAAATTACATATCATTTTGAAATGCACAATATCCAAAAGTTTTCAATTTGGAACTTTCAAACTAAGTATGTGTTTGGTGTCACTGCTGTATTTATTAATTTATCATCTTTATGTTTGAACCTTTTCAAATTCAGTTTGTGTTAAAAGAAAAATTAACTGACATTCTAAAGTAGAACACCCAACACATAATTTTAAATGATTATGAGGGATTTCCCCAAGGCCTCTCAAAGCAGATACAATGGCCTACAAGCACTTCAAGTCCAACAACGAAATCCACTGAAACATTTAGCTGCTCTAAAAGAAGGATCAGGCTCCTTAGCAAAAAAACTACATTGTGTGAGTCTGCAAAGTTTCCCACTTTTCCATTTCAACTCCATCTCAGAGAAAGCCTTTGCATCCTGACACAACATGCTGTAAAAACGGCATTTTGCTGACCTTCCAATAGTCCAGCTCTATGAAAATTCTGTGATGGGTGTAACTTCAGAGAATCTGAAAAACACAAAAAGCATTAAGTACTTTTTATGCTGAATGAGAAAAAAAATGCCAAGGATAGCATACATCTCTTATATAACTATTATGTATTTTTAAGAGCTTAAGCCCATATTAGTTTAGTTTATTTCCTGCAAAAGGAAGGTTGGGTTGCTTCTACACTGGTCTCTAAGCTAAACTTAGATTTTGATAAAGCATTTGTTTCATGGAAAATTATCTGACGATTACTGCCCAAATGGTGTTACTGTCTTGACTATTTTTAGCATCCAATTGTACCTCAGCCCTATTCTAAGGAACACTTCTTGATCTTTTCTTTTCCTTCTGACACTTCAAACTACAATATTTCTAAGCTATTTCAGGTAATATCTGAGAACCATCCTACAGGATAGTGTCTGCCAACTAAAGTCATCAGAGCAACAGACAATGGCCTAACAGTTACTAAGTAGGGCTCTGTGTACAAACTCAATAGTCTTTAAAGTCAGCAGCACCTTCCAGGGTAAACCACATCCCTCTGATTCAATTAAACAATATGAATGCACTAATGTCAAGTTTAAGTCCCCTCCTGTCCCCTACCCCCAAGAAGTGAAATTATCCAGTGGATTTGTAAAACTAAAAACAGAAAAAATGCTGGATTTCTCGGGAAAAGGGTTCACCGTGGTATATGTTTTAAAATATAAATGAATCGTTAAGAACTTTTGCCCCCTCCCACTGGTATTAAGTGGTGATGAGTGCAAATGTGGGTATTTTGGGTTTAATACCCGTTGCAAAGGGAACCTGTTCTGACACATTCTTGTGGTGTCCAGTGTAGGAATTTAACCCCAGCAGAGATCACCTCAAGTGTTAATGTTTTAGATGCTGGGAATCCCCTGAAGGCCTTGGCCAAAAAAATAGTTTTAAATGAGAAGCTCTGTTCATTGCCTCCTCTCTGCAAGAAGCCCTTGAACAGCCAAGAAGAGAAATTTCTCAAAGGGCAAGACTGTGCCCGAGCCTGGTACTCCAGGGAGAGGAACACAAGTAATCCAGAGAGGGCATCCCTATCTTTGTAAAAGAAGTAATTAGAATGCCACGGAGATGAAGAGAGAGAAAAAAAGCAAATTCGGGCCTTTTCCAGGCAAGAAGATGACGAGGAAAGGAAGAACGCCTGGTCGAGGGGGGCCGTCCCGACATGGGGAGGGAGTGGACTAGGCCGGAGCGAGGGGGGGGGGGGGGGAGGATAGGAGGACCGCGCACAAACAAGCCGAAAGAGGGAGGAAAAAATGGTGACCCTGGGCTCGGAAGCCGCTTGGGGCCACGCAGCCCGGCGTGGGGCAACTTTGCCGGGGAGGAGAGTCCGGCAGACAGGAGCCCCGGCGTCCCGACCCCCTGGCGGCCCCAGCACGGGGACCAGTGGGGTGATTCCCGAGCCGGGGGAGGACTGGGCCGGCGGCCCGCCCAGGCTGGCGGAGCCGGGAGCGGCCGGCCGCCGTCAGGTTGCGAACCTCGGGGGGCCCCGCAGGGGACTCGGGGGGTGGGGGGAGCGCACAACCAGAGTCCCCGGGCGCCCCGCGCCGCGCCGGGGAGGGGCCGCCCCTCTGCAGCTCCGAAATCACCCCCGGCCCGCCCGCCGGGGCGCCCCACGGCCGGCCCGGGACCCTGGAGAGGGCCAGGCCAGGCTGCGCCGGGGTTCCGACGGGGACCCCCCGGGACTCCGCGCGCCCGCGCTCCCCGCCCCCACGCCCCACCCCCCCCACCCCCCCATCTGACTCACCTCGCGAGTACAGGGACTTGGGCGATTCCAGGTCTAGGTCCGCGCTGAGCAAGGAGATGAAGTCCGAGGGCATCGCAGCTCGACCCAGCCCGGCCCGAGGGCAGCGGGAGGGGGGGAGCGGCGGTGGCGGCGGCACCTCCTCTCCGGGACCGCGGGCACCGAACCGGGGGCGGCGAGGCGAGGGCGGCCGCCGCTGCCTCCTCCTCCTCCTCCTCCTCCTCCTCCTCGAGGGCAGTCACTTCCCACCCGGCCGAGCGACGAGAAGGGCGGCGTGGTGGAGAGCGGCTCTGCGGAGTAGAGACCTGACTCCCGGTGAGTCCAGAGAGAAGACGGTTTCGGGCGGCGAAAAGGGAGAGGGAGAGCCAAAGGGTCCGTTTCGGGCTTCTCCTCAGCGCACACTGACGGCCGCCGCCACCGCCGCCGCCGCTGACAGGAATCTGAGCCCCGCCCCCTCGTGGGGCACTGCGCACGCGCGGAGGGGGGGGGGGGACGCCGGCAGCCCGGAAGAGCCGAGAGGCCGCCGGAGGGCGGGCGGGCGCGCCGCGGAACAGCATCAACAAGGGCCTCGCTTCCTGCCGTCGCTCCCGCGGCGGCTGCTGATCCCGGGCTGGGAAAGGGCCCCGCCAGCAGGCAGGGAGGGAGGGAGGGAGGGAGGAGGGAGGCGGCCTGGCTTCTGGGGCCCCCGAGAAGGGAAGAGATTTTTGCCACGACCTGGTGGCGGCGAGCCTGAGGCGGCCGGCCCTGCCCCGTGGTGTACGCAGGAGGACACCGACCCTGGGGAACCTCGATGTCTGCAAGCAGGGGAAAGACCTCCAGCGACTTGCCGCGACCCAGGCCGGCAGGCTTGAGCTCGCACGGGGGAATGGAGTTCCATGGCTTGGACAGCAACCCAGCCCTTCGGGGTTTTTCATAGCAGTTTCTGCAGTGAGCTGGCCAAAGGACTATAAGACTCATTTTTAATTAAGAAAGGGCAGATCGTACTCTAACCACCACCACCACCCCAGATTATCGAGTTTTTGGAGGGTTTTTTCGTTTGCTTATGGATTTTTTGTTCTTGTTCATGTTGATTTTTTTTTTTTTTTTTTTGGCCCTCCCTGGCCTGGAGGAGCTCACTATGTAGATCAGGCTGGCCTCAGACTCACAGAGCTGTGCTTGCCTCTGCCAGGCATACGCCACCATGTCCAGCTATTCGTTATTTTCATTAAAATAATTCCCCCAGGTTACCCACACCATATTTATAGCGACTGCATTTATTTATTTAGATACATGGTATTGCTATGTAGGTCTAGGTGGCCTGGAGCTCACTATGTAGATTTAGACTGGCCTCAAATTGAGGGCAATCCTCCTGATTCGGCCTTCCGAATGCTTGTATCACCGGAGAGTACCACGACCCCCGGCTTTGATCTTTTTAATTTTATTTATAATGATGTCTCTGATAGCGAGCGCCCAAATGTATTCGAGAGTGGAAAATAAAAGACAGTTTGAAAATTGGATCCTGTGAGTCCACCTGGCTGTGAGAGAGAGAGAGAAGCAAACCTCAAAGCCCGTTTTTCCAAACAGGCTTTCACTTCATTGTTCATTCAAGTGAGGATGGAGGATAAACATGTAAATGAGGGGGTTTGGCTAGTCTGTTCATGGGGGCTAAAAGTTTCCGTTGCAAAAACAAATCCTCACCTACACCACAGACTGTTTCCTGACTCTAACAGACATCTGGGAAATTTTTAATCAAGTTATTAAAATATCAAATGGAGCACAGGGTGCACATCGTGGGAACTAGTTTTTAATTTTGTGTGGAGTATTGATGCCAGCAGCCACATGGGCAAGGTTTTTGAGGTATTCAAGATGGTTCAGTTTGTGTCTCTGTGTCTACAAAGCTAGTCACAAATCCTAAAACCCTGCCGATTTTAAATGTGTAAATCCTTAACAAAGCTTTGCCCGCTGTGAATTCGGCCACTTCATCAGGCCTTGGAATGCTGCTGGTATGGGGGAGACTCTCCAAGCAAAGGAGGCCCCAGAGCAGGTATCTCTGGAGTGGGCCCTTTACAGAGCGTCACCTACAGACCTCGGATTTCCATTTGTGTCATCAGAAACTGCCTATCCTTTCATCTCAGCATCTGATAGAGGTTGCCCAATTTTCTTCAGTGAATTCTTAGTGATAATTAATCAACCCTGTGAGCATTTTCCTCTGTCAGAGGGAAGAAAGAGTTTCAGAGCCACCCCGAGATACAGCAGAGCAAACAGGAAACTACCCTCAAACTTCTATGGCCACTGCCCTCTGTTGTAACAAGTCCCAAGGGAAGTCCCTTGTAACTTCTGAGAGCACCACTCATTTGATAAGAAGATTCAGACCTCCTATTGCCCAACAGGCTGAGGCCAGTTGAAATCCTATAGCTTTGAGTTGGAGTAAAGCATTGGTTGGTGGCCTAGCCCTTCCATTAGTCACTACATAATATATGAAGAGGAAATTGCAATGCACCAGGCCGAGCTGCAGTACTGAGAAAGCGGGGTGAATCACTGAGCGCATATTCCTTTCGCCAAACCTATGAGACTGAAACACACTTAGGGTATAGGAAATCCCCTTTCTGGCCCTAATTAACAAGTCAAGAAGTGCCCAGGCCTCTTCCCTTTCTTCAGCTCTTCTCTGTCCTTTATTGGCTTTTTTCCATTGTGCTCCCTAGTTTATCAAATTTCCTCTGATTAGAGAAAAGCAAAATGAAGAGGGATACCCAAAATGTGACTTGGCTTTGACAGTTAAGTCTCTAGACTGGGATTCCACAGGTCCAGGACCCACCACCCCAGCAGGCCCTGCACTTAATAGTGTGTGTGTGTGTGTGTGTGTGTGTGTGTGTGTGTGTGTGTGTGTATGTGTATACATATATGTAATTTTTGAGACAGCATCTCTCTGTAGCCTAGGTGGGCGGGCTATTCAGTATGCAGATCAGGTTGTTCTCAAACATCCAATGATCCTCCTGTCTTAGCCTCCAAGTGCTGAGATTATAAGCATGAGCCACCATGAACAGCAAGCATTCGTTATAACTAAATGAATGCAGATACATTCTTAAAAAAAAAAAACTATTTCAATTGAATTTTTTTTTTAATTTTTTGAAACAGGGTTTCTCTGTGTGTAGTTCTGGCTGTCCTGGAACTTGTTCTGTAGCCCAGGCTGGCCTTGAACTCATAGAGATCTGCCTGCCTCTGCCTCCCGAATGCAGGGATTGAAGGTGTGTGCCACCACTGCCTGGCTCAATTGAATTTTTTTTTTTTTTAATGCCAAATGCCATTTATTGAAGGAGGGAGGAGGTCTTAAATACAGGCTTACAGCACAATGGGAGAACCCCGGAGGGCAGAAGTTCGCTGCCGATGTTTTACAATCTTGTATCTAAGCTGTTAACTCCCATTATGGAGGATACACAGATAATCAATTGAATTTTTAAAATGTATTTATTATTACTGTATGTGTATGTGCATGTATGTGGGCAAGTGTGCCATGATGCATGTTTTGAGTCAGAGGACAACTTCGTGAAGTGAGTTCTCTCTTTCCACCTTTATGGAGTTCTGAGGATCATTGAGCATCTTACCAGCCTGAAAAACTACTTAGTAGGAAAATTTTTGTGTTGATGCTTTGTAGCAACATAGAAACCTAGATTCAGGCTGGAGCAAGAGGATCAGTACAAACCTGGGGTTCTATTTGGACTACAGTTTGAGACCTTCTCTCAAACAACAACAAAAGCAAAAAACAAAAAAACCCCTAGAATTTCATTTTATTCTTTTCTTTTTTTTTTTTTTTTTTTTTTTTGGTTTTTCGAGACAGGGTTTCTCTGTGTAGCTTTGCGCCTTTCCTGGGACTCACTTGGTAGCCCAGGCTGGCCTCGAACTCACAGAGATCCGCCGGCCTCTGCCTCCCGAGTGCTGGGATTAAAGGCGTGCGCCACCACCGCCCGGCTTTTTTTTGGTTTTTCAAGACAGGGTTTCTCTGTAGCTTTGCGCCTTTCCTGGATCTCACTCTGTAGACCAGGCTGGCCTCGAACTCACAAAGATCCACCAGCCTCTGCCTCCCGAGTGCTGGGATTAAAGGCATGCGCCACCACCGCCCGGCTCATTTTATTCTTTTCAACTTCAGTGATTTAATTCAAATGAGCCAATAGCGGTGACTCATGCCTGAATCTTAACACTGAGGAATGCTTAGCAAGAATATTGACAAGTTCTGGACGGACATGGTGACACACGCCATTAATTCCACTTGGGAGGGAGAGGCAGGAGGATCTCAAGGCTAGCCTGGTCTACAAAGCAAGTTCCAGGACAGACAGGACTCTGTTACACAGAGAAACCCTGTCTCAGAAAAAAAAAAAAAAAAGAATATTGACAAGTTTTCAAAGCTGACTTGGGCTATGTAGTGAGTTTAAGGCCAGCTTGACTACGTAGAGAGACTCTGTCTCAAAAACTCAAAAACAAAACAACTAAACAAAAGACAAAAGACTACCGTAGCTCAGGAAAGTGTTTGCCTAGAATGGACTAGAATGGACGAAGCCCTAGTTTCAATTGTCCTGTATACACTGTGATGACGATGTGCACTTGTGCACCTACGATCCGAGTAGAGGCAAGAAGAACAGAAGTTGAAGATCTCCTTGGTTATATACCCAATATGACCCTAGCCTACGTTACAGGATACCCTGCTTCAAAAAAAGTAAGTAAATAAATAGTGAACTGTAGCGGGGATACATGCCTGTGACCCCAACATTCAAGAGGTTGAAGAAGGGGAATCAGAAGTACATGGGATCCTGTATCAAAAAGAAGAAAACAAAAAACCAGGTAGATGTGGAAGTGTGTGCTGTCATCCCAGTGCTTGGGAGATAAGCAGAAGTTCAAGACCATCCCGAGCCACATGAAACCTTATTTCAAAACAACAAAATCAAAAGCAGCTGGGTGTGATGGTATATGCCTTTGATCCCTATACATGAGAGGCAAGACAGGCAGATCTCTGTGAGTTCCAGGCCAGCCGAGGCTACATAGTGAGACCTCATCTCAAAAACAAAAAAAAAATTTGATCATTGTATCCTTCGTAAATTATATTTCTCATGGTATTTCCCTGTGTGTTCACTAATGTCTCGGTTGCGTTCCCTTTTATCTGGAATTCATGTAATGATCTATTTTAGACATAACCCACAACCTGTACTTCTTCATAAAATAGTGAAGACAAACAAGAACAACAAAAATTAAATCATTTAAACATCTAATACTTGGAAATTGCTGCTTCTTGTCAAAAATCACAATGGGTTCATTGAACAAAATGTACAGATATGGTAGTATGTGTAATTCTTTTATATTACTTCCCAGTCGTATATCATATTCCCTAGTCATTTGATAATTTCACACCCAGATTCAACTACAAGATTGCACAGATTGCATAAGAGAGTGGCAGTTTTTAGATCAGCAGTGCATTCTTTAACCCCTCCTGGACCTGCTTAGGCACTTTTGTGAACTGTGCAGCTGGATCTACTGTAAATGAAAGAGGTTCAAATATCAACCACTGAAAAGAAATTAAATAAACTCATACAGAACAGAGGAATGTGTTGTCACAAGATCTACAGAATCATTGCCCTTGTAATACAATTAAGGCTGTTAAAATGATTTTAGTCACACATATATTGTAAGGAACCTGCTAAACAAATGCAAAACCTGAAAGGAAATTTTCCAGAGCAATTTAGGTAATAAAACAAAGAAAGTTTGGACTACAGATTATTTTTGCCCCACCTTGGGTGCGCTCCTTTATAATAATAAAAGAGAGTTGATAGTGGTGGGAAATAAATGACCTCATTGTGCTGAAATTCTAATTAAATTATATTTGGTTATATTTATATATCAGTGTCCACACTGAAAGCATGTTCTAGCAAATATTCCTGAAGGCAAAATTAGACTGTATACTATTTGCATCAGATATAGACTATTCCTTTTTCTTCCAAAGTGCCTACATCTTATGATAACCAGACACTTAATTCTATAAAATACTTCTGTATGTTGTTATGAGATTGTCCCAGTCACTTTAGATCTGAAGTCTTACAATCATCAGTCAAGTCTGTCAAGGTTTTGCAGGGATGTCCAGCCTTTTGACATTGGGACACAAGGTTGTCATCTATGACATTAACGTTCAGAGGTAGGAAATAGATGACTGAGTGAGTAAAATGCTTGTTGTGACAAGCATGTGGACTTGAGTTCAGATCCTCACCACCCTCACTGAAGACTGGACGCTATGATGAGTAACCCAAGTGCTGAGTGGCAGAGACAGAAAGATCTGCAGAACACACTGCCCAACCAGTCTAGCAAGAAGGGTGAGCTCTAACATCAAGGAGAGACCCTGTCTCAAAAAAATAAGGTGGAGGGCAGCACAAGTCTCCAAATGTCAATCTCTGGCCTACACACACACACACACACACACACACACCCTGGTGAGCAAGTGTATCCAAAAGCAAATGTAAGCACACCTTGTCATACTGTTATGTCCACCAAAGGCAAAAGACCACCATGGAGACTGAATCCCGTTTGTAAAAGCAAACAGCCTTTATTTTCAAGCTCAGAGCTTAGACTCTCCATCTGTCTGACACAGCAGTGAGAGTAGAGAGCCCAGAGCCCAGGCAGGGTGGGGTTTTTATTATAGCAAAGGTTGGGGTAAAGGGATTTCCAGGGTTCAAGACCCTGATTGACTGACATTTGTCTAGGGGTATAGGGAATGTTTGGAATGTCAGGTATTTCCTCTTAGATACAGGCCCACTGGGTGGGGTCAGCTTCTGGCTTTTCCTGGGTCCAGGTGTTGCTTGCCAGAAGCTGTGTCTGGGCCTCTAAGCCTGTCATGGCAGCCGTGTGGTCAATCGGTTTTGGGTCCCCCACACACACACAACATACCATACACACATAAACATAAATATCATAATAATAATAAAATTTGCTAGATGTGGTGGCACAAGTCTTTATTCCCAGCATTCAAGAGGCAGATGGTCTCTGTGAGTTTAAGGCTAGCCTGTTCTGCATAGGGAGTCCTAACCAAGCCAAGGCTATATACAGTGAGACCCTGTGTATATAACAAATAAACAAAAAATAGTAATAATTTTTAAAAGTTCACACTTGAAACCTATGTGCTTTAGTTACAAAAAAAAGCAAAAAATATTTTATAGTGTTTTAAGTAATTTTATAATTGTGTTAGTTGTCTTCACAGCTGTCTTTGCTCATGATGCCCTGTGACCTTGGGTAAGACTTGCCTGGAAGGGAGAGAAATTGTGATTCTGGAGATCCATTCAATCAGCTTGACTCTGAAAGACAAGTGAGCAGTAAGAAAAAAGTCAAATGCTCAAGAAATACAAAAGAGGGATTAGGAGGGAGAAATTTTAATAAGAAAACAGAAACTCATGGGCTCATTAAACTAAGAAAGGAAATAATGTCTTTAAATTCTCCCAACTCTAGGCCAGTCAAACATATGCAGATTGCAAGCAAGTTCTTCTCCCTAGTGGCTTTGAAAAAGGCCTTTTCCATCTTTAGTTACTTATCAAATCTAGCTAGTACCCTCCTCTCAGCAGGGACATTAGTGTGACCAAGCTTATGAACTGGTAGAGGATTTACAATTCCCCATTACTCTAGCTCTTCATACCATGAGTTTTACCCAGAGGTCCACTGGTTTAAGGCATTTGTCAGCTCTCTAAACTGGTATGTAAAATTTTGCAAGCCTGGGACAAACAGCTAACTGAGGTGCCTATTTAACAAATCAAAGCAGACCTTGCCACCAGGTTCTCCCAGCATCCCTCAGTCCCTACCTGGTACAGGGTATGGCTGGCATACCCTGCCCCCTACCCTGAAAACTCCAGCCCAGGGGCTGGCTGCTCTTACCTCAGCGGTTCTTCCCTATATAATCCAGCCATTTTGGCTACACCGGTCCTTTTTACCCTTTGCCCTCCGGGCCTCTTGATCTCCTGGTCTCCTATCTCTCCCTTCCCCGCTCTCAATAGCCGGGTTCAGGTTTCTGTTCCTTCTGGACTCTCTCAGATGTCTCTGCCTCTGGCTATGCTCTCCCTTTTATCTCCAGTACACCTCGTTCTCCGCCATACCTAAGAGCAGTCATGTCTCCTTTTATTTCTTTTTTTTTTTTTCCTTTTCATTCAGTACCTACATGTATCCTACCCTTGGGAAACAAAGGTTAAAAGTTTAGCCTTAATAAGTTTTCTGCAAGAAAGATATATAATCCAGAAAATATGAAAAAAAAAATCCTCTACCTGAAGCAAATCCGTTCTCTCTGTTCCACAAATGGATGTCAGGGCCACGCTAGGAGGGGTGGGAGATAACAAAGATCTAAGATATGAACTCAGCCGTGTCATTTACCCTGCAAACAAACCCGTGCACTGTGATAAGTACTAGGCAAGAAATCCTGAGTGGCATCTACAATAAACGGTCTATTTGCTTTTCTGTCCACTTGATAGAGGGATAAAGAAAGGAATGCCGCCGTCTCCACACACCACATTCTTTCTTCTCCCACTCTTCAGTGCAACAGCAGCTTCCTAAGGTTGAAAGAAGCTAGATATGTGCAGGGCGAAGTCCCAGCACACTCATGTTGATAATGTCATGCACCAGAGCTATGATGTCTTGATGCAAATATTCCAAGAAATACCTGAGCTTCACTGGACTTTGTCAGTGGATGGTCAAAAAAACAACAAGTGTCTTTTTTTCCCCAGCTTTACCGAGGATTATGGCTAGATGCTCAGGTTAAGGATGCAATGATAAAATAGTTGAATTGGTCATCCACAACTAAGCCCCAACTTAAGGGCTAAGTTGAAGTTACTGGATAAACTAGGCTGACTTTAGAAATAACATATTCTGCCAGAGAGGCATTTGTTTCAGCTGAATAAAAAATTTAGAAAACGGCCGGGCGGTGGAGGCACATGCCTTTAATCCCAGCACTCGGGAGGCAGAGGCAGGCGGATCTCTGTGAGTTCGAGGCCAGCCTGGTCTCCAAAGAGAGTACCAGGAAAGGCGCAAAGCTACACAGAGAAACCCTGTCTCGAAAAACCAAAAAAAAAAAAAAAAAATTTAGAAAACTGGGACTGCCCCAAGCATGGGAAGAGATTCACAAGAGATCTGTAAATAGTCTTAAATTTTCATTATAAAACATGAAACTTGGAATATTTATTTATTCATTCACTTTCTCCACCTATAAAAATTCCCTTTGAACTCAAAGTCCAGCTAGGGTAAAATGGCCTATGTAAATTCATCTTGAACACTTCAACATTTTAAAACATTTTATTTGTTTGTTTGCTTTGGTTTGTTTAAGACAGGATGTCTCTATATAACCCTGGCTGTCCTGGAACTCATTATAGAGATCAGGCTGGCCTCAAACTTAACAGAGCTCCACCTGCCTCTGCCTCCCAAATACTAGGATTAAGGACATGTGCCACCACACTCAGCCATTTTATTTATTTATATGTGTGTGTGTGTGTGTGTGTGTGTGTGTGTGTGTGTGTGTGTGTTCGCCCCCACATGCTTGCACATGCCCACATGCTCTGGCACAAGAGAACAACTTTGTAGTCAATTCTTCCTTTGACCTTCATATGGCTTCTGCAGATTGAACTCAAGCAGTCAGGCTTGTGTGGCAAGCACCTTTGCTACACACACACACACACACACACACACACACACACCTTTTTTTTTTTTTTTTTTTTTTGAGAAAAAGTCTTATTATTAGCCCAGGCTGGCCTCAAACTTGACAAAATCCTCTCTCTCGACTCAGCCTCCAAAATGCTGGAATTACAGGTGTGAGCTACCAGGTCTGGCTTCCAAGAATGTTAATTATTCTGTCTGATGGATTTCTGCAACACTGTGCTCAAATTGCTAGCATAGCAGCATGCATACATACACCCTTCAGATGGGGAGAATAGATAAAACATGGGTCTGGAGGGTAGAGGGGCTTAGTGGAAGACTTACGAGTTCCACTTAGTGGAAGTGCCTAGCATATCCGAAGCCCTGGGATCAACTCAGCACCAAAAATAAATACATAAATACATACATACATACATACATACATACATACATAAATACGTAAATAAATAAATAAATAAATAACAGGCAATCCTTTCCTTAAATAGCTTATAATTGATGGTGAGCATGTGGTTTCAGAACCCAGAGAGAATGAAATAAGTCCTCTAGTAGCCATCTGTTGACATTTTGGTCAGAGTTTAATATTGGGGCCGGGGGATATAGCTCAATTGGTAGAGTGCTGGCCCAGTTTCCACAGAACCCTAGGCTCTCTCCACAGCAACCCAGAACTGGATAAAGTGGTCAGGCCTGAAAGCCCATCCGAAGTTCGGGGTCCTCCATGATGAGTTGGTTGAACTTGAGACCGGCCTGCCAGCCTATGATATATGAGAACCCTGTTTGGGGGGGGGGGGGGGGGGGGGAGAAAGAATTTCTATTGGGTAAGAGATTTCCAGCTGGAAGAAGGCAAGTGAGAGAAAAATGCTGAGGAGAAGGCCTTGAACACAATGCCAAGGACTTTGTTCCTTATCCTAGAAGCACTACTCACTGGGAAGCCTGAAGGTTTTTCAAGAGGACAATGGCTGACCACAGTCACTTTTTTTTTTTTGAGACAGCGTTTCTCTATGTAGCCATGGCTGTCCTGGAACTCACTCTGTAGACCAGGCTGGCCTCGAACTCACAGAGATCCACTTGGCTCTGCCTCCGGAGTGCTGGGATCAAAGGTGTGCGCCACCACCGCCCCGCCCCAATTACATTTTTAAAAAGTAATAGGGGTAACAGTGTGAGGAAAGACCCAGTAGTTTCAGGCTTGAAATGAGCCAATGGCGTCCTAGAGGAGAGAGGGGAAAAATGAGAACAGGAAATTCTGTATACAAGACGTTATAGAAGCCGGGCGGTGGTGGCGCACGCCTTTAATCCCAGCACTCGGGAGGCAGAGCCAGGCGGATCTCTGTGAGTTCGAGGCCAGCCTGGGCTACCAAGTGAGTTCCAGGAAAAGGCGCAAAGCTACACAGAGAAACCCTGTCTCGAAAAACCAAAAAAAAAAAAAAAAGACGTTATAGACGCAGCATTGGAAGAAAAATCAATAGTACCTGGCAACGTGCTGAGCGTGAGGGAGAGAGGAAAGTCTGATAAACTAAAGGTTCTCTTCGATGGACTCCATTAGCTTCAACTACACCCCCTCATCCCCCAAAAAAGCAGAGGAGCAAACAACAGGGAAGGTGAATCATTCAAGAGACTTTCTACTGTTATCTGGGATGATAAAGACCAAACAGAAAATTAGTGATCTTGGACCTTCTCCTCACTAGTAGGAAATCCAAGTAAACCTCACTCAGGAAAAGAATAAGTTGATAAGAAAGAATATATGCCGACATGCATACCCAGTGTTCACCCCAGGCCTGCTCAAGCATTAATGTTTAAGCCATTCCACGCCCGTTTTTCTTAATAACTGAATGGGGAAGAAGTTCAGGAATTCCAAAGACCAATAATTCTTATGAAAAGTGGGGGTGGGGACAGTAGGAGGAAAGCAGGGTTACGGTGGCTTCAGAGAGGATCGATAAGCGTGCCAACCCCTGGGGGAAGACTTAGGTAATAATGAACCCAGGGTTGGCTCTGGAAGCCTGGACCAAGGTGCAGTGCATATAGAAAAAAGGTATAAAATCAGCGGAGAAACTCTGACCTTAGCCCTGAGCAGCTGAAATAAAGTCATATGAAATGAACAGACCATCTATATGAGCTGTGTCTCTATTAACACTGTTTTTTGTTTTGAGACAGAATCTTGTGTAGCACAGGCTGGCCTCAAGTTCACTATGTAGCCAAGGATGACCTTGAATAGATCTTCCTGCCTTTACCTCCCAAGTCCTTGAATGACAGGCACCCAGTTTATGTGGGTGTTCTGAACCCACAGCCTTGTAGATGCTAAGTAAACACTCTACCAGCTGAATGAACTACACTACCAGCCAGACAGCTTTTTTATACAGAGGGATATGAAAAAGAAAGAATTCTGAGGGGAACGATTAGGCTTACTGTATGTGAAGCCTGGAGTCAATCTCAGACCAAAGGAAAAAAGAAAGGGAGAAAAAGTAAAACAGACCCATGGAGACAGTTACACCTGTAAGCCCCCTCTAGAACAGTGTCTCAACCTTCCTAACACTGAAACACTTAGATCCAGTTCCTCATGTTGTGGTGACCCTAACCATACAATTATTTTTGTCACTACTTCATAACTGTAGTTGTGCTACTGTTATGAATGGTAATGTAAATATCTGTGTTTTTCAATGGTCTTATAGGGTCATTCGACCTCCAAGGGGGTCATGACCTATAGGTTGAGAATTGGCACTCTAGAAGGAAGAGAAAGATGTAACCTGCATCTTTTTTCAAAAGCAGGTCAACCCTAAATCCCAAAACAGTCTTGGCTTTCGGTGTTGGGACCACCTTTATTCAGTTTTAGTTCCTTCTAGGCAGATTTTTTTTCTGTTACATTCATGTTTCAGAAACTAAAGCTTACTGTTTTAATTTTTTTAGATGTTCTAGAACACATAATCATTTATAGGACCCAAAGAAACACAAGACCATCCCACACTGGCTGGGACTAACATGGTTGGCCAACGTGACCCATACTAACTTTGCTTCAGGGTAATGGCAAACCATATATATCATTAACCTTGCAAATTTGTCTGTTCCCATCATGCACCTGACACCATGCCACATCAGGTAAGCCCCATATAAAAAGAGAAAGGAGGATTAAACTTTGTTCCAGGAAAATCCCAACCACTTCTGGAATTTCCCTCTTTTTCTATACCTTAACTCATGGGTCATCCCCTCTCTGTTACAGTATGCTATAAAACTGAGGTGCCCAGCATGCACAACACAGCTCTTCCTAGAGGACCCTGTGCTTACCCATGGAGTAGGAACTTTTGTTTTCATAGGGTTTTTATTTTCAGGGAAAGGTTGAGACAGGCTCTCCTGTAGTCCTGGCTAGCCTCCTGAGGTAGTCAAGCATAACCTGAACTGTTGATCTTTCTGCCTCTACTTCCTAAGAGCTGAGGGTACAGGTATGTTCACCATGATGGGTCAGAAAAATCTTAACTCCATACAGTCTGCCCTTAGGTTTATGGAACTTGATCGTGTCAGTCTCTCCTCTATGAAATAAGCAGGTTAGATTATTGGGCAGGGACTATGTTTGGCTGTTAATGACAAACACCAGTGGCTCATAGGTTTGTCTTTTTCTTGTCCAAGTCTGGAATCAGGTTATCTGAGGCTGGTCTCACAGCCCCATCACCATCAGAGACATAGGTGTTCTCCTGTCCAACCATTAGAAACTGCCTTCTTTTCACAAGAAGATAGCTCTTGCCTCTAGGCCCTGCCATCTGCAGTCTAGACAAGAGGAAGCAGGAAGGACAATGGACAAATGGGACGGCTCTACACGGTGGCCTCAACTTAGGTATCTTTGGCCAGGATTGAGTCCTTCCATTTAAAAAGGGATGGTTGGGTGTGTGTGGGTTGTATCTGAAGCTCTAAACAAAACCGGAAGTTAGTTGGCAAGGAAATGGGGAGAATAGGTGTTGGATAGATGGTTATAATATCAGCCAAAGGTTGCATAATAATAAAGGCACCTTCCTTTATTTTCTCTCTCTCTCTCTCTCTCTCTCTCTCTCTCTCTCTCTCTCTCTCTCTCTCTCTCTCTCTGTCTCTCTGAGTTGAACCAAGGTCATGCAGATATTAGGCAAGTGCTCTACCATTAAACTACACCTCCTAACTCCCCAACAGGCTTCCTCAAACTCACAGAGATCTAACTTTCGGTCCCCCTCACCCTCACTATTGGGATCAATCGTGTACACCACCCTGCCTGGCTTAAAATCTTTTTTGTCCTTTCATGTGTATGTGTGTGTGATATACATGCATGTGTATATGCATGTTTGCATATGTGTAGGCTCACATGTGTGTGTTTGCAGATGCAGGTGCACATACTTATGGTGGCCCAACACTGACATCTGGAATCTTCCTTGATGGCTCTTCCCCCTTGTTCTTTCAATTAAATCCAGAGCCTACAAACATGACTACTTTCACTAACTAGCTCGCTGGAGGGAGAGGAAAGGGTAAGAGAGGATCTCTGTTTCCACCTTCCTAGACTGCAATTACAGGCAAGCTGCCCTGTGCACCTGGTCTTTATGTAGGTTCTGGGGATTTGAACTCTGGTCCTCTTGCTTTCGATGCAGGTTATTTTAACTGCTGAGCCATCACCCCAACCTCTTTCTGAAATTAAAAAAAAAATGTATGTGTGTGGGTATTTGGCTTGAGTGCATATTTCTATGTGTCACATGTGTGCTTGGTGGTGCCCTTAGAAGCTATAAGATGACATCAGAGCTCCTGGAACTGGAGTTATAGAAAAGGCTGCAAGGCACTCTGGAAGAGCAGCTCTGCTCTAACACTCAGACATCTCTCCAGGCACCCTCCCCCCTTTCTTTTATTTGTTTGTTTGTTTATTTATTTATTGTGCATTGGTGTTTTGCCTGGATGTATGTCTGTGTGAGGATGCCAGATCCCCTGGAACTGGAGTTACAGACAGTTGTGAGCTGCCATGTGGGTGCTGGGAATTGAACAATTTAACCAGGGTCCTCTGGAAGGGCAGCCAGTGCTCTTAACTGCTGAGCCATCTCTCCAGCCCTATTTCTTTCTTTTTGAGACAAGATCTCTCTATGTAGTTCTGGCTATATCGGAGCTTACTATGTAGACCAGGCTGGCCCCGAACTGACAGAGATCCTCTTGCTTGTGTCTCCGTAGTGCTGGGATTAAAAGAGTGCCATCATGCCTGTCTCCTTTCTATTCTTAATAAAAAAAATTTATTTTATTTTATGTGTATAAGTGTTGCTTACATGTATATATGTGTACCATGTGCATGCCTGGTACCCTTGGAGGTTAGATGAGAGGATCAGATCCCTTGGAACTGGAGTTACAGATAGTTGTGAGTCACTCACCATGTGAGTACTATGATTGGATCCCAGGGCCTCTAGAAGAACAAGTGCACTTAACCACTAAGCCATCTCTCCAGCCCCTAAATTTTTTATCATTATTTTATGTGTATGGTTGTTTTGCCTACATGTTATGTCTCCTTTCATTCTTTCTTTTTCTTTTTTAAAAAATAATTTATTATTTTTATTTTATGTGTATTGGTGTTTGTCTGCATGTATGTCTGTGTGAACCTGTCAGATCTCCTGGAACTAGAGTTATATACTGACAGTTGTGAACTGCAGAGAATTGAACTCAGGTCCTCTGGAAAAGCAGCCAGTGCTCTTAACCACTGAGCTATTTCTCCAACTCCTTTTTCTTTTCTTTTTTTTTTGGTTTTCTTTTTATTTTAATTTTCCGGAGCTGAGGACCGAACCCAGGGCCTTGTGCTTGCTAGGCAAGCGCTCTACCACTGAGCTAAACCCCCAACCCCAATCTTTTTTGGTTTTTCAAGACAGGGTTTCTCTGTGTAACAGTCCTGGCTGTCCTGTAATTCACTTGGTAGCCCAGGTTGGCCCCAAACTCACAGAGATCCGCCTGCTTCTGCCTCCCAAGCGCTGGGATTAAAGGCGTGCGCCACCACCGCCCGGCCTCCCTTTTCTGTTTTAAAGATTACTACGTTTTCATTTGTTTTGTGTGTGACCGAGTCTGTGCGGATGAGTGACATCAGAGGACAATTTTGTGGTAGTCAGTTTTCTCCATTCACCACATGGGTCTCGAACTCATGTTGTCAGGTTTGACTGCGGCACCATTACCTCGCTAAACCATCTTCCCGGCCACGGGCTCCTTTCTTAAATTTTAAAGTTCCAATCTTCAGGAAGTTTATTCCTATCAACCCCAGACATTCTGGTTCCTTCTCTGAGTGAACTAAGCTGCTTGGCTTCTGAGGTGATTTCATATCCTTGTTTCATCTCTCCTGACTGAGCTGTAAATTGTCAAGAGCAGAGCCGGACACCGCACGCACAGTGCTGGATTTGTAATGAGCAATCGATAACGTGTGAATAATGAATGAATGAATGATTGAAATCCGAGTTTCTGTTTCTTCCCTCCCCTCAGAGCCCTGTCTTCATGTGTGTGTGTTAACAGACTGCCCTCGGAGTCAGTTCCAAGGCAATTTGTGTCCTAGGTAGCTGACTGCAGAAAACCTGTTCTTTTCCACCTTCAAATCCTCTCCACCATTACACTTTGCACACTGCCCAGCTGAGTCCACCCTGGCCGCTTCCTTTCCCATGTTAGTGGATTAAAAAAGTCTTACGGTCAGGAAGTTCTTCTATGTCTAAATTAAATTCTGGACACAACCGTTTTCTCTTCCTTGCTCCCTCAGTTGACAGAGTGCAGCAGGGAACATGTTTACCAATGCTTTAGGAAAGTAGGAGGGAGGCTTGGTGGGAAGAGGAGGTTCAGAGGGAGTGGAAGGGGGGATCAGAGAGAGGAATGGGGGTGACCATATTTATTATATATGTGTATGAAATTGTTAAATAATAAATTCTTTTTTTTTTTGTTTTGTTTTTTCGAGACAGGGTTTCTCTGTGTAGCTTTGCGCCTTTCCTGGAACTCACTTGGTAGCCCAGGCTGGCCTCGAACTCACAGAGATCTGCCTGGCTCTGCCTCCCGAGTGCTGGGATTAAAGGCGTGTGCCACCACCGCCCGGCTAAAATAATAAATTCTTAAGAATTGAAAAGTGAAGGGTAGCTAGGCAGGGTGTTTTAACCCCAGCACTTAGGAGGCAGAGGCAGGCAGACTGCAGTTAGATAAAAGTCAGCCTGTCTACTTAGTGAGTTCCAGGTCAGCCAAGGTACACAGAGAAGCTCTGTCTCAAAAACAAACAAACAAGCAAACAAACCACGACAACAAAAACACCCACCTTTAACAATACCACTGCAATGAACATCCTTGCAGCTAAATTTGACTTTTTTTTTTTTGGTTTTTCAAGACAGGGTTTCTCTGTGTAGCTTTGCACCTTTCCTGGAACTCACTTGGTAGCCCAGACTGGCCTCGAACTCACAGAGATCCGCCTGGCTCTGCCTCCCGAGTGCTGGGATTAAAGGCGCGTGCCACCACCGCCCGGCTAAATTTGACTTTTAAAAGTCACTGCCTTGGTGGATCTCTGTGAGTTTGAGGCCAGCCTGGTTTACATAGTGAGTTCCAGGACAGCCAGAGCTACACAGTGAGACCCTGTCTCAAAAACCAAACAAATAGAAAAAGTCACTGCTGTTGCAATATATATATACACTCCCTTTATATACGCTCCTCAGTAAGATTTACTTTGATGACTAATACATACATCAGATGAAATAGAAAAACTAGAGAGCTGGGCCCAGTGGCATAAACCTGTGATCCCAGCTACTCAAGATGATGAGGCAGGAGACTGGAAATTCAAGGCCAGCCTGGGTGTCTTAGTTGGGGTTCTATTGCTGTGAAGGGACAACATGACTGCAGCAACTTTTACAAAGGAAATCATTTAATTGGGGTGGCTCCATTACAGTTCAGAGGTTCAGTCCATTTTCATCATGGTGGGACCTGGTGGCATGCAGGTAGACGTGGTACTGGAGAAGGAGCCTGGAGTTCTACATCTGGATCTACAGGCAGCAGGAAGAGACTGAGACACACTGGCTAGGTTTGAGCACTTGAGACCTCAAAGCTAGTGACACACTTCTCCACCATGCCTACTCCAACAAGGCCACACCTCCTAATAGTCCATACCCTATGGCCTTTGGGGGGCCATATTTATTTAAACCACCACACTGGGCAACTTAGGACATCCATATCTCAAAACAAAATTCAAAAGAGGACTTGGGATACAGCTCAGTTCGTAGTGTTTGCCTGGCATGTACAAAGCTTGATCCCCGAAACCATATACCCAAGTATGGTGGCCCAGGCTTGTAATCCCAGCATTGTGAGGTGAAGGCAGGAGGATCATTAGTTCAAGGCTATTCTCCCACACATAGTGAATCTGAGGCCAGCCTGGGATACATGAGACCTTAGTAATAATAGTAATAGTGATGATGATGATGACGACGATGATGATGATGATTAGGACATAGGCCAATGGTAGAGCACTTACCCAGCCTGTATGGGGCCATGGGTTCAATCCCAGTACCACACACATACACAAAGGAGATGGGAATGCCAGGCTTAATCTTAATGTTACTTGCCTGTAATCCTAGCAATCAAAAGGCAGAGGCAAGAGAGTCTGTACAAGTTTGAAGTCAGTCTGATCTACAAGACAAGTTCTAGGCCATTCAGGGCCACACAGGGAGACCCAAGCTCAGTAAGACAGCACATGCCGTGGCAGGAAGGGAAGCAAGGTCACAAGAGCACTTTGCCACTGTTGGGACCTAAAATGCATTAGGCTCGCAGGTTCCAAGGCTTACTCAGCAGAACTCAGCGTTAAAACTGTGTTTCCAGAGCATAGCACGCCACCTGGACATTGGAGCTCTCTACAGAACGCTGCAGGAACGCTGATGTCAAAACGTAAAAATCACAGGACATAGAACGCCATGCTAACTTAGATGCGATCCTACCTCTCAGCGACTGGCACAGCCCAGCACGGGATGTCCAAGAGGATGTCAGCAGAACACAGTTCATCAGCAAGAAAGTCTGACCCGTCAAGTACTGTTTGGTTTGAAACTGCTACCAGAGCGAAGCCAGCAAGTAGGGTCCACAATGAGACCCCATCTCACAAAGCAAAACCAGCAGCCCCGAGCGCAAGTGGAAAAGGTGAAGCATCTGTGTCTCTCCCTTTCTCTCTCCCTCCCTCCCTCCCTCCCGGCCTCTCTCTCCCCTCTCTCAGGACTGAGGACCAACCTCCGCCCTTGTCCTCAAACTTTGGAAGTATGTTACCACTCAGCTACATCCCCTGAGTTACTCCTCCCAACCCAAAGTCACTCAATCGCTCTGAAATTCAACCCCCTCCTCTGAGATGTGGTTTTGATAAGAGCACTTTCTGTCTTAAGAAGGAAAAATGAGCTACATTGTGAGGAAACACTTGGTAAAGTGTACCGCCGTGACACAGAGGTTCCCAGGAGTTACTGCTACCGTTGATGAAGTATTGAAAATCCCAGCCTTTCCTCACACCCACATTATCACAAAGATTGGAAAGCACAGCTGCAATCCTAAATAGAAGAATTTAACGATGTGGAGGCTGGGAGTGTGGCTCAGATGGTAGAGTGCTTGCCTGGCATGCAGAAGGCCCTGGGTTCAATCCCTAGCTTACATAAAATCAGGCGTGATTTAAATAATAATGCTAGTACTTGGCGGTGGTATAGGCAAAGCCATCCCGCACTACATGGTGGCTTCGAGGGCAGCCTTGGATGCGTGGGACCCTGTCTCAAAACATACACACATATAGACATGAATGCATGCATCTATTCATACAGACATCAGACATATGTACATTTTATAATAAAAATAACTTTATGATTCAAAGGCCAGGTGTGGTGGTATACACCTGTTTCTCCAGCACTCAGAAGGAAGAAACAGAACCGGTGTAAGTTTAAGGTCAGCCTTATCTGCACAGGTGACAAGTCTAGGCCAGTGAAAGCTTCTGGCCACAGTTCTCAACATATGGACTGCAACGGAGTCGAAGGACCCTTTCACAGGGGTGGCCTAAGACCACCAGAAAACACAGATATTTGCATTACGGTTCATAAGAGTAGCAACATTACAGTTATGAAACAGCAATGAAAATAACTTTATGGTTGGAGGTCACCACAGCGTGAGGAACTGTGTTCAAGGGCACAGCATAGAAGGTTGAGAACCCCTGCTTTATCGGGAGACCCTTGTGCTAGCAATGTAAAACCAAACTGAACAGAACAGAATTTAGTGATCTGAGAGCATTTAAAAAAACAAACAACAAAAAACCTACCATCAAATAGCAATCCTATAGAAACAAAGGCTTGGGGTTGGGGATTTAGCTCAGTGGTAGAGTGCTTACCCAGCAAGCGCAAGGCCCTGGGTTCGGTCCTCAGCTCCTTAGGGGGAAGAAAAAAGATAAAATAACAAAAAAGAAACAAAGGCTTGAATTATTCTAGAAGATTGTTCTAGGATTGAGGTGAGAGGAAACAGATTCTGTGTTATACAGTATCTTTTCATACGTGGAGACTTGGTGTGGACTGCGTGACGGCCATTGCTGCTTGACGAAGTTCCAGCATTTCAACTTTGCCAGTCACAATTCTCCAGTCACAATTCTCCAGCATCCTTTTACTTTCTTTCTTTTTTTTCTTTTCCCTTCAGTTTTGTTTTTGTTTTTTCAAGACACTGGATGTCCTGGAACTCGCTTTGTAGCCCAGGCTGGCCTAGAACTCACAGAGATTCACCTGCCTCTGCTTCCTGAGTGCTGGGATTAAAGGCGTGCGCCACCACCGCCTGGCTTACTTTCATTGTTAACAATTCTCACTGTTACGTCTTTCCCTTTGGGAAATTTTGTGTGGGTTTTTGGTGAAGGATGAAATGTGTACAATGGTAGCCTCTCTAAACAAAATAACTCTTTGGAAAAAACCCCCGCCACTGTGGAACCATATAGTGTGATAACTCTGCCTACTCCCACACAAGTTAACACCAAGCTGCTAGAAAATTTAGGGAAGTAACACATATTTGATAGTCAAGATTTACAAATTTCTAAGGTCTACTGAGGTTCACAGTGGTATTTGTCTAGTTTCGTCTTTGCTCACTTTAAGCTTTAGCTATTTGGATAAACTGAGTCATATAAGAAACTGCAATATTCTATAATGGAATGTCTGACACCCCCAAGAAAGTCCTTTTCCCAAGGTCAGGCCTTCAGACAAGTCCCCATTTCCTCAGGGGCTTGAAGAATGTTCCTGCTTGCTAAAAAGAGAGACAAATTCTTGTCTCTGGCAAGAAGAACTTGTGGACCTTCCATTAACCTATGAATGGTGCCCATTGTCAAGGTCAATGCTAGATTCCTCAACCCTGACCTCAAGCCACCCCAGCTCACACGCCTCCTTTCTCCCATTTACTCCTATGTGCAGCTGTAGAGTTTAAAAGGTGTATTCTTTTTCCAATAAATTGGCTGGCAGATCTGAGACTGAGACTTGAACCCCTGCTGAAGCAGGTCTCTGGCAGAGATTTAAAGTGTCCTGAACTTTAAAAATAAGTCAGGTTGGATTTTTTTTGGCCCTCTCCCCCCTCCCCAAAGGACAGTATCTCACTATGTAGCCTTGGCTGGCCTAGAACTCATCATGTAGACCAGACCGACCTCGAACTCACAGAGATCCACCTACCTCTGCCTCCCAACTGCTGGGATTAAAGGTGAGCACCACCACTGCTAAACCCCAAATATGAAAATTTTCAAAAATGCAAAAAACTGTGTTACATTATCATCGTAAGTGCAAATGGATATATGAACAAAATTTCAACAACTGTCAGGAGGTAGGAGTGGGAAGGTCAAGAGTTCAAGGCCAGCCTGGGCTGTACAGTGAGACCCTGTCTCAGGAACTCAAGGGCAGAAGATGGAGCTCAGTGATAAAATGCTTGCCTAGCATGCCAAGGCCCCAAGAGGTAGAGGTGGTAGTGGAGGTGGAGGAGGCGGCGGCGGCGGCAGATATCTGAATAACGGTATATTCTGTCAGGGCTGGCCATACAGCTCAGTGGGCAAAGGCACTTAGCTACCAAGCTTAATAACCTGTGTTCCATCCCCAGGACCACACGGTGGGAAAAAAGAATTAACTCCTCCAAGTTGTTCTCTGGCCTCTACAGAGTACACACACATGCACACAAAATAAATAAACAAATAAAATAATAAAAGTATTTCTTAAAAAAATAAAAGAAAAGAATAAGCTGAGTGTGGTGGCACACGCCTTTAATTCCAGCACTCAGGAAGCAGAGGCAGGCAGATCTCTGAGTTTGGGGGCAGCTTGGGCTACACAGAGAAATCCTGTCTAGGAAAAAAAAAAAAAAGGGAACAGTGTTAGCCAGGTGTGGTGTGCACTCTTGTAATCCTAGCACTGGGGAGAAGCAAGAAAACCAGCAGTTCAAAGTCATCCTCTGCTACATGGTGAGTTCGAGGCCAGCCTGGGAAATTTGAGACCCTGTCTCAAAAGGGGGGAAAAAGAGTATTGTTAAGCCTGGCGATGTTGACTGATCACTGAGAATTTGCCTGGTAAGTCAGGTCCCAGATGTCTAGCATCCCACACACTATGTAGCTCTGGCTGGTCTAGAACTCTAGACCAAGTTGGCCTCAAATTTTCAGAAACGATTGCCTCCCAAGTGCTGGGATTACAGGTATGAGCCACTGTGCCTGGCTCTAATCTGTATTTTAGAATCATAAAATCAACCTCCCTACCCAGTTAGATAACTGTTACATGTGAGGGAGAGAGAGAGGAGAGAAAATTTGTAATCATGCCGACCAGTACAAAAAGAAAAGTACTGTATAATACTAGCTGTGGTTTTGAAACTAAGCAACTAGGAACAAAAGTTCCCTTTTTTTAAAAAATTTATTAAAAATTTTGTGTGCCTTGGTGTTTTGCTTGCATGTATGTTGTGTGAGGGGGTCAGATTCTCTGGAACTGGAGTTACAGGCACTTGTGAGCTGCCATGTGGGTGCTGGGAATTGAACCTGGTCCTCTGGAAGAGCAGTCAGTGTTCTTAACCACTGAGCCATCTCTCCAGCCCCCACAAGAATTTCTTAACCTAATAGAAATTTAATTAAGATAGAGTTAGCTGCAAACAGCTTAATTTCCTTCCTTGTGTGAATGTGAGCCATCTCTAGCAAGTAGGGCAGCTCCAAGATCCTCATTACCCCAGATTTGTCCTATCTTGATTTCCTTCTCTTTAAGGTCAAGGGTGACTTCCAATTATGTCAGTTTACCCAGACTTTAGAGATGCAGCCACACCTACTCACCGTGAGGGACGCAGAACAAGATTGATATTTCGGACAGTCACACAATCAGCTAACAGTTTGGACCTCTCGGGGCTGGAGAGATGGCTCAGTGGTTACTGAGTATGCACTGCTCTTCCAGAGGACCTGAGTTTAATTCCTAACTCCAGCTCTTGGGGATCAGACACCGTCTTCTGCTTTCTACAGTCACTGCATTCATGGGCACAGACCACCCGCCTCCACAATTTAAAAATAATAAAATATTTCTAAAACCTTGATTTCTACTTTACTATAAGGAGACCAGAACAGAGGCTAGGAGGCAACCACCTACCAAAAATCTACAGCAGATCTACAAAAGCATCGAGTAGAAGAAGACATTTTAAAAGATTTCATTACAGTAAGAAGATAAGCCAAGGATGGTGGGTCACACCTGTAATCTTTAATCTCAGCAAATGGAAGGCCTTGGTAAGATCATGGTTAAGTATGAGGCCAGCTGGGGCCACACAGTGAGTTCCAGGCCAACCTAAGGTACGTTCGTGAGACCCTATCTGAAGAGTGGGGGGGAAAAACCCCCAAACCTCCAGCACTTGACAGGCAGAGGCAGGCAGATCTTTGTGACTTTGAGGCCAGACTGGTCTGCATAGCATGTTCCAGGACAGCCAGGGCTACATAGTGAGACCTTGTATCAAAACAAACACAAACAAAATAGATAACAAAGAAAAGGAAAAAGTTGGGTATGGTGCTGCACACCTATAATTCTAGTACTTGGGGCGGAGGCATGAAGTTCAGTAGTTCAAAGTTATCCTTGGCTACACAGTGAGTTTGAGACCAGTCTAGGAACCCATTAAGTATTGTCATAGAAGTTCTAGTAAATACAATAAGGAAAAAAAAATAGAAGGCTGAAAATGAGAAACTAGGGAGCACTGGTTCCAAAGAGAGCTACACAGCGCAGTGACAGCGTACTTGCTTAGAATGTGTAAGGTTCCGGGTTCAATCTTCACTGCCTTGGGAAGGATAAAGAAAGAACACGTGCTTGTTATTTGTAATTGAAATTTTTGTTTGCATAGCAAACCCAAGAAAAGCGTTAAAATAACCCAACAACTTGCTGTTAAGGAACACGTCCACAAACTCTGCAGTGCTGGTGGAGAAGAGCGCGATCACGCGGGCTGGAAGCCTGATAAAACCTAGGCAGCGCCCATGGCAAACAGCAGGAGACAGAGAAGACTTCAAAGAGATCTGTTCTTCAAAGAGAAACACTGCTGAAGAACTTGGAAAGATTAAAGATTAAAGTGGAGACTATAGGGGCTGGAGAGACAGCTCGGTGGTTAAGAGCACTAGCCGCTCTTCCAGAGGATCCGGGTTCGATGTAGACAACCACCATCTGTAACTCCAGTTCCAGAGGTCCGAATGCCCGATTCTGACCCTGCAAGCATGTGATGCACAGACATGCACGCAGGCAAAAATACCCATACACATAAAATAAAAATAATAATAAGCCGGGCGGTGGTGGCGCACGCCTTTAATCCCAGCACTTGGGAGGCAGAGCCAGGAGGATCTCTGTGAGTTCGAGGCCAGCCTGGGCTACCAAGTGAGTTCCAGGAAAGGCGCAAAGCTACACAGAGAAACCCTGTCTCGAAAAACCAAAAAATAAAATAAAATAAAATAAAATAATAATAATAATAATAATAATAATAATAATAAAAACAACCTGGAGACTCGAGTATGTCCATAAATAGGATTTAGTATTTCAAAGGTAGTTTACAAATTCACTATCACACCAATAAAATTTCCAAAGAAGAAGCCAGGTGGGGTGGCACAACCTTTAATCCCAGCATTTGGGAGAGAGAAGAAGGAAGATCTCTGAATTCAAGGCTAGCCTGATCTAGACAGAGAAGTAGCGGCCAAGCCAGCCAGGGCTGTGTTGTGAGACTCTGTGCTTTCTCCCCCGCAAAAAAATTCTGAGAATTTTTCGTTTGTTTTATTTATTTATTTAAAGATTTATTTCATTTGTATTTTATGTATATGTTTACCTGCATGTCTATATGTGCACCGTGTGTATGCCTGATGCCCTAGGAAGCAGCCAAGAAATAGTTGAACCAGAGTTATGGATGGTTGTGAACTGTGTAAAAGCAAGTTCTCTTAATCACTGCGCTGTCTCTCCAGACCATTTGTGTGCATGTGCGTGTGCGTGTGCGTGTGCGTGTGTGTGTGTGTGTGTGTGTGTGTGTGTGTGTGTAGCTTAAGAGTCACTCTCCTGCCATGTGAATCCTGGAGATCAAACTCAATTGGTCAGGCTTTGTTACAAGTTCCTTTTCCCGACAAGCCATCTTGAAGTCCCCATGTTGGCATTGAACTCATCTTGATTTTTCTCGCCTTCATCTCCCAAATGCTGAGGTTAAAGGCATTTAACACCACACCCGGCTCCCAAGGGGACTTAAAAACATAAAAAAAAAAAAAAAAAAATTAGTATTAGTGTTTTGCTGGATGTATGTATGTGCACTACATGCCTGGTGCCTGTGGAAGCCAAAAGCAGATGTTAGATCCCCTGGAATGGAGTTACAGATGGTTGTGAGCCACCATATGGATGTTTGGAATTGAACCCGGAGTCCTCTGGAAGAAGGGGTGGTGCTCTTAGCCGCTGAGCCATCTCTTCAGGCCCCAAGGGTACTTTTTATAGCTCTTGATAACTAATCCTAAATTTCATATGAATTGACCAAAATAGCCATAAAAACCTCTGAGAGGGTGGGGTGGGGAAAGGAACTTCATCCATCCGATAAATGTACTCATCATATAGTCTTATTTCTTTTAATGTGCTGTTTGTTGAGGGACAAATAGCCCAAGGAGCAGATGGGCCAGAAAGAGCTTTAAATACGCATGGGAACTTATCATAAAACAGAAACAGCACTATAAATCAATGGGGAAAGATGAAAAATTCAGTGGTTCTCAAACTATTAGCTATTTAAACAACAAATTAAATTACATTAAATGAATTAGTTTCTTACTTGTAGATAAAAAGAAATCCAACTTAGAAAAATACTTTGAATGAGTCTGGCAGTGGTGGCGCACACCTTTGATCGCAGCACTCAGGAGGCAGAGGCAGGTGGATCTCTGTGAGCTCAAGGCCAGCCTGGTCTATAGAGTGAGTTCCAGGACAGCCAGAGCTGTTATACCAAGAAACCCTGTCTCAAAAAAAAAAAAAAAGACAAATCATTTTTATTTTTACAGTTTTTATTTAGTGTGTATATGTATATTTGGGCATCAGACTTGTACAGTGAGTGCCTTTACCAGATGAATCAATTTGCTGATCCAGAATCATTTTTCAAAAAAGAAAAGTTGGACTGCAGAGACAGCTTACCATACAATATTTCATAATAATAGCATATAATATAATCATAGCTTAGCATAGAATATTTCCTGATGTTCCAGAGGACCCAAGTTTGATTCCCAGCACTCAAGTAAGATGGCTCACAGCCACCTGAACTCTGGCTCCGGCGAATCTGATTTCCTCTTCAGGCCTCAGAATACACCTGCACACATGTGGCTTACACACACACACACACACACACACACACACACACACACACAAATAAATAAAAAAAATTAGTCTTTTTTTAAAAGGACAAACATCTTCACATAGTGTCATGAATGTGTAATCTCTTCTACATGGAAGTCTGAGACAGGGGGACCATCAAGTTCAAGACTAGCCTGGAAAACCAGGAATATGGTATGATCCTGTCTCAAAAAAAGCAATAATAAAAATAACGGGGAAAGGAGATCAAGTATAAACTTTCATATATATATATACATATTTAAGATTTATTTATTATTTTATGTGTATGGGTATTTCGCCTGCAAGTATGGTCTGTGTATAGTATGCATGCCTGGGGCCCAAGGAGGTCAAAAGAGGGTGTCAGATTCCCTGGAGCTTGAGTTACATGTGGTTGTGAGCCACCATGTGGGTTCTGGAAACTGAACTCAGGTCCTCTAGAAAAGAAGCAAATGTTCTTCACTGCTGAGCTAACTCTCCAGCCCGGTTCATACATTCTTGATGCTAGAAGAATTGTAAGTTGGGAATTTTGCATGTGATTACTACACCAATGGTGTCTCTAAGAACTAAAGAAAACATCTTTTCCTAAAAGTTTGGAAATAGCTGGGAAATTTGGAAATGCCTCTCCCTTTGACCTAGCAGGTCTGTTTCTAGGTCTGAGGAACTCTCACCCATGCATACAAGATGACACACTTCTTGACTCACAGGATGTATAATCTAGAAACTGGAAAATGGAGCAAGATGTCATCACTTAAGACCCTGAGTCCATTTGTACCTGTGGCACCTTGTTGCAATTGTCAAATGGATCGAATTAGTGCACCTGTGGCATGAACGAGGCAACCTTAGGGTGTATCCGTGAAGGCTTTGTCAGAGAGGATTGATGAATGGGAAAAACTAGCCTGAATGTAGAAGGCACCATCTGACCATTTGGGGGCCCGGACAGACTAGAGAGGGGAAGCAAAGAAAGCGCTGAGTGTCCATGTTTCCCTTTACTCTGCTTCTCAGCCCACTGAGATGTGAACAAGCAGCCTGATATTCCTGCTGCCCAGCTCCAAACTGAACCCAGGGCGTGCTAACCCACGTTGATGGATTGTACCCTCAAAGCCTGGGCCAAACAAGCCATCCTTTATGTCGATTCTCATCAGGTCTTAGTCACAGCTACAGGAAAGTCCCTAATACAGTGCCTAAAACGTGACCTACTTTCCAGAAGCCCAGAGCCCTATACAGATAAAACTATGTCTTAAATCTGTTTGAGATGATTTTGCTGTCATTTGTAACTTTACTGAGTCTGGCCTGTTAGATCTAGACATTATCGTCGCATTAATCTAAATCCACACCCTTTCCTTTCCCTTCCCCTTCCCCTTCCCCTTTCCCTTTCCCTTTCCTTTTTCCTTTCCTTTCCTTCCTTCCCTCCCTTCCTTCCTTCCTTTCTCTCTTCCTTTTCAGCTCCAGGCTTCAAAACCTGGGCTGGCCTCTACACCAAGCTATGCTCCCAGGCCTCCCAGTTTGTCTGTCTGTTTGTTAAGGAAAAGGACACAGCCATTGAGCCGAGCCTATGTGTTTGTACTCTAGGCCCTAGAGGCCAATTAAACCACAGCATCCAACACTTCTGACCCGTGGACGAAGCATTTCATGTAAGTTGGTGGATCAAAGCACACAACTCGGCAAGTGAAAGAAATTAAATCAAATACTTAAGATAGAAGTATTTTATGTACATACTAAGGCTCACACTCATGCTAATCAGCTTTAAGTGAAATTTTTTCCTTTTTTTTTTTTTGTTTGCTTGTTTTGTTTTTCGAGACAGAGTTTCTCTCTGTAGCTTTAGAACCTGTCCTGGATCTCGCTCTACAGCCCAGGCTGGCCTCAAACTCACAGAGATCCGCCTGGCTCTGCCTCCTGAGTGCTGGGATTAAAGCCATGCACCGCCACCGCCCAGCTCCTTTTTTTTTTTTTTTTAAAGAGAAGAAATATTTCAATTTTACCAAAAAGAGATGTCATTTTCCCTACTATCCAGGTTTAATAGAAATATCACATTTTCATACTTTTGCTTTTTATTTACTTTTAACTATAGTGAGAGAGAGAGAGAGAGACAGACAGACAGACAAACAGACAGAGAGAATCCATTATGTGAATACCTGAGATCAAAATCAGGTCATCATGATGACAGCAAGTACTTATCCCCACCGAGTCATCTCACTGGCCCCACAGTTTTTCACACTTTTAGAAAGAAATGAGGCGCCAGGCTGTGGTGGCGCACGCCTTTAATCCCAGCACTCGGGAGGCAGAGCCAGGTGGATCTCTGTGAGTTTGAGGCCAGCCTGGTCTACATAGCGAGATCCAGGACAGACACCAACACTACCAGAGAAAGCCTGTCTCGGAAAAAAAAAAAAAAAAAAAAAAAAAAAAAAAAAAAAGAAAGAAAAAGAAAAAGAAAGAAAGAAATGAGGCATTTGGACTGGAGTGCTGGCTGCTCTCACAGAGGATCCAGGTTCAATTCTCAATCCACATGGTGGCTCACAACTTCTGTAATTCCAGTTCCAGGTGATCCAATGTCCTCTTCTGGCCTCTGCTGGCACCAGGCACACATGTAGTGCGCAGACATGCATGCAGGCAGACACTCATGCACATTAAATTAAATTAATTTAAAAAGAACCCATACTTGTACATGACATTGAAGTCTTGGTTACCTTCCTTTTTTCCTTCTTCATTCCCCATATTAACTGTTATTCTGAAGTTAGAGTATGGCATGTCTTGCTTGTTTTTAAACTTCTATTATATATAATATTTACATAGATATATACACATAAACATAAACATACATGTATATGCAAACTCAAAAATAAGGGTTTCTCTGTGTAGCCCTGGCTGTCCTGGAACTCACTCTGTAGACCAGGCTGGTCATGAACTCAGAGATCCACTTCCTCTTTTTCTTTCTTTCTTTTTCTTTCTTCCTTCCTTCCTGTCTTTCTTTCTTTCTTTCTTTCTTTCTTTCCTTCTTCCTTCCTTCCTTCCTTCCTCCTCCTTCCTTCCTTCTCTCTCTCTCTCTCTCTCTCTCTCTCTCTCTCTCTCTCTCTCTTTTTCTTTCTTTCGAAGCAAAGAATCATGTAGCTCAAGGTAACATCCAGGTTGGTTATACTTATCTAAAAATAACTTTGAAATTTTTTAAGATTTATTTATTTTATGTGTATGAATGCTTTGCTTGCATGTGTGTAGGACCACCTATGTGCATGGTGCCCCAAAAGGTCAGAAGACGGCATCAGATCCCCTGGACCCGGAGTTACAAACGGCTATGATCCTCCAAATGGGTGCTGGGAACTGAACCTAGGTCCTCTGCAAGAGCAACAAATGCTCTTAACCACTGAGCCATCTTCGAAGCCCCACTTTGAACTTCTTTGTGTGTATGTGGGGGGTACACACCCAGCACATGCTCTTGGGAGGTGCACAGAGCACCTTAAAAATGTTCCCCTCTTCCTGCTCTATTATTTTGAGAAAGGGTTCTTCCCTGACTGATTGCTACCCTGGCTGCCCAGCAAGCCCCAGGAATCCACCTGCCTCTGCCTCCCAGCACCAGGAACACAAATGTGCAGGGCTGCGCCAACTTTACCCACGGGATCTGGGGATCTGGACTCGGTCCTCGTATTCAAGCACCAAGCACTTTCCCCATTGAGCGACCACCCCAGGCCCTATTATTTATCTATTCAGTGAAAAGTTAAAAAGCTTCCCTTCCTGCTATTTAACAGTGCAGCATTACGGACTCTGCTCACCCCACCATGAAGCACGATACCGGAACTTATTCCTCCTCATCGCTAACCTCTCCCTTCTCCATCCTGCTCTCCTCTTTTGATTCCCGTGAATGTCATTCTACTCCCTTCTCCTATGAGATCGATTGTTTTAGATCCCACCAATGGGTGACATCATATGCTATTTGTCTTTCTGTGTCTGGATCATTTCATCTATGCATGGTAAGTCAAAGGTTAACTGGAGCTCCCCAAACTCATTTGACCGTTAAACAGCTTTTCCATTGATTCATGTTCAGCTATTGACATCTATTGAGAGCTGAGTATGGTGTCACTTGCCTGTGATCCCACTGGAAAGGAGAGGCAGGAAGATCAGGGATTAAGTCTAACTGCGACTACATTGCAATTGTGAGATCAGCTTGGGCAACATCAGTCTCGGTCTGCCATGGCCATTCTTGGTTGTCAACTTGATGACATTTGGAAGTAACTAAAACCTAAGCAGCTGTGCAAACTTCTGAGATATTTTTTCTTGGTTGACTTATTTGAGGTAGGAGACTCTCTCTAAATCTGGATCATCTGAGGTCAGAAGGTTCACCCCACATCTGGGCCACACCTTTGGTGGCAGCCTACATAAAAGGAAGCAGAAGAAGGGAGCCTGTGCTTCTCCGTCTACATGTCCTCACTCTCACTGACAAGTTCATCTAACCTATTACTGAGTCAATCCTTTGCTCTGCTAGAACTTCCTTCTTCCTGATTCCAACATGGACTGAGAACTGGCAGCTCTCTAGGACCTTACTTACCAGGACTCCAGCACCAGATTGGGACTGCTGAGACATCCAGCCTCATGGACTGAAAAAGTACCAGATCCTTGGCCTTTCCGTCAGGAGACAGCCATCGTTGGACTACGCAGACCACAGTCTATAAGCCACACTAATGAATCCCGTGTGTGTGTGTGTGTGTGTGTGTGTGTGTGTGTGTGTGTGTGTGTATGTGTGTGCATTTTTGCTTACTTATTAGTAAGAACCCTGACTATTACACCACCTGAGAAACAAAGAAGACCGACAAGATGGCTCAGTTCACAAAATTGCTGATGACCTGAGATCAGTCCTCAAACCCCACATGATGGAAGGAGAGAGTTGACGTTCACAACTCTGTTGTCCTCTGACTTCCACATGCATATGCACAATAACTGATTAATTAATTTTAAAATCAAACAAGTCAAATAAAAGAATAATTGTTAAGGACATAATGACAGCACAGTTGCTCTTAGTTTCTTTGTGCTTACAACATGCCAGCCCCCCAGGAAAGGCACTTAGTTATCTTACTTCACTTTCACAGTGAGTGAGAGAGACCGAAAGATAAAGACAGACAGACAGGCATACAGAAACACACACACACACACACACACACACACACACACACACACACACACACACACAGATCTGCATCGTAAATACAACAAAAGCAGGCTCAAAGGGGCCAGGCTTGTGACTCAAGGTCACATAAGCAGTTAGAACCAGAATCCTACCACCCGGTCCCAGGGTCTCAGTGGGAGGGAGGGAGGCACAGAAAGAGTTCCTAGTGTTCATATCATCGTGATCTCTCACTTAATCTCATCCCGTGTGTGAGATTCACACGTACTATTCTCATTTCGTGTGAGCCACCACACTTGACCGATCTTCCAGTAGAAAGCAGTGGGGTAGTGACAGAACACTACACATCTAAGCACCACTGTCCATCACTATCCATCCATCTCACTGTGTAGCTCTGGCTGTCCTGGAACTCACGATGTAGACCAGGTTAGCCTTAACTCACAGAGATCCACCTGCCTCTGCCTCCCAGGAGCTGAGATTAATGGCAGGTGCCACCATTCCCTGTACTAAATAGATGGTGGAAGAGCCCTCGTCACCCTAGTGAGACTCTCCCACCCTGCCAAAGGAGCTAGAATCCTCTCATGAGCTTCAGATCATGTGGCCATGAATCATGGCCAGGATGTCAAGTCCATTGTGTCTTTTAATCCCAAGAAATAGAATATATGTTTACCTGCACGTGTTCATAGTCTTACGTACCGAGTTGTAGTTCCTGCTCAAAGACAATTGGCATACGAAAAATTCAAAATGAGGCAGTTCCTGGAATTAGATAGGGGTCCCCTTACAGTCTGTGGTGTCATTCCTTGAGTTGATCAAGCTGGGCAAGAGCAGGTGTGAATGGGTAAAACGACCCCGAATCAGCCACGTGGGGGAAGTGACAATGAGTGTGTGTGACGTGGAAACCTTTCTACTTTTGTAGCCATCTGAGTGAGAGAAGTTTGGGTTTCCAAGGCTGCTGACAGGTTTATTTTAATGAAATTGAATAACTGGAGTTTTCCACTGGGCCAGAATCCTTGATTCACTTCGTTACTCAGAGGATTAAAAGAAAATCTGATCTGATGCTTTATGAAGTTTTCTCTTCCCAGGACCCAGAGAGGGAACAACAGGGAACATGTGACTCTGGAGAGTCCCCGTTTCCGCTGTGCCTGAGGGTGGCCTAGACAAGGTCATTGCTAAGAGCTTAAAGTTAGCCTCTATTGTTCCAGAAGCATTGGGTTTTAACACTGTGGGAAGAAACCTTAGAAATCACTGGATCTCACTCCTTTAACAGGTGGACAGATTAGGGCACAATTTCAGCAGGAAATGATGAAATTAAAGTTACATGTACGCCATGACAAGCAATCTTCTTGAGAGAAGCTGGGTGGGAGCTTAAAGAGCAGAGGTGGTCACCGAGACATTGTTTTTGATAGGAACGTTTCAAAAAGCCCATTGGAATAATCACAGGAGGACGGTTAATTAAAGCATGAATCAACTGGGCAGTGGTGGCGCACACCTTTAATCCCAGCACTCTGGAGGCAGAGAGGCGGATCTCTGTGAGTTCGAGGCCAGCCTGGGCTACCAAGTGAGTCCCAGGAAAGGCACAAAGCTATACAGAGAAACCCTGTCTCGAAAAACCAAAAAAAAAAAAAAAAAAAAAAAAAAGCATGAAAGCAACCATGCAGAATACCTCTATATAGTAGACAAAAATGAAAACCAGGTTGCAGAGTCTATGTATGTATATGAAAACTTCCGGTATTGTTTTTATATGGGTCAGTACATGGGGTATGATATTGAATGGAAAATTCTTCTAAAAAGTTTACATTGCTCTTACATGTACTCACTACTAGCCACTGGCTATTACAGTATGCTAACTGCACTCTCTCTCTTTCTCTCTCTCTCTCTCTCTGTGTGTGTGTGTGTGTGTGTGTGTGTGTGTGTGTGTGTGTGTGTATGGACAGACTGGGCAAGTGTAATTTCTCAGTTCTATTCCAAATAAATGCCTTTCCTATGGCAGATGCTGGGAGAAACCAGCAGTCAGTGTTGACAGTGTTGAACCTGTCCTCATAAGCCTCAAGATCCTCAACAGAATTTCTCACACTGTAGACATTCTGTGTCCCTTTTTTTGCACTCACTATTCATTTATTTATTGTATGTTGATATGCATGTGCGTGTCCATGAGTATGCTCATGCCATAGTACTAGAGTTGAGGTCAGAGGACAACTGTGGGAGTTAGTTTTCTTTTCCACCATGTGGATCCCAGGGATCAAGTTCAAATTGATGAGTTTGGCTGCTAGTTGCTAGTGCCTTTATCTACTGAGCCATCCATCTCTCCAGCACTCAAAACTATGGATGTTATTTTATTTTATTTTATTTATTTATTTCTGTGTTTTGAGACAGGGTTTCTCTGTATAACAGCCCTGGCTATCCTGAGACTTACTTTGTACAGCAGACTGGTCTCAGACTCAGAGATTCACCTGCCTCTGCCTCCTAAATGCTGGTATTAGAGGCATGCACCACCACACCTGGCCTATTTTATTATTATTATTATTATTATTATTATTATTATTATTATTTTCTTTTTTCATAGCTGAGGACCGAACCCAGGGCCTTAGCAAGTGCTCTACCGCTGAGCTAAATTCCCAGCCTCTATTCTATTATTTTTAATTGTGTGTTGTAGTGTGTGTGTGTATGTGTGTGTGTGTACACTAGCACAGGTGCCCACAGAAAAAGATGTAGGATCCCCAGGAGCTGTAGTTACAGATGGTTGTGAGCCACCAAATATGGGTGCTGGGAACTGAACCTGGGTGCTCTGTAGGAGCAGTGCATGCTAAGCTCTGAGCCATCTCCCCAGCTCTGACTATGGACATTTTGGATGGACAGCTTTGTTGTGAAATGTCCTGTGTACTGTAGGCCTTTGAGCAGCACCTCTGATCTCTACACACTACGTGCCAACGCCACCCCCCTCACTCTACTGTGACAACCCAAAACTGTGTTCACACAGGGCTAGAGATTCCCAGAAGCACAAAACTGGCCTCACTGAGAACCACCAGGAATGACAGACATTAATGAAATGATAGTAAGTATTTCAAAAGAGACAAATACTCTCCCCTGTAATTGAAACATGAAGGTTATTTGAAAACACATACAGGGACCTCACATGATTGTTCTATGGCAGATGAGGAATGCTTCCCTGAGGATGAGACAACATAATCTCTTTTAGCCAAACCCGGGCAGAACCTGCCTGCCACCGACAGAATTCTGAATAAACAGGTCCAGGTCAACAGTCCCGGGGAAAGGAAGTCAGATGTCAGGTTCCTTTTGGGAAACAAAGGTGGGCTGAGGGGGATGTTGCTTGTGCAGTTTTGGTGCTGGAGACTGAACCCAAGACCTCACATACACTAAGGTCATGACCTCGCTGTGCCGCAGCCCCAACCACGGTAGACTGGGTTTTGCAGGGTAATTACCCATTTCAGACCCTGCTATCTAAAGCTCACTCAAGTGGCACAGCTTGGGCAAGGTGCCATGAACTTCAGACTAAAACAGCCAGTTAAACTCAGAACCCAGCCTCAGATCCTATCTTCTGCCACAGAGGTCTCTAGGTCATAAGTAACAGAGGACAAGAATGAGGACCTGCCACTTGTCATTTCTTAAAGAATTTGGATAAAACCCTCCCCCTGCCTCCCTCTAAGCCTGTAACACAGATAAATGCTAGCAGGGAGGAATGGAAAAGACCTTCAAGATCCCCAAATACCTCCATCCCCAGTGGCCACGGTAGCCAGGAGTTCCCAGTTGTAAGGTGTGGTTAGATTTTTAGCTGTTCCTTTCCTTAATGAGGCCAATGGGGACTTGTTGGTGCTATGGTATCAATTTTAATATTTTGAGAATTCTGTTTTTAAAGTCACCTTTGCACACTAGCTTATCGTCCTCACCTTTTCCTCTCTGAAAAACAGTGGGACCGGGCTGTGAGAGAGACCTCCTGCCCTGGCCACTGGTTGTTATTGTTTCGTTGTTTGAGACAGGGTCTCGTGTAGAAGATCATGACTTTCATTCTCTAATGCTTCTGCCTCCACATCTCCAACACTAGGATACAGGCATGAGCCGCTGTGCCCGGCTTACCCGTTTATTTTATTTATTTATTTTTTTTGGTTTTTCGAGACAGGGTTTCTCTGTGTAGCTTTGCGCCTTTTCCTGGAACTCACTTGGTAGCCCAGGCTGGCCTCGAACTCACAGAGATCCGCCTGGCTCTGCCTCCCGAGTGCTGGGATTAAAGGCGTGCGCCACCACCGCCCAGCCCTCTTCTGGTTTCTAAGTTTACCTGTACACATCTCACACATCCACACACATTTCACACACACATATACACACACACAGCTCACACACACATACACATCTCTCTCACACACACACACATCTCACACACACACATCTCACACACACTTTTTTTTTTTTTAAAGGGAGGATATATTGGGACAGCTCTCTCTCTATAGCACTGGCTGGCCTAGAACTCTCTATGTAGACCAAGCTGGCCTCCAACTCAAGAGATTCTCCTGCCTCTACCTCTTCAGTGCTGGGATTAAAGGAGTGTGCCATCATACCTAGCTTAAATTTTAAAAAAAAAATTAGAGGAGTTAAAATCTCTCCTTTCTGGTGAGTGGAGAGATGGCTTAGCAGTTAAGAGCACTGGTTGTTCTTCCAGAGGTCCTGAGTTCGATTCCCAGCATCCGCATGGAGGCTCACAACCATCTATAGTGGGATCTGATGCCCTCTTCTGGTGTGCAGTTGTACTTGAAGACAAAACACCCATATATACAAAATAAATAAACAAATACATAAACCTTACCCCCCCCCAAAAAATCTACTTTCTGCTTTGCTATTCCGCCCCTAAATTCAAACCTCATTTAATAGCTGTGTGTCTTTTTCTAGAATCTATGTTTATTCAAACATACCAAGTTTTAAAATACTGTGTCTTGGGCCAACAAGAAGGCTCAGTGGGTAAAGGTAAAGAAAGGTGCTTGCTGCCGAGTCTGATGGACCTGTGTTTGATCCCAGAGACCCAAGGGTGGGAGGAGAGAACTGACTCCTGCAAGTTCTTCTCTGTCTGACCTTCAGAGCCATACATGCCATGACACAGGTATGCCCGCACACATACACACAAATAAGTACATAAGTAAATATAATAAAAAAATCTAAAGCATATTGTGCCTCATTAAACCCTTCCAACAATGGTATGAAAACGGCATTACAACCAAATGTGGAAACTGAGTCTCAGAGAGGTTTCCCGGAGAGTAAGCAGTCCAAAAATCACAGTTAGGAAACAGTAAGTCCGCGCTGTTCCCAGGATGCCCCAGGCTTAGGAGGCAGGAGAGGAGAGGCTGGCAAGTGCTCTCTGTGCTCTACATATTAGATACTTGCGGAGGGCTGTGTCTGGGGTGGGGAGTGGGAATGGGGGGCTCCTTTACTTGGCACAAGGCTCCCACAGACTAGCATCAGCCTTCCTATTTCCCTCTATTCTCTGCCAAGAGGAAAGCGGTGCAGGCAGTGACCACGATTGCTTAGAAAATAATAAATGTTGTCCCACATGTGTTTTATGTTGCCATTGGCATCGGATGGGAGGGATATATTCTGTAGATATCAGGAAACCCAGGGGTGTGCCGCGCGGCACACGTAGAGGTCAGAGGACAACTTGCAGGAGTCAGTTCTCTCCTTCTATTACGTGGGTTCCCGGGATTGGGCTCAAGTCATCAGACTTGGTGGCAAGCGCCTTCACCTGCTGAGCCATCCTTCCGTCCCTGGTATTTTGTCCAATATTATAGCAAGCCCATATGACGGGCACACATACCGAGTCCTCCGAATTCAGCCAATAGAAAATTCATAAAATACACTCAGACCTCTTCTCAAAGCCATGTGACCCACTTGCCGGGAATGGAATTTTCACACCTTAAACGGTGGAAGTGAATTTTTGGGGAAGGGTGCTACGTGAATCATGAACCTAGTTACTACTCATAGGGCTTTGAATAGGAGGAAATGGGAACAATATTTTCACCTCCGGCGGGTTGGCAGTTCAGAATATTGGGCCCCGTTGTGACCTTCTCAACTGAACTACGCCCCCTCCCCCGCCCCAGACAAAAACAAACAGACAAAAAAATCTCAACAAAACCCCCGCCTCCAGTTCCACCGGTAGAGTAGTGCCCTGGATACGTGTGCTTTCCCGTGGAGGAGAGGAAACCCACACTATTAACCTATGCGGGAGCCGCGCTCTACATCACGACTTCTGTGTGCTCTTCTTTGACCTTCACATTGCTGAGGGATGCGCTCATCCCCATCTTCCAGTCCAGGAAACTGAGCCCCCAAAAGAGGGCTGCTGCACCCAAATGCCACAAACCGGTTGAGAAATGATTATCAATTCAGATCCGATGCATTTGACTTTACAGCTGCTTTACAGAAGCTGTGCAAACAAACCATTTATTTTAATGTTAAAAAACAAAACAAAAACCCAACCTCCACCAAGCCATTCCATAGCATGTGCTATCCATGCACATAGTGGTTCATAGTCTGAGACCAGCTGGTAAAACAGATCAAGGTCGTTCCCAGGATACACATTAGTTCTGGACACAGGTTTCTAAGCTCAAAGAGGATGAACTAAAATGACATGTCCAAGTACAGCTTCCATTTTTTTGTGTGTTGGTTTCTGGTTGTGTTTTGGTTTTTTTTGCTTGTTTGTTGAGACGGTGTCTCAAGTAGTCCAGGCTGGCCTCAAACTGCCTATATAGCCAAGGATGTCCTTGAACTTCTGATCTTGCCTCCACCTCTGATAAGATGGGATTACAATTATGAGAGGCCAGACCTGGCTCAGAGCCCACATTTTAAGCTTGATAACATGTGTTTCATTCACAACTAAGCTTCTCAAATATTTGCCCCATTCGTTCTTTCGTAAAAATTGTAATGTCAACTAAAGTAAAATTTAAGGTTTCTGTTCTCAGAGTTTGATTATGAAGAATTTCATACACAGTCAAGATGAAGGAACTCTGTGGGGTAAACTCACATACACCCACCCTCTGAGTCCCCTACTGCTAATTCACCACACTGGGGCCAAGGAGATGGCTCAGTGGGTAAAATCCCTTGTAGCATAAGCCTGACATCCTGAGTTCCCTACCCCTCAAAACCAGATGTGGAGCACACTGCAAAATATTGTCCTCTAACACACACACACACACACACACACACACACACACACACACACACACACACACTTTATTGCATTGCTTAAATATTTTTTAATTATTTGTTTATTACTATTATTGTTTATGTGGTGTGGTGGAGGTGGGCTTGCACCACAGTGTGTGTTTGAAGGTCAGAAGACAACTTCATAGAGCCAGTTCTCTTCCACCTTGATGTGGGTTCTGGACTGCACACCTTCATACGCTGAGCCATCTCTCCAGGCCGGCTTCAATCTTTTTATTGTTTTCTAATATGTGCCAGGAATCTTCTCGGTTAATCTCACTTAATCCTTCAAAACTCCTCTTTGAAGTCGGTAGCGTCGTCACCCCATTTAAAGGGGACGAAACTGAAGACTAAAAGACTGGGATGAGAGACAAGTGTCTGCAAAGCCACCGCTCCAGAAGGTCACCCTAAGCCAAATTCAGTGGAATCTGACCAGTTCTGTTTATGTTGGCGGTTTCTTTTCTGAATCCGAGGAGTTTCCAGGTGTAAAATTCAGTTTAAAAAGGCTTCGGGTTGAGCAAGAAAGAATTTGTTCTTTCTGATTCCAAAGATAGATCTTCATCTGGGAGAAAGAAAAAGCCCAAGGAGGAGAGAGAGAGAGAGAGAGAGTAATGTTCATTGTATTGATATTAAAATGAAAGCTAGGCATGATAGCTCATGCCTGTAATTCCAGCACTCAAGAGGCTGAGGCAGGAGGATTTGGGGGAGTTCTAGGCCAGTCAGGGTCTCACAGAAAGACCTTGTGCCAAAACAAAAAAACAAACAAACAAAAAACTCAGCAGGGCTGGAGAGATGGCTCAGTGGTTCAAACTACCGGCTTCTCTTCCAGAGGACTCAGGTTCCATTCCCAGCACCCCATGGCAGCTGTAACTCCAGGCTCAGGAGATCTACGTACAGACATACATGCAGGCAAAACACCCAAACACACAAAATCAAAATAAAGGTTAAATTTTTAAAAAACAAACAAACAAATGTTAAAAACGTGAGTAAGTTGGGAACAATGTAAATGCATAAAATTTGACAAGTAATAGATGGTATATGATGTAAATTTCAAAATTATCTTTCCTTTGCCTCAGAAATATTTGTCAACCTAGCATAGGGAATATATGTGCAGTCTAAGATAATATAATAAATACTTAGGAATGTGTTACTAAGACTTTATCTAATTCTGCTTGGTGTAAGAAAATAATAGATTAGCTAAAGGAATCAACTCCAAGAGAAAAGCAGGCGACTTCACTACATTTTATTTATTGTATGTGTGTATGTGCGTGGGCACACACATGTCACAGTATGGAGATCAGAGGACAGCTTTTGGGAGTCTGTTCCCTCCTTTCACTATGTGGGTTCAGGTGGAATTCAGGCTGTCAGCATTCATGGCAGATGTTTTCACCCGGTGAGCATCTTGTTGGCCCAAGAAAAGGATCTTTGAGAGTATCACTGCTTGAGCCATGTGCTCTGCACATTTGGTGCGTTCTTGAAAAGCCTAATATAAAACCCCCACCCCAAATCACCAGGTGTGATAGCACATGCCTATAATCCTATCACTTGAGAGGCAGAGGCAAGAGGGTCAGGAGTTCAAGGCCAGCCCCAGCTATGGAACAAGTTTAAAGCTAGCCTGGGCTATATCTTGCCTCAAAAAAAAAAAAAAAAAAAAAAAAAAAAAAAAAAAAAGAAAGAAAGAAAGAAAGAAAGAAAGAAAGAAAGAAAGAAAGAAAAAGAAGCAAACTAAACAACAAAAATCACCAGTGCCCACACTTACTGAGTGCCTACTGTATATAGACACTGGAGACTTGATGGTGGAGGGAATGGATTCCTAACTGTGGGCAGTGCATTCCGTATGGGAAGGGATTGCCTGGTCTCTTCCCTGGCTAGCATTAAATAACTAGTTTAGAAAAGACCAGGTCCCAGCATTTAGCAAGCCAAGGTAGGAGGTTACTATAAATACAGGGCCAACCTGAGCTACACACATATCAAGAACTTGGCCAGCCAGGGGTATACAGCAAAACCCACCTCAAGCAACATACAAGAAAGCATCCCATAGCTGGATGGTGGTGGTGCACTCCTTTAATCCCAGCACTCAGGAGGCAGAGGCAGGCAAATCTCTGTGAGTTTGAGGCCAGCCTGGTCTACAGAGTGAGTTCCAAGACAGCCAGGGCTGTTACACAGAGAGATCCTGTTTTGAAAATCCAAAAAAAAAAAAAAAAAAAGAAAGCATCCCTGGTATCTTCTACTTAAAACAGTGGTTCCCAGCTAGAGGAGGTGCTCACCATGCATAACATTTGGCAATACCTGCAGTTTTGAATGCCAAAGATGCTATTGGCATCTGGTAGATAGAGGTCAAGGATGCTGATAAATATCCTCCAAAGCATAGAACAACAAGAAATTATCTGGCTTGAATACTAAGAGTGCTGGTCCTGAGCAATCTTGCCATTAGACTCATGGGACTCTTTCTTGGAAGTCTGAAAGAAGCAACCTGGAAAGGAAACCATGTCTAAGGAGGTGGCTGCAGCCCGGAGGTAGCATGCTGCAGAGAGGGGAGGGCTTATCTGCATGATTACGGATGTTGTTAGGCAAAATTATGGAGAAAGAAAAGTCCCAATTTCCTGAGGCTCCTACTGCAAAAGTTAATTTGTAAATTGTTTCCTTGGCATATCTTGGCTCCTCTCCCTGCCTCCCTACAGAAGGAGACCATATGGTAAAAATGAAAGACTCTGGGGCTAAAATCAGATCTGGGCCGAGTCCCAGCTTTGCAGGAATTAATTTTTTTTTTCCTTTGAGACAGGGTCTCATGTATCCCAGGCTGGCCTCGAACTCACTGTGTAGCCAGGATGACCTTGATTTTCTGATTCTCCTGCTTCTGCCTCCCAGTGCTGAGATTACAGGCCCGCATGGCCGCACCTGGTTTTATGCAGTGCTGGCAATCGAACCCAGGGCTTTGTGCATGCTAGGCTACCAATTGAACTACATCCCTAGTCCAAGAATCCAAAGTCTTTCTCCTTACCTAGAGCTTCCATTCCCACATCTGAGGAACAGGGAATGGAGGGAAATGCTCTGCTCTGTCCCGGAGAGGGGAACAGGCATTTGAAATACACTCAGCTCTCTGTAGAGGCTCAAGTTTGACTCTGACGTGATCATTGATGTTTGTACGTTCACAATGTGCCATGAAATGAAAAGAATAGTTATAAAGAAGTATGTATTATGTGTGGCCAATTCTTGTTCAATATGAGTATCTGCTGGGAAAGTAGTCCAAACTAATTACATGAAATGGTTAGCATGCTATTGTTCTTGAGAAGGGAAATACCCCAAATACAACCCATCAGAAACCAAATATATTACTTTTGAAATCAGAGAGTATATACATGTTACTGTAGAGCTTTTTTCTTCAGGGTGGGGGGGGGCAGCAGGGATAGCAACATCCCATGTAGCCCAGGTTGGCCTAGAACTAACTCTGGAGCTAAGGATGACCTTTATCTCCTGCCTCCTGTCCCTCCTGCCTCCACTTCCCCAGGGCTGGAGTCAGTGGCGTACACAATCACATCTGATACCACTGTTGCCCTTGGAAGCTGTCAACCCCAAAGGGAACATCATGACACATTCCCTAGGGTGTAACTCAAGCAAAAGCTAAAGGAAGATAGGAAATGAAATGACTTGCACCATCTGCTGGCCTACCACCAGCCCATGTTACCACCGAGCACTTGACATGTGCCTAGTCTTATGCCTGAGATATATGAATAGGGATATTTTTTACTGATTGATTGTGGTAAGGTGAAAATCTCTGGGATATGTTGACCTAAGAAGATATACTAAGTGCAATTCATGTGCTTCCGTTGCTTTTCTTCTCTTTGTTGTTTTGTTTTGTTTTGAGACAAGGCCTCATTATGTAACTCTGGCTAGACTGGAACTCAAAGTTGACCTTGAACTCACAGATCTGCCTGCCTCTGCCTCTCAAACATTGGGACTGGCTTGTGTGCCACCGTGACTGGCTAGTTTTCATTTTCTTTAATAACGAGGCTGTTGTGAAACACCTCCAATTACATGTGTGGCTCACATCTGTTATTTTGTTCTATATATATATAGTGTGTCATATAGCCCAGGCTAGCCTTGAACTCACTATATATCCAAAAATGACCTTGAACTCCCACTTCCCCTCCCATCCCGTCTCTACTTCTCAAGTTTATGTCTTTTGAATAGTATTTATACAGATAATATAAACTTGGCTGAGATGAAAAGCAAATGAGAAAAAAAATTGAGTGGAAAAATACCAAGGCGAGCTGTATGATTGAGTCTAGATAGGAGAGTTATGGGTGGGTTTTTCAGCTCTTGACACTCTTCTGTGCCTTCCTAAGGTCCTGTGAGGTACAGATATCCATGTGATAATCTAGAAAAGGGCAAAAGGGTTCCAGGATCTCTTCCCTACCCCAGTCAAAAGCTATCCTTTCTTCTAACAATTGGATCTCAGGTGACTGTTCTTTTCTGAATTCAAATTTGAGGTTCCACCTAACTGAGCTCTCCTTTGAAGCTGGGTATGGAGGGCACAGTGTGATGCCCCACCCTCCCCTTGAGTGGCAGGGGTATGTTCTCCACAGAAAGGGAACCTAAGGTGTGTGTGAGGCATGTGAGGAGCAGCTCTGGCTCCGAGCTTCCCTGGGCAAGGAAATGAGTCACTAATGAGTCAGCCCCACCGCCCGGCGCTCTCTCATTCTTGGTATTGTTCCATGTGGCTGCTCCTCTCTGTCACCTTTCTCCCCTGAACCACATGTGTGGCCTTGAGGTGGCCCCTGAACACTTTACGGAGAAAGGCTCCTCAGGGCTGATCATGTAAAGTCCATCGATCACGGTGCCACCTCAGATTATTCATATGTCTACTTTCAGACTCCCATTAGTCATTCCACACGGGGTTCATCAGCCAACCTTTTTCACAGAGGGGAAAACACACTCCCAGAGGCCACACACTCGGCCCAGAGCTCACAGTGGAGGAGAAGCTGAGACTTAAATTCAGGCCTGCCTCCAAAGCCTGAGCCTCAGACACCACTGTATTGCCTGCTTTGTGTTTCGTGGAGCTCTCACCCAGGTCTGCCTCAGAACAAATTGGAAGAAATGAACTCTGTCTTCCATGTGCCCGCCACCTTCTATTCATCTGGCCAGGGTCCTCACCTGGTCTTCTTGATCTCTCTCAAAATATGTTTCTGAGACAGTCTCTGAGACTTCCGCCTGGGGCTAGGAGTGTAGTTCATCAGCAGAACATTTGCCTGGCATATGGAAGACTACCAGACACTTGCACTAAAGTGTAATTGAGGTCCATCTTAACTCCTTGGAGGCCTGCAGGTGAGGTCTTTCCAACTGTACGGTGACAGGCTAAAAGGAATTTCCACCACTGAGAAACAATTAAGGGGAAAAGTGCGTCCTCGCTCCTGCTCCCTCCAGAACCAGGCCACCAGCCACTCTTGGCCTTCTCCCCCGGAGCCCAGACTTGCTTTCCATTTATTAGCGAAAGTGGGTGGAGCCAGGAGCGAGTAAGCAGATGCTCATGTGATGTGACTGACCCAGAGGGCCACCCCCTCACAGATGCCACCAGCCTGGAGTCACACCTGGGGATGAAACATCCCCCTTCATTTTAAAGCTGATTTATTTTTTGATACTACAATGTTCTATACATAATACAGTCACATGAGTCAAAAGTGACATACAGTATACACATACACTAACTGGAAATTAGTTCCCACCAAGTTTTTTCTACCCAATTCCTACTCCAACTCCAGTCCCCACTTTTTTTTTTTGAGACAGAACTTCTCTGTAGACCAGGCTGTCCTGGAACTCACAGAGATCCATCTGCCTCTGTCTCCTGAGTACTGGGATTAAAGGTGTGCCACCGCCTGGCCAGTCTCCCCACTCTTATGTATATTTCCAGTTTCTGTGTGTGTGTGTGTATGTGTGTGTGTGTGTGTGTGTATGTGTGTGTGTGTGTGTATGTGTGTGTGTGTGTGTGTATGTGTGTGTAAATAAACACACACATGTACCTACTGAAATTATTTTCTTTTGGATTTATTTTTTATTTTACATTATGTCTTATGCCTGTCTGTACAGGACCGTATGCGTGGGTATCTGCGGAGCCTGGCAGAGCCCATGAACCTGGAGGCACAGGTGGTTGTGAGCCGCCCAGTGGAGATGCTGAGAAGCAGGCTCCAGTCCACAAGAGGAGCAAGCTGTCTTAACCACTAAGGCACATGCCAGCCCCCACCACATTTCTTTTACAATCAAAGCTTTGGGCTGTTTTGTAAAGATTAAAATGCTGGTGTAAGAGCACATTATTAGTAACACCCCAGTGAAAAGGAATCTATACGGATTTCCGTTATACAAATACCTTTGTTTGTTTTTTTTTCCTTTTCCTTTATTTTTGTGTTTGTTTGAAATAGGGACTCACTTTGTAGCCTTGACTAGCCTGGAACTCACAAGGCAAACCTTTAATGTCAGTACTTAGTGCTGTGGGATGGTCTGTATGTCAAATGTGTTGCTGATTGGTCAATACATAAATCACTGATTGGCCTGTGGCCAGGCAGGAAGTATAGGCGGGACAAGGAGGAGAATAGAGCTGGAAAGTGGAAGGCTGAGTCAGAGAGACATTGCCAGCCGCCATGATGACAAATAGCATGTAAAGATGCCAGTAAGCCATGAGCCATGTGGCAAGGTATAGATTAATGGAAATGGATTAATTTAAGCTGTAAGAACAGTTAGCAAGAAGCCTGCCACGGCCATACAGTTTGTAAGCAATATAAGTCTCTGTGTTTACTTGGTTGGGTCTGACGGCTGTGGGACTGGTGGGTGTCAGAGATTTGTCCTGACTGTGGGCCAGGCAGGAAAACTCAAGCTACAACTTAGGGAGGCAGAGGCAGGTGGGTCTCTGTGAGTTTGAGGTCAGCCTGGTCTCTGTAGTGATTTCCAGGCCAGTCAGAGCTGCATAGTGAAACCCTGTCTAAAAAAAAAAAACAAAAAAACGAAAGTCCGCCATGGGGAGTAAGCTGGGAGCAGTGTTCTCCATGGCCTCCGCATCAGTTCCTACCTGCAGTCGGAGTCCTGCCTGTCTTCCCGCCCCGACGCGGGGGTGGGGTGGGGGGGGGCTGTGAACTATAAGGGAAACAAGCCCTTCCCACCCAAGCTGCTTCTGGGCAGTGCTTTATCGCAGGAATAGAAAAGCAAACGAGAGGGTTATGTGTATCTGTAATCCCAGCACTTGAAAGACTGACCTGGTCTCAACAAAACAATAAAACACACACACACACACACACACACACACACACACACACACACACGCACACGCACACGCACACGCACACGCGCGCATGTGCATGCGCACACGCACATCGTATGTGCTTGGTGCCCATGGAGCTCAGAAGAAAGTGTCAAATCCCCTGGAACTGGAGTTAAGGGTGGTCTTAAGCCACCACGTGAACACTGGAAACCACATCCAGGTCCTCTGAAAGAGCAGCAAGTGCTCTGAACTGCTGAGCCATCTCTCCAGGCCCTCTCTCTTTCTTTTTAGAGGATCTTGTGTATCCCAGGCTAACCTCACCCTTGACCTATAGCCAAAGATGACTATCTGCCTTTTCTTTTCAAGTGCTAGGATCCAGGTGTACACCACATCTGGATTTGTGTTGTGCTAGGGATGGGACTCAGGCCTTCAGACATGCTAGGAGAGCACTCTGCCTACAGTGCTACATCCTCAGCCCAAATTTTGGCTTTTGTTTTGAGATAATAGAATCTCACTCTGTAGCCCAGGCTGGCCTCAAATTCATTGCAATTCTTCTCCTTCAGCCTCCCAAGTGATGGGAGTACAGACATGAGTTACCAAACCAAGCGGATGATGTTCTTTAAACTGATAGTGGACAAACTGTAGCATATTCACTTACTGCAATACAACTCACCAAAACCCCAGGTCCTTGGGAGGCTGAGGAAGGAAGACCACACACTCAGGGCGTGCATGGGCTCTGAGAAAGGACACTTCCGATGTTTGTGTTTTATGCAGCCAAGAAGGACCTTCTGAGAAATAGAGTCACATCTGATTTGTTTGAACACACGAGCGTGGAATTGCTGGGCGCTAGACAGAGGGCCACCTTCATTTTACTTACCCATTTTCTGTCTTCACAATGGTCCCGGGACCTGCTTGTTAACCTCCTTCCTGGAAAGGAAAGAATTTCAAGGAAGAGCTTCAGTGGCTGGCTTTTCTACCGCACACGGCAGATGAGTGGCAGACATGGGACTCAAACTCAGATCCCCCTGGGAACGGCAACACGATGCTGACTTCTTGTCAGGATGTTCAAGTTCAAGGAGGCCAAAGACACTTATAAAGTCAGAGCTAAAGGAATTAATGAAATAAAAACTTTCCTTTCTGATTTTGGCTCCCTTCCAAGAATTCTGACTTGTGCTGGGAGGAAAGTCTAGAGGGGGCCCCTTTGGGGTGGCCCCTTCTGCGCCCTCCTACCGGCTTCCCCAAGGGGAATGTTTCCACATGTTTACAGCCGGTGTGACACGAGCTCTTAAAACTTTACAATCACTTAACATGCGTCATCTCATCAGAAGATGTCTTGGCTCAGGGCAGGCATGTCTCCCTACAAGCCACCCACAGAGCTGCCGACACCTGGCCAGCTGTGTGCAGAGGATGCTATCAGTGACCCTTATTCATTCACTTCATTCTCAGCATGTGCAGTGACAGCCTGGCAGTTCCAAACACCCTCCTGGCATGCCCAGATGGTCAGGGTGGTAGCCTGGAAAGGACAAGAGCCTAGAACTCCAATCCTTCCCCTCAGGGTCTGGGGTGGGGGCCATAATTGGAGAATTAGATGAGTGGACCACATAGAGTCTGAGACCCAGGAGTCAGGTAGGAAGTGTTGGACCCTTTCATACTCCCTTGTGAAAGAACGATGCTCTGCTGTCCAACAGGATGCTGGAGGTTAGAATACCACCAACATGCCGTGTCCAAAGAAGGTCACCTCCCGACTCTGCACCTTCAGTTTCTACACTCAGAAAACTGGACCATGTCCAAATGCATTGTGGGAATGTAATGATGAAAGTAATATTTCCTTCAGCTGAAAGAGGAGGGGGAAAGGGAAATAAATCCTTAACCTCTTGGCTGTGCAGAGAGCCCCTCCATCTCCAATCGATGTTATAACCATGGTAAGTGGCTGCATGCAGCTGGGAGAGGCCTGACTCTTGCTGATGACCCAGGGCTGGTCACACCAGGGGAAATGAGAGCATTCTGTACTGGGCCCTGGCATGAGTGGGTTCTCTGTTCTATGTGTGTTGTAGGGACTTATTGGGTCTCCAAAGTAGGAATAGCAATGGCACCTGCCTCCTTATAATGTGGAGATGGGGACCCAGAGAGCAAGTACAACTGTGTTTAGGTACCTTGATGGGGTAAAATGAGATCATGTCTTAGAGTGGACGTCTCCTATGAAGTCTTTGTGGTCTACACACAGGGGGCAATTCATCTTATTTTGCATAGAAGTTCTGGAGCTCTGGAGCTCAGCAAACCCTTAGTCCTGACATGGCGGGGGGCGGTGGCGGGGAAAGACAGTTACCTCACACTCAGTGGTTTTAGATTTGGTTTTTGCTTTGCTTTTGTTTGACACGGGATCTCACTGTGTAAATTAGACAACTGCAAACTAATGACCCTCTCACTCTGACCCCCTGAGTGGCTGGGATTATAGGTGTGTACCACCATGCCCAGCTTCCTGGTTTTGTGTGAGAGTGCCTGTGTGTGTGTGTGTGTGTGTGTGTGTGTGTGTGTGTGTGTGTGTGTGAGTGTACGTGTGTTGTTCTATTTTTATGGTTTGTTTGTTTCTTTGTTTGTAGACAGGATCTTGCCCTTCACACCAGGCTACTCACAGTTCTCTTGTTTTGGCATCCCCACTGTTGGGATTGCAGCATATGTAACCAACGCCTGGACCCTTCAATCGTTTGGAAATATCAGAATTACAACCCATATTCAAGACTTGGAAGATTTTACACTAAACCTTCCAAATGCTCCAAATTTCTAATCTTTTTTTTTTTTTTTTTTTTTTTGGTCTTTCGAGACAGGGTTTCTCTGTGTAGCTTTGAGCCTGTCCTGGAACTCACTTGGTAGCCCAGGCTGGCCTCGAACTCACAGAGATCCGCCTGGCTCTGCCTCCCGAGTGCTGGGATTAAAGGCGTGCGCCACCACCGCCCGGCCCAAATTTCTAATCTTTTTGCAGGGGAGTTAGTGAAGGGGAGACAGGGTCTCTCAGTGTAGCTCAGGCTGGCCTTCAATTTATAGCAATCCTTCTGCCTCAGCTTCCCAAGTATAGGTATTACAGGCATGAACTACCATGGCTAGCTCCAAATGTCCAGAATCTCTCTCTCTCGCTCCCCCCATCTCTCTCTCTCTCTCTTTCTTTCTTCTCCCTCTTCCTCCTTTTTCTGCAAAACAAGGGGGCTGGAGAGATGGCTCAGTGGCTAAGAGATCTTACTTACTGCTCCAGCAAAGGACCCAGGTTTGGATTCTAGAATCTACGTGGTAGCTCACACCTGTTTATAACTCCAGTTCCAGGTATTCCAACACCCTATTCTAGCCTCTTCAGGCACCAGGCATGCATATGGTGAAATGCAGACAAAACACCATATGCATGAAATAAATATATGTTTTGTGGTTGTTGTTTTTCTTTTTTTGTTTGTTTTTATTTTTGTTTTTCCAGACAAGGTTTCTCTGCATAGCCCTGGCTGTCCTGGAACTCACTCTGTAGACCAGGCTGGCCTCGAACTCAGAGATCTGCCTGCCTTTGCCTCCTGAGTGCTGAGATTAAAGGTGTGTGCCACTCTGCCCAGCTAATCTTTTTTTTTTTTTCAAGCAAAAACAGTATAAACTATTGACCTCATCTGCCATAAAACTGGAAGTAATTTAATATAAACCGAAAGGAAACTCAGATGTTGTCTCTCTGAGTTGATGCTCGAGTACAAAGTCAAGTTGCCAGTAACGGAATCTGAAGTTCAAGGAGACAGGGGTTAATTTGATGTCCTCTGTAGTCAAATTGTGGGGCAGATCTGTAGATCTGCTCCATCCTCTCCAGGCAGCTTCTCCTGTGGAGTAGGAGATGAACAAAGGCGCTTTGAACTTGAATCCTCATGACTTCAAACCCAGAGGCGGGGAGCAGGGAGAAGAGCAAGTATTTCTCTCTCACTAAAGGGAAAGAATACCAGGGAAGAATTCCGATTGGCTTGGCTTACTTTCTTTCCTGTTTCTGGACCAATCAGGGGTCTGTTCCAAAAGGAAAACAATAAGTGTAGGCCCAAACCATAGCCCTCAACAGCTTTCTGTGGATTTAATGTCCTGCAGGGTTCTAGAAGATGGGGAATTCATGTCTGCCATCTTGTTTTGGGAAACCAACTGCAGCGAATGGGATTGCTTACTCAGGGTACACATGGCGTATTACACACTAGTCATGTGCATAAATAACCCTCTCACTCTTCCCCCTTCCTTTAAGGGGGCTTATTAATTTGGTGCTGTTTTATTAATGCAGAAACTAAGTAGTTAAGCCATGCACACGTTTACCCAAGTAGCAGACCTGGGCTGTGAACCCAAGCAATCCAGCCAGTAGTCACACACAGTCATATGATGGCTATCTAAGGGAGCTGTATAGGAAAGACCAGAAAGGAATTGCACGAACGCCTGCATGCTGGTAGTATTCAAAGGTGTGGCCACTAATGACATGGCTCTCCATCTGTGAGCGTGGGTGGGGGACTGGGTGAGAGGTCCCCAGATTCCTGCCATGCTTGCTGCCTGCACTGGGGAAAGGAAGCAAGCTACCTTTGATCTACCCTGGGAGCCGCTGGGCACACACAGCACTATCTGTTTATCTAGCCCTCTGCCGGGCACCTTGGCTCTGACTCTGCGGCTTTGTTTTTACCTGTCCCCAAGTCTGTGTCCAGTGACCCAAGTCCTGGATCAGGAATCAGAAAAAGCATGTTTTGATGTTTGGTTTGTGTTCGTGGTCCAGACGCTGTCCCTAACAGAACACAAAGAGCAGTTTGTTTGTTGATTGTCTGTGTTTAAGGGAATTGGATTCAATTGAAAAAACATGTTGTGAGTTTTTACTCTGAGCCTGCCTATGTGGCCTGGGACATGGCAATAAATGAGAAGCAGATTTGGACTTAATTTTTTAAAGATACCATCTAATAAATTAAAATCAATCTTTACCTCTAAATTGTTCTGCTCTGGGCTAGGCAGAAGCTTTCTTCATGGTCTGGGGTCCTGTCAGCTTCTAAAACTTCTCCAATTCCTCCTGCGGAACAAAGCCAGCCTAATAGCTCTAGAATGCTACTTGGATGGTGTCTGAAATGTTCCATCCTTCTGTCCCCCAAGTCTGGCGCAAAGAAGCCCTGTGCCTCCACCACGCCCAAGAGAAGAGACCTGCTCCCTGCATTGTTCAACTGGAGGAGTTCAAGCTGTTCTTGTTCACTTGTGGTGCTGGGGACGAACGCAGGACTTCTCACACACTAGACGAGCACCCTACCCACTGAGCCCCACCCCACTCTGACCCACAGCTCTTGGTAGGCTTGGGCGGGCGGCAATGTTTTCCCTCCTAACTTGTCTCCTAAGCACAGCTGATGGTAAGGATCCAGGAGTATCCATCCGTAGGCTGAATGAAGTCAATTGGCTTCTTTTATTTTCTTCAAGTTTTTTGTGTGTGCATATCCGCGCACATGTGTGTATGTGCGTGTGGATGCCGGAGGACAATGCACAGTGTCTTTCTCAGTCGTTCTCTACTTTATTTTTGAGATGCCTCTTTCACTGAACCTGAGGCTCACACATTCAGGGAGATAGGCTGGCCAGCGTGCTCCAGAGAACCCATCCCTGCTTCTCCAGGATTAGGCACACACCATCACATCTGGCTTTTTACATGGGTACTGGGCATCCAAATTCTGGTTCTCATACTTGAATGATAAGTACTTTACTGGCTAAACCATTTCCCAGCCCCCTTTTTGTTATTTTGAAATAGGGTTTTAAAAAAATTATTAATATTTAGTTTTCACTATATAGCCTTGGCTAACCTCGAATTCTCTATATAGACCAGGCTGGCCTCAAATTTATAGAGACCCACCTGCCTCTGCCTCTCAAATGCTGAGATTAAAGGCATGTGCCACCATGCTCAGCTAAAAAATATTTTTTTAACTGGGCAGTAGTGATACACAACTTTAATCCCAGCACTTGGGAGGCAGAGGCAAGTGGATCTCTGAGTTCAAGGCCAGCCTGGTCTACAGAGCAAGTGCCAGGACAGCCAGAGAAGCAATTGGCTCACTGTAGGCCCACCCACTTTTGCCTACAGCACTGGTGACTTCATAAAGCCCAAGGTACTAGTGGTCATTAACGCTTGGACTTTGCCTTTAGAGTCAATGTAGGGATCTGTGTGGAGGTCACAAAAATATGGACTCAGTAGCAGATCCTAAGTCTAAAAAGAAATTATTTTTTAAATATTTTTATTTTATGTATGTGTGCAGAGTGCCTGAGGTGACCAGAAGAAAATATTGATCCTCTGGAACTAGAGTTACAGACAGTTGTAAGCTGCCATGTGGGTGCTGGGAAATGAACCTGCATCCTGGAAGGACAGCCAGGGCTCTGCTGAGCCATTACTCCAGTCCCTTAATATAGAGTCTTAAGAGGTAGCTGTGTCTGACCTGGTACTGGCTATGCAGCCTATGCTGCTCTTGACCTCATAGAAATCCTCCTGCCTCATCCTCTTGAGTGCTAAGAATATAGTCATGTACCACCACACTAGGCAGATTCTTCATTCTTAGAATTCTGGGCTCCAGAGAGTAAATGAGGACAGTTGACCCTAGTGTGGGGATGTTACGGCCTTCAGATGTCAAGCTTCCATCAGATGAAATCCTTCAGAGAAGGAAGCCTATAAAGAGAAAGAAAGCAGAGGTAAGAGATTAGCCATGAGGCATTGCTGGGAGAGAAGAAGAAAGGTGATGTTGAAATTTGCCGTGTTGAACCCCCTTGCATCCTCCTTGAATCCCACTTCCTACACTGGATGTCTTGGCTTCCTCTCAGGAAAACTCTCAATTCACTTGAGCAAGTTTGACAAGGCCTCAGCTTTTGCAGCCTCAGTTACTAAAATATCCAGCTCATTTACTCACGTCATGATTATCACAGCAACTACAATAAAGGGCACCTTATTTCACCTCTCCCCAATAGATGGTGAGGTCCTTTAAAGTAACATCTGTCCTTCTACTGTCCCTTTCCCCAAGTTGTTAGCATATAATCTGTGTTTCACAAAGACTTAATGAGTGCTGGGGACCCTGAACGGCCAGTGGGAGGTAGTGTGTGGAAGTCCTATAAGACCTTGGGTTCAAGACCCAACACACACACACACACACACACACACACACACACACACACACACACACACACACACAAGCCTTTGTGAAAGAATGTTTATCTCTACTAAATTTCTTGGCCTGGCTTTCCAACCTTCCCCGATCTGGCTCCATCTCTAACCTCATTTCCCACGACTCCTCACTACACACCCTCCATTGTGGTTAAACCAGTCTCGCCGAGACATCAGCTCATTTCTCTGGGCCTTTCCTCAGGTTGGAATGGCCTCCTCCCCCTATTTATGCCTCTAATATAAGCCACCTCCTTCTTCATTCATGCCTCAAATACTTCCTCAATGCCCACTCTATGACAGGCGTTATACTAAGTCAGTGTTGGGCGCCAGAGAGAACAACACAGACACCATATTGATTATGGCCTTCCAAACCTTCTTTATGAAGCCTCCTCAGAGAGCGCCAGAACCTACCCACAATCTCCATCATCTCCTTCCTTCCTCATTTGTAAGATTGTCTTAGTACTCCAAATAGCTAGCTGTCTGTAAAGTTTCTCTTGAGTTTTGCCTATTAGGCATCCTCCTGACAAGTAGATTTTACGTGTCTTGAGAACTTGAGCCCAAGTTTACACTTTTGAAAAATTTATTTATGTGTTTCAGCATTGGAAACACAGTAGGCACCCCTGAAATTTTTTTTTTAATATATACTCTTCATTGCTTCTTTCTTGATTGAATGTGTCTCCTGCTTTCCTGGCCTGGAAAGTAGAAGGACAGAGAAGCATTTGTCTGGCTTAGCCATCCTAGAAATAAACAGTCCGCCTGGGTTTCAGCTGATCCCAATAACCCTGGCTGTAAAACACCATCTAAATCCAGGGTAGGGATGAACAAATAGAGGTTTTATTTGTTCTGTTTAGTCCCGGGTGCTGTGGGAGAGAGCTTTGCAGACCTCCTCACCACAAACTCTTGCTAACAAACAAGAAGCCACTTCTCTGGTAGCCTCCTGGGCAGCGTCCTGGTACCTCCGAGTCACCTCCCCTTGTCTCCACTACTTCTCAAAGACATCTTTCAGCTCTGTCTTTGCTGGGTAGAGGGAAAGGGGTGGCAGGAAGCTGAGACCCTCAATTTCATTCTCCCCCCAGACTTAATAAGCACAGCAGAAGTGGTTCATCCCAAACCCATCCAACATGACCTCACTGCAGGATCACTCCACACAATGACATCGCCTTTTGGAAACACAAAGTTACTCTTTCAATTCAAGAAAGGGGAAAAAAAACCCATCCTCCAATGAACCCCAAACCTGTAGTTGGCCAAAGTCCCCGGGGGGATGGTGGAGTCAAAGTGAATCATTTCTCTCTGCTCCGATTGCATCAGCCACAGGCAGCTGTGAGCCGCTTGCTCCCCAGCAGAGGCCTCATGCCACATACCAAATCCTGAATTTTTCTTCTGCAAACATGGGTTTCATGGAGCTGCCTGAGTCCAGACAGTGATCATGCTGAGGCAGACGTTATTCTCATTAGGTCCTGAGCCTCTTTGGACTGAACTGGTTGTGCCTGCCTGAGTCCCCCCCCCCCCCCCCCCCCCCCCCCCCCCGCCCCCAGGCCTTGAATGTGAGTTCTTAGCTTATAAAAGCATCCTATGTGCTACACAGTTAAAAACGACAACAGCCTTTGAGCAGAGCCTTCCTAAGTAGCCTGACCTGGCCTAGACTCTGTATAGATTGCTCTTTTCTTTCTTTTTAAAGGAGGATTTTTAAAAATTTTTATTTTTAAATTATGTATATATATGCTGGGGGATATCTCTCTGTACGCTGTGAATATATGTTGTCCCATTGGCTAATAAATAAGCTGCTCTGGCCTGTGACAAGGCTGCTTAGAGGCAGGCGGGAAATCCAAGGAGAGAGACAGGAAAGAGAAAGGTGGAGTGAGGGAGATGGCAGCCTGCCATCCTAGGAACAAATGTAATGGGATGTAGGTAAAGCCACAGAACATGTGGTGATGTTTAGATGAATAGTTATGGGTTGAATTAAAACTATAATAGCTAGCTAGCAAGAGGCCTGCCAAAGGTCATACAGTTGGTAGTTAATATTAAGCCTCTGAATGATTATTTTATAAGCGGCTGAGGGACTGTGGGGCCGGGCAGGACAGGAGGAACACTGAACCGTGGGGCCCAGCAGGACCAGAGAAACCTTCCAGCAACATTTGGTGCCCAACGTGGGGCATGAGTTTCCACCTAAAACCTGAGAGAACTTAAAAAGAGATTCTAAAATTGAGCTAAAAACAACTTCCTACTTCAGGTCTCATGCAGGACCATGGTACAGAGACATGGCCACTGGACTTCAGCGCCAACATAACAGTCTCCCACAGTCTCTGATGAGCTGGGCTGCAATACAAAGAGGCTGCTCCCAGCCAACACCTGCGGGCTTGGGAGCACAGCCATAGACTTAAAAACACAATCATACTATTTAATACTGCTTCCCAAAATTGGGGAGATAAGCGCAACTCGATATCTGCGCCATGTTGAAAATCTGAATGGGGCAGAATCAGCAGCCAAGGCCGCCACTTGCCATGCAATTTAACAATTTCACATTTCTTCTGGTCAAAAAAGGATTATAGACACCAAAAAGACAGATTCAGAAGAAATAAACCTCTAAACAGTTTACAATATGTATAAAAATGTGCATAGGCTTGGAAGAGAGAGGAAAAGGAGAATAGACAGTTATATAAAGCAACAGATAGTTCTAAAAAATAAAGTCTTTAAAGAGACAATAAAAATAATATGAAAAATAAGCCACATAAAGATGACAATTACACAGAGAGTCTGGATTATATTGCCTTTGGGATTTTTAACTGCAGAAAGATGTTTGATTGCAAAGGCTCCTAAGTTAAACCAATATGTATATTTTAAAGGTATCTTGACTTCAAAATTCATGTCTAAGGATACATTGCTTTGGAAAAGAGGTTCTGCTTTTGTTTCCACAGAAGATGAGAACCTGTGTATTGCTTCCAGGCTAATATGGTTTAATCAACCAAGACTCCCTGAAAGGTCTCCGATGACACCATGGCCCAGATGATCCAACATCCAAAATCAGCTTCAAAGCAATTGGCTGAGATGATCCATCCTCACAGACTGCTACTATACTTCTTAATTTTGTCAGGATCTCCATAAGATTATCAATACCCCCAATTAGCAAGAAATAATATATATACATATATATATATATGTATGTATATATATATATAAAGCTACACCCAAATTCCTAAAATATTGTTTGTAAATGTTTATTTTTATTTAAAGGGGGGTGATTATGAATGTAATCTCTTTCTAAAAAAGAAAAGGGGAAGTATAGATATGATAGGATAAAAGGGTAGATTATTGAATCTACTTTTAAAGAGTAACAACTTGTTTAATAGGTTTTACACTGCTATGGATTTTTAGTTTATTGATACAAATTTAAAGTTAATTTTGTTATACTGTATGTATATTTCTATTCTTGTTTAAAGTATTATGTTTGTACAGTTCATTTGAAATTGTAATATATAATTAAGAAATACAGATTAATAATTAGTCATCTATGATAATCAAACTTATAGTCATGCTAGTTAAGCTTTCTAGGTATACGCAGACATATTTCAATTAGGTAGGTAATCTTCAAACGCTTCAAAGACCTACAGAATATGGCATTTAAAATGTTTCAAAAGCTTAGACTTTCTGGACAATGAGACATGTCTGCTCCTGGGAGCACCAATTTACTTCAAAGAGGATGATAGACATCAAAGAAACTCCCATGGAGTTTGCTTTCCTTATGGCAAAAGTTAGCCTTTTGGGCAAGAAACTGTTCTTGCCTGGACAGCTTGACAAAATGTTGTATCAACTGGATATACAGGACCCATGGGAAAATGACCACTAAATTTTGCCAAAACAAGGCGAAATGGTCCACCAGGTTCCTGCTTTGCAGGGGAGACTCCAGACATCCTACAGGACACAGGGAAAAGTGACTAAGAGACTCTAGGACTGTAGGCTGAAGATAGATGCCCCAATGTTGCAGAGGAACTTTGGGTGACTGTCCAGGCAGCCAGCTGTCTCTATCATTCCAGATTTGGAAGTTGCTTACAATGCTCTTCCTGTTTACTTAGATAATATTATATCCTTCTGGGGTCTTTGATGTAGTTAAAGACTAGATAGTTATAAATATGATTTTCCTTAGGATAAAAGATAAATTAGCCGGGCGGTGGTGGCGCACGCCTTTAATCCCAGCACTCGGGAGGCAGAGGCAGGTGGATCTCTGTGAGTTCGAGGCCAGCCTGGACTACCAAGTGAGTTCCAGGAAAGGCGCAAAGCTACACAGAGAAACCTTGTCTTGAAAAAAAAAAAAAAGATAAATTAGATATGAAATTTTAGACTCACAAATATAGGATACATGATAAAATATTTTCTTTAATTTTGCCAAATATAAATAGACTAGATATTATAACTGTAATTCTTACTTGATAACTGTTTGTTATATATAATTTTACTATATTAAAGCTAAAACCTTCCTTTTTGATTAGATAGAAAAGGGGAAGTGCTGTGGGATGTCTTTCTGTATGCTGTGAATATATGTTGTTCCCATTGGTTAATAAATAAGCTGCTTTGGCCTATGGCAAGGCAGCATAGAGGCAGGTGGGAAATCCAAGGAGAGAGACAGGAAAGAGAAAGGCGGAGTAAGGGAGATGGCAGCCTGCCATCCTAGGAACAACATGTAATGGGATGTAGGTAAAGCCACAGAACACATGGTGATACATAGGTTAATAGTTATGGATTGAGTTATAACTATAAGAGCTAGTTACCAAGAGGCCTGCCACAGGCCATACAATTGATGATTACTGAATGATTACTTTATAAGTGGCTGAGGGACCACAGGGCCTGGTGGGACCAAAGAAACCTTCTGGCAACACATATGTGTGTGTGTGTGTGTGTGTGTGTGTGTGTGTGTGTGTGTGTGTGTGTATGTGTACATGCACATGAGTGCAGGTGCCTCCAGAAAAAGATGTCAGAACCCCTGGAGCTGGAGTTACAGGCCACCTGACACAGGTGCTGGAAGCGAAACTGGAGCCCTCTGCAAAAGCAGTGCATGCTCTTAACTCCTGAGCCATCTCTCCTGCCCCTTCTCTTTACCTTTTTTTTTTTTTTTTTTAAAGATAGGGTCATGCATACCTCCAGCTGGCCTTGAACTCAGCATTCAGCTTTAGCCACAGATGACCTTGAACTTCTGCTCCTCTGACCCTTCCATTTCCATCCCTCACCCACCTCCCAATCCTGGGATTACAGGCATATGCCACTATGTAGCTTTTATGGGGCACTGAGACGTGAACCCAGGCCCTCATGCTATATCCTCAGCTCTCTGGTTTTTCACTAGCAAGTAAAGAAACCTCTGGGGTAGCTGCTCTGGTTGTCTGTTTCTCAGGTACAGAAACTGAGGACCAGAACAGAGCTGGCATCTCCATAGCTGGAATGCAGGAGGGGCTTCCTAGCTCATGTTCTTTTTTTTTTTTTTTAAAGATTTATTTATTCATGTATATGAGTGCCCTGTCTTCATGAACACCAGGAGGAATCTGATCCCATTACAGATGGCTGTGAGCCACCATGTGGTTGCTGGGAATTGAACTCAGGCCCTCTGGAAGAGCAATCAAGTGCTCTTAACTGCTGAGCCATCTCTCCAGGCCCTATCTTGTGTTCTTAATCATTATTTTAGCAGGTCTCCCTTACCTTTCTAAGGATTCCTCATGCTCTAAGGACTGAGAAAATTCTGCTTCCTCCCAGCTATCTGTAGCTCTCTCGGAGGTCTCCTTATCTGACTTACTTCTTCTTGTCTATTGGTACTAACAAAGCCATTCCAAATAAGCATCCATACTTGCTCCAAATGTTGATCCCTGTCTGTATCAGACTGTTGTAGACTTGGCAGTGAACAAAACAAGCACAGATCCTTGCCTCCGTGGACTTTACAGTAGGTGTAGAAGACACACACACATAAAGCATATTGGGTAGCTGGGTGATGGTGGTGCATGCCTTTAATTCCAGTACTCAAGAGTCAGAGGCAGGAGGATCTCTCTGAGTTTGAGGCCAGCCTGGTCTACAGAGGAAGTTCCAGGACAGCCAAGGCTACACAGAGAAACCCTGTCTCGAAAAAATAAAAACAAAAAACCAAACAACCAAACCAAGAAATGAAAAGCAGATTGGATAATAAATACTTAAGAGAGAAGGCAGCAGGGCTGGGCTGTCAACCAGTTGGTAGAGCACTTGCCTGGCACGAATGAGGCCCTGGCTTCAATCCCCAAACTACATGAGTCAGGCATAATGGTGCATGCCTGTAATCTCAGCACTCAGGAAGCTGAGGCAGGAGGATCTGGATGGAATTCAACAAGACCCTGTCTTGAGGAAGAAAGAAAGAAGAGAGAGAGAAGAGACTTAGGGAATGTTGGAGGAAGGGTTGAGTTTTAGGCGGAGTGGCTAGAGCAGGCTTTCCCAGGTGATAGCGGACTGACAGATGTAAGGGCGATAAGTGAGTCATATAGAGGGAAGGGCATTCATGACAGAGGGAAAGATGGCTGTGAAGCCTTGGATGCCTGGTGTGTGTTCCGGAATGGGAGAGGGGCTCGGATAGTTTTGGTAGAATAAGAGAGAACAAGAGAGTAGTGAGTGAGATCAAAGAGAAGGGAGGGGCTGGACTCAGAGCCAAGGGCCCGTCACCAGGAGTTTGGGGGTATTCTGAGTGGAAAGGGGAGCCCCTGGAGGTGTTGAGTCCCCGCAGAGCTGTACCAGGAGTGATGTCACCACCTTTAGTCTTAGTCCTCAGGAGACAGAGGCAGGTGGATATCCAGAGTGAGCTTCAGGACAGCCAGAGCTACAAAGGGAGATCTTGTCTCCAAACAAAAACAAGAAGCTTTATTTGTTTTTTGTTTGGGGGAGGGGTTGTTTGTTTGCTTTTTAAAGACAGGATCTCACTATAGTCCTGGCTAGCCTAGAATTTGCTATGTAGACCAGGCTGGCATCAAACTCACCAAGTATTGGGATTAACACCAAGTATTGGGATTGACACCACATTAGACAAGACTGGGTTTGTTTTGTTTTGTTTTGTTGTTGTTGTTTTCGAGATAGGGTTTCTCTGGGTAGCCCTGGCTGTCCTGGAACTAGCTCTGTGAACCAGGCTGCCCTCGCACTCACAGAGATCTGCCTGCCTCTGCCTTCCAAGTGCTGGAATTAAAAGACTTGTTTCTTAACAGTGTCCCTCTGACTACAGCGTTGAGAACAGCCTGAAGGAGACCAGGTTGGGGATGTTAATAATACAAGTGAGAAATCATCAGGAAATGCAGCTTAAGGAAAGAGGTCTGAGCACCGTGCCCTGGAGCAGTCCACATGTAGGAGACAAGGAGTCAGCAGAAAGGCCCACAAGGGAGATGAGGGGAAGCCCGGAAGCAGTTCAGGGAAGACTGACAGACCAATTGTGGCAAAAGCTTCTGACTGGTTGAGTAAAAAAAGGTCTGAACAGTAAACTGCCACATAAAAACAAGTGCTTACTTACCCAAGTGTGATGGTAAATGACTGTAATCCCAGTGCTCAGAAACCTGAGGCAGAAGGATCACTGACAGTATGGGGCAAGCCTGGGCTACATAGTGAAATAGTTCCGAAAACAACAACAAAGAAAATATGTCATCAAATAACCTTTGAATCAGTTTTGCTGGATGTGGTGACCCCCGTCAGTACTTGGGAAGCAGGAGAACCAGGAGTTTGAGGTTATCCTTGGCTACAAGATAAATTTGAGGTTGCCCAGACTTGGAAAGCTAAAAAAAAACAAAAGCTCTTTTATTTAGTCTAGAAGTATATTCACCTGAACTTCTTCACCAATGACTTGGGGAGGGCAGGACCTGTGTACAGAGTTCTGTGTTCTATTCTGTATCCAGAATTCTGCCTCTCATCACCACCTTTACTGGGATCTGATGGTTGACTCACCAGCCAGGGGACGACTGGGCCTGGGTGGAAACCCTAGAAGAATGTCAGCATTAGATTGGGTGAGGAGATTAAGCTGCTGTACCACTTTACAAGGGAGGTCAGAAGAGCTGAGGGTAGTAGAAAGAGAGGACAGAGGCCTCTATGGAAAGGGAGGACAGATTTTACTCTCAAAACTGCCTGCAGCGTTTTGTTGTTCTGAGGGAGCCAAGTAATATGTCTTGGGGCTGGCTGACGCCTTTGGTCTTAATGAGTCGTTTCTACTTAGATCCATCCTGAAGCCTAGACTGGAGTAGAGGTTGGAGATGAAATTCCTGTGCTCTGAGTTTTTCTCTGGCAGGTGAGGGAGACAGGCATGTCAGAACCTGGGAATTGGGAGAGGAGAGATGGGAAAAGATGGCTGGCAAGGTATTCCCTGGGGGTGGGGCTGAGGAACCTGTTTGAAGAGCGGTGAGGGCTGCCATTAGGTTTTGAAAACTTTTGATGGATGTATACAATGGCAAATGGGAACCGCATCATGTACAGTTTTGCACACAGGACACATCGTGCATGTCAATCGAGAGTGTAAATGCCTTACAAAGTCTCTTAGGCCCCTTCTCTTCAGCTCTGCTCTGCCCAAGGCTGTCACTAACTCGACATGGACTAGCTTTGCCTGTTTGGGATCTTACGTAAATGGATCCCTGCTCTTGCACACAATCATATATCTTTCATTCTCACTGTTGTGAAGTCTTCCATTACGACTCCAGCATTATCAGTTGATCATTCCAGCTGCCGATGGATGTTTAAGTTGTCTCCATCTGGGGACGAGTACTAATAGTGTTGCTATGAGCACATTTGGACAGGTCTGATATTCATTGCCCCCTCATCAACAGTTTACTTTCAAATTATTCAAACTTGTAGATAAGTTGAAATAATTGTACATGAATATCTGCCTGTGAACCACAATCATCATCATCATCATCTTCTTCTTCTTTTTTGGACAGAGTCTTATCCTGTAGCCCAGGCTGGCCTAGAACTATATACCCTAGGCTGCCCTCAAACTTGTGGAGATCTTCCTGTTTCAGCCTCTGAGTGTTGGGGTTATAGGTGTGTGACTCATAGTAGTTTTTGTGGGCATAGGCTTTCATTTCTCTTGGGTAATTATGCAGGGTTGAGATTGCATCATCATAGACACACACACACACACACACACACACACACACACACACACACATACACACACACACATTTAGCCCCATAGAAACCTTTTGGCTTTTATTTCATCATAGTGGTTGTATAATTTTAGACTCCTACCCATGATATAGGACAATTACCTATTTTGGTAGACTTATTGTTTGTCTAGGACAGTCTTGGTGTATAGCCTAGACAGGTGTCAATTTCCTGACCCTCTTGCCTCAGTAGTGGGATGACAGGTGTGTGCTACCTTGTCTGGACAAGAATCAATGCTGTTCAGTGTTCCTGACAAGGCTTAGCATTGTCAGACTTTTACACTAAATGTTTTGGGGAGGGGTATGCAGTGGTACCTCACTGTGATTTAATTTGTATTTGCTGGTAACTGAGGTGTTGGTATTTTTGAGTTTACTGGTTATTTATGACTCCCTTTGTGAAATATCTACTTGCCTTCTCACCCCCCACCCCCCATTGTCATTTTTACTATTGAGTGTAGGATGCCTTCAACGTTACAAATATCCTCCCTGTTGTGGGTAAATGCTCGGCAGCGAGAAGGAGAACATGTAAACAATTATCATATCTCTATCATTTATGATCTCTCTCTCTCTCTATATATATATATATATCAATATCTATAGTGTGTGTGTGGGTTTGAGTACATCACAGCACATGTGTGGAAGTCAGAGGGCATCCGTCCACCCAGGTTGTCATGTTTGGCACCCTGACACTCCTGAGCCACCTCCCAGCCCCACTACTACTTCCTGAAAAGACTTCCCTTTCTGTATTAACATCTTTGCCACAGAAATTAAATAAAACTTCTGTGTTGGCTCATGCTTGTAATCCCAGCACTTGGGGACCGAGGACTGCCACAAGTCCACAGACAGCCTGGGCTACGTAGTGTGACCCTGTCTCTGCCTCTTCTCCAAAAGTTAAATGACCATTAAGTAAGTTTCTGGTCTACTCTGCCTGTTTTCTTCTGCTATTTATCTTCATAAAATTTGCCCTTGGGAGGCAGAGGCAGGTGGAGCTCTGTGAGTTCAAGGCCAGCTTGGTGAGTGCTAGGCAACCAGGGCTTAACAGAGAGACCCATCTCAAAAAAAAAAAAAAAGAAAGAAAGAAAAGTCCAACTAAGGGTGGATTTGTCTATTTATTCCTTTACTTGCATTTTAAAGATTTCTTTTATTTTTAATTATGTGCATTTGTTTGGGTCTGTGTGTGAATGTGTGCACAAGAGTGAAGGGTCTATGGAGACCAGGAAAGAGCACTGGATACTCCAGAACTGGAGTTCTAGGTGGTTGTGAGTCACCCAAGATGGCACTGGGAACTGAACTCAGGTCCCCTGAGAGAACAGTAAGCCCTTTCAACTGCCAAGGCATTTCTCCAGTTCCTCATTCTGTCAAGATTTTTAAAATTCTGATTTAGGGCCAGTAAGATGGTTCAGTGGATAAAGGTACTCGTTACCAAGCCTGAGTTCAATCCCCAGGACACACATGTTCGGAGGCAAGAACTGACTCCCTTCATACACACACATACACACACACTCCATCACACACATTAAATGTGATTTAAAATTTTAAAAACCCTGTTAATATATATATATTGTGTTCCTGGTTGTATTTACTTTCATGAAATTTCTCTTCGATCCTTTGTTAATAGATTAACTGTATGTTGGTTGTTGTTTGGCTCTTTTTGGGGGGCCTGCCACCTAGCTCCCAAATAAATCACACACAGAGGCTTATTATTAATTATGAATGCCCAGCCTTAGCTTGGCTTAGTTTCTAGCCAGCTTTTCTTAGCTTATCCCTTCTATTTTTTGCCTCTGGGCTCTTCCCATTCTCTTACTTCTGTAAATCTTTTTCTCTGTGGCTTGCTGTGTAGCTGGGTGGCTGGCCCCTGCTGTCCTCCTCCTTCTCTGGCTCCTAGATCTTAGCTCTCTCCTTCCAGTTTTCTCTTTCTCCATATCCTCTCTGCCTGCCAGCCCCACCCATCCTTTCTCCTGCCTTGCTATTGGCCATTCAGTTCTTTATTAGACCATCAGGTGTTTTAGACAGGCACAGTAACACAGCTTCACAGAGTTAAACAAATGCAACATAAACAAAAGTAACACACCTTCAAATAATATTCTTCTACAATTAACTTAAAGTCTGCTTCATTTGGCATTAATTTAGCCACTTCAACTTCTCACTGTGTAATAGTTTTCTATTTACTATCAACCTTCCTTGTGTCTCTTGTAGACAATATTACCTGTTCTAACAATTCTGCTTTTTCGTTGAAATGTCTAGACCTTTCAATGTAATTATCAACACGGTTCTATGTAGATCAATCATCTTTTTTTTTTTTTTTTGGATCTATACTGATATTGTTTTTTTAGATGGGGTCTCATATGCCCTATGCTGGCCTTGTTCTTGACATGTAGCCAAGCACAAGCCTCTGCCTCCGGCTCCCAGGTGCTGTTTCTGTTGTCTTTTCTGTCTTAGGTGATCCGCAGTTTTCCTAACAATCTAAGTTTCTAACACAACTTCTCTTCACTCTGAACAACTTTGTTTATAGTTCAAGTCTGCTAGTGACAAATCTTGGGGGTTTTTTGCTTTGTTTTATGATTTGGGGGGTTGTTTGTTTGTTTGTTTTTCTGGACAGGCTTTCTATGTATGTAGGCTTGGCTGTCCTAGAACCAGCTCTATAGACCAGAGTTGTTCCACAAAAAACTTTTTTACTGGAGCCTTGGGGAACACAAGAAAAAACATGTCCACCTGAGGCAAAGCATTGACCAAAGAGGGCCCCACTGCAGGGTAAGAGGTTCCTCAGAGATACAGGGTCATCTTGGGGGGCAGTTGAGAGCAGAAGGGGTTGCAGATTAGTTCACTCTTCACTCAAGAAGCTTTGGAAGATTTCCCCTCAGGTCTGTTAACTGGACACTGAAGGACTAGTGCCTGAGGACTGGGGACACCCAGCTTCAACACAGGAGACCCCGGTTTAATTTGATTACTATTATGAAATGTGTGTACTTTCAGTTCTTCCGGCCCCCAGCCAGACCCTAGATGTCTTACTATTCAGCAAAGGTATGTGAAAACTTGCCAAAAGTGATGTCCTTACCCCAGTGGGTAGATGGGGTCCTGCTGACTTTACGATACCACCCAGGGTGTAGCTCACCATCCAGACTACAGAATGTGTCCCTGAGCCAGGAAACATGTCAAAACAGTGAGCCCTCTCTCACCATCAGAAATGCTTTCCCAGAGACACCAGTAGTTCAGGTTACCAGCCTTGGGACAGGTGGCACGGGAGTTATTTCTAGCTTCACCTATGAAGAATCAGTACTGGCTTCCAAGGCCAGGATGATGGTGAGGCCAGTGAGGCATTTCTCTTAAGTGTGCTATTTAAAGTGGTGTCCAAACACTCAACAATCAGACAAATTTTGTGATAATTCAGTGTTTTTCTAGAACTGTGCAAAAGTGCACTCTGTATGTGTGTGTGTGTGTGTGTGTGTGTGTGTGTGTGTGTGTGTGTGTGTTTTGCTGGGAGTTGAATTGGCCCTTGACCATAGTAGGCAAGCACTCTACCACTGAACTTTATCCTTGATGGCTTTTTTTTAAAAACAGATTTTACATATCCCTTAAATTTTTGTCCTTGCTAGGAAAGTAAGAACAGACTTCTGCAAAATCTTCTCAACCATGGGGGCTGGAGAGATGGCTCAGCGGTTAAGAACACCAACTGCTCTTCCAGAGGCCTGGGGTTCAATTCCCAGCACCCACGTGACAACTAACAACTGTCTGTAACTCCAAGATCTGACACCCTCACATAGATATACATGCAGGCAAACCACCAATGCACAAAACATAAAATCAAAATGAATAAATTATCCGGGCAGTGGTGGAAGTACGCTGAGATTACAGGCAAGTGTCACCACACCTTTCAGGAATTTTAGTATTTTTTACAACTGAACGACTATTTTACACTTCTGCCTAGAGAGACCTGTCTGGATCTAGCTGATAGAAGACTTGGGCAGAAACAGCCTGAGCATCCCCTGAAACAGAATAAGATGGAGGGCGCCAAGACTGCTTAGTATAGAGTGAGGTATAAGACTGCAGCCGTGGCTCGGTGGTGAAGGACTAACCTGGGCTACAAGAATCCCTGTCTCAAAGGAGAGTGTGTAGTCCAAATTCCAATCCCTGCTACGTTTGCCCTTGGAGCAGAAAACTCTTGCATTTGCCTCTGGGAGATCAGCCCGTTGACTCCCTATCTACATCAGTAAAGCCTTCCTGGAATGCCATTTGGGTAAGTTAATACAGTAGCCAAATCCTCCTTCTCTCCTGGCAAATCAGCAAGTACTTATTAGGCATCAACTGTGTACTCAAGCACAAATCCCAGGACCATTTGAGACCAGTGCAGATGGATAAGCCAAGATGCTCAGGCGTGACCAAAATAGATTGTTGTCAGGCCCACCTGTCCAGAGGCTTCAGAGGCTGGAGACTGGACAGGTTGGCTTTCTTGTTCTGTGAGCTGGCCTTCAGAGCAGTCGGTCACAAGAACACTTTTAGAAGTAGTTTCATTTTGAAAACTCCCATGGACGTGAAAGACCAAGGTTGCAGAACAAATCTCTATTATGGACGGAGGGTACTTGGTAACAAAATATAAAACTTAGCCTGATTAGATTCTGGGTTGGGAAAATAACTGTAAAGTGCATTATGGGGAAGCAGTACAACTAGAATGTTAACTGTAGATTAGCTATTCGGAGTGGAGTGATGTTGAATTCTGTTTTCGGGAAATACACATGAATGCGTGATTGTAAATCTACAATTTAAACTTGAAAAAAAATCCAGATAAAGCCAACCTTCTGTGTCTGTAGACTCTGCATCTGAGGATTCAGCCACACTTGGGTCAAATTCTTAGAACAAAAGTCCATCCTGTGAAAAAAATGCACAAACCTTAATGCTTGACATTTCCCTTTAAACGTACAGTATAATGGGAGCTGGGGGAGATGGCCTAGTGGTTAAAATGTTTGCTGTGCAAACACCAAGACCAGATTTTGGACCCCCAGAACCCAGGAGTTTAGTTAAGGTTACTATTGCTGTGATAAACACCATGACCAAAAGCAACTTGGGGAGGAAAGGGTTTGCTTTTCTTACACTTCTGCATCCTAGTCCATCATCCAGGGAAGTCGGGGCAGGAACTCAAGGCAGGGACCTAGAGATAGGAGCTGTGCAGAGGCCATGGAGAAGTGCTGCTTACTGGCTTGCTCTCCATAGTTTGCTCAGCCTGCTTTCCTATAGAACCCAGGACCACCTGCCCAGGGATGGCACCACCTGCCCAGGGATGGCACCACCAACAGTGATCTGGGCCCTCCCACATCAATCCCTAATTAAGAAAATGCAAGCCGGGCAGTGGTGGTGCACGCCTTTAATCCCAGCACTCGGGAAGCAGAGACAAGCAGATCTCTGTGAGTTTGAGGCTAGCCTGGTCTACAGAGCAAGTTCCAGGATAGCCAGGGCTACACAGAGAAACCCTGTCCCTGCCCCTCCAAAAAATGTCCTCCAGGCTTGCCTACAGCCTGATCAAATGGGTCAAAATATTAGAAAAAAAACCCTACATCTGTGACAAAAATGAGGCATTTTCTCAATTGAGGTTCCCTCCTCTCAGATGATTATAGTTTGTGTTGAATTGACATAAAAACTAGCCAGCACACGAGGTAAGTGCCAGGTGGACATGGTTGTCCACCTGTCATTCCAGCCTTAGAAGGTAGCGACAAGTGTCCCCAGAGCAGGCTGACTATCAAGACTAGCTGTATCATCAAGCTCTTGGTTTGACTGAATGACTCTAGGAGGTGGTTTGAACAATTATGGCCCCCCAGAGTCATGTGTTTGAATGTTTGGTCATAGAGAGTGGCACTATTAGAAGGTGTAACCTCGTTGGAGTAGATGTGGCCTTATTGGAGGAAGTGTGTCACTGTGGAGGCGGGCTTTGAGGTCTCATATATGCTCAAGCCATGCCTAGAGGAACAGTTCACTTCTTGTTGCCTGTGGCTCAATGTAGAACTCTCAGCTGCCTCTCCAGCACCATGTCTGCCTGCATGCCACTGGACATGATGATAATGGACTAAACCTCTGAAACTGTAAGCCAGCCCCAATTAAATGCTTTCTTTTATAAGAGTTGCCGTGGTCACGGTGTCTCTTCACAGGAATTAAAACCCTAACTAAGACATCCTACTTCAAAGCATAAAGTGAAGGAGCTATGGAGGATGATTCCCATCAACCTCAGAGCCCCCCACGCACACAGGTACATGTGTACTCACACGTGTGTCCACATGCTTGCAAACACACATACTTAGTAGTACATAACACACATGCATGAATAATACACAGTACAGGACGACAGGAGAAAGCTTAGTCTGTAAAGTGTTTTTCATATATGTGTGAAGACCTGACTTTAAGTCCCAGAATACATATAAAAATCTGGAAATATAAAAATGGTAGTACGTGTTTATAATCGAAGCATTGGGAAGGTAGAGACAGGTGAATCCCTGCGGCTTGCTGGTCATCCAGCCTTGCCTAATCAACAAGCCCCTGACCAGTAACACCGTCTCAAAAACAAGGTAGATGGCTCCTGAGGGGAATGGCACCCCTAGCCCCCAAACGTACACATGTGTACACACATACTCACATATACGTACCTACACACACACACACACACACACACACACACACACACACACACACACACATTGTAATGCTGGGCGTGGTGATACACACCTGTAATTCTAGTAACTGGGAGGCTGAGGCAGAAAGATCATGAATGTGAGGTCAGCAAAGGTGCATAGCAAGACCTCGTCTCATGAAATGAAGCGCACAGGCAGGTGAGAGGACTCAGCAGGTAAAAGCACTTGCCACACCAGTGTAAATGACCTGCCTTCGATCCACAGATCCTCTGACCTCCACATGCATGCCATGGCACACCAGTGCCTGTACACACTTGTGAGTGCCCACACATACACCACTAATAAAGAAGTAAAAAAACAATTAAACAAATATACTGTGTAGTCACTGGTTACACGGCAATTGTGCTGTGTTAGGAGTCACCGATGATTTAAAGAATGTGTGAAGATATGTATTGGTATGTACAAATTCTAAGTGTTCCATATAAAGGTCTCGGGCATCGTGGACTTTGGTATCTTTGAGAGATCCCAGAACCCACCATGGATACTGATGGGTAACTGTATGTATACTCATAAATTTACCTATGTGCACCTGTGTGTGAAGAGAGTGAGGGGGAGAGAGATTTTAAAATCAGCAAAATGTCAATTAAGTTAGGGTTGTGTGTGGGAGTTCTTTCTATGTGTTGTTTCTGTGTAAACTTGAAATTGTGTCCAAACAAGAGCCTCCTAGAAGTCTTCTGTCTCCCTGCTCCTTCACAGCAGGTAAAAACAGAAGCAGGAGTCAGCTGCCTGCCAATCTCCCCTGTGACCAAGCTGCCTGTGTCTCAGTGCTGGAGGTGACAAGCGTCTGAGTGATAACATCAGCTAGCAGATGGTTAGGAACCCCAGCACCGTCCAAACCTCGAACCATCCTTGTGTCCTTGTGCGCAAACTTGGCGTCATCCCTGTTCCCCCCGGAGTGAGACCCTAAAAGCTAACTAAACATGCTTCTGTCCTTGCCTTGGATCTGGGGCCATCTCAGCAGCTGAGAAGTGACATCGCCAGCCTGGAGACTGAGTTCCTTTTGAGCTGGGCCCCCAGACCAAGAGCAAAATCCCTCACATTTCCAACATCTCTGAATCAGAAGCTCAATGTAACTTGATCTGTGCTGGCCCAGAGTGAAAAACCGCCACACACACACACACACACACACACACACACACACGAGAGAGAGAGAGAGAGAGAGAGAGAGAGAGAGAGAGAGAGAGAGAGAGAGAGAGCGAGCCACTGGAACTAGGAGGGCAGATGGCAGCCGCCACAGACTTCAGAAGCAGACCTTCCGATCAAGGCCGAGAAATGACCACGTTAAACACATGGGGCCTCTGGCTTTCAGAACTCACTAACGCTGAACTCTACAGAATAGTTTCAATGCCAGTCCAGCCTGGGTATCACCATCTGCCGGCCAGAGCCAACCCACTGACTTCCAATTAGCAGCAAGAGGAAGTAGAGAGGAGAGAGCACTCAGCCCAGGGCTTCAAAGAGTAGGGAGTTCAGGGAGATCCCAGCAAGAGCATCAATCACAGAGCGCCTGGGGAGATCTTCGCTGCAGCAAAGATCTTTCCAGTTCTCATGAAAGTGCTTACTGACTGCGATGGCCCACAGCCCAGATGGCCTCCTCCTGGGGACAAAGATTTCCTCCTCCAGGTCTTATGCACATGGGGGAGAGGTCGGCTTGCAGCTGGTCACCATTCACAGATAGCATCCCTGGCCTTCCTGACTACCTGCCATAGGCCTGTGAATCCCAGACTCCAGCACAAAGTGAGTTCCCAGCAAACCCCTTCCTCTTGGTTATCAAGTCCTGGCCTAAATGCTTTATAAGTCCTGTAGTAACCCTTTGTACACAGTACTTTGTGATCCTTACTTGAAAGATAGAGACACTGAGGCTTCCCACTCAGCAACAAAGTGTCTGAGATAAACCTTTTTTTTTTTTCAATTTTATTATTATTATTTTTAAGTAAGTTAATTTTTGCTCACAGCTTTGGAGGTTTCTACTCAGTCATCAATTGACCCTGCTGCTCTGGGTCTGTTTCAAGGCAGCAATCATGGCAGGGAAATGTGTTAAACCAACTGGATTACATCATGGTAGCTCCATGATGTAATCCAGGCAGAGGCAGAGAGGAAGAACCCAGCTACCTACAACTCCCTTCAAGAACAAGCACACAATGACCTAAGATGTCCCACCTCTTAAAGGACCATGCCTTCAGCAGGTGGGCCTTTGGGGAATGTTCCAATCCAATTTTTTTTTTTTTTTTTTGTGTGTGTGTGTGTGTGTGTGTGTGTGTGTGTGTGTGTGTGTGTGAGCGCGTGCGTGTGCGCCCACCTGCACAAGTTTATGTGCACCGCGTATGCAGGAACCAGTAGAGACCAGAAAAGAACATTAGATCCCCTGGAGCTGGAGTTAGAGGAGGTCATGAGCCTTCATGTATGTCCAAGGAACTGAACCTGGGTCCTCTGCAAGAGCAGCCAGTGCTCTTAACCGCTGAGCCGTCTCTCCAGCCCTGGTAAAAATCACACTGTACTCATGCCCAGCAGCCTCACTTTTAGCACTCCTCCCATTGGTTTGAAGTTTCCCATTTGATTCTTTGTTGTTATTCACTGTTTCCCTTGTAGTGCTGGGACTCGGACCCAGGACCTCATGCATGCTAAGCAAGTGTTCTGTCTCTAAGCTACATGTGTATGTTACTGATTTCCTCATCCCTAGCGCTAAGGATGGACTCCATGTTTTTTGTTTGTTTTTGTTTTTGTTTTTGTTTTCTTTTTTTCTTCTTCTCTTTTCTTTCTGTTTATATAATGTGTAGCCCAGGCTGGCCTCGAACTCGTGATCCTCCTGCCTCCACCTCCTTCAGCAAATCCTACCGGCATGCGCCACCACAACCGGCTTGTTTTTGTTTTTTTGAGACAGGGTTTCTCTGTGTAGCTCTGGCTGTCCTGCAACTTCCTCTGTAGACCAGGCTGGCCTCATTGAGATCCGCCTGGCTCTGTCTCCTGAATGCTGGGATTAAAGGCGTGCGCCACCACCGCCCGACTGGACTCCATGTTTGTTGAATGACTTTCTGAGAGAAAAAGTTGCACAGAGCCAGGTATGGTGGCACCTACAAACCCTTGACTTGGGAAGTGGAGGTGGAAGGATGAGAAGCACAAGGTCAGCCTTGGTTACATATGAAGTTTGAAGCAACCCTGTGTTACACAAGAACCTGTCTAAAACAAGCAAGCAAGCAGGCAAATGGCAGCAGGAGGAAAACCCACAAATTTGCTAAAGGAAAGTAAGGACTAGAGCGGGCCCTTCTGAGACTCTCCAATGCCGAGCATGGACCGGAGAGGTGGCTCAGTGGGTCAAGTGTTTGCCTTGCGTGCATGAGGACCCAAGTTTGAATCCTTAGCATGCAGGTTAAAAGCCTGGCATGATGGAGGTACCTGCAGCCCTAGCTCAGGGGAGGTAGACACAGGAAGGTCCATGGTGCTCACTGGCCAGCTAGTTTAGTCAAATATATGTGAGCTCCCTGTCTCAAACATGATAGAGGTGGGCCTGGAAAGATGGCTCAACAGTTAAGAACAGTGGCTGCTCTTCCAGAGGACCAGGGTCTGATGCCCAGAGCCCACATGGTGGCTCACACTGTCTGTAACGCTACTTCCAGGGCATATGGTGTCCTCTTCTAGGGCATTAAACACACACAAGGTATGCAGATGTATGCAAGCAAGCAAAATGCCCATTCACATTTGTTTAAAAGTATGGTAGAGATCAACAGAAGAAGACATCCAACATTAATCTCTGGCCTCTACATGCACCTGAGTACACACACAAACACATATACACATACCACACATTTTTTTAAAAGATCATAATAACTTGGGCATCTGTGAAAATGCAAACCCGGAGTCAGTCAGTGAGCAGCAGGTCCGAGACTCCTTGCTTCTAGGAACTTTCTGATAATCTAACAGTACTGGTCCCTGGACCTCTGTTTGAGCATGAGACCCTAGATGATCCCTGGCCCTTGCCAGCTCCCCAGGGGAGCCTCATCTCCCATCTAGAGCTCCGGGCCTCTGCTCCCCACCAGGCTCCTCTTGACAGTGCTCTCCCAACCTTAGCCAGCCCCTGCTCCCGTTTTTCCTGCTCTCTCTTGGACCCGGGTTCAAAGATAATTTATGCAGACCCCGCATTTGCTGGGAATCTGAAGCAATGCTCCCCATCAAAGGCATGGGAAGAAAACCCCCCGTGGTCAAGTCATGGCCCAGAGCTCAGGAGCACAACTCTAAGAGGCCTCCCTACCCCCGACCAGCTAGTCAAATCTACCTGATGGTGTAGCATTTTCTCCGCAGCTGGGGTTCCCCAGGCTTCCTGACTGTTATCCATAGCGCCTTCATATGGAAATTCCAAAGCCATCCCTGGAAACAGATAAGGTGCCTTTATCTGAAAGAGAAGGAGGCTAAGAAACATCCTTCTCAGTCAGTAGCCTCTTTTTTTTGTTTGTTTGTTTGTTTGTTTTTTTGTTTTGTTTTGTTTTTCGAGACAGGGTTTCTCTGTGTAGCTTTGCGCCTTTCCTGGATCTCGCTCTGGAGACCAGGCTGGCCTCGAACTCACAAAGATCCGCCTGGCTCTGCCTCCCGAGTGCTGGGATTAAAGGCGTGCGCCACCACCGCCCGGCCAGTAGCCTCTTTTACTTAAGACAGGTTCCAAATCTTAACCTCCCTTCTCTGTCTGCTCCCTCCCACTCCTGCCCCAGTAAAAGGATTGAACCTAGGACTCAGTGCATGCTGGGCAAGCCTTCTACCACTGAGCTATATCACCAGGCCTTTATTTTACTTTATTTATTGTTTTTACTTGTTTATTTTGAGACAGGGTTTCAATGTAACCAAAGGTGACCTTGAACTTCTGGTCCCCCTTCTCTGCCTCCTGAGTGCTGAGACTAGTTTATGAGTTACTGGAATTGAACTCAGGGCTGTGCAGGCTAGCAAAGACTCTACCAGTTGAACTACATGCTTGGCTTTTGTATTTTGAGACAGGGTATTGTAAAGATGCCTTGAACTTACTGTGTTGTCCAAGTAGACCTTGAGCTTGCCATCCTCCTGCTTCAACTTCCCAAGCCGCTGGGATTATAGGCTTGTACCCCAGGGTCAACTCCACCCCTCTTCCTAAAGAACATAACATCTTTACTTATTCTAATCATAATCCAACAGGCTTACTATTCTCAATTTAGTCTCTTTTTTTTTTTTTTCTTTTTTTTTTTTTGGTTTTTCGAGACAGGGTTTCTCTGTGTAGCTTTGCGCCTTTCCTGGAACTCGCTTTGGAGACCAGGCTGGCCTCGAACTCACAGAGATCCGCCTGGCTCTGCCTCCCGAGTGCTGGGATTAAAGGCGTGCGCCACCACCGCCCGGCCTTCTCAATTTAGTCTCTTAACATCAGTCACTTTCTACTGTCTTCCGACCCTGGGAAGCTGACCCTGGGACTACCTGAAAGGCTCAGGGGAGCCTTCACCCTCCAGCTTCTGGTTGAATGTTGTGTGTGTGTGTGTGTGTGTGTGTGTGTGTGTGTGTGTGTGTGTGTGTGTGTGGCGGGGGTTGGGGGCGTAGGGAGCAGGGCAGGGGAAGGGGTGCTGCTTCAAGAGAGACGTGGGGAGACACTTGCTTCAGTCTCCCATCACAGGGAAGCTACAGCCTCTGACCCCCTAAGGAAGCTCCTCAGGGCTCAGTCCTCTGGGCTCCCTTTGGCCCTTCAGCTGGAGGGAGCTAACAACTTCCTGTTATTGCAAGACCCAGAGCCTTTTACTCTGGGCTCCTTTTATTAATTTTTAGCCCCCAAATAAACCCTTTTCAATGCACCTTCTGTTTCCTCCTAGAACTAAGGATGTTGTTTAAAAAAGAAATCATGTACAAAGTCTCTATTTGGCATAAGCCAACAAAAATGAAGCCTTGAGCATAGAATTTGGGGCAAATGAGAGTCTGGAGAGAGAGAGAGGCGCTATTTTGGAAGGGGGAGGTGTGTGGGTGTCTCTCAATGCCTTGAAATCCAGCATCAGGGCACAGGAGGTAGCTTCTCATTAATTTGATTCTCTTCAACAGACACATACAGGGAGCCTGCTGTGTTCCAGAAACACTGCTCTGGATTGTGGGAACCCAGAACTGTCAAGAGCAGGCCCCAGGTCCCAGAACCTCACACTCAGGGACTCAGCCCATGGCGGGATGAAGGCCCTGCAGTGCAATTGAATGTGACAGGCAGCCAAGCCAGGCAGAGCCAGCAAGATAAGGACCTAATCGGAGGGCAGACAGGACAGAGGGAAGGGCAGGCCCAGGCTCTGCTCCATCTCGGGGACCCGGAGGATCTTGTGGGGGTTGGGGTGGAGGTCACACAGACCTGTTGGCAGCTCAACCTCAAGCCACAGCATCCCCCCTCTCTGTAGCCACTTCTGGAAACCCCAGAAGTTGTATTAGTGCCTGCCCTGGGCCGTCATGGTACTTCTTCCCCCATTGGGCTCCCACTGGCCAGGAGCTGAACACACCCACTTCCCAAACACACACACACACACACACACACACACACACACACACACACACACACACGCATAATAATAATAATAAATAATAATAATAATTAATAAATAAAATTTTAAATTCACAATTTAAGTCAGGCCTGGAGGCACAGGCCTATAATCCCAGCCACCAGCAGATCTTAAGTTCAAGGCCTGCCTGTGTAACTTAATGAGACTTTGTTCTAAAACAAGAGGTTACAAAAAAAAGAGGGCTAAGAGACAGCTCAGAGGTCCAGCACTTGTGGGAGGCTCTATGTTCAATTCGCAGTTCTGAAAAAAACTAAATAGAAAAATTAGCTTGACATAGTGTCATCAGTAACCCCAGCACTTAAGGGCTGAGGATTGTAAGTTCAAAGCCAGCTGGGACTTCACAGAGAGACTCTGTCTCAAAAAGGCCAAAATGATAATTATAACTATAATTATTGTTATTAAAGTCTTCTCCTCAAGGAAGGTAGGAGTTGGCGCTATAAAAACATGGATTTGGGCCTCATTTCCTGGCCTCAAACTCTGATTTCACCACCGCCTGCCTGTGGTTCTTCAGTGTTGACTGGCAGTTCTTGGCCAGGCAGTGTTTTCCTCTGTAAGTGAGGATGATTTGTGGGTACACTGTGAAACTGTACTAGGTGGGAGACTCCATACAAAGAGCTAAGCGCCACCCCTGGCTGGTTGTACATGTTGCTGTCGTAATCAGTTTGAAGTCAGCGTGGGTAAATGCTTGCTGCTTAGTCTGGGAGAATTCTCATTTAGTTCCTAGAGCATCTCTGTATTCAGCCTTGGACAAGTCACTTGGCCTGAGCCTCAGCTCCTTAGCTACAGCAGGGGAGGATGGACCAGTGCATGCACAGGAAGCTCCGACAGTGTGTGTGGTGTGTGTGTGGTGCGTGTGTGTGTGGGGGGGGGGGGGGGCGGGGCATGGGCACACATAGAGTTAGAGGATAACTTTCAGGGGCCATGTCTCTCCTTCCACTGTGGGTTCTGGTGCTCGAACTCAGGTGGGCAAGCTTGTGTGGTAAGCACTTGTACCACAGAGGCATCTTGCCAACCTTAAATTAGGATTTTTAAGATTTCTTTATTTATTCATTTTTATGTGTGTAGCTGGAGTTTTCTCCAGTCCTGCCTGGCCTACGGTCAGGACAATTCTCTCTCACCCACCCACCCCACAGCTGCTCAGACCCAACCAAGTAAACACACAGAGACTTATATTACTTATAAACTGTATGGCCGTGGCAGGCTTCTTGCTAACTGTTCTTATATCTTAAATTAACCCATTTCTATTAATCTATAAGCTGCCACATGGCTCGTGGCTTACGGGTATCTTAACATCTTCTCATGGCGGGGTGGCTGGTAGCGTCTCCCCGCCTCAGCCTTCCAATTCCCAGAATTCTCTTTTCTGCTTGTCCCACCTATACTTCCTGCCTGGCTACTGGCCAATCAGCATTTTATTTATACAAAGCGATATCCACAGCATATGTGTATATGTGTCTGTCTGTCTCTCTGTGGGTATGTGCATGTGAGTGCAGGTGTCAGTGAGGCCAGAAGAGAGCATCATATGCCCCAGAGCTGGAGTTACAAGCAATTATGGACCATCTGACATGGTGCTGGCATCCAAACTCACAAGCACAGCAAGCATTCTTCATTGCTGAGCGATCGCTCTGGTTCCATAAATCACGGTTTTTAATAGGCTTCTTATGCAGAACGTTTCTGGATTTACCAAAGAACTGCATAGACACCAGTTTCCATGTGCCCCAAGCCCAGTGGCTTCTTTGATCATCTTATACTGAGATGATATTTGCTATGAGTAATGCACCAAAGTTGATGTAGGATTACGAGGTTCACTCTTCATCAGAGTCCCTGATATACTAACCTCCTTTTTGTGTCCTAGGATCCCATCATCTAGGATACATTCCTTAGAATTGCTGTTTTCTCCTTAGTTTCCTCTTGGCCATGATAATTTCTCAGAGTTTCCTTATTTTTTTTATTGCTTTGACCATTATTCTAATTTCTAAATTAAAAAATATGTCAATTGCTTTATCTCAATTACCACAATGCCCTCTAAGTTCCTTTATACTGTAGATGTGTCCGCATTTCCTTTCTTGTTAAAAGATAGAAGAATATTTTATTGTATTGTTTTTAGTTTTTGAGACAGGGTCTTACTGTGGAGCCTGGGCTGGTCTCAAAATCACCATGGAACTCCAGGCTGAGCTGAGCTTGTAATCCTCCTGCCTCATTGCTGCTGAGTGAGGAAATTGCAGGCAGGGGCCACTCAGCACACCTGGCTCTCACTGAATGCATCATGGCTGTCACACATACAGTGTCTATCCACTCCGCACACCTGGCTCTCACCGAATGCATCACAGCTGTCACACATACAGTGTCTATCCACTCAGCACACCTGGCTCTCACTGAATGCATCATGGCTGTCATGCAGTGTCTATCCACCCAGCACACCTGGCTCTCACTGAATGCATCATGGCTGTCATGCAGTGTCTATCCACTCCGCACACCTGGCTCTCACTGAATGCATCATGGCTGTCATGCAGTGTCTATCCACCCAGCACACCTGGCTCTCACCGAATGCATCACGGCTGTCATGCAGTGTCTATCCACCCAGCACACCTGGCTCTCACCGAATGCATCACGGCTGTCATGCAGTGTCTACCCGTTCATTTATCAATGGACAGTAGTCACTTCTACCTCTGGCTGCTGCTGTGCTATGCGCATCTGGACATGCAGACAGCTCTCTGAGCTTCTGCCTTTGTTCTTCTGAGTCTGTCTCCACACGTGGAATAGCTGGCTCATTGTTTGTAATGAGTTTAAGAACTGTCATACATTGTATCATTTCATACTTCTATTAGCGCTGTCCATGTTCCAACTTCATGTCCTGGTCTGCATATAATTTTCTGTTTTATTTTTTTAAATGGTACTGGGGTTTGGACTCAGGACTTTGCGCATGTTAGGCAAGACGTCTACCACTGAGCTACATCTATTTCCCATTTCTGGGTTGTTTGTTTCTTTTTAAAAACTAAGACAGCATCTCATTATGTGGCCCCCTGATTGGCCTGAAACTCCAACTCAGAGAGCTCGGCCTGCCTCTGCCTCCCTAATTCTAAGACTAAGGGTGTGGACCACTAGGCCCAGCTATTTTCTGGTTCTTTTGATAGGAGGAACCCTGGCGGGTATATGGTGGTATCTTATAATTTTGATTTGAATTTCCCTAGTGATTAATAGTATCAAGCACACAGCATATTTTTATATACTCACTGAATATTTGTATGTCTTCTACAGAAAACTAAATCCTCCTGCTTTCTTGTTCTTGGTTTAGTGCCTTTTTTTTTTTTTTCCTGTAGGGTTGCTGCATGTCTCTGACTGACCTAGAATGTCTATGTAGACCACACCAGCTTGGTTTTGGTTTTGGTTTTTTTCAAGACAGGGTTTCTCTGTGTAGCTCTGGGTGTCCTGGAACTCTCTATGGACACCAGGCTGGCCTCGAACTCACAGAGATCTGTCTGCCTCTCTCTCTCCTGAGTAACAGGATTAAAGGCATGTGCCACCACTGCCCAGCTTCTTTGTCCATTTTAAAAATCAGATTGTGTGTGGTTTCCTAGCTATTTGTATATTCTAGATAGTCTATCCTTATGGGACACGGGATTTGCAGGTATTTTCTCTCCGTCCAGAGATTGTCTTTTCACTCACTTGTGGCATTGTGCCCCAGGGGTCATCCTGTCCCTGCTGCCCAAGTGCTGGGACCACCAGCACAGCCACCATGCCCAGGTTTTCATGTTAGTGCTAGGAACACTCAGGGCCTCATAGCAAGCTCTTGACCAACTGAGCTATCTCCCTATTCGTTTATTTATTTGTTTGATTGTTTATCTATGTAGCCTTAGTCTGCCCTTGAACTCTCAAACCTCCCAACTCAGCCTCCAGAGGGCTGGGATTACAGGCATACACCACTGCACCCGGCTTGAACAAGTCTTTCTGTGGACACAGATTGTTTTATATCCTTGGGAACATACCTTGTCATGCATTTTTTTTTTTTTTTGGTTTTTTTGTTTTTTTTTCTGGTTTTTCGAGACAGGGTTTCTCTGTGTAGTTTTGCACCTTTCCTGGAACTCACTCTGTAGCCCAGGCTGGCCTCGAAATCACAGAGATCCGCCTGGCTCTGCCTCCCGAGTGCTGGGATTAAAGGCGTGCGCCACCACCGCCCGGCTTGTCATGCATTTTTTAACCTATCAGAACTCAGCACTCAGTACCTCATCAGTACCCAGAAGGTACTGGCTAAAATGAATTGAGACCCAGACTTTTTGGGTGTCAACCATGATTTCACAGGATAACTTGTGGCCACTTCCAAAGATGAGCGTGGACATCTGTGGTAAAGGCTAGACAGAATCAAAGGGCATCTGATTCCATTTACAGTGTTGAAAATGGACAGGCTTCAGAAAGAACCAAAATATGGAGGCAACCAGTAGGGTTCCTCTTGCAAGCGACAGAGACTTCTCTCCCACATACGTAGATGGTGCCCCAACGAGAGACACCACAGGTTTGGGAGGCCCAGCTAGAGTGAAGATAACCATATTGAATGCTCATGGTTAGCTGGTGAAATTTTGCATCTTGTACTTATTGAGAAGTATTAATACTCTTTTCCCCCTCCCTAAATCCTTTCCCAAGTGGTGTTTGTCCTGACCACAGTAATCCAGAACAAGACAGTACAGTGTATCAAGTCTTTCTCTCTCCCAAATCATGACAGAGAGACTTATTATTAATTATGAAAGCTTGGCCGATAGCTTAGGCTTCTTTCTAACTCACTCTTATAACCTAAATTAACCCATTTCTATTAATCTTGTGGCTGTTACCTCTCCTCTTGCATGTCTTGCTTACTCCCTGTCTCTGGCTCTGCCTTCTTCTTCCCAGCATCCTCTGTGCCTGAAAATCCTGCCTAGCTATTGGCCATTCAGCTTTTTATTAAACCAACCAGAGTGACATATCTTAATAGTGTACAAAAAGATTATTCTACAACAGTACAGTGACATTTTCTCTTTGGTGCCGGAAGATGTTTGTGTATAGTTGGGGGAAATCTGGATTTCTGCCATTGACTGGGCACATGTGTCACTGTCTCTGAAATTCTTGCCAGCCTGACACACTATGATGTGATAAGCCTTCATACGTCAGTATGCTTCTCTTATGACAAAGGTTTTTGTGTTTGCTGGAGAGAGTGATAAAGTACAAAACAAGGGTGCAAAAGAAAGCAGGAAGTTGCTCAATGTCACCACCAGTTGGTTTTTACTAATATTTACTTAGTTGTTTAACAAAGGATCCAGCTACCTGAAATAGAAGTAAATATTTTTAATTTTAAAAATCGCATAGTGCTTATGTGGGGGAAGGAGCCTGTGCATGTACAGCAGGAGGGGCGGGTCAGAGAACATACAGGCATCATTCTCCTCCTCCACCATGTGAGTCCCAGGGGAGGAACTCAGTTTGTCAGGCTTGGCAGCAAGCACCTTTACCCATTAAGCCACAAGCTCTAATTATTTATTTTATGTGTGTGGGTGTTTTGCCTGCATGTGTGTCTAAGAGGGCATCTGACCATCTGGAATAGAGTTACAGACAGTTGTGAGCCAACATGTGGGTGCTGGGAATCAAACCTGGGTCCTTTGGAAGGGCAGCCAGTGCTCTTAACTGTTGAGCCATCTCCTCAGTCCCCTAGGATAATTTCTGTAAGTAGGTTAATTGGTAAGCACACCTACCAGGTTGGAGGAGGCATGGTCACAACGGCATGTATTCTTGCCTTTCTTTATGTCCCTCCCCAAGACATATGCATAGAAGAAATGTCGGGCCTCTGTTGTTCTTCCCAGCAGGCACTAGCTGAGCATGACTATGTAAAGTTCAAGTTAATTTCAAAGAACTAAACAACCCAGAGCCTCAGTTGCAGTGGGCACCTCTCAAGCTCAGGGAACACACATTGCTTACAGGAACTAGTGACAGAGAAAATACTTCCATCGCCTGAGAAACTGGTCCAGAATAATGTTCACTTGATGTCAGTCATCAGAGAAATTTGGTGTGGTTTCTGGATTCCTTTCTGAGTATTTATGGATTGTTGCTTAAATGCAGCTTTGAGGCTGGGCAGTGGTGGTGCATGCCTTTACTTGCAAGCAGCACTCGAGAGACAGAGACAGGTAGATCTCTGTGAGTTTGAGGCCAGCCTGGTCTACAGGGCAAGTTCCAGGACAGCCAAGAACTATACAGAGAAACTCTGTCTCAAAAAACAAACAAACAAAAAAGAAATTATTTCTAGCCGAGTGTGGTAGTGCATCCCTTTAATCCTGGTAGAGACAGGTAGATCTCTGTGAGCTCAAGGCTAGCCTCGTCTAGGACAGCTCCAGGAGAGCCAGGACTATACAGAGAAGCCTTGTCTTGAAAAACAAAAAGAACAAGAGGTGCTTTGTAAGAACAAGAGGTGCCTTATGCCTTCAGCCATCTGTAGATAAGCTTGACTATGGGATTCTTCAGGGCTGCTGCTGCAACCTTGCATTTGAATCCGATTTCCTTCGCAGAGGAGAGTTCACTGAATCTGTACACAGGGCCGGAGAGAACTGGAGAGAAGCCAATTGTGGTCCTGTGCACGCCAGAAACCCAGCACTGACCTCGGGAGAGAGGAGGATTGCTGGGCTTGCTGGCTGCCTAGGGCTTAGGGAGAGACCTTGCTACAAAGGAGCATGAGGATGAGAAAGGAGGACACAGGGTATCTTCTTCTATACACAAACAGACGTGAACACCACATACAATACACTACAACTCAGACAGACACACACATACACATGTTTATACAAGCCTGGCATGGTGGTGCCTGCCAAAACCCTTTTTTGGGGGGATCACCACCGCCCAGCAAAGAAGGCATCCCTTTGGCACCGGAGTTACAGGTGGTTGTGAGCCGCCATATGGGTGCTGGGAACTGAATCTTGGTCCTCTGCAAGAGCACCCAGTGTTTTTGCTTTTGTTTTAAGATTTATTTATTCTGTATACAGTGTTCTACCTGCATGCCCAACAGAGTACCAGATCTCATTATAGATGATTGTGAGTCACCAGGTGGTTGCTGGGCATTGAACTCAGGACCTCTGAAAGAGCAGCCAGTGTTCTTAACCTCTGAGCCATCTCTCCAGCCCCTGATGAATGACTTTAATCCCAGCACTTGGGAGGCAGAGCCGGCAGATCTCTGTGAGTTCAAGGCCAGACTGGTGGTCTACGGAGTGAAGCCCTGTCAAGAGAAAACAAAAGTCTATACAGCAATGAGATATGGTAATGGAAGTCTATAATTCCAGCGACACTTAGGAGGCTGAGGCAGGAGGACAGCAGGTTTGAAATTAGCCTCCTGGGTTACACAGTAGCATTCAAGGCCAGCCTGAACTACAGAGCAAGACTCTGTATGAAGGAGGAGAAAGAGGGAGAGGGGAGGGGAGGGGGGGGGGGGAGGGGGAGGGGAGGGGGAGGGGAGGGGAGAAAGGGGACAGCTACAGGCATAGCTCAGCTGGCAGAGTGCTTGCCTAGCATGTCCAGTGGGCAAGCCTCTGTACCACATAAAACCGTGAGCGCTGGCACAGGCCAGTAATCTAAGCAGAAGGAGGTGAAGGCAGGAACAGCACAAGTGTGAGGCCAGCCCAGGCTACATGGAACCCTGTCTCAAAATAAACAGATAAAATCTGCATACAGTCTCGGGATACAGCTGATTCAGCGCAATGGTAGTGTGCCTGCCAAACACGCACGAGGTGCCAGGTTCACTCCAGCACCAGGTAACAATAACAACAATGAACCAGGTGTCCGTTGTGGGGAAGGACTGTAGCATAACGGTAGAATTCTTGCCGAGCATGTGCAAGGCCACGGGTCTGATGCCCAGCACTTCCTCAAAACAATAATGATATTCTCTAATACACAGTAACATTGACAATAAGTAATAATTTAAAAACAAAAGCCATGACAGGCAGTGAAGTCACTTTCCCAAAGGCTGTTGGCAGGATGCTGTGGGTCCGTTCAGGTTTGGGTCTGTCACAGGCAATCGCACCCCACACTGTCAGTGCGAGGCCTGGATCCCGGGCACTGTGCTGTCCAGTGTGATTTACATTTTTTTGGTCCATTTTTACTTATTTATTTCATGTTTGAGTGTGTGTGGTGTGAGCACATACCACGGCATGCTCACGGAAGTTAGAGGACAGTTTGTAGGAATCTGTTCTTTTCTTCCAACATGTGGGGCCCAGGGATTGAACTCAGTTCCTCAGACTTGGCAGCAAGCACCTTTACTCTCTGAGCCATCTTACCAGCCCAGGCTTTTATTTCTTTTCAGTAACATCTCAGACATTTTATCTTGGTGGTGTTTTCTTTTCTCTTTCCTTCGTTTGTTTTGTTAGCTGGTTGGTTTAGTTTGACTTGGTTCGGGAGGCAGATTCTCACTTTGTAGCCCTGCCTAGCCTGGAACTTTCGACAACTCTCCTGCCTGGGCTTGATTACAGATGTGACCCACCACACCTGGTTTGCGCATGCCCTGCATTTGTAGATCAGCAGAGCTCCGGCTCCCTTTCTGGTGACCTGGACCGGGGAAAGAGGCCTCTGAAGCCCCAACACTTACTGTCTTACTCCTCCACAGCTGTTTTGAAACAGCTTCTGTGATTGTGGTAATGTCAGTCTAGATTGGCCCCACCCACTCCGCCAGGCCCCCCACCCCCACCCCCGTAGCCAGCTAGGGTCATTTTCTTCTTGCACGCTGACCAGGTAGGGGCAGTTTCTTCTTGCCCTCTGCCTTTTCTGGGTGTCTCTTCATTCACACCTTTTCAGGCAGTGAGGGTGAACAGGGTAAGACGCATTTCCAAAGTGCCAGGTGGAGCCCAGGTTAGGAAGTAGGCAGGGTCAGGGAGCCGCTTCCAGTCACATCCGGGTCCCTCTCTCCTCCTCCTCCTCCTCCTCCTCCAGGTGGTCAGCTACAGCATCTTTGCTGGCTCCTTTCCTCCCACCTCAGTTCCAAACCCACTTCTGGCCCCAACCTTTCAGGACACATTCCTAAATTGCCTTTTGCATGCTGTGATGGGTTTGCCACCATGACCTTGGGAAGTCTACGCCTCGTGGCCCTGAGTGCCTTGGTGTTATCTTCCACAGGCAGAGGATCCAGATGAGGAACATCTCCCCAAGATGGAGCGGGTCTAGGGTGGGGGCTGGCAGTGGCGACACAGTGTGTGAGTCACTTACAGGTGTTGCGGATAGTCTTGGAATTCACAACCGAGTACTTGGACCAAACCCAGAAACACCAGTTCAGGCCTTTGTTGGGGATGGTGGGTGTGCCCATTCACTTCGAGGCCCAGAGGTAGGTCTCTCCTCAGAGTCTCTCCCCGTGGACCAGATTAGTGTCTGCCAGGGTGTTTTGTCCTCACGGTAACACAATGCCTGTGAGAAACAAGGGACAGAGATGTATTCTGGCTCACAGTTCAGAGGACACAGATCACTGTGGTGGCAAAGGCATGGTGGGAGCTGGGGTGGGTCCCAGAGTGGAAGCTTAAGCTGGCTGGCTACCATATACCATAGTAGTTGGGAAGCAAGATGCTGGGCCTGATTTGGATCGACCTGTTTATAACCCTCAAGCCACACCTTTATAATCAACCCTTGATCATCCAGTTAGGCCCCATATCCAAGAGGCTTCACAGCATCCCAAAACAACGCCACCGAGGGGAGGTCCAGTGTTTAAATACATGGGGTGGGACATTTTACATTCAAATGTCAACAGGGGGAGAGCACCATGGGGGTGGCTACAGATGTGCACGGTTTCTTTTTGGAGCAGTGGGTGTCTGGAATTAGATAGGTCCTCTGTAGGTATTACTGCTAACCACTGAGCTGTTTGCCTTAGAATGGTGACTGGGGGGGGGGGCTCGGCATACGGCTCAGCAGTTAAAAGTTTGTACTGCTCTTACAGAAGACCGGGTTTGTGCCCCATATCCTGACTCCTACAGAAGTGGATGCCAGCGCTTAGTCCTTGAAAGTCAGGCCTGAATGTCTCCACTTCTTTGTTGTTCTTTGCCTTTCTTTCTTTCTTTCTTTCTTTCTTTCTTTCTTTCTTTCTTTCTTTCTTTCTTTCTTTCTTTTGTTTTTTGGAGACAGGGTTTCTCTCTGTAGCCTTGGCTGTCCTGGAACTCTCTCTGTAGACCAGGCTGGCCTCGAACTCATAGAGACCTGCCTTCCTCTGCCTCCCGAGTGCTGGGATTAAAGGTGTGGATCACCACGCCCAGCTAAGATTTTTTTTTTTAAGTATGTGAGTGCTTTGCCTGCTTGTATGCCTGTGCATCAGGTACATTCCTGGTGCCGAGGAGGCCAGAAGCAGGTGTTGGATCTTCTGGAACTAGAGTTACAGAGGGCAGTGATGTGCCATGTGGGTGCTGGGAATTGAACCTGGGTCTTTTGGAAGAGCAGCCAGTTCTCTTAACCACTGAGCCATCTCTTCAGACCTATTGTTTGTTTTTCGAGCTAAGGTTTCTGTGTAGCTCTGGCTCTTCTGAAACTTGCTCTGTAGACCAGGCTGGCCTAGAACTCAGAGATCCACCTGTCTCTGCCTCCTGAATGCTGGGACTAAAGGTGTGCGACACCACCACCTGGCAACCTCCACTTCTTCATAACAGACTTATAACTCCAACTGAAATGTGTTGTGGAAGGCACAGGATTTGTCGGCCAACCTGACTTCATTCATTTCAGCACAGTAAAGATCCCACTCTAAAAAGGACAAGATGATCGTAGTTAAGAGCCTGCTGGATAGTAGCAGGCGAACTTACTCTCCAGACAGCTCCAAGAACGCAAGGGGAGAAGACAAGTAGATCATGTTCTTTGTAACCCTGAGGGAAACTGCCATTGAGTGTGCTTGAGGGCCAGGCTCTTCCTATGAACTGAGGTTCCAGCCCTTTCCAGACACAGTCCTGGCCAGCCAGGTCAGGTCAGCCTTGCACATGCTACTTGTTTATAGGGTTTATCAAGGTTTGTGGGGTCTGACAGATCCCTGAGGGGCACACGAAGTCCTGGCTGCTGGAATGATGGGCCAGGAGGTCTTGCTGGAAACATGGATACCCTTCCCCCGAGCCTTTGCTGGTTGTAATTGTCACCAAGAAGCAGGGACAAGATTTCACTATTCCTTAGAATTTGCGGAGCTGGAGAAATGGCTCAGCAGTTAGAGCACATACTGTTCTTGTGAAGTACCCGAGATCAGTTCCCAGCACCTCTGTTGGACAGCTCACAACCTCCTGTAACTCCACCTCTAAGGCATCTAGCACCTCTGGCCTCTGTGGGCGCTGCAGCCATATGTTCATTCAAAGAAACACACACACAATTAAAAATAATGAAAATAAATCTTAACAAAAGTACTAAGTTGTCGCCAGGATCTTGGTTTCTGGGTGTTCCTCCATGAAACACTAATAGCCGTCATGGGTTTCTCAGGTCCAAGGAGTCCAGATAGGCAGTACCAGCTCTGCCCTCCACTCCACTCTAACTGATCTCACCCTAGTTTATTTATTACTACATAATGATTCTATTTGTCTCAAGACCCACACTCCCTCTTTCGTCTTTAGATTTGTGGGTATTATTACATTTTTGACCTTTGAGGAAAACCTTACAAACACACTTGACCCTGACTGTGCTCAGCACACCCTCATAGTTTCTGCAAGTCACCCCCCAAAGGAGACCAGAGTAGCTAAAATCCAGGGAGTCCTGATGTTCTTAGGGCCTCCTCAATGTGCTGAACTGGTCTCACCAGCCTCAGCTGATGTGGCAAGAATTGGAATCAGACAGACACCGTATTGGATGCCAACTCTGTCATTTGTTAGCTATGTGACCTTGGGCAATGTATCAGAGCTTTCTGTCAATGCCTTTATCTAAAACCCAAAACCAAACAAAAGAAACAAACCGTAAGGAGTGAAACCGAGGCTAGTAGCTGGACTATTGTGTGGTTATTGTAGGATAGAAGGGGACCAAAGGTATGACACTTAATAAGTATCTCCATCTCTCCTGCTGCCTGCCAGGGATGTTAACACTCTGCCGAGACAAGATCAGCCATACACTTGCTCCTATTTCAGTCTCCTACAAGGGCAGGAACAGATAGACAGCTTGGACAATGAAGAGAGCTGTAACATGGCCATCGAAGGCACATTATACAAGTTAGGAATGTAGTTCAGTTGGTAAAGTGCTTGCTTGGCATGAACACAGTCCTTCGATTGATCCCCAGCATGCCAGAACTGGATGTGGGAGCACACATATTGGCAATCTCGAGACTTGAGAGGTAGAGGCAGGAGGATGAGACGTTTAAGGTTATCTTTGGCTACATAGTGAGTTTGAGGCCATCCTGGGCTACATGAGACCCTGTCTCAAAAGAAATAAAAGTGGCAGCATTTGGGAGGCAAGGCAGGTGCATTTCTGTGAGTTTGAGGCCAGCCTGGTTAACACATAGAGTTCAGGGCAGCCAGGGCTGCAGAATGAGACCCTGTTTTAAAGTCAATAAATAAATAAACAGATGTATTAAGAGAAAATCTCTATGAATCTTTTTTTTCTTTTTTTTTTTTTAAAAGGGTTTCACTGTGTAGCTCTGGCTGTCCTGGAACTCCCTATGCAGATCAGGCTGGCCTAGAAATTTGAGCTTACAGAGATCCTCCTGCCTCCACCTCCTGGGTGCTGGAATTAAAGGCATGTGCCACCCTCTATGGGTTTTAACCACCATGAATTTGTAACAAATTAGGTCCAAGGGGAGGAGAATTTTTTTAAACAGTGTATGTCCATTTGAAAAAGAATCCCAGGCCCTCCGTCTGTCTTGCTACCAAAAAGGATCAAGCTACAATCACCCCACTCACCTGGACCACTCATCCACCTGCAATCTAATATCTTCCTCTCTATGGAGCCCCAGCTCTAAAAATGCAAACAGCATCCTTCTCTCCACTGTCCGTCACATTATAATAAAACTCCAACTTCTGCTTCCTTGAAAGACTTGCCAAGCCCATGTGATGGAGCCCCTGTGAACTTCTCCTCCCCTGTCTCCCTTCCCTCGTTCTGCCAGGCTCCAGTAGCTTTCTGTTCTCTAAGCAAGTCAGCTACTCCAGTCTCAGGACCTTTGCAACATCAGCTCCCTCTGCCCGGGGTCCGCTGAGGCGCTGCTGTCTTTTTTTTTTTTTTTTTTTGGTTTTTCGAAACAGGGTTTCTCTGTGTAGCTTTGCGTCTTTCCTGGAACTCACTTGGTAGCCCAGGCTGGCCTCGAACTCACAGAGATCCGCCTGGCTCTCTTTTTAATACTGCAGCCCCTGCTCATCCGTGGGGGATATACTGCAAGGCCTGCAGAGGAGGTCTGAAGCCTCGGATAGCACCAACTCTTACGTGTGTTTTTCCTGTATGTCCATAATTTGCAAAGAGATTGGTGATAACCAATCGTAAGACAGAGCCATCGTCACAGTACACTATGATCAAAGTTACAGAACTGTGGCCTCTCCTCAGAAAGTCTGCCGAGGGGTTAGTTAGCAGGTAGGTAGCAGATGCCGCATGGACACACTGAGCACACGGGTCAGGAGTCAGGTGGACAGAGTGACACCACTCGTGTTTATCATGCCACTCAGAACAATACACAGTGTAAACATTACACATTGTTTGTTTCTAGAATGTTCCCTTTAATTTCTTTCGCAGCTGACTGGCTACAGAAAGTGAGGCTGAGAATGAACAGATAAGCGAGTCTGTCAGTGGGTCTCTGTCCCGGTTGCATATTCTTGGAGCTATTTCTCATCTCGTCCCTGTCCCCCGCTCCCCCGCCCCCAATCCCTCAAGGTGCCAAGAACACAGCCTGGCACACAGCTGGCTCACAGTCCTGTTAAATGTCTGACCCCTCCGTCTTGCCATGGAAGCATAAACTGATGACGTCAAGGTCAGGCCTCTTCGTATTAGAGCTTCTAATATGTGAGTGTCTAGACAGTCCTTTTTATTTTGGGCATTTTTGGCAAAGTGACTTTCTACTGGAATTTAACAAAACCAGACAACGCCTGTCTCCCCAGAACCTCCTCCAGAGCTGGGGCCACCTCTCCTTGAATCTGTAGAGGTTCTGGTGGCCCAGCTCCTCTGTAACAGAGACACATAGATAAGACAAAGGGCTTACAAATCCCTCTGGAATAGTCTGCTGCCTGAAAGAGTGGCCTGGTGCTGGCCTGGAGCCTTCACCAGAGGCAGCCTTAGCTAGAGCGTGCCTGGACACATGGAGCTGATTCAGACAGGAGCCAAGCAGGACCCGCTTCCCCAACCGGTGCTAAGACTCTTAAAAGCCAGATTGAAGGAGATCTGGGGTCAGAATATGGGGACAGGAAGGCCTTTTCTTAGTTTCCTTAACCCAAACAGTCCCCCCCCCCCATGGGGGCCTTTAGGTAGGACTCCACCTGAGCTACACCATTGGCTGGGCTCGAGGAGTCCTCACTCTAGAAGTTAAATGTTCAGTTTGAAGCATGGAGGGGAGAGGACCCCCCTTATTCAATCAGGAATGTAGTAACATCTGTGTCCCAAAAGGTTAAGAATGGCGGTTATGGAAGGCGTATGATTAGGTCAGTCACCATCCTAAACATGACCCCAAACTGCCACAATCACGAGAAAGGAAAAGTGTTTTATGCTCCAAAGAAAACAAAGCCACTTCCAACAGGAATTGGCTGTCAGAGTCTCTGCACTCGGAAAAAAAAAAAAAAAAAGAATCAACAGAGCATCCGCCCAGCCTGCCCAAGGCCCATCCCGTAAGCCCAGGTCTCCAGGGAAGGCAGTGTGCCTTTGTTTTCCAGTCTGTGGGCAACTGGGTTGGCCAGGAGCCAGAGGTGAGAGACCTTCATGGAAGAAAATCCTGCGGGGTGCTGAGCCGGGGTGCTGAGCCGGGGTGCTGAGCCGCGGTGCAGGCTGGAAGCTGCTCCAGGTGGGCTCAGGCCCGGATGGAGACACCCAGAGCCCACAGGGCAGTGGGGAAAATGTGCCTGCTGCAAAGGAGGCGTCCTGGCCTGCTTTCTTCAGCGAGCTCCTGCCAGGGATCTGGGCAGTTTTCCTACCACCATGTCCCATCCAGCGCCATGATCTTACTCATGGGCCTTGGTGCTTTTAGAAGTCGATTTGGGAACCTTTCAAAATTGGCACGGCCATACCTTCTCCCTGGGGGCCCCCTCAGCTTTCAGAAGCTCCTTTGCTACGTTGGTATTCAGGGACACTCCCTTCCTCTGACCCTTCTTGGCTGTGGAAGAGGAGGACCTGGGAGGTGGCAGATGTCCCAATAAATGCTGGAAGGAGCCCCGTGAGTGCGCGGGCGGCCGAGCCAGAGAGCTGCGCCAGCACTCAGGGTAACCTCCGGGGAGGGCGCAGTCCACACACATCCTGGCTTCCAAGAGCAGACCTTGGGTGTCTGCCCATAGTCAGACTCTCCAGCTCAACCCCAGGCCTTGAGCCCCAGGGGCGGCGTGGGGTATGTGTGTGTCCCTCAGCATACAACTGTCCTTCCGCGCTTGCAAAAAGCTTCTCTTTTAAACGCCTCCCAGTGACAGGCTCCAACTCTAAGCTTCCCCATGGCCATAAATGGCACCTTCATCACCAGGGCTTATCCTTGGGGTCCCAACTTACCGTGGCACCACTTCATTGGAAAGACCTTTCTAGTCACCATATCCAAAGTGCTTGCTCCCTTGCACAGCTTTCTTTCATTAACGTCGGCCTCTTGCAGGCTATCACTCTGTCAACACACTCAGTCTGTAAAGTCCCGTGGGTCTGGGACAGGGCTTGGCAGCCTTCTTTCCTCCTCTGTGTACCTCAGGGAGTGGATGAATGGGGACAATGCCGACGGCCTCTGCAGAAGCCAGGCTCAGGCATATGCAGTTTGCGCTGACTGGCCCTATGGCCCGAGCTCCTGCCCCCCTGGCTGATAGGTGGGAGCCCTGGTGGGAGGCACGTGGAGGAGGTGAGAGAGCAGAGGACAGGACGCAGGAGTGAGCTTTCTCCTTGTAGAAGCCCCTGTGGCAGCTCTGCCCCACAGTTCTTCCTGGTGATCACCATGTCACACACCCCTTTCAGATCAATATAGCTTTGGCTGCCATGTGCTACCATATGCCTCAGACGGATTTCCTCTTGACCTTTCCTACACTCTGCACATGGTACCTTCACTAAACTCTCCTTGGGATGATCCAGTTCTTACTTTCCAGGACCAATTCTGGGACCATGTCTGATTCAGTGACCACTATTTCCTCAACAACACACTGAGCAAGGTCTGGCAGATCCTAGGTACTCAGTATGCCTGCTTTGAATAGGCGGCTTACTTTATTTTATTTTAATGCTGTGCCGGGAGCTGAATCCAGGGTCCTGAGCATCCTAAGTAAGCATGTTGTCACTGAGCTGCATCCCCCGTTTTGACGAATGAATGACTCAGAAGGATGCTGGGGGCTGGAGAGCTGGTTCGGCAGTGAAGAAGGCTTATTGCTCTAGCAGAGGAAAATGATTTGGTTCTGGGAGACCCAACACTGTCCTCTAGCCTCCTCAGGCACCCACACATGTGGCCTACCTGCATACAGACACACAGACACACAATCAAAAATAAAATATCTTTTAAAAAGAACCGGGCATGGTGGTGCACTGTGGTGATATATTGTGTACCCTAATAAAATTTGCCTCAAGATCAGAGGACTGAACAAGCCACTAGATTAAACATGGATGCCAGGCAGTGGTGCCACACATGTTTAATCCTAGCACTCGGGAGGCAGAGATCCGTTTGGACTTCTGTGAGTTCAAAGCCACCCTGGATTACATGAGACTGACTCAGTCTAGGAGAGAAACAGAGCCAGGCTGTGGTGGCACACACCTTTAATCCCAGTACTGGGAAGCACACATGCCTTTAATCCCAGGAAGTGATGGCTGGGCCGAGAAAGGTATATAAGGCGTGAGGAGACAGGAACTAAAGGCTTTTCGGCTGAGGGGCCTTTCCAGGCTGAGGAGCTGGTGAGGTAAGAGGAAGCAGCTGTGGCTGGCTGCTCTGCTTCTTTGATCTTTCAGCTTTCACCCCAATATCTAGCTCCAAGTTTTTTTTTTATTAAAAGACCATTTTAGCAATTCGTGTTACAGTGCACACCTTTAAACAGCACTCGGGAGACAGAACTCGGTGAGTTCGAGGCCAGCCTGGTCTACAGAGTGAGTTCCAGGACAGCCAAGGCTGTTATACAGAGAAACCATGCCTTGAAAAAAAAAAAAAAAAAGAATGCTGTTTTTATTTCTATTTTATTAAAGTATAATTCATATATCATAAAAGCCAGGCGGTGGTGGCGCACGCCTTTAATCCCAGCACTCGGGAGGCAGAGCCAGGCGGATCTCTGTGAGTTCGAGGCCAGCCTGGGCTACCAAGTGAGTTCCAGGAAAAGGCGCAAAGCTACACAGAGAAACCCTGCCTCGAAAGAAAAAAAAAAAAATCCACCCTTTTAACTATACAATTTAGGGTTTTTGATGCACTCGCAAACAGCTGTGACCATGACCACTAACTGGAGAAGGCCTTCATCACCCTAGCCTCATAAGCAGTCACTAGGCTATGTGCTCCTATCCATCCCTGGCAATCCCAATGTGCTAATCTGTCTATGAATTTGACTATTCTGGGCATGTCACAAAAAGTGGATCATATTGTATGTGACCTTTTTGTATGTCTGATTTCTTTTCTTTCACTTAATGTCATGGTTTCAAAATTCATCTGTGTTTAATATGCATCAGTGTTTGACTAATTCTTATGGCCGAATAATTTTCCATTGTGTGCACCTACACATATGAACAGACACATATAGGTATATACACTATATTTCATCTCTGGATATTTGAATAATGCTACTGTGAACATTGTTATACATACTTCATATGAACATATATTTTCTTTATTTATTTATATTTTTATTCTATGTGTATGGAGTTTGTGTCTGCATGTGTGTGTGCACTATGTTCATGCCTGGTACCCGCCAAGGTCAGAAGAGTGTGTAATCCCCTGGTCCTGGAGTTATGGGTGGTCATGGGCGATCATGTGGGTGCTGGAAATTGAACCCAGGTCTTCTATAAGAGCAACAAGTGCTCTAAACTGCTGAGCCATCTCTCCAGCCCCCTTCCACCCACCCCCCACAGTTATTTTGAAGCGGGATCTTGATGTGTAGTCTGGGCTGTCCTCTAACTCATGATGCTCCTGCCTCAGCCTCCTGAGCACTGAGCTTACAGGTATGTGCCATCATGCCTGGTTAAGCACGCTCTCAGTTGTCATAGCACGTCCATGGGGGGGGGGGGCTGCTAGGTCACATGATCACTTTGCAGTTAATGTTTTCGGTAAGGATCCTGTGTTTTAGGTTTCTGTGTGTCCCACAACACTGCACAGTGATTTCTTTGTCATATAGCCACAGGCATTGACATCGGCATGGTGAAGCACCCAAACAGACCAGGTCTCCACGACTGCAGATCCACCCTTAGGCACACACTGGGTGACCAGACCGCACAAACAAAAATGCTCACGGTAGTATTACTGGTTTAAAAAGAAATCGAAACAACCCAATATCCATGGACATGCATAAATACCTCGTGGACTGTCCATCAAAGAAAAAGAAATGAACTCTAGCTACCCAGAAGAGCCTGTGGGGGAGAGAGGGGGTGTCACATAGTGCAGAAAGAGCCACGTCCCAAAAGAATATATACGGGGTGATTTCATTCGTGTAAACTTCCAAAACAGAGGAAACAGAATCATGTGGCTTAAGGTTACATGGGTAGGTGGAAAAACTGTTAAAATGATTCTAACAAAAAAACAGGATATCGGTTACTCCTGGCAGCAGGAGGGAAAGCCATGTCAGGGAAGGGCACGGGAAACTTCCGCAGATCGCAGTCAGCTGAGTCCTTGTCCTAAGCTTGCCCACTTGATCGCTCTTCTGAATAACGGCAGCTAGATACAGGCACTTGCCTGCTGATCTTCCATCTGAAAGTCTGAGCTGATAATTCGAAGTCTAGGCAGAACAGAACCCAGGTCCAGGTGTCAGGAGGACCGGATTCTAACCAGGTTTCAGCACAGCTTCCTATGCTACACTAAGAGTCTACTTGTGCTATCAGGAGCCAGTCTGCAGCTCCAAGGTTGATTGGAAAAAAAAAAATGTTAGAAGCCAGAGCCTGCCTAAGGGTAGAGCTGGGAGCGGACCCCAGTTCTCCACCTCTCGATGGGAGGCTGCCATCTCCAAAGGTTGCATCCCCCTCCCTTCCCCATGCTGTGCACAACTGTCTCCGTATCCCAGTCAAGGTGAGATATGACCACATCTCTCAGGTTTGTATCTCCTCCATGTGAGACACAGACAACAGACCCTAGCAAGTCTGGGTACCAACTACAAAAGTCACAGGGACAGGATTGGTCCTTGTCTAATCTGGATCACGTGTCCACCTCTGATCCAATCCACTGTGGCAAAGGAGCAGAATCACCTGCAAAATGAGACACAAACTGTGGAACTGAATGGGAGCCCAGTAGACGGCTCTGAGCACACAGACGTCTGCTTCTGTAGAGATACATGCATGGCCTTGAACACGGAGCACAGAACAGACTGTTGGACATCAACTCCTACTTAACCAAATCTCTTTAACAGTCTGTGAGGCAATGTAGATATATCCATTCTACAGACAAAGAGACTGAGAACCAGGCAATGCCCAGGGTTCTTTTTTGTCTGTCTTTCTTTCTTTCTTTCTTTCTTTCTTTCTTTCTTTCTTTCTTTCTTTCTTTCTTTCTTTCTTTCTTTCTTTCTTTCTTTATTTATTTATTTATTCCAAGACAGAGTTTCTCTATGTAACTCTGGATGTCCTGGAACTCCTTTTGTAGATCAGGCTGCAAATTCACCTGCCTCTGCCACCCAAGTGCTGGGATTAAAGGCGTGCACCACCACCACCCAGCATGCCCAAGGTTCTTTAAGAGCAGCACTGTGCACATTCTGAGATCAACAATTATCTGTAAGGGGGCAGGGCTAACACATGCACCATGACATGGTTAGCAGCAGTCCGGGAGTCTCCTAACTAGATGTCATTGGCACTCCTCCAGCTGTGACAATCAAAAATGTCTCCAGTGGGGGCTGCAGAGATGCATCAGCAGTTAAAAGCACTCGGTACCCTTGCAGAAGACTAGGGTTCAGTTCCCAGCACCTACATCAGGCAGCTCACAACACCTGTAACTCCAGCTCCAGGGACTCTGATGCCTTCTGGTCTTCTAGGGCACCTGCTCACGTGTGGTACACATACAGACAAACAGGCACACACATATACAGAAAGTAAAAATTCATAAATCATTTTTTAAAATGTCTCAAGAGGTCTGGGTATGGATTGTCCTTAGTGTGTGTAAAGCCCTATGTTTAACCCTCTCTAGATGATGTCAAATGTGCCCTAGAGTTGGGAATTGTGGTGGTTTGAAAGAAAATGGCCCCAAAGGGAGTGGCACGGATTAGGAGGTGTGGCTTTGTTGGAGTAGGCATGGTCTTGTTAAAGAATGAGTGTCACTGTAGGGGTGGGCTTTGAGGTCTCCTATGCTCAAGCTATGCCCAGTTACACAGTTCACTTCTTGTTGCCTGTGGATCAAGATGTAGAACTCTCAGCTCCTTCTCTAGCACCACGTCTGCCTGCACACCACCATGTCCCACCATGAGGATAATGGACTCAACCTCTGAAACTATAAGCCACCCCAGTTAAATGTTTTCCTTTATGAGAGTTGCCATGGTCATGATGTCTCTTCGAATCAATAGAAACCCTAACTATGACAGGAACCACTGAAACAGATTAGTGAGTTGTGCAATCCCTTTCTACTACTAACATAGAACCAGGATCCAAATCCAGGCTGGCCTGACTCTAAAGCCTGTTCTTAGTCATGGCCTCCCTCATGGTAACATTGTCTCATATGGCTGCAATGCTCAGTGTGAACACACCTTGAAGAGTTAGGTGAAACATAAACGTAGCATACCACGTCTGCAAATTCTTCTCATGTGTTTCCAGTTCTGTATAGCTGCTCAGCAGGACAGGACTCTCCCTCACCAACCAACCACATTCCACATTTGGCTTCCTAATATGGTTGCTTCCTAGAGCCTTTCCTTCATGAGGATTGAGACTTTTTTTTTAAATTATTACAATTTATTTACTTATCTGAGTTTGCCTGTGTGTATGGGTGTTCATGTATGTAGATGTATGTGTACCATGTTGAGTGTATAGAGATCAAAGGACAACTTTCAGGAATCAGTTCTCACCTCCTACCAAGTGGATCCCAGAAACTGAACTCAGGTTGTCAGTATTGGCTGTAGGCTCCTTGCAGTGAGCCATCTTGCCAGCCAGTCCCTTTCCTGGGGATTGCTATTTCCAGGTTCTTGCCTTTAAGGTTCTAATTCCAACTCTCTATGCTCTGTCCTACCACAGTTGCCCTTGCTAGACTTTCTCTAGAAGAGTTAGAGCTATCTTCAGATAACGGGTCCCTCTATTAGTTTCTTTTCTATTACTGCGACGGTTACCATAACCAAGGAAATGCATAAAAGAAAAGAGTTTAATTGGGCTTGTGGTTCCAGAGAGTTAGAATCCATGATGGCAGGGTGAAAGCATGGCCACAGGTGGCTGGAGCAACAGCCAAGAGCTCACATCTTGATCCTCAAGCAAGAAACAATACAAGTCTAGAAACCTCAAAGTCTACCCCCATCGACACAACTCCTCCAAGGCCACACCTCATAATCCTTCCAAAACCAGTCCACTTACTGGGGACCAAGTATTCAAATATACGAGCCCATGGGGGCCAGTCTCATTCAAACCACAGTCCCCAAAGTCCACTGACTAAACAAATTACAACTCCTCCTTCATGAAGCTAATGGTTGCCTTCTTCTGAAGCCAGGTTTCCTTGGAGTGAACCCATCATCACTAAAACCTCTCCCTAAGACTCTTGCTGGAAGGAAGCCCTCCATGAACAGTCTTTAATCTGTTGGTTTTTTATTCTGGTTTTTAATATTAGTTGTGACTAAATTCTAGAAACTATGGAGTTCTTCCTGAGGCTTTTCCATCCAAACACGAAGGAGAAAAATTTAGGTTGAGAGAAGCGAATTGGCTCTACATGAGTGACCGGGAAACTGTCAAGAGAACTTCTGGGAGTTTACAGAAGAAGATATATCCTGGGCTAGCACGATGGCTGACAGCTAATGGCGTCTGCTGCCAAGCCTGATAACCAGATCTCAGTCCCTGGGTACACAACAGAAGGATAGAACCAATTCCTGAAAGTTGTTCTCTGATCTCCACAGGTGTGGAGGACACATGCTTCCCTACCTCCTATTCATAGATAAATAAATGCAATAAATTTTAAAATAACTTTACTATTTTATTTTATTTTTTGTTTTTTCGAGACAGGGTTTCTCTGTGTAGCTTTGCGCCTTTCCTGGAACTCGCTTTGTAGACCAGGCTGGCCTCGAACTCACAGAGATCCGCCTGGCTCTGCCTCCCGAGTGCTGGGATTAAAGGCGAGCACCACCACCGCCCGGCTAACTTTATTTTATTATTTTTAATTATGTGTATTTGTGTGGATATGTGCATTTGAGTGTTGGTGCTCTTGGAAGCCAGAGGCATTGGATCCACCTGTAAATATAATAACCATTTTTTTAAATTAAAAAAAAAACATATTCCTATAGGTTCATTCGCCTATCTGGTAAAATGACCATGATCCACCATCCGTAGCCTTCCAGTCAAGGTCTGAAAATTGAGGCAGAAAAACGCATGGACCCTGAGAGTACAGCTCAATGAATTTACCCAAAATAAACTCTCACAAAAACACCACCCAATCAAGAAATGAGTAACATTCCAGAAGCCCCTCTCAGGCCCTCTCAGCCACTCCCCACCCTCTCCCCAAAGGCAGCCACTATAATTTTAATCCTCTGACCTCCATATTTTTATATATCTGATGGCCCAGATAATTATCTCGAGAGGCCAGAGTTAATCAGAAGCTGGGAGCATTATTTTCCCATGAGTCACTTCTCTTCGGCATAGTTTATCAGTGAGGATGCTTCCAGCTGTAAGCAATAGAAACCGCAAGCAAACAACCTCCACAATAGGAAGATTTGTGCTCTCTCCAGAAATGGCAGACCAGCTATAGGGCAAGCTTTGGGGGGGGGGGGGGGGCCTGCATGAGGCTATTTGGCTAGGCTCGGCGGTTGTGGATTTCTCAAGCTAACAAGATGTTCACATTAGTTCTTTCTCTCTTTTTGGAGAAGAAACCGCTCTCAGATGTCCCATCACATCCCAGAAAAAAACATGTGCAGCCCACCAGACTAGGTGGATGGGCTTGTTCCAGCTGTCTTTGACTCCCCCCCCCCGACTGGGGCTGGGGTAGACACTGAGGTGTCCACTCCATAGCTCTGTATGAAGAACCACATCACGAAACCGAAAACGTCTGCTTTGTATTTATCAACACGCTTCGTATCGCTAAATGGTAGCGAGAGTTATAAACAGAGATTTGTGGCTAAACATAGTGCTGGAGGTTCAAGGTTAGGGGTAAGCGACTGTGAGGAAGGAACAAATTGACCATGGCAAAGTAAACACAGCAGTCCTTACCCTCTCTCTCCCCTGAATGCTAATGACCCTGTCTCTCCGAGCTGCCGGTTTGGGCACTGAGTCATGAAGATATTTTCTGCAAGTTATTGGAATAGTGTCTGTTACCAGTTATGCTAAACACAGGACATAATGTCTCAGTCTACACTTAGGACAAATTCTACCTCTTTCAAGTCACATGCTGGCCTGCCACACACAAGAGTCATGCCATTTAAATGCTACAAGGTACAACAATAGTGATCATGGGCTCACCAGAAGATTCCAGGTTCTTTTTACTGACCTAATATGTTAAAAAAAAAAAAAAAAGCCCAACATTTTCTTTTTAAGAATTATGAGTAGGAGTCATATGTGTCTGCATTTATATTTATTCTTTAAAAGATTTATTTTATGTGCATGGGTGTTTGCCTGCATGTATGTCTGTGCATGGAGTGCCCTTAGAGGTCAGAAGGGGGTGACAGATCCCCTGGAACTGGAGTTACTGATGGTTGTGAGCTGCCATGTCGGTCCTGGGAACTGAACCTAGGTCCTCTGCAAGAGCTGCAAATATTCTTACCTGCTGAGCCAGCTTCTAGCACCATCAATTTCTTTTCATGAAGTAACAGGGAATGTACTCTGTTTTCTCAATGTGGGAGTCATAATCGTATTAAAACACTGGGTGAAGCCAGGAGTGGCGGCGCACGCCTCTGACCCCAGCACTCGGGAGGCAGAGGTAGGCAGATCTCTGAGTTGAGGCCAGCCTGGGCTACAGAGTGAGTTCCAGGACAGCCTGAGCTACACAGAGAAACCCTGTCTCAAAAAAACAAAACAAAACAAAAAAAACAACCAAACAAAAACCCACAAAAATATTAATTAATTAATTAATTAATTAATGAAAACACTGAACAAACACCAACTGGAAGAATCTGTCACTGAAGATGGAGTGATAGATTCCCTTATCAGTAAATAGTAATCAAACTAATGGCAATACAATAATGATATCTTTGTGCTAAACAGCAAAATTTACACGTCTGTAAATGATAGTATAAATAGCAGATAGCTTTTAATGGTGAGTTACTGTGTTATATACATATGTAACTTTTTTGTTGTTGTTGTTTTTTTCAAGACAGGGTTTCTCTGTGAAACAGTCCTGGCTGTCCTAGAACTCACTCTGTAGACCAGGCTGGTCTCCAACTCACAGAGATCTACTTGGCTCTGCCTCCCGAGTGCTGGGACTAAAGGCATGCGCCACCATCGTCCGGCCATATGTAACATTTTATATAGATATGTACATGTATTAGTCAGGGTCCTCTAGAAGAACAGAACCAATACGATGAATCTCTCTCTCTCTCTCTCTCTCTATATATATATATATATGTGTGTGTGTGTGTGTGTGTGTGTGTGTGTGTGTGAGTGTGTGTGTGTGTGTGTGTGTGTGTGTGTGTGTGTGTGTGTGTGTGTAGAAAGGGGATTTATTAGAGTGGCTCTCACAGGCTGGGGTCCAGCTAGTCCAACACTGACTGTCTACCAATGAAAAGTCCGAGAATCCAGTAGTCGTTCAGTCCACAAGGCTGGATTCTCAGCCGGTCTTCAGTACACACCAGAATCCTGAAGACTGGGCTCTAATGCCAGTGAAGGAATGGACTTGCCAGCCAGGGGGAGAGCAAGCAGGCAGAGAGAGCCAGCTTCCTTCTCCCACGTCCTTATCTAGGCTGCCAGCTAAAGGTGTGGCCCAGATTAAAGGTGGAGGATCTTCCCACCTCAAAAGATCTGGATTAAAAGTGGTCTTCCCAGTTCAAATGATTTAATTCAGAAAAATCCCTCACAGGTGTGCCCAGATGCTTGGGTTTTAGTTAATTCCAGATGTAGTCACGTTGACACCAAGAACAGCCACCACAGTGCGTATGTACCAATAATGTGGCATTTTGGTTTAAAAAGCAAAGTTGTTACTGACTGAGTCATCTCCCTAGGCCCAGTCACAAATGTTTTTAATACTTTAATTGTACCACATTTATAAGGTACTATCAGCACATGTAACCCTCTGTCACGTAATATTACCATTATAAGAAAATACATCGAGCCGGGCGGTGGTGGCGCACGCCTTTAATCCCAGCACTCGGGAGGCAGAGCCAGGCGGATCTCTGTGAGTTCGAGGCCAGCCTGGGCTACCAAGTGAGTTCCAGGAAAGGCGCAAAGCTACACAGAGAAACCCTGTCTCGAAAAACCAAAAAAAAAAAAAAAAAGAAAATACATCAATAACATGCTTTATTTAAATGAGTTTATTGTTTCTACCAAAGTAAAATAACAAACAAAAAACCCACTGTGGACCTGGAGAGATGGCTCAGTGGTTAAGAACACTGCTTGAGGACCAGAGTTCAATTCTCAACATCCACATGACAGCTCACACTGTCTGTAACGAAGTCCTTGGGGATCCAGTACCCTCCTCAGGCACCAGGTGTGCACTGTGGTACACAGACATACATGTAGGTGAACACATGCACATAAAAATAAATAATAATAAACTGTAATGACAAAAACCGTATATATATAACATGCTGTGTGGTGACCTTCCTTGTACTAGCTGTTAGGATCTCTGCCACTTGATAGCCCCTGGATGTTTGAATTTGCATTCGTGTTTGGATTCAACTTTTCCCTGCGAGTGACCTGAGTCATGTATTCCTTCTTATGTCAACTGGGAATGTGCCTTTTATTCATAGCTCCACAACCTCCACTTTGCAGGTTGAGGTAAGCTGTTGTGAACTAAGTGGAGTATTTCATGATTTCAAGACCCTGCCCAGGGGCTGGAGAGATGGCTCAGTGGTTAAGAACACTGGCTGCTCTTTCAGAGGACCGGGGTTCAAGTCCCAGCCTCCACGTGGTGCCTCACAGCTGTCTGTAACTCTAGCACCAAGGAATGTAATACTCTCCTCTGACCTCCACGGGCACTGGGCACGCACATGGTGCACAGATACGTGTACCTGTAGAAACACTCACACACATAAAATAAAACATCCCAGTGAAGTCAAGTCTGCTTCTTAAGAACCTTCAGGATCCGCTTTACAGTTAGGTAAATGTCACTTGGAAGCTGCACAAGGTCAAGTCAAGGTTGTAGAGACTTTAACAGAAGTGCTCTTCCCCACCCTGCCAGCAGAGGGCACAGTCTCTGGTTCCGTTTTCTTATAATTGACCCCAAGCAAGCAGCACAACACATTCTGTTGGCCTGGGTATAGTGAGGGATCTCACAGGAGGTACCCTGGCCAACCTCTGCCCTCGGTGAAACTCCAGTGTAGACGGGAGAACAGAACACACTGCTATTCAGGGGCTAAGCAAAGAAAAGTGACAGGTCTGAACAACGGAGAATTCAGTCAACCTGGGCTGGAGTCATTTGAGGTTTCATGGAGACTGAGACTTGGGTTGGACTGTGAAACCAAGGCATGACTCAGTAAGGCCCGTATGGGAAATGGACCTCGGATTTCCCACCTCTCTCTTCCTGCCCATCGAGTCCAAAAAGTGTTCCCAGTAACCTACCCTGGAGCCAGAGCCATTGACAAAGCTCCTCGGGCAGCTGGGGTAGCGGGTAGGTGGTTCAGAGAGCTCTCACGAGGAGAAAGGGTGAGGCAGAGGTGGAAAGCGGCAGAAGCAGCTGGTGAACAATGGGAACAATTGTGTAAGTACATTTGCTTTGTATTACACTTACGAGTCCTGTGTAGAGGGGCATGTGTGTGCTCCAGCATGCATGTGGAGGCCAGAGGACAACTTGAGGGAGTCGATTCTCTCCTTCTACCATGTAGGTTCCCGGGATCAAACTCGGTGACAGGTGCCTTTACCTACTGAGCCATGGTATATTCCCTTTTTAAAAAAAACAAAAACAACAACAACAGGAAAAAACAACTTTCATTAATGGTTGGGGACATAGATCAGTTGGTAGTGTACTTGGCTACCATTCGTGAAGTCCTGGGTTCAATCCTTAGCACCACATAAACTGGGTGTTGTGCACACCTGGAATCCCAGCACTCGAGTGGTTGAGGCAAGAGGACCTTCATTCAAGCTATCTTTGGCTACGTAGGGAGCTTGAGGCCAGCCTGGGCCAAATGAAACGCTCTCTCTAAAAAGAAAACAGAACAAAAAAATCTGTCATTTAGAAAAAAAAAATCACATATCTGAACAGACTTAAGGATTTTTTTTTTCTTTACTTTGAAACAGGGTCTCACTCTGTAGTCCAGACTGGCCTTGAATTTGTGATTCCCCAGTCTCCCAAGTGCTATGACTTTTACGTATAAGATGCCATTCCTTGCTGGCTGCCTTAACTGATAACATAGTAATTAATTTTTGAACTAGAGTCTCCATCCGTAACTCTGGCAGGTCCGGACTTGTTACATAGAAAAGGGTGCCCTCAAACTTACTGTGGTCCTCCTGCCTCTGCCTCCCAAGTGGGCGTAGATCAGGGGCTATAGAACTGCCGATCCGCCCTGCTTGCACAAACGGTTTCTTGATAAAATATAGACTGAATGGATTTAAAAATAATGATTCTACCAAAACGATTTTTACACATTGAGTCACAAACAAGGCAGGTTCACATGGCCGGGCAGTGGTGGCACACGCCTTTATTCTCAGTACTCGGGAGGCAGAGCCAGGTGATCTCTGTGAATTTGAGGCCAGCCTGGTCTACAGAGCGAGATCCAGGACAGGCACCAAAACTACACAGAGAAACCCTGTCTCAAAAAACCAAAATAAATAAGTAAATAAAATAAATAAAGAGAGAGAGAGAGAGAGGTTCACAGTGCATGTACTCTGAGCTGGGGGTAGCAGCAGCTGCCTCATAAGCTCAGTTAATAACTATATTAAGATGCATATGAAGTACTTACCACAAACTCGACAATACCATCCGTGGTTACAGGAAGTGAGCCAGACAGTAAGCTGCACCCCTCCACGGCTTCTGCATCAGCATCTGCCTCCAGATTCCTGCCCTGCTTGAGTTCCTGCCCTGACTTCCTTTGATGATGAACAGTGATGTGGAAGCATAAGTCAGATAAACTCTTTTCTCCCCCAAGTTTCTTCGGTCGTGGTGCATTATCACAGCAATCGGACCCCTGACTAAGACGCTGGGCGTGGTGGTGCACACCTGTAATGCTAGCACTGGAGTAGGAGAGAGGAGACGAATAGTTCAAAGACATCCTGAGATACATAGTGAGTTTGAGGCCAACCTGGGCTATATGTGATATGATCTCAAAATCACACACACATACTTTTTTTAGTGAAAATAATACAAAAAAATTGTCAAGTTTAGTTTGTTATTTTTCTGTCTTAGTCTAAAGCACATTGGCCAAAATAATATTTTGTCCTGGAGTCAGGCCTACATCTGAATTGATAATTAACTGTGATTATTCTGTTAAAAATGACTTCACACTTACACAGTGCTTATGAGACACTTGATATACATTACCTCATTTAGTTCTCTTTAGAAATCCTACCAAAGCGCTTTTATCATCCCTCATTTATAGAAAGAGAAACTGAGGAATAAAAGGTTACATGGCTTACATTCACAAGCTGAATTATGAGTCAGAATCTGCACCCAGGCTGTCAGCCCAGTTTCTTTTTTTTCTTTTTTTTTTTTTTGGTTTTTCAAGACAGGGTTTCTCTGTGTAGCTTTGCGCCTTTTCCTGGAACTCACTTGGTAGCCCAGGCTGGCCTCGAACTCACAGAGATCCGCCTGGCTCTGCCTCTCGAGTGCTGGGATTAAAGGCGTGCGCCACCACCGCCCGGCATAGCCCAGTTTCTTATAGAATCCAGAACCAGCACCACGATGGGCTGGGCCTTCCCACATCAATCGCTAATTAAGAAAATGTCCCGCAGGCTTGCCTACAGCCTGATCTGATGGAGGTATTTTCTCAGTTGAGGCTCTCTAAATGATTTCAGGTGTGTCAAGCTGACATAAAACTAGCTAGCACGCACGGCTTGAAAACTGTATTTTGAGCCAATGCAGCACATGTACTTATTTCTAAAGGTTAATAGTGTTACAGTCTCCTGCTAGAGCAGACTGGTTCTTCAAGTTTCCACATGGAGAGCCACACATGGACCTACCACGAACCCTCTCGCAAGTAGCTGGGATTATAGATGTGGCACCAGGCTGGCGCCTCGCCAGTTCTTTTTTGTTTTTAGTTGTTTATCTTGTTATGATTATGTGTATGTGAGTTTAGGCACACACAGGTGTGGGGGTTGGAACAAATGTCTGTTCTCTCTTCCCATCTTTACATGGGTTGGGGGATTGATTCAGTTGTGAGGCTTGTATAGAATGTACTTCTGCCCACTAGGCCATCTCACCTGCCCATTTTTTAAAAGTATTATTATTATTATTATTATTATTATTATTATTATTATATGTATATGGGCATTTTGCTTACATGCATGTCTGTGTACCATGTGTGTGGCTGGTGCCCTCAGAGGGTGGTGGAACCCTGGGCAGGAGTTACAGATTTGGGCTGCCATGTAGGTGATGAGAATTTAAGGTGGTTCCTCTTGAAGAGCCGCCAGTGAGTGCTCTTAAGCACTAAGCCATCTCTCCAGCCTTGATTTTCGCTTTTTTGTTTTGTGTTTCCCTGCTGGGATTAAAGGCGTGCACCACCACTACCCAGCCTGATGTCTGCTTTTTCTGAAATGAGGTCTCTTATAGACCAGACTGATTTTTGCTGTGGGATGTCTTTCTGTATGCTGTGAATATGTGCTGCTCTGATTGGTTGATAAATAAAGCATTTGGCTTATGGCAAGGCAGCTTAGAGGCAGGCAGGAAATTCAAGCAGATAGAGAGGAAGAAGAAAAGAGAGAAAGAGGAGACACCAGCTGCCACCGAAGGAGTCACCGGCCAGACACAGAGGAAGCAAGATGACAAGGCAGAACTGAGAAAAGGTACCAAGCCACATGGCTAAACATAAATAAGAATTATGGTTTAATTTAAGTGTAAGAGCTAGTCAGTAATAAGCCTGAGCTAATGGCCAAGCAGTTACAAGCTTATATTAATATAAGCTTCTGAGTGATTATTTTCTAAGTGGGCCATGGGACTTTGGGGGCTTGGTGGGACCAGAGAAACCTTCTGACTACAGATCTCCAATGTACTATATAGCCAAGGATGATCGTCATTTTTTGATCCTCCAGCCTCCACCTCCTAAATGCTGGGATTAAAGGGGTATGCCACCATACCCAGGTTGCCCCATTAGGAGGTACAGTGTGTGTCCAGTTGACAAGGGTCAGACTTGTGACGGCTATTCTTGGTTGTCAACTTGACTACATCTGGAATTAACTAAAACTCAAGCAGCTGGGCACACCTGTCAGGAATTTTTCTGAATTAAATCATTTGACGTGGGAAGACCCACACTAAATCTGAATCTTTTGAGGTGGAAAGATCCATCTTTAATCCGGGCCACACCTACTGACAGTCTATATAAAGGACATGGAAAAAGGAATCTGTCTGCCTGCCTGCCTGCTTGCTTTCTCTGGCTGGCCAGTCCATTCCCTCCCTGGCATTAGAGCCTACTTCTTTGGGATTCCAGCATATACTAAAGACCAGCTGAGACATCCAGACTCGTAGACTGAACAACTAATGGATTCTTGGACGTTTTGTTGTTAGACAGCCTTTTTTGGACTAGCTGGACCAGAGCCTGTAAACCATTCTAATAAATCCCCTTTATCTATGTAGAATTTATATAATATATAAATTCATTCTATCAGTTCTGATCCTATAGAGAACTTGGACTAATACACTCCCCACTTACTCTTTTTCTTTTCCTTTTTTTTTTTTTTATAATTTTTTAAAGCAGGGTTTCACTGTGTAGCCTTGGTTGGCCTAGAACTTTCTATGTAGATCAGGCTAGCCTCAAACTCACAGAAACCTGCCTGCTTCTGCCTCCCAGGGCTGGGATCAAAGGCGTGTATTACCATACTCAGTTCTCCTCCCAATTCTTTCTTTCTTTCTCCCCCCCCACCCACCCAGTTTTTCAAGACAGGGTTTCTCTGTAACTTTAGAGTCTGTCCTGGAACTCACTCAGTAGACCAGCCTGGCCTGTCACAGAGATCCACCTGCCTCTGCCTCCCGAGTGCTGGGACTAAAGGCGTGCGCCACCACCGCCCGGCTCTCCTCCCAATTCTTGAGCCACAGGAAAGCTTCTCAACTCTGAGGTTTCCTCTGGTATTTAATGCCATCTTGAACAGAACGTTCTCGTGGCTTTTGTCACTGCTGCCTGACTTTACACTTTAAATAGAGATCAGTGTGCACTCTCATACACAGCACCCACACAGGCTCCTCTGTGCTCCCACACGCAGTGATTTTCCTCCATCATCTAGACCATTCTAAGGACAGTTCCCGAACACATATCCTTCTTGTACATCAGCTTGAAGGTTTTGTTTGTTTTGGCAGGATTTCTGCTCTGAAGCCTGGGCTGGCCTCAAATTCAAGATCTACCTGCCCCAACCTCCCAAGCTCTGAGATTACAGGCATTCACTTGGATAGCCAGAGGCATTTCCTTGATACCTGCATATCTGAATACTTTTTAACCATATGCTCGCAAGTGTGTGAGGTAGGCGAGCTGGAGTTCTAGGCCAGCTTAGGTGGACAGCAAGACGCTTAAATAATTAATAAACACTTTTGGTGTGGCAGATGCCACTTAGTGGTACAGTACTTGCCTACCATGTATGAAAGCCCTGGGTTGGATCATCAGCACCAGGAAAACAACAACAGAATCTATTTTGCCAGAACATTGAGTTATTTTGAGCCTGTTGTCAATACAGAAACAGGTGGTGGCATCAGTTTATAATCCTAGCACTAGGGACGCCGAAGATGGATGCTGAATTCAGAGGCCATCCTGGGCTACATGGTGAGGCCTTGTCTGAAAAAGCAAAAACAAAACAAAAACCCCAGCCAGCCAGGTTCAAATTCTGCCCCCCACCCCCATGACTTTCTGACTCAATAGTAAAATCTGAGAAACCTGGACATCCCATTTCACTCAGGAGCTACAGTAAGACTAAAGATCAGTAATGTCTGGAGCCATCAGTCACTTGGTAACACACAGCAGGTGTCACGTAAGTGATAAAGTTTTGCAGCTGCATTCCTAATTCATCAGAAAAACAATTTGTCTCTTTTCAGTGCTTTATAAAGGAATCGTCTGTTTTTATATTCTTTTATGTGTATAGGTGTTTTGTCTGTATATATGTCTGTGTATCACCTATGAACAGTGACTGTAGAGGTCAGAGGAGGATGTTGGATTGTGTGTTGTCATGTGGGTACCCGGACTTGAACCTAGGTCCACTGGAAGTGCAACCAGTGCTATTAACTGCTGAGCCATATCTCTACCTCAAAAATTAAGTTTTCAAAATGCACGCACAAGTTGGACAGTGGTGGTGCACAACTTTAATCCTAGCATTTGAGAGGCAGAGACAGGCAGATCTCTGAGTTTGAGGCCAGCATGGTCTACAGAGCGAGTTCCAAGACAGCCAAGGCTACACAGAGAAACCCTGTTTTCAAAAAACGAGAGAGAGCCGGGAGGTGGTGGCGCACGCCTTTAATCCCAGCACTTGGGAGGCAGAGCCAGGTGGACCTCTGTGAGTTCGAGGCCAGCCTGGGCTACCAAGTGAGTTCCAGGAAAGGCGCAAAGCTACACAGAGAAACCCTGTCTCAAAAAAAAACAAAAACAAAAACAAAACAAACAAACAAAAAAATGAGAGAGAGAGAGAGAGAGAGAGAGAGAGAGAGAGAGAGAGAAGCAAGCAAGCATAAAAGTGACTGACTGATCAAGCTTTGAATACACAGAAGTTACGTAGGGTTTTCTTACTCTAAATTTTTGTAAATGGAATCATAGCCTTCTCAGATTATCATGAATCAAGCAAGATTTGTCACGCATCTACCAAACAGCAGGAAGAAGGCCTGATAATGAATTCTTATTAGCATCAGAGGTTAGACATGAGGTTCAAAGGCTGGCATAAGAATGGGGCTATCCCTTCCTGTCACTGATCCCGACTCCTGCCACAGTGGAATCACCAGGCCCTAAGGAGTGATCTACTCTGACCTACTGTTGGTCATGCTAGAAGGCTATCCGTCTGGGAGAGAGGTAATTATAAAAACGGTTTATTCCCTTCCTTCACACAATCACCAGAACCTCAACCTCTGTTTTTAAATTTCCCCAACAGTTTAGCTAGTTCCAAGAAAAACAATCATTTGAGGCCCAGCGCTGCAGATAATAAAACATTACCTCGTGTTGGCTTTTCTTCACCAGTAGAAATAGAACTCCAGATTGTTCTTTGGTTCCTGCTCACATCATCTCTCAGCACGGCAGAACCTGGAGAGCTGGTCTATCTTGCAACTATCAAGTGAGAGATCCACTTCCAACAAGGAACCCCGGAGAGCCACAGCACACTGTCACTTAGGTCAAACAAATGCTGGCAGAGATACAGAACTTTGTGCACCCCAACTATTTTCATTCAGAATACCTGAGGAGTACAGCACCAACATTTCTTTAAAAAAAAAAAAGCCGATTTTTTAATTTAAAAAGCAACTGTAGTCAGGGCAAGAAAAGGAAAACAGTATCTTTATTGTGTAGTTCTAACAAACATTCACTGTGTGCACATGCCAGTAGAAAGAGACAAAGATCTTTGTTCAAAATAAGCTGAAATCAAATAGGTAAACAAACTCCATCACTGAATACACAGAAGGAATGTTAATATTAGTTACTCACAGTGGAGGGTGCAGTAGAAAGCAAGTTAAAAAACTGAAATGGTGTTCTGCCCAAGCAGCCAGTGTAGGCGATACAGGCGTGGGCAAGGAGTGACCACTGAAATTCTTGAGTAAGACACTGGGCATAAGGCAGGTGACTGGCACATCTCTGCTTCTTCAGAAACCCCCTCCTAGGTCACCCCCACAAATTCCAAAGCTGGCCAAATATGGCGGAGCTCTCCTTTACTTTTGCGATATCTGGCAACTGAATCGCACAGCTTCAAACCTTCAGTTTCTTGTTGAGACATGCCATGTCTGGATGCATTTCCCTTGGGGTAGGAGGCAACAACAGTCATGCTGTGCTTCAGTCCCCCAGGTGGACTTCAGCCAGACGGGTATCACCTGAGATGAAGTGTGAGTGCCATCCGTGATGACACATCCGTCTGTAACAGCACTTCTCATTGCCCCACAGCAGCACGAAATGAGCACAAACCCAACACCATCAGCCCCGGCAGCAACTGCTGAAAGAGCCTATAGCTCAAATGATAGCTTTGGACAGACAGACTCGTCTCTGCTTAAGTAATCACACAAGGAGTTGTAAACACAGCCCATAAACTGTGCCCCATTGCTTTCTTTCCAAACATGCAGTCACTTGGAAAGGAAAACCAGCTCCCAGGGCCAGGTAGGAACTTTAAGAGAATGGGCAGTAACACCTTGTGTCTCAGTAGCACAAATTCCCTCTTTTGTGTTTGATGGCAGCAGGCCACTTTAAGAATAAACAACCAAACACCCCACAAGTTAGGGGTACTCTCAGCCAACAGGGACATTCTGCATGACCCACAAATGTCAAGGCTTCTTTAACAAGTTCAGTCTTTCTTAATGCATTTGCTGCACATGCTGTATTGCTTTGTTTAGGAAAAGTCTTAACAAACTCTCAGCTAAGACCTCCCTCATCCCCTAGCTGTTTATGTAGGCAACAGAATTATATAGCGGACAGACCTAAAAGGGGTTTTGTGATTTTGTTTTGAGACAGTCTCACTATGTAGCTTCGGCTGGCCTGAAGCTTGCAATGTAGACCAGGCTGACCTAAAACTCAAGAACTGTCTGCCTCTGCCTCCAAGCACTGGGAATAAAGTCATGCACCACCATGCCTGGCCAAAAAAAAAAAAAAAAGCAACTTTTTTTATAACATAAAATGACATCACATTATCAGTGGTTCAAAAGAAGCCCTGGGTATTAGATGGATTTCATAAATGGCAAAGACAAAAGTATGAAAATCTTTTCCTTCTGGCTCTCAGTAAAAGAAACAAACTCAGATAAAAGCAGGGAAAGGACACAGATGTGAAACAGAAAAACACGATTTTTGTATTGATGTTTACCATAGAAATATCAAAACACCAATTTTACTTAAAAAATACAGTTCTTTTTTGTGGGGGGTGTTGAAACAAGGTCTCTCTATATAGTTCTGGCTGTCCTGGAACTTGCTCTGTAGACCAAGCTGGCCTTGAACTCAGAGATCCTCCTGCCTCTCTGCCTTACAAGTGCTGGGATTAAAGGTGTGCACCACCACTGCCCAGCCAAAACCAGTTCTTAACATTTCCTATAACCAGAAGTTTTTCACTGGATGCAAAGCCGATTGCCAACATATTCACAACTGATCCAAGTTATCTTCAGGCTTAGTGTCAGCTTGAACATTCCTGTACCTCCATGTACCTCTGTTCTTTCCATGTAGCCTGGCTAGCACAGAAGTGGACTCCAGGCCTCACTGCACACAAGCCTTCCTCGCCTTTAAGTGGAGGCGTACTCAGTCACGGCACTTGTTACAGAATGACGACAATTTCAATCTATCATATCACAGACATCTCTAAAGAGAAAGTTTAAGTCTATATCCCTGATATATAAAAGTCATCTAGAAGTTACTCTAAAATATCATATCCAAGTATGTAAGGAAAAGGCTAATGCTATTTTGATGAATTCTGAATTCATTCAACTGCTAAATCACAGGATAGAAGTCCTGGGCTGAACTTTTTCTTAAATAGTTTGCATGGCAGACTGGTTTAATGTGCAGTTTCCTGTCCTGTCAAGCCCCTGGCAAGCTGGAAGGGAGGCAGGAGACACTTCCCAGCATCTCTGGTCCTTCTAGAATTGAATGGCTTCCTGCTGGATGTGACAACAGCCCAGAAGCAGACTGGTAATGAACAAAGGATGTGCTGGAAAATCTTGGCTAATGGGTAAAAAACAGCTGGAAAACTGTCAGGTACCGCCACGGGGAAAAGAATGAAGCCAAAGATGCCAGGAAAGTGCCTGGGCCAATGAGAAACAGTAATTTTAAACGATTAACTACTTTCCAATGAAATTCATATCCAAGGGAGAGGGGGAAAAAGCTTCCAGACTTATCATAATAATCCTCAAAAGAAAAGTAGAACAAGATCACCAAGTTGGAGCCATGGAGGTAAACCACAGACGAGAACAGAAGTCTCTTGGCAAGGTCTCCCGATCTGAAGCGGCATGCCCCGACAAAGACATTTATATGTAAGTTATTTTACCGAGATAAGGCCAAACTTGAGTCTCTTACTTTGGTAAAACAGGGAATCAAAACTTTGTTCATGGGTAAACAGAAAAACAGCAAGAGCCTTCCGTGAAGCCCCACAGACATAATCCCAGGCTTTAGGGAAGCTCCATGGTAACACTTATCTTTCCCCAGTAAAGACGGCCAGGGTGGAAGACCATCAGAAACTGGTGTTGGGCAGAGAGAGCAAGTCGCTTGCTTCTTTAAACTGCTGTCCTGTAAGTGGTGTTTTGTTCCCTTTTGAAAAGAGATTATTCTGAATTCACCTTAACTCACTGGTCCCTTTCTTCAGCTCTTCTACACCTATGAAACAAAGGGATGCAGAGTTTTGTAAAGTACTCTTGGGAAGAAAGGGGCTGGACTTAGGGACGGGAGGTGCCATCAGCTACACTATCTGGGAGGGAGAAAACCACATAGTCTTTTTTTTTTTTAATTTTTATTTTTTTTGTATATGTTTTTTAAATTACATTTGTTTAATGTGTGCTTGGCCTGTGCCTGTGTGTGTTATGTCTAAAAGTGTGTACCTGTCGTGTACACTAGGGCCACAGCATCCATGTGGAGGTCAGAAAACAACTTTTGGGAATTGATTCTCTCCTTTTACCATGTGGGTCCAGGGAATGAAACTCAGGTCATCAGGCTTTGTGGCAATTGCTTTTACCCTAAGATCTATCTTTCAGGCCCCTTACTTTTAATAATCATAAATAAGATAATTGGCAGCTATGTTTTAACTAAGAGAGACACATCTTAACTTCATGAATTAAACCCCTTATGATAAATGTCAAAATTAAATCAGAATTAAAAAAATAAATTTACTTAAAAGAAAAACAGGAAAAGATTCAAAACTAGAGTACTGTTCCCTTAAATATATCTAATGCAAATTCAAAGTATCAGAAATCATATCTTGTCCCCAAAGGCCGTGTCAATACAACACAGGAACGCTAATCATCAGTATTAACTCTCGAAATGAAGGGAACAAGTGGAAGCCAGTGAGAAGAAACCCTGGCAAGGACACAATGTGAGTAGCTGCTCTGGGCATCAGGCTCTGGCTGGCGAAGGACCTTGGTCCTAGATCGAAGGAGGATAGACATCTGGTCAACCATCTTGGCTTCAAGTGGGGGAACTGGCAGGATTCAAGGAGGGAGCATTGCTGCAGCCTCCAAAGTCAGTCTCTACTTCTCACTCCCTGGAGCATGCGCTCCCACACTTCAGCACGGTCTCCTCAGGAGGATTTGCTGTCGCTCGTGAAGTGACGATACAGGAAACCTACAAGAATAGCGCCCACGACGGGGAGAATCCAATATGCCCAGCAACTGGAGCAGGAAGAAAAAGCAATGAAGTTAAGACTATTTTACCCAAATAACAGAATGTTTTTCAGCACCTATGTTTTAAAACTCATGAGACAGGAATCTTGATTTGATTTACTTTGATTTTCTCTTAAACTTTTACTATGCAGTATTTGAAAGGAAAACAAACAAAAACCACAACTCTCCATTTATCTGTGCCTGTGCATGGATGCGCTCATGCATGGTGTGATGTGCATGTGGAGCTCAGAGGGCAACATGCGGGAATGGTTCTCTCCTACCACGTGGGAACCTCAGCTACCAGACTCGGCAGGTGTCTTTACTTGCTGAGCCATCTTGCAGGGCCCTAAAGCCTTCCTTTTAAAAAGGATGTAAAAAAATAAAAAAAGATTTAACTTGCAGGGAGAGGTCATGTACCCATTTAACCCCAGCACTCTGGAGACAAAAGCAAGTAAATCTCTGAGCGTTCAAGGCCACAGAGTGACACCCCACTAAAAAAACAAAAAACAAACAACAACAAAAACAAGGCTGTAGCTCAGTGATAGATGCTTGCCTACCATGCAGAAGGCCCTGGGTTTGAGCACTAGCACCAGAACACAAGAAGAGAATGCATAGTATGCTATCAAAACAGATACACAGTGGTACATGCCTGCAAACCCAGCACTCTGGAAGTTGAGGCAGGAGAATTGCTGCAACTTAAAGGCTAGCCTAGGCTACACTGTAAATGCCAGCCCAACCCCAGCTATATGCTGTCAAACACACAAACAGAACAAAAAAAGAAACACACACACACACACACATACACACACACACACACACACACACACACACACACACACACACACACACACACACACACACATACATACCCCATAATCCCAGCATTTGGGTGCTGAGGCAGGAAGATCAAGAGTTTGAGGAGCAGGAGACAGTAAGTTAAGGACTTGAGTGTGATCCCCAGAACTCAAGTAAAACTTCAGGGAACAGTGCCTATGCTTAAAAGTTCAGTGCTGGGGAGATAAAGATGGGCAGGTCCCTGGTATGTGCCAGTCTAGCCTAACTAGTGAGCTCTAGGACAATGAGAGGCCATGTCTCGGAGACAGTGTTCCTGAGGATGAAATCTGCATTCCCATGCACACACATGCATACAGATACACACAAATATTAGGAAAAAAGTTCACAGTTGCTCTGGTGTTTAAAAAGAAAACAACAACTAGATATACATAAATATCTTTCTAGGTGTTTCTATCAAGACATACTGGTTATTTCTGGGTTATGGGGTTATAGATATTAAAATTTGCCTTTGTGATTTTTTTTACAAATTATTACATTGCAATATTAATTTTTATGTGTATGGTGCTGGAGGCCAGACCCCATATAGATATTAATATTATCTATCCTATTATTGCATGCCAAGTATGAAGCTGCTAATGGGAGTCAGGTGGCCAGGCTCTCAATGTCTAGTTTTATTTGTTTGTTTGTTTTTAAGATTTATTATTTATTTTATATCTGTGAGTGTTTTGCCTGTATGAATGTATATGCACCATGTGGGTTTGTGGTACCCTCAGAGGTCAAAAGAGGGCATCAGATCTCCCTGGAACTGAAGTTGTGGATGGTTTCAAGCCACCATGTGGCTGCTGGGGACCAAACCCAGATCTTACGCAAGAGCAGCAATTGCTCTTAATTACTGAGCCATCTCTCTAACCCCTTAATGTCTAGTTTTAATTTTGGACAGTACTGAGGATATACAGAGTACACGGGTTGTTCTGAAAGAAGTTAAGCAAGTAGCAATGCCATGAGAAGTACTGCAGGTGACTTCCTTTAGGAGTTTCAGAGCAGACACCACTCTCCTTAAAACAATTCTTAGTCTGTGTGTGTGTGTGTGTGTGTGTGTGTGTATATATATGTATAGTGTATGGGTGTTTGGTTTGTATGTAAGTCTCTATACAGTTGCATGCCCTGTGCCTGAGGAGACCAGAAGGTGTCAGATCCCCTGGAATTGGAGTTACAGACGGTTGTGAGCTGCCATGTGGGTGTAGGGAACTGAACCCAGGTCCTCTAGAAGAGTAGCAAGTGCTCTTAACTGCTGAATCATCTTTCCAGCCCCCTTAAAACAATTCTTTACTAGAGCTTATTAGCTCTGCCAGGCTTAAGCTGTGAGGCTTTTTGTGACCCAAATGATTTGGCTGCCCCTCTATTTAAGACATATCCAATCTTGGTATAAAAAAGTTCCAAACAAATAAAGCCAGCTGAGATTGTTAACAAAATTATTCTCTTTGCCTAAACACATCTAGCACAGTGCACACAGAAGTACAGTGGCAAGTTACTCCCAACCAATGAGAATGACAGGCAGGCAGCTTTGCTTAGAAGGCCAAGACAGCATGCACAGCAGAGACTGTGGAACACGGGAACCCTTAAGTAACTGAGGCTTTCTGAAGAGCAGCTGCGAAAGACTCGAGTCCAGAGAGAGGGCCCCAAGAAAACACCGAAGAAAACTTCTCCAGTACAAAGAGAAGACTTGCCACCAAGTCTCACATCACTTTTGCTACTGTTTAAGTGTGAAGACAAACAAGAATTGCTTTTCCACTGGACTCAAAGAGACTGAGCACCAATAATAATTTTGTGCCAGAGACAGCATTTTTTTCTGGAGATTCATCCAGGTTACTGCAAATAATTGTGATTTGTTAATTTTTATTATTCAGTATTATTTTACCATATGACTATATTAGAGTTCATTTTATTACTCGTTCAATAGATATTTGAAGTTTTTCCAGTGTTTGAATGTCTTGAGTAATGTTGCTATAAATATCTTTTTTTTTTTTGATAGGGTCTCACTCTACAGCCTTGGCACCACACCTGACATTTTTTTTTTAATTTTTTATAATTTATTTAGTTTATGTGTATGGGTGTTTTGACTGATTATATGTATGTGCACCATATGAGTTCCTGGCACTCTCAAAGGTCAAAAGGTGTCAGATCCCCCAAAACTGGAGTTAGAGAGCTGATAGTGAACTGCCATGAGGGTGCTGGAAGCAAACCTGGGTCCTCTCCAGGAGCAGACAATGCTCTTTACCACTGAGTCATCTCTCCAGCCCCAGCTATAAATATTCACGTATCTGTTTCCATGTACCTTTCTTTTGGACGATAGTCTTACTATGTTGCCAAGGTTGGTCTCAAAACTTCTGGGTCAAACAACCCTCCCAGTAGCTGGGACTATAAGGCAGGCACACTATGCTCTGATTTGTGACATGTTTCTATTGTAGCTTCCATAGAAAATGGAATTGTTAGGTCAAAAGTTATTTACTAGACACTGCCAAAATGTTCTCAAAGTGAATGCTCCCAGAAGAGGGATTAAGAGTCTTGGTAACTCCCTTCCTAATAAGCAAGTCTTTTTATGTGTAGGAACTCTAGTTTTTGCCCACATACTAGGTGTGAAATAGATTTTAGTGATATGACACCAAACCTTTTTCTACATGCCTCTATTTGTGTAAAGTATTTATTTATTTATTTATTTATTTATTTATTTATTTATTTATTTATTTTTATTTATTTTTCTCTTTTTCTGGAGTTGAGGACCGAACCCAGGGCCCTGTGCTTGCTAGGCAAGCGCTCTACCACTGAGCTAAATCCCCAACTCCGTGTAAAGTATTTAAATGCAAATCTTTTTGCATATTCTATTGGGATATTTTTAAAAGTTTATTTGCAAGATTCTTTATGTATTTTGTATAATAATTCTTTTAAAAACAACAATGATCTTTGAAAATTTCATACATTCATATGTTATATTTTGGTGATGTCCTTCCACTACTACCCCCTCCAACTCTCAAGAGCAATGGTTCTCCACTGTCAGTCACAACCCCTTTGGGGGTTGAATGACCCTTTCACAGGGGTCACTTAAGACTATCAGAAAACAGATATTTACATTATGTTTCACAACAGCAGGAAAATTACAGTTATGAAGTAGCAACAAAAATAACTTTATGGAAGCCAGGCAGTGGTGGTGCACGCCTGTAACCTCAGCACTCGGGAGGCAGAGGCAGGCAGATCTCTGTGAGTTCGAGGCCAGCCTGGTCTACAGAGCAAGTCCAGGACAGGCTCCAAAGCTACAGAGAAACCCTGTCTCAAAAAACCAAAAAATAAAAAATAAAAAAAATAACTGTATGGTGCGGTCACCACAGCAAGAGGAGCTGTACTAGAGGGTTGTAGCGTTAGGAGATGGAGGACCACTGCTCAGAGTTTCCACCCTGTCTCCCTCCCAACTTCACACCCTATTTTTAAAATAATTAATACCCTTCCCTCCCCAAAACGAACTACTGCTGCCTGTATCTGCATAGAAATTCTTTGCTTTGGTTTTTCTTTTTAAATTTTATGCATATAGATATTTTGCCTACATATCTGTCTGTATAATGTGCATGCCTAATGTCCAGAGGCCAGAAGAGGGCATCAGATCCCACCCCCACCCCCTGACCTGGAATTAGAGATGGTTGTGAGCCACCATGTAGGTGCTGAGACTCAAACCCAGGTCCTCTAGAAAAACAGCCAGTGCTCTTTGCTGCTGAGCCATCTCCCTAGCCCCAAACGTACACTTAAAAAGAACCTCTTACCAAACATTATGCAGAGTGTAAGGAACTTCATAGGGAGATACTAACCTTTTGCACGTACTGCTCTTTGAAGGATCCTGAAGAAGTCACATGTTCAAAAATAACAGAAAGAGAGCATTAGTACAGTGCATGTAAGTCTTCTTGGATATCTAGATAAACTGTAAATAATAACAGAATTTCCTTTACACATTTGATGCCTATAGCCTCTAGGTAAAAGGCTTAAAGTCTTCTATTTCTAATAATACATTGGTATTTCTTAGTGAATAATTACTAAAGAGAATATAGAAATGACCTAAGCTTTTTACATGTAAAAATATCATTGATATAAGTCTATTGAAATGGCTAGGTGATGGTGCTACACACCTTTAATATCAGCACTTAGGAGGCAGAGGCAGGTGGATCTCTGTGAGTTCAAGGCCAGCCTGGTCTACAGAGTGAGTTCCAGGGACAGCCAGGGCTATGCAGAGAAACCCTGTCTCAAAACAAAACAAGTCTATTGAAATGGACCAATATTTTGGGTCACAATGACAGTCCTATTTAACTGGGCTTACCACAGCATAGCTAAGATCACAATTTCTGAAAACATTTTAAAAAGTCCTCAAATCTCTTCTCTTGCAAAACCATCAACTGTCAAATGCTCTTGGGCATGCAGACTACTACTTCACAGCTTACAGAAATGATCTAGCTTACTTTTTGGGACTTTGGGGATTATTTAACCTTTGATGCTGTTGTTGTTTTTAAGATTTATTTAATGTTACGTGTTAAGTGTTTGCTTGCATGTGTGTATGTGCACCAGGAGCAAGTGTTGGACATCCTGGAACTGGTGTTACAAACATTTGAAAACCTCCATATGGTTCATGGGAATAGAACCCGGGTCTTCTGCAAGAGCAAGCAATGCTCTTAACTACTGAGCCGTTTCTCCAACCTGGGATTATTTAACAATGAAAAGGGGAAGAGCAGTTTAAGGGAAAAAAAAATACTAAATGAATCTCTTTTTTTTTTTTTTAAATATAGATTCACTCCGCATAGTCCAGGCTAGCCTTAAACTCAAGACCCTTCTGCTTTGGCTTTCTAAGTGCTGAGATTACAAGTGTGCAACACGATAACTTGATCCAAATAATCTTAAAACTTAGATTTTGGAGGCTGGAGAGATGATTCAGCAGTTAAGAGCAATGGCTGCTCTTCCAGAGGACTTGGGTTCAATTCCCAGCACTCACATAGAGGCTTACAACTGTCTGTAACTGCAGTCCCATAGGAATCTGATGCCCTCTTCTGGCTTCCACAAGCACCAGGTACACATGGTGTACTGACATGCATGCAAAAAAAAACACCCAGACACATAAAATAAATAAATACATTTTGGGAATAAAAAGTAATTACTTACTGATGTATGCAACAACATGGATGAACCTTCAAAACATTATGCTATGCTAAGTGATAAAGGGCAGACACAAAAGGCCATCTATTATATAAGTCCATTTATATGGACAATGAATTGAAACAGGAGGTCAGCAGTTGCCTTAGGCTGGACAAGAGGGGTTGGGAGGTAAATGGAATATGGCTGGTAATAGGTCCATGGTTCCTTTTCTGTTTTGTTTTGTTTTGTTTTGTTTTTGAGACAAGGTTTCTCTGTGTAGTTTTAGTGCCTCTCCTGGAACTCACTCTGTAGACCAGGCTGGCCTCTGCCTTCGGAGTGCTGGAATTACAGGCGTGCACCACCACTACCTGGCCATGGTTCCTTTTCACAGTGATCAAATTGTTATAAAATTGATTGCAATTATTGTTGTATGTGCATTTGTAAATGAATGAACTAACAGCACAGTCATACAGATTAACACATACTTCAATCCTGAAAACACACAGAGGGAACCTCTACATTTCAAACCTTTTATACTCTTTTCATAACCGAAGTTCTGAATATGTGCTAACTACAGTGAGCCCTGGACTACATTATAAGAAGGGAGAAAGAATATAGATAGCGCTAAGCCTATAGTATGCTGAGATAGTAATCATTTCTAACAAACAAGAAATAATGTAAAATGTCATGTTTAATAACTAAATACCATTAAAATACCCCTGCTTTAAGAACAATCCATTCCTGGAGGGGAGAAAAAAAAAAGAAAAACTTGCCTACCACACTGGAGGAATGGAAAGAGAAATCATCCATTTTCTTCAGGACCCCGACAACAGAGTAAAGGCTCAGTTGTGGCCCTCCTTTTTAGTCAGAAATATTAAAAGAGATACATAAGGCACAGCTATTAACAGCCAAGTCCTCCAGCCAGTTTGGAAAGAAGCCACCTAAGTTTAGTTTAGCTTTGCTTTTGTTGTTCAGTTTTTCCTCAATTTTATAAAACTAAGAAGAAAAAAATAAAGTAACTTTCTTGCCTTCTCACACACTTCCCACAACCCTTACTTCCATAGCAAAACTCTGCTGAGTCTAATTACACTTAAGTGAAATTCCTACAGGCTACAGATAAATGTAGTTTATTCTTTTGGTATTCAGGCACATCTGGCTGGGAAGTTCATACCCAGATGTTAGTGCTCTCTACCTTTCATATGGAAACTAAGATTTCAGTTATGAGAGATCAGATCAAATCCTAAGTTCTTCCAGCAGAAGCCCTACCACATAAGCAATATGCATGCTTCTTTATTTTTCAAGGAATATACTTGCAAAACAAAATCTGAGTCTGCTATTATTTTAGCATATATATATGTGTGTGTGTGTGTGTGTGTGTGTGTGTGTGTGTGTGTGTGTGTGTGTGTATATATATATATATATATATATATTGTTTTTTGGGTTTTTGTTTTTGGTTTTTTTTTTTTGAGACAGGGTTTCTCTGTGTAGCTTTGGCACCTTTCCTGGAACTCACTCTGTAGCCCAGGCTGGCCTCGAACTCACAGAGATCTGCACACCTCTGTCTCCCAAGTGCTGGGATTAAAGGTATGTGCCACCACTGCCCAGCTATTTTAGCCCAATATTATTAATAATAAAAATTAACTGCTTGGCTGAGCATGATGGCACACCTGTAATTACAGCACTTGGGAGGTAGAGGCAGGGGGATTAAGAGCCCAAGGCCAGTATGGGTTATTCGAGACCCTGTCTCAAAAACAAAACAAAACAGACTGCCTGCTCAAATAAAACTGGTTCCTGCACTGAGGCTATGGCTTTAGTCAGTAAACTGCCTGCTGCATGAAGACCTGAGCTCATGCACCTGCGTGCACATATCCACAAAACATACACAAATACAACACACAAAATTTAAAACAAAACTCAGTCCTAAAGCACAAGGTATTAAGGGTTTAATTCCTCATAAAACCAATAAGTAAAATAAGTATATTTTTATGAACAATAATACTAAAGATGGGATTTGTAGGGTAAAAGGAAATATTTTATGCTCAAGTGTTTTGGTTAAGGTTATTATTGTGGTGATGAAACACCATGACCAAAAGCAGCGTGAAGAGGAAATGGTTTACTTCACTCACAGTTCCATATAACAGTTCATCATCAAAAGCAATGAGGGCAGGAACTCACACAGGGCAGGAACTAGAGGCAGGAGCTGATGCAGAGGCCATGGAGGAATGCTGCTTACTGAATTGCTCCTCATGGCTTACTCAGCCTGCTTACATAGAGAACCCAGGACCACTAGCACAGGGATGGCACCACCCACAATGGGCTGGGCCCATCAATCACCAATTAAGAAAATGCCCTACATCCTATGGAGGTATTTTCCTAATTGAGATTCCCTCCTCTCAGATGACTTTAGCTTGTGCCAACTTGACATAAAACTATCCAGCACAGGCCAGGTAGTGGTGGTGCACACCTTTAATCTCAGCACTTGGGAGGCAGAGGAGGTAGATCTCTGAGTTCAAGGCCAGACTGGTCTACAGAGTGAGTTCCAGGATAGCCAGGACTGTTCCACAGAGAAATCCTGTCTCAAAAAACCAACTAACCAACCAACAAACAAACAAAAACCAAAAAAACTATCTAGCACACCAAGTAAACTTCTGTGATGGTTTTCTGTTTATCTTATGTACACAACATGGGTGCAATGGCCATGGAAATCAGAAGAGAGCGCTGGATCCTCTCAAACGAGAATTACCAGACAGTTGTAAACTGCCACATTGGTTCTGGGAACTGATCCCCAGTCCTCTGAAAGAACAGCTAGTGCTCTAACCACTGTACCATTTCTCCAGTCCCAAACAGACTCTTTATAAATCTGCCCAAACTGAACTATATATAGTATTTCTAGCTCAGGGCTAACTCAGCTTCATTGTTTGTAGAGTGAAAATTCAGAGGAACTTAAATTCTAAAATCATTACTCCAGCACAATGTTCTGAGCCAAGGCATTTTAGCAAGACCTTTAAGATCAGCAGCAGAAGAAACAACGCTCTCTCATGTCTAGAGAGACTGAAGAACACTACTACCACACGCCCATCTCTTTCTCTTTCACTAGCTCCACAAAAGAATGTTTTCCCAGATATTTTCTCAATAAACACTGTGAAAATGAGAAGGAGAAATGTCTGTCTGCAGTCATGGACAGGGATGTTGGGGTCAGTGGAGGAGGGGCAGAGGCAGGTGGATTTCTGAGTTTGAGGCTAGTCTGTTCTACAGAATGAGTTCCAGGATACTAGGGCTACACAGAGAAACCTTATTTTGGAAACAAAAAACAAACAAAAATAAAATTTATATAGTAGTACATTGTGATATAGGGGCCATGATATAATTCTGGGAGAGAGTCTTTTCCAGTATTGTTTTAAATAAAAAGTTCCTGACTTGTTTTTCTTAAGTCAGTGGCCACACAAAAGCTATAGTGAGCAAGTAAAAAGCTAGGGAACTACTGTTAGATTTATTGAAGATGTGTTGAGGCTTAAGTTTTAAATACTTGGAATCCTCTTTGAATAGCAAATACAGTTTAGGAATGAATCACAAGCTCCTTATACATGTTATGCATCTGTTATTTATACTTTTGAAAGCCTAAGTATAATCTGTGATTAGCTGATGATACCCTATCTCTATTTTAATGCTTCATAATCATAAATTTGGCTCTTTCTTTGCTACCTTTATGTTCTGGTGATGAAGTTTACCACATTCCTTAAGTGTGTATTCTCTAATGTTTTCTTTTTCTTTTTCTTTTGTTTTTTCCAGACAGGGTTTCTCTGTGTTGTTTTGGTGCCTGTCCTGGCTCTCACTCTGTAGACCAGGCTGGCCTCGAACCTAGAGAGATCCTCCTGGCTCTGCCTCCTGAGTGCTTGGATTAAAGGTATGCGTCACCACCGCCTGGCTTGAATTTATTATTAGGTGCACATTACCATTTAAAAAGTTAGAGGACAGAAGACTTAAGATTTAAATATTTTATAGACCCAATTACATAAGGTTGTGTAGTATATAATCTTGGGGACAGCCTTCATGCTTTAACTGAAAATGATTTCTTTTTCAATAAAAACTTTGTTATTACTGGTGATTATGAGTACATTATGTCTATGTGTGAGTATGTATGTGAGGGTAAAGGAAGGTATGGGGTCCCTTAGGCTGTTGAGCTACCTAATATGGATACTGAGAATTGAACTTCAGTCCTCTGAAAGAGCAGCATGCATTCTTATCTGCTGAGCCACCTCTTCAGTCCCAAACAATTTTTCTAGATGAAAATACAGTTCAATAATTACTGCTTCACAAAGTATATGTCCCTGTAGTCAGTCTAGTTGTATATAAAAACACTTTTCTGTTGACATGACAAAATTTAAAAACAAGAAACACTCCCTAATACAAATTTCTAGATTCTCTTGAGAACTTACTATAGGATCCATACTGAGAAACTGTCTCAAAAAAAAAAGAGCCCGCTGCGACAGGACACATAGCACATCACTAGAAAAGGCTGGGGCACTGTTCAGCTGGTACAGTGACAACTGCCTAGCGCACATGAAGCCCTGGATTTGATCAATACCATATTAACAAGATGTGGTGGCCCACACAAATGATCCCAGAACTTAGGAGGTGATGGAGAGGATGACAAATTCAAGGTCATCATCTGCTATATGGTGAGTTTGAGACCATTCCAGGTATCGCCCTTATTTGGACCTCTAAGGGGAAAAGTGTGACCCACCAATTCTATTTGGAAAGTACAAAAGGACATTGCCTGGCTCTTCTCATACCTCATTTTATTTCTAGAACTTCATAGAAGGCATTGATCTCTGGCACTGCTCAGAAAACAACTGTATTTTGTTTTTCAAGAGTGACTGGCCATGACATATTACGCTCAATTTCCAAGGACCATAAGTGTCTGACAAACTACAGGGAGCAACGTCATAGCCCAGTAGAAGCCCTTGATCACAGCAGTTACTCCTTGTTCCTACAGAACAGTAAAGAGTTTTTCTGAAACAGGCTCTCCTGTAGCCACACCTGCTGCGTGGCTAGGGAGGGTTTGAAGTACTGACTCTCGTCACCCCAATTATCAAGACAAAGTATTTTCTTTTTTCTTTTTGAAGACAAGAGTCTCACCATGTGACCTTTGGCATCACCATATCCCAAAGCACAAATTCTGTCTGTTTTGTTTGTTTGTTTGTTTGTTTTTCCAGACAGGGTTTCTCTGCATAGCCCTGACTGTCCTGGAACTCAGTTTGTAGACCAGGCTGTCTTTAAACTCACGGAGATCCACCTGCCTCTGCCTCCTGGTGCTGGGATTAAAGGTATGCGCCACCACCAATGTTTTTTAATTCTAAATAGTTATTACTGACTAAATCCAGGCATCATGGCATACCTTTTATCTCACAACTAGGGAGGCAGAGGCCGGCAGATCTCTTTGAGTTCCAGATCTCAAAAACAAAAACGAAACTGTGATATCTGTTGTCAGATTTATAAATTACAAATCTTTAAAATTTTTATATCGTAGTATATCTAGGCTATCAACGAGAGTATTATGAATCTACAAATAAACAATAGTGACCATGACCACTTATTTACCTGTGCCATAGTAAAAGTAACATGAAAAGCTGCTTCTAAAAGAATTGGGAAACTAAGACTGGGCACAGTGACTCCAGAAGGAAGGCAGGAAGGTGAGAAGGTCAAGGTCATCCTTAGCAGATATGACAGACCTTGACTAACAAGCAAACGACGAAGACGTGGGCATGGAAACTGACTTACACTCCCAAACAGAGACAGTGAGCATGTCTGCTTCTGTCTTGCTCCCCCACTCCACGGGAAGAGCGGAGCGGCTCTATGAAGGCGGAGAGAAGTGATGCCACAGAAGGAAACGGAGAATGTAAACTAAACCCCACCCTATAAAGCTTAAGGCTCTGCTTAATGAAGCTTAAAAAAATCATTTCTTACAGATTCAGAAACCCTGAATCACAAGAAAAGAAACGAATTAATAAAATGAGCTTTCCTCCCACTTCTTGATGGTGAATGTTAAACCAGAGATAAAAAAGTGAAGGAAAGAGATACCTATATCCTAGGATAGAAGTTTCAACCTGTGAGAAACCAGATTGCTTCTCAGCCTTTTTGGTAACATCAAGCACAGAAATAAACTGAGGGATCAAGAATTTCTTTCTGGAAAAGAAAATCAGTTCGGAATATAATTCTATGAAAACCTGGTAGGTATTCTTGAAATTTTTCCAAAAGGCTTTCTTTGCCTAATTTGCCTGAAGAATAACAGACAGCCTGACTGGAAACAAACAGCCAGAATCATCCTAATGGAGACAGATCCCCTGGGAACAAGGAGTTGTAGAAGAACAGGCTTGAAAGCCCAGCTTTCAGTCCCTCCCTAACCTAGGATGGGGCTACACTACAGTTGTAGTTCTAAATTATCAGAACACTTGGCAAGCCGAGGAGGCTTTTACTTTTTTCTTTCTCTTCTTTTTCTTTTTTCTTTTTTCTTTTTTTTTTTTGGTTTTTTGAGACAGGGTTTCTCTGTGTAGCTTTGGAGCCTGTCCTGGATCTCGTTCTGTAGACCAGGCTGGCCTCGAACTCACAGAGATACACCGGCTCTGCCTCCCTAGTGCTGGGATTAAAGTTGTGCGTCACCACCGCCCGGCAGAGGCTTTTTCTATACTTCTTGCATGGAACATCAACAACAAAAAGTCCAAGGCCTATCAGTTTGATGTCAGCTAATCAATCTCTTTTCAAAAGCAATGACAGGCACAGCATTCAGCAGAAAGTGTGGTGCCTGGCTTCCTTCCTATCACCTAGGCTAGTCAAAATACAAATCCAGCAACTGCACAGATTCTGAACAGGAATAGTCAAAGACCAGGAAATGAACACTTGATTTGCATTTTCTTTCTTTCTTTTTCTTTTCTTTTCTTTTCTTTTTTTTTTTTTTTTTTTTTTTCCGAGACAGGGTCTCTCTGTGTAGCTTTGCGCCTTTCCTGGAACTCACTTGGTAGTCCAGGCTGGCCTCAAACTCACAGAGATCCGCCTGGCTCTGCCTCCCGAGTGCTGGATTAAAGGCGTGCGCCACCACCGCCCGGTTTTGATTTGTATTTTCATGTTCATTCCAGGGGATCCCAATTTAGGTTGATGCAAGCAACAGAATTTCTAGAACACTGCTGTCCACTCCCCACAAAGGTTCCTAACGGCCTCCTGTTTGTTTGTTTGTTTTTTATTATTACCAAGAAAGAAAACTAGCAACAAGAAACAATTGATAGATTTCTAGACACAGTAACTACATAAATATGTTTCTACTTTTTAACATAAAGAGTGATTTCGCTGGGCGGTGGTGGCGCACACCTTTAATCCCAGCACTCAGGAGGCAGAGCCAGGCGGATCTCTGTGAGTTCGAGGCCAGCCTGGTGTACAGAACGAGATCCAGGACAGGCTCCAAAGCTACACAGAGAATCCCTGTCTCAAAAAAAAAAAAAAAAGAGTGCTTTTATGATTGCTAAATTCAAGGTGTTTCTTCAAAAAAATATAGTATCCTTTGAATGAAATGAACCGAGAGTGGCATTTTCTGAACATGTTCAATTGAGGCCACAATTAGCTCAAATTTTACCCTAATGTCCCAAGAGGAGAGAAGAATGGGTAAGGCATGAGGAGGGAAAGACAAAGGCAACCACCAGTGCTTACAAATGTTTAAGAGCATTTCATCTGCCTTTGTAATTTAACAGTTCAGAGTAGCACAGGAGCAAGACAGAAGAGTTAATGTATAAAAACACCTAGATTCCAGAGCAACAGAAGGTAGACACTGCCAAGCAAGCAATCTCTTGAATTGAAAGAATTCTTGTGCCAAGTCCAGTTCAAATTGCTGTGCCAAACCTGTTCATTATTTCCTAGCTCAATGATGAATGAGAATCTAGAAGGAGGAATGAGGGAGTCTCTATTGTGTGCACCAGGAGCTAGGGAACACCTTGACTGCTCTCCCTGGAGGTCAGAGGGCAGCGTAATAACCTTCTAAAGGACAGAAGTCACAGGAAAGCGAAGAAAACATGGGCAATGACACCACCCTGCTTGTGGGAGGCAGAAAAGGTTTCTAAGCTTTCTTCTTGGTACATAAGGCAAAGCACATTAAGGTTTTCAAATACTCAAATACTGCATCTTTTGTTTTGGCTGCATCAGTGAGCAAACTGGGAAGGGCATGGGACAATTTGAGCATACAGGATTAAAAAAATTAATTTGAGGAAATAGAGACAGAAAAAAAGACCTCTAGTTTATAGATAAAGAAGATATCTTGCAGAAAAAATTTAATCAGAGCATTTATCATGTTTTATATAAGTAAGAATAAGATTTTCTCCCAAACTGAACCCATAACCTAATTTCTTTCAAAACCACAATAAATAGACTTCGGAGTCTCGCCGGGCGGTGGTGGCGCATGCCTTTAATCCCAGCACTCAGGAGGCAGAGGCAGGCGGATCTCTGTGAGTTTGAGGCCAGCCTGGGCTACAGAGTGAGTTCCAGGACAGGCTCCAAAGCTACACAGAGAAACCCTGTCTCAAAAAAAAAAAAAAAAAAAAAGTATATATATATACACATACACACACACACACACTTTGGAGTCTCAATAATAAAGCATACAAAGCATTAACAAAATGCTTCCTAAGGCTAAGCTCACAACCAAAATGTTAAAATGTTTCCTTCTGTTTAAGATTTAGCTATTCTTTTGTCCTGATAGGTATAAAGTCCAAATTCCTTAAAAATAGAATTTTGGTTTGGATAAAAGTAAACTTGAACTCACAGAGATCCACCTGCCTCTGCCTCCCCGAGTGCTGGGATTCAAAGCATATACCACCATACTCCAGCTCTCTCTCTTTTTTTTTAGCCTTTATTTTTATTTTATGTGTATGGGTGTTCTGCCTACATGAATATCATTTGTTCATCACATGCATGCAATGTCAGCAGAAGCCAGAAGAGGACACTGGATCCCCTAGGACTGAAGTTATAGACAGTTATGAACTATACCATGTAGATGCTGAGACTTGAATCTGGGTCCTCTGGAAGGGCAACCAGTGTTCTTAACCACTGAGCCATCTCTACAGCCCATTTCTACTTCTCTTATTTAAATTATTTTTAAAAGCCACGCAGTTGTGATGCACGCCTTTAATCCCGGGACTCAGGAGGCAGAGACCGGTGTATCTCTGTGAGTTCGAGGCCAACCTGGTCTACAGAGCGAGATCCAGGACAGCCAAAGCTACACAGAGAAACCCTTTCTCAATCAATCAATCAATCAATCAATGAATAAATGAATAAATAAACGAATGAATAAATACATAAACAAACAAATATTTTTTTTAAAAAGAGAAAGGAAGAAATACTTGAAACTCATAAGACAAAGTAATGACTTCTTACCTTGTTACTACCTTTAGGTTTAAGGTCACTCTGTTTAAAAAGAGAGAGAGAGAGAACAATGTTGAAGATGGATCTAAATGAACTCCAGCAATGTGTTAGTTCCTATTCTTCAGAGATTTCAGGGTCTGAAGAAGGGGCCCAGCTCCACCCTTTAGCATATCAGGATCCCCTATTAGAATGTGAAGCACAGAAGGACTTACAATCCATAGTTAATAACCAAACCGCTGTCTTAGGAACAGGTGTTAGTAATTACAAAAATCAGTCAATAGAAGACAAAAACCAGTTCCCTTGGCTTTTCTGATACTATTGCTACACAGGAGCTTGATGATTCTGGAGAAAACCAGGCTTGAGGCTAGGTTGAATGAATTTCTACTCTAAATAATTCATTCTCTCATCCTGTTAGTGGCTGTCCAATAGTTTTTCTCTGCATAAGTGACTGAGTTATACGACAGTTCTTACCGGATGGACATCACCAATGTAGTACTGCTTTAGCATTTCCCTGGCATCAGGGGAGTGGCCAACATCTTCAAAGCTTTCCGTTGCATCAGCACCAGCTTGTTCCAGCAGAACCTCTTCCCCACCAGGATGCTGGAAGGAAATGGCATTTGCTAAATAGAGCGCTCTCTGAAAAGCAAAATACTTTTTCTTTCCACCCGCTTCTTCCCTCCCCCTTCTCCTTTAATGGAACAAACTGTGTATCTCCTGTGAGGGCATCAGGAAGAACACAGCACCGTTTTCTACAATAGTCTGGCCCCAAATGTACAGTGTGGGTAATAATCGATTTTCTCCGTCAACATTAAAACTGCAACAAAAACAACAACAATGAAAACCACAAGTGGGAACTCCAGAATTTCTGGAATTCTTTATTCTGTTTTTTACATTTTTCTTTCTTCTTCCTCTTCCTCCTCCTTCATCCTGACTCCTTTGTTCAGATGGGGCCTCATGTAGTTTGGTTGACCTGGAACTCAATATATAGCCCTGGATGACCTTAAAGAGCAGCTCTCCCTGTTTCCTGGGATTGTAGGAGGCCACTACAGGCAGACAGAGGGAAGAGGATTGAACACAGGGCTTCACTCATGCTAGGCAAGCACTCTCTCCCAGCTGAGCTACGTCCCTTGCCCATTCTATTTCTTTCTTTTCTTTTTTTAAAAAACTTTTCTCTTGTGTATGTGTGTGCATATGCATGAATTCCTCCTGCCTCAGCTTCCTGAATGGTTATTCTTGCAACTTCTCTGTATGTTTAAAACTGCTTTTGAGTGAAAAAAAAAAAAAAAGAATAAGTAAGTAGGTAGGACAGGGGAAGTACATTCTACAATTATAAGTTACAAAGAAACTGAGATATCGTTGCATCCATACTTGTAAACAGAATAGTGAGAGTACTTATCTTGACAGCTACTGCTATTACACACGATGGGCTACAAATACTTGGCACTGGGGAGATGGCTCAGTAGGAGAAAGCCTGACAACCTGATTTTGATCCCTGGAACCTATGAAGAGAACCAACTTCCAAAAGGTGTCCTCTGACTTCCCTCCACACATGCTTTGGGGAGGCTTGCATACCCATGTATACACATACACAAACTAATAAATTTTTAAAAACTTGGCACCTGTCAGGAATAATGATGCACACTTTCTATCCCAGCACTTGGGAGGCAGAAGCAGGCAGGATCTCTGAATTCTAGTCCAGTCTGGCCTACACAGTGAGTTCCAGGGCATCCAGGGCTGCAGAGAGGCCCTGTCTCAAAACAGACAGACAAACAAAAAGTAGATACCTGTGGTGGTATTGTATTCCCCAAAATATTGTGTACCCTAATAAATTTATCTGGGGTCAAAGAACAGACAGGCACTAGATACAAAGGCTAGAAAATGGTGGCACTCACACCTTTAATCCTAGCAGAGGTAGAAATCCCTCTGGATCTCTGTGAGTTCAAAGCCACATTGGAAACGGCCAGGCATGGTGACATACGCCTTTAATCCCAGAAAGCGAGCCTTTAATCCCAGGGAGTGGTGGTAGAAAGCAGAAGGGTATATAAGGCATGGAGACCAGAAACTAGAAGCTTTTGGCTGGTTAAGCTTTCAGGCTTCTAGCAGCAGTTCAGCTGGGAGCCATTGGGATGAGAACACAGAAGCTTCCAGTCTGAGGAAACAAGACCACCTGAGAAGTTGGCCAGGTGAGGTGAGCTGTGGCTTGTTCTGTCTCTCTGACCTTCCAGCATTTCACCCCAATAACTGGCATCAGGTTTGATTTTAATATAAGAGCTCTTTAAGATTCATGCTACAGATACCTGGAAATGTCAAAGGGACTCTGGTGGCCGCACAAGGTAAACACCGTGTCCATGTCTTTTAAAACTTTTTTGTTTGTTTGTTTTTTGTTTTTTAAACTAAGTATTACCTATTCCAAAACTGTATTTTCTAAACTAATACTCAGTCTGGACTTCCAATACTCAGCAGACATGTACTTATTAGCGGATATGGAATTTTCATTATTTAACACATCCAAACCTGTATTCCTGAAATACTAGTGTTTTTTAACTAGTTACTTTTTGTAACAACCACTTAAGCAGTATTAATGTTTTAAAGATTAATTCAAGAGAAATACAAAACCTCTCAAAGTTACCTGCCAGTCACCGTCACTTACTGGCTAGTTCCCTGAGGGTCAGAACAGCTTCTATCTTGGTCTCCCACCCAGGAGAGCCCAGCATCTAAGCTATTTTAATGCAGAAGTAAGAGTGCCATTCACCTGTTTCATCTGAAACCAATCAGCTGTTTCATCTGGAGATAAAATGAAATCACTGCATAGGGAACTGCATCCCAATTTGCTCTAAGTCAAAACTTGGGAAGATATTTTCCCCTATGGCATATCCCAGCAAACAGGCTTTCACAGTAAGAAGATATGCCAGGCCTGACAGCAGAGGCCAATAATCCTATCATCACAAGAGGTTGAGGAGAGCATCCTAAACTCAAGCCAGCCAGCTGGGGCTATTCTGTCAGACCTGTATCAAAATGAAAAGCCATGGTGGTACACACCTTCAATCCCCAGCACCCAGAAGGCAGAGGTGGATCCCTGTGAGGACTCAAGAGCTGCCCTTACAACTGAGTAAAGCTGGGAGGAGAGGTAATCCTTCCCAGGGAAGAACACCCCAATTGGTAGGCCTGTGCCAAATGGTCAGCCCTGAAAACAAACAAACAAACATACACACATACAAACATACAGGTAAAACTATACACACTCGACAGGTTGTTTTTAGGAATATGTATGTATCTACAAATACATACATGCCTGCAATAACAACTGATGAAAAAAGGGGCCACAAATTGGAAGGAGAGCAGGGAGGAATATATGAGAGGATTTGGAGAAGAAATGCTGTGATTAAAATACAATCTCAAAAACAAACAATTTTTTGAAAAAGAAATAAAATATGACTAAAAACAAGTTGCCCTTAACCTGGTAACTACTGTTTGCAATGGAGTTTCTCTGAAAAAACCGAAGCTGTACAAGCCTGGGACATGCAGCAGGACCATTCTTCTCTGAGCCTTGATACTAGAAAACAGGAAATGATAAGTGTGTGGCTGGTAATTCACAAGGAAAAAGTCAAATTAAAAATGTTTTAGAGGGGCTCAGTGGTTAAGTGCCCTTGTTGCTCTTGCAGAGGACCCAGGTTCAGTTCTCAGCACCCACATGGTGATTCACAACCATCTGTAACTCCAGTTACAGGGGATCTGACACCTTCTGACCTCTGCAAGCACCAAAGCACATCTGTGGTACACACACATACATGAAGGCAAAACACTAACATATAAAAGAAACAACAACAAAAAATAATATCATATAAAAAAATACCTATTTGGAGGGGAGGGGCGATGAGGCAGGGTCTCACTATGCAGCCCTGAATGTCCAGGAACTTGCTAGGTAGTCCTTGAACTCACCGAGAGGCACCTGCTTCTGCCTCCCAAGTGCTGGGACTAAAAGTGCCTGGCTTCAGAAAAAATTAAAAATAAAATGTCTTAAGGCTGAGAGATAGCTCAGTGGATAAACTGCTTATCCCACGTAAGTGAAAACTGGAAGTCAAGTAAACACCAGGTGGACCTGGCAGCCTGCCTGTAATTCCAGAGCTGGGAAGGCAGAGAGAGGTAAGGGATCACAGGAGACAGTTGGGCTAACTAGACTAGCAGTGAGCTCTGACTTCAACTGAGGGAAGAAGACCCCTGATGTCACCCTCAGCCTCTACATACATGTATACACACACACACAAACACCACACGCAAACATACCCACCCACATCACACACAAAGATACATAAAAATGTTTTAACTTTTTTCTTCTGTTAACACTAGAAATAATAGGCAGAAAAAGAGGCAAACCTTTGGAAAAGCATTATCAATTATAACTAAGTAGTATGTGCAGTCAGTTCTAACTTTAAGCATAATAAACTATTTTTGTGGATAAATATATTTGTGTTGGTATTTTAATCATTTTCTTTACAAAGTTCATAATTTTCATTACTAAAAATGCATTAACAGATGAACAAATGAAATTTCCCTGTTCATTTCAACTGATATGAAGAACAGAGTCAGAATTCTATTCACAACAACTCTTTTCAGCATGAATACCTAGTGCCAGGACAGACTCAGCATACCTAGATCTTTGAATACTGTCTAGGGAAAATGAATGACTACTATATTGCTATATTCTCAAGTGCATTTAGAATCGAAGAGGGGTTATATTACAAAGGTTCTTGCCTCAGAGTTAAGAATTTATTAAATTGGGGCTGGAAAGATGGCTCAGCAGTTAAAAGCACGAGCTGCTCAAATAGAGGGTCCAGATTATGTCCCCAGCACCCACCTGGGGGCTCACAACTGTGTGTAATTCCAGTTCCAGGGGATCCGAAGAGGAGGCCCTCTTCTGGCCTGTTCAGGCACCAAGGACACACATGGTATACAGACATACATGCATGCAAACACCCACACACATAGAATAAAATTTTTAAAAATTTTTAAAAGAATATATCAATGCCGGGTGGTAGTGGTGGTGGTGGTGGTGGTGGTGCACGTGGTGCACGTGGTGCACGCCTTTAGTTCTAACACTTGGGAGGCAGAGCCAGGCGGATCTCTGTGAGTTTGAGGCCAGCCTAGTCTACAGAGCGAGATCCAGGACAGGCACCAAAGCTACACAGAGAAACCCTGTCTCGAAAAACCAGGAAAAAAAAAAAAAAGAATATATTAAATCAGCCAGGCGTGGTTGCACGCCTTTGATTCCAGTATTCGGGAGGCAGAGCCAGGTGATCTCTGTGAGTTCAAGGCCAGCCTGGTCTACAGATGAGTTCCAGGACAGACTCCAAAGCTACACAGAGAAACCCTGTCTCAAAAAAACAAAACAAAAAAATTAATCAATTAAAAAAAATATCAAATCAACAGAAAAATCAAAGCTGACATACAGTAAGTATATCACTCAGTTGAACTGAAGACCAAGTTATTCTAGTTAAGATGTTTTATACAATGTTGTAAAATGACAGCAAAGGCAACATCTGGCAGACATACAGATATGAGTTGCCCAGGGATATTCTACCTGGATTAAATGTCCCAGAGAAGTGACAGGGTGACATTTCTGTCAAGAAGTAGATGTAGGTCCAGTAAGATGGTTTATCCAGCAAAGCACTTGATGGCAAACCTGAAAAACTGAGTTTAATCCCTAGAACTCATAGTGAACAGTAAACCAACTCCCTAAAACTGTCCCCTGCCTCCAAGAATGTACCATGGCAAAGGCATGCCCACATTCACACAAACACAACAATAATAACAGTAATAAAAATAAATAGAATTTTAAGTAGATGTAACCATGAACAAATAACTCCTCACCCTACAAAGTAAACCAACCCATCTTACATCATTACAAAACAAACCAAAGCCAGGCAGCAGCGGCACACTCTTTTAACCCAGCACTCGGGAGGCAGAGGCAGGTGATCTCTGAGTTGGAGGCCAGCCTGGTCTACAGAGCGAGATCCAGGACAGGCACCAAAACTACACAGAGAAACCCTGTCTCAAAACCCCTTCCCCAAAAAAGAAACAAACCAAGAGGCTGGAGAGGTGGCTCAGCAGTTAAGAGCACTTGTTGCTCTTGTAGAGGACCTGGGTTCAATTCAGGTGCTCCACATGGCAGCTCACAACTGTCTGTAATTTCAGCTCCAAGGAATCCAATGCCCTCTTCTGGACTCCATAGGCACCAGGCACAAATGTGAAACACAGACATACACGCAAGTAAAACACTTACACACATAAAATGAAAACAAAACAAAACAAAAAGTAAAGAAGGGAGGAAGGGGGACAGGAGAAGGTGAGGGAAGGGGAACAGTGGTTGGTATGTAAAATGAAAAAAATTTTAAATAATAAATAAATGGAAAGGAAAAGAAAGAAGCCAAGTGTAGTGGCATATGACTTTAATCCCAGCACTGGAGAGGCAGAGGTAGGAGGATCTCTATGAGTTTGAGGCCAGTCTTGTCTACATAATGAATTCCAGGACAGTCAGGGCTACATAGTGAGACCCTATCTCTCTCTCTCTCTCTCTCTCTCTCTCTCTCTCTCTCTCTCTCTCTCTCTCTCACACACACACACACACACACACACACACAAAAAAAAAAAAAAAAAAAAAAAAAAAGAAGAAGAAGAATAGGAGGAGGAGAAAAAAAATAAAACAAGCCAAGCCCAGCATAATGGGTACATGCCTATAAATCTCAGGACTCAAGAGATAGAAACAGGAGGGTCAGGAGTTTAACCCTATATAGCAAGATCCTATCTCACGAAACACCCGACAAATGTAAAGGGTAAGATGATAGATTTTATGCTACATGTTTTCATCATAATATAATTTTAGGTAAAAAAAACAACTAAAAATAGAAATGTGTATGCTTATATATATAAAACACATACAGATGCCATAAAACTTGAAAACAAAAAGGAAATTATGAAAATAGAATTAGGAGTGATAGTTATTTTGAGTTGGGGCATGAGATAAGAGAAAAAAATGGGTAGCAGCTTATTTGATTTTTGCTACATTTTGAAACGGGGTCTCCCCACATAGCCCTGGCTGTCCTGGAATTTACTATGTAGACCATGCTGGCCTCAAACTCAGAGATCCACCTGCTTCTGCCTCCCCAGAGCATGGGAAACCATGCCTCACATGTAAAAGCTTATTTTCTAACCGGGCCCCAGACCTTAGTAGGCCCCCAGACGTTAGCACAACTGACTCCATGCGGGAAGTACCATTCAGGCTGTAAAACTCTGCACGTAGACACCACCTGCCAAATTTGAAAACGAAGACCTAATCCATCAAAGTCCATAGTTCTGGGAAAGTCTCTTAAGTGTACTAACTTGCTTCTTGGATTCTGTAGTTCCTCTTCTGGCCAACTGATCTTGTTAAGTAAAGTATGTCAACCCAGGACAGTTTTTGTGCTTAAAAGCTTGTCCTGAGAACTGGGATCCCGAACACCTAGAGTAGCTGCAATTCGGCAAATAAAGACTTTCTATTGGATTAAATCCATGTCCCAGCAAATCTTCTCTGGTGAATACCCCACAACAATCTGATTGATTGTTAAGGTTCTAATTTTTGGTTTTGGCAATAATCACCATATTAGCTACTATTGCATCAGTGTGACTAAAATATATAACAGAAACAACACTAGGGAGGGGGAGAGACTTCTTGTGGCTGCTTCAGGGGGTCTCTAGTCCATCAGAGCAGGGAAGGCATGGTAACGGAACACATGACGCAGGTTCATACTGTAATGGTCTGTACCACAGAGCAGGGAGTAGGGCTAGAACCAGGGGTTGGTGTAACTTCAAAAGGCCCACTCCAAGGGACCTATTTTTGTCAGCTTAGGCTCTATCACCTAAAAGATTCACAGCTCCTAAAATAGTGCCACCAGTTGGCAGAAAAGTGTTCATAAGCCTGTAGGGGGCATTTCTAAGTCAATCCATAATAACTAAGATTTATACATAAATGAGCAAAAGGAATGCTTTATAACACAATACATTATGCAAAAAGCTAGAAGTTACCACAGTGGTCACTCTGGGGAAGAGAAGAGGTACTGATTAGGAAAAAAAACACACCGAGAGGGCTATCAGAACTTGGAAGGCAATTTCATGGATGTATGAACTGAAGAAAAACTCATTGAGCAGCGGGGTGGCGTTGGCATACACCTTTAATCCCAGCACTTGGGAGGCAGAGCCAGGCGGATCTCTGTGAGTTCGAGGACAGCCTGCGTTACAGAGTGAGTTCCAGGAAAGACTGGTCTACAAAGCAAGTTCCAGGACAGGCTCCAAAGCTACACAGAGGAACCTTGTCTCAAAAAAAAAAAACACACACACACACACACACACACACACACAAAAAAAAAAAAAAAAAAACTCATCGAGCATGCTTTCAGGCTTTGTGCATTTTGTGTTACAGATTTTTTAAAATGTCTTCAGAACTATGCAGAAAAGGGGAAACACCTGGATATATTTACTGACTGGGCAAAAGGTAGAGTTTTTCGAATGTGTTTCACTGCATAGCACTTTCTCCAAGCATTATTTTAGATGGAAGCCCAATATGTACAAATAAGTACAAGTGATTAAGGTGTTCAACAATCTTCAAGAACCAATCTAAAAACCATCCACACATACAAACGGACAAGTAGAACTAAATGACAAACTGGTAATACCAGTAGCAGACACAAGGCAGTCTTAAATACTACTAAGAGCTCCACGTCCCTAACTTCAGTGCCACAGGTCCTGGAGAGCATACCTGTAGACTGCCAATACATAAATACATATGCTGCTGTTGTTAATCCTGAAATTCACCAGAAAAAACAAAAACAAAAACAAAAAACAGTTCCACAATTTTGGCTGAATTTAAGCAAGCTTTTATTTAAAATGATAAATACTGACCAAGATGGGATTTGGTCAGAACCACCATCTGGAAACTTTGCAGCTGTGTGGCCTCGAGACACATGTTGGCAGGGCTTATACAGACAGAACCTCTAGGCCACCATACTTTACCATGAGGCTCTGTTGTTATTCTCCAAGAACTACAACTCCCAAACCCCAGGAAGTTACCCGGTCCTTGGGCAGGTGGGGCTTACAGGTTAACTTTGGGTCTAACTCTGTGAGCTTGCTGTGGCTGTTTTAAGAGGTCAGATAAGGAAAAAAGAACCAAGAATAGTGCACAAGGCACTCCACCCAACCTGACTCAAAGGCGGAACGTCCTAGGGCAGGTGAGAGCACATTCTAAACACAGCCCAAACTTTCCAAGAGGTGGGACAAAGTTCAATTTTAGCCCAAGCAGTTCTTGTCTACCAGTCTTTCTGTTGGCTAATCTTCACTGTCAGTTTAACAGGATTTAGAATCACCTGGAAAACACACTGTGAGGACGGTTTCTAGAACTTACCTAAGACCCACCCTGAATGTGGGTGGCATGCTATGTGCTGTGGTCCCAAAATGAATAAAAAGGGCAAAATGAGAAAGTCAGATGAGATCAGCATTCACCTCTCTCTCTTCTTGACTGCAAACATATGACCAGTCTCACTTCAGTCATCATGCTTTCCCTGCCCCGGTGGGCCATATCCCCCAAACTATGAGTAAAAGAAATCCCTTCTTAATGTCAGCTACTCTGTTACAGCAAAAAGAAAAGTAACGAATAAAGTAGTGCTAAGTATTGCCCTGGCTAGAATAATAAGAAATAAGAAGCCAGGCATATTGGCACATGACTGCAAACCTAGCACTCAGGAGGCAGAGATAAAATTATCAGGAATAAGACCAGCCTCACTGGGCAGTGGTGGTTCATGTCTTTGATCCCAGAACTTAGAAGGCAGAAGTAGGCAGATCTCTGAGTTCAAGGCCAATCTGATCTACAGAGTGAGTTCCAGAGACAGCCAGGGCTACACAGGGAAACTGTCTCAAACAAACAAACAAACAGAAAAACAACAAAAGACCAGCCTCAGGGGGCTGGAGAGATGGCTCAGCAATTAAGAAGATGTAACTGCTCTTGAAATGGACCAGAGTTCAGTTCCCAGTGGCCATATTGCATGGCTCACAACTTCCTGCAACTCCATCTCCAGGGACGTGGCCTCTCTTCTGGATTCTTCAAACACCTGTACTCACACATGCGCGCGCGCGCGCACACACACACATACATATAAATAAAAAATAAGTATTTTTTTAAGCTACTGAAAGACGAGTTCAGATGAGGCAACTTACATAAAGTACCTCTGTTCGACTTCCCATTCTCCCCAATCAAGCACAGAAAGGATATAAATCTGAAATACTGCCATAAAAAAGGGAGAAGTCCATGAGATGAGATTGAAGGAGGTGCCTCTCACATGGCAGGACATTTGCACTGTGGTGGATCTTGGTTTCCATAGCTTCTTCTAGTACTTTTCACTGCCAGAGAGGCAGAAATCAGAGAGGAACCAAAGAAGTGGATGACTCAAGGCTGCACAACAGCAAAAAGAACATCTATGCAGCACCCTGCCTCCTGTACTTTCTTTTCTTTTTTAAAGTATATGGGCATTGTGCCTGCAGTTACGTTTTGGTATCACACACGTGCCTTGTGCCTGCAGAGAATAGAGGAAGGTATCAGATTCTCTGGAAGAGAGTTACAGATGGTTGTAAGCCACCATCTGGGAATCAAACTTGGGTTCTCTGGAGGGACAGCAAGTGCTCTTAATTGATGCTGGGCCACCTCTCCAGCTGTATTTCTTTTCTGACATAAACTTTCGTTTTTCTTCATAAAAAAAGTATTACATTTTTTTAGTGTGTGTGTCTGTCTGTCTGTCTGCCTGCCTGCCTGTGTGTACACCTCAAGTCACTTGTATGGAAGTCCAATGACAACTTGCAGAAGTCAGTTCCCTCCTACCACGTGAACCCCAGGATTTGAACCCAAGCTTTGCAGTAAGCACCCTTACCCATTGAACCATCTTGCTAGCCCACCTTTCACTTTTCTTCTTACTTCTTCAGAAGAAAAACGTCATAGCGATATATAATGCCTTATATGCTAATTTAAATTGTTTTAAATTGTTAAAGAAAACTTTCTAAATGAGAGTTTAACTTCTTCATTGGCTGTCCAATTATTCAAGAACCTCAACTACTAGGGGTGGAAAGATGACTCAGCAGTTAAGAGCACTGGCTGCTCTTCCAGAGGACCTAGGTTCAATTCCCAGCACCCATATGGCAGCCTACAGCTGTCTGTAACTCCAGTTCCAGGAGCTCTGACACCCTCTTCTGGCCTATACTGGCAAAGGGGTGTGTGTGTGTGTGTGTGTGTGTGTGTGTGTGTGTATGTGTGTGTAAATAGATATACATGCAGGCAAAACATCTATTCACATAAATTCAAAAGCAACTCAACTACCTCAAAAACTTCAACATTAAGGTTTGGTAATAACATTGGATTCTTTTCAGTAGGACAACACTGCATGTATTCACCACACTTCAATGTTGGGACTGTGAGGAAATGCTGATACCCTCCCCTAGTCTGACAGTTCTAGTCAACTACAGGTTCTGACAGTCCAAAGCATGTAACGAAAAGGATACTGGAACTGTGCTATATTTATGCCTCATTATTCAAACTAATTAAAAGCTATTTAACATGCAAAACCACATTAGTTGAAGGGTACAGATATGCTACTACTATACTAGTGACAATCCAGATACAACTGACAGTCACCTCATTCACTGAAAAGACATCGAGGCAGCAAAGGAACGGGACAGAGTGGAATAAGCAGAAACCCTGGAGGCCAGAATTAGTTGTGAATTTCAATCACGTAGACTTGATTTGTTTTTTGGGTTTTTTTTATTTATTTTATTTTTTTATTTGTTTGTTTGTTTTTTGGTTTTTCAAGACAAGGTTTCTCCATGTAGTTTTGGTGCCTGTCCTGGATCTCGCTCTGTAGACCAGGCTGGCCTCAAACTCACAGAGATCCGCCTGGCTCTGCCTCCCAAGTGCTGGAACTAAAGGCGTGAGCCCGGTGATTTGTTTTTTATATACAACTAATAGTTACTAAAGCCATGTAAATTAAACTATCAAAACCAAAGGCCTTCAAGAAAAAAAAGTCAGCAAAGCATGAGACTGTTTAAAAAATATTTTAGCTAATAAATAGAGAATAAGCAGTATTTTTGTGATCCCCAATCAGGAAGAGATTTGTTTGTTTGTTGTTTTGAGATAGAGTCTATTTTGTAGCTCTGGCTGTTCTGAAACTTATTATGTAGACCCTCCAACTCACAGAGATCAACCTGCCTCTGCCTCCTGAGTGCTGGGATTAAAGGCATGCACCATTATGTCCTGCTTAGGAAGAGATTTATTTATAGTACCTTTACCCATTCAGCCATCTTGCCAGGCCAAGTGATTTGAATAGTGAAGTATTTTAATTCCCATCTCTTTGTGTAGAGAGCGACTGTGACTCAGGGTTTGCCTTATATTTTGGTCTTTACAGTATTGAAAAATTGATATGCATTCAGTAAAAAACATACACCAAATTTTTAGCTTTTTGGGACTAGTGATAAACAGTATGATACTCTCTCACAGACAGTGACAGGAAACCACTTTCCAGTTGGCCATCCAATCACGAGGGCAAACAGCTGTAACTCAATAATATACTACATAGTATTCAACAATTATATAGGAGACATTCAGTGTTTATTTAAAAAAAAAAAAAGGCTTTGGTAACTGAACACAGTGGTACAAACATGCAATACTGATACTTGTGATGTGAAAGCAGGACCTGGAGTTCAAAGTCATCCTCACAGCAAGTCTGAGATTAGCTAGGGTTACATACAATACATTGTAGTCTGGGCTTTCTCATGAGACTGAGGCAGGAAGATTATTGCTTGAGCTTAGCCTTTCAAGACCAGCCGGGGTATTAGGTAACACTGAGATTTGAGACTGTCTCTTTATAAAACAAACATCCCAGTACTAGGGAGGCAAGGCAGGTGGATCTCTGTGAACTCAAGGCCAGTCTGGTCTACACCGTGAATTTCAGGACAGCCAGGACTATAATGATTCCCTGTTCCAAAAATAAAACAAAATGCTCTTCTTTACAGCTCCATCCTCACTCCTTTATTTGTTGAGTCAAGAAAGAAAACCAAGTTTCAACTTAAAGAGAGCAGGATAAATTATTCTCAGCCTTTCTGAGTAAAAATGATGATCTTCTGTGGGAAGCCACAAATTGTGTAATAACCTATTCAGCTCAAGAGCAAACCAAAGCAAGGCTTAAGACAGATACAGGATTTTTTATTACTCAATATTTGCCCCATACGTGACCTGTGGCATTTAAAGCTCTTAACACTTTCAAGCTTGCCATGGGATACCCAAAACAAAAGTTTTATTCACCCTGTTCCCAGGAAAGCCAATGAAGGCAGTTCAATATTAAAAGCTCAACATTTTTTTGTTTTTCTTAGGGGGGGGCGGAGGTGGGTTTTTTGTTGTTGTTGTTGTTTGTTTCTTTGTTTTTCAAGACAAGGTTTCTCTGTATGAAAGCTCTGGATGTCCTGGAACTCTCTTTGTAGACCAGGTTGGCCTCAAACTCACAGAGATCTGCCTGCCTCTGAGTGCTGGGATTAAAGGTCTGCACCACCACTGCCCAGCCAAAAGCTCAACTTTCAATCCTTGCATGTGACTATAGGCAAATAATGCTAATGCTAATAGGTTAGAAATACCTGGATTGAACAACCCTACACCTAAAGAACACCCTAGACGCGGGACAGAAAGAGTGTAAGAGCCAGAGGACCAGGATACCTGCTGCTAGACAGGGACTCTGCACACATGAAATCTGAACAACATGGTTGCCTAAGCTAAATCCTATGATGACCACACCAGTTGGCATGCCAACATGAATAGAGGAAACTTCACAAGCCCTCACTCCTACATGAAGAGCTACAGGTGATTGGTTGCTGAGAAAAGAATCCGTTTTTCTCCAGGGAGGAGCCTCCTGAGAGACTATCCAATCCCAAGCATCAGTCCTAAACACATGTACACGTGAGCAACACTAAAGGAGGGCATGGGAGGAGTTAGAAGGGAGAGATTAAGGGATAGAAATGATACAGTATACTCATGTATGAAATTACAAAAAAAAAATTTAAAAGAAATAAATATAAATGGCAACAAAAGAATTCTTTAAAAAAAAGTGAATTTCTTTTGTTTGTTTTGTTTTTTGAGGCAGAGTCTCTCTACATAGCTTGGGCTGTTGTGAACTCTGTAGACCAGGCTAGCCTAAAACTCACAGAGACCTGCCTGCCTCTGCCTGCCTCTGCCCCACCCCAGTGCTGGGTTAACAGGTGTTCATCACCACACCCAACTTTCTGGGTTGATTTTTTTATGATCAGTGTGGGCTGGGGAGATTGCTCAGTCAGTAAAGTGCTTTCCACACAAGCATAAGGACTCACCCATGTGCAAAGCTCAGCACAGTGGCGTGTGCTTATAATCCAGGAGTAGGGGAAGCGGACATGAGGACTCAGTTCGGTGACAGTCCTCCCCGACAAGGTAGAGGACCCTCAAGATGGCTCAGATGGCTCATAAGGTAAAAGCACTTGTTACCAACCCTAATGACCTGAGTTCATTCCCCGTGACCCACATGGTAGGAGAGAACAGATTCCTCAAAGTCGTCTGCTGATTTCTACATGTGTGTTACGGCATGTACATGTGCACAATTACATTTTAAATAAATAAAATGTTTAATCATAATAAAATTTCTAAAAAAAAATAAAATGTATCAATGTACCACATCACATTAATTGAAAGGGGAAAACAACCTAGTCATCTAGAGACTGAGAAAGCATTTGACAAAGTTCAATACCCTGAGAAAAATCTTAGAAAACTAGAAAGAAGGAAATTTCAGCAATATAATATAGAGCACTTATGAAAAACACACAAAAGAATACTCAAAAGTGAAAGACTGTTTCTTAATCAGTAACAAGATCAGATGCCAGTTCTCGGGACTGCTGTTCAGTACTGTACTTAAGGTTCTAGCCAAGACACTTAGACAAATAAATAGAAATCCAAATAAGAAGAACGAAAGGAAGAAAAAAAAATAAGAAAGAGAAAGAGAGAAACAGAAGAGCTCAAAGAATATACAAGAAAAGTATTAACAGCTCACAAACTAAGTCAGCAAGGTTTTGGGGAACAAGCTTGGAAAAAAAACGTTTCCATGAACCAGCAATGAATAATCCCCCCAACCCCTGTCCAAAAAATAAATAAATAAATAAAAAGAATGAAACAAAGGAAGAAAGAAAGGAAAGAAGGAAGGAAAGAATTCTACTTAATAGCATCTAGAAGAATTACTACCTAAGTTCAACTAAAACCAAAGAACTCCAGGCTGGCCTTGAACTTACAGTAATCCTCCTGCCTCAGCCTCCCGAATACTGGGATCATAGACATGAACCACCACAGCTGACTTATATGATCTCATTTCTATGGATAAAATTCATAGAAACAGAAATCAGAACAGTGAACTGCTAAGGCTGGGAGCATCAGGGAATTGGGATTTGTTGCTTAATGGGTACAGTTTGAATTTGGACTGAGAAAGCTCTGAAGATGGATGGTGGTGATAGCTGCAAAAAAAATATGTGAATGTACTTAATGCCAAACTATATACTTAAAATGGTTAAAAAATCTGTAATAAGAATGTTTTTCATTCAAAGAGTAAAGGATTGATGAGATGGCTCATCAATGTTGAGTAGGTGATGGTCCTTGCTGCCCAACTTAGCGACCTGAGTCTGATCACTAGAAAGGTGAGAAAGGAAAAGACTCCAGAAAGATCTCCTCTGACCTTCACATATACACTGTAGTATGGCTCACCCACCCCCCACCCACACACAAGTAAATATATAAATTAAAAAGCATATAGTAAGTTAAGACAAGCACAAAAGGCATTATATGATTCAACTTATATAAAACAGAATGATTCATAAACACAATTGGAAATTACCATGAATTTGGGGAGTATAATGGAGAGTTGTTGCTTAATGCTTATAGAGTTTCTGTTCAAAGTGATAAAAAGCTTTGGAAATAGAATGTGGTGATAGCTACACAATACTGTAAATGAAATGAGTGCCATTGAATTGTACAGGTAAAAATGGTTAAAATGGAGAGTTAAAGCCAGGGTGGGGGTGGCACTCAACTCCTAGCACTCAGGAAGCAGAGGCAGGCAGATCCCTGAGTTTGAGGCCAACCTGGTCTACAAAGTAAGTTCCAAGACAGCCAGGGCTACACAGAGAAACCCTGTCTAAGCCTGGCAGCGATGGTGCACACCTTTAATTCTAGCACTCAGGAGGCAGAGGCAGGTAGATCTCTGTGATTTCAAGGCCAGCCTAGTCTACAAAGTGGGTTCCAGGACAGCCAGAGCTGTTACACAGAGAAACTCTGTCTCAGAAAATAAATGAATGAATGAATGAATGAATGAATAAAACAAAAACCCTGTCTTGAAAAAACAACCAGCCAACAAACAAAACCAAAAAGAAAAAAGAGGAGAGCTAAGTGTATAGATGGGACAATCCTCAACACAACAAAAGTAAAAAAGGTAAAGATAGTTATATATATATGTATATGTGTGTATTATGTATATATGTATATGTATACATATACATATACACCACTTACTGTTATAAAACAGAAGTTTAATTTACATACCAACAGTTAACACAAGCCCAAAATTTGCTTTTGTCTAAACCACAGTCAAACAAGACAAGAGTGCAGGTTATCCTCAATAATCTAGACTGGGTGTCTATACTAATTAAGTCTACTGGACAATAAAAAATTTCTTCCTCAGCCAGGCGGTGGTAGCACATGCCTTTAATCCCAGCACTTAGGAGGCAGAAGCAGGCTGATCTCTGTGAGTTTGAGGCCAGCCTGGTCTACAGAGCAAATTCCAGGACAGGCACCAAAACTATACAGAGACACCCTGTCTCAGGGGTTGGGGGTGGGGTGGGATTCTTCCTTGGCCTGGGAAGTGGCAACTTGCTTATCAAACATGCAGAAGATTTGATTCTTAGCATAGCAAAACACAACAAAACATATCAATAACAGCAAAAGTCACAAGGAGCTGGAGAGACGTCTCCACAGTTAAGAGCACTTACCGCTCTTAAGGAGGACAATGGGCACTTATGACTACAGTTCCAAGAGACCCAACACCCTACTCTAGCCTCTACAGGCTCCTGCACTCAAGTGCACAGATATACACACACACACAAAATTAAAAATAAATCTGAACAAATCACATACACAGGAGCTAGAGATAGAGTTCAATCACAGAGTATTTGCCTAGTAAGCCCAAGGTCCTCAGTTCAAACTCTACACCAAAACAAGTAAGATTCCCACCTACTTTGATTAAGTAAAACCTAGTATTATACAATACACAATGCCCACTTTCTTTAGCACCTACTTTACATACAAATCTCTTGTATATTTAGTTTTGAAGTTTTGTTGTAACTCAGACAGTTCTCAAACTCAAGATTTTCCCAATTCAACTTAATAGGTACAGGGATTTCAGATAAGTGATACCACAGATGGCTTGCATTTAAAGCACATGTAAGTTACCATATAAACTAACAAAAGAGAAGAAACAATTGCCTATGTGGCCTATATTTTTAACTCACTCAAGCAAAAATAACCAAATAAAACACTGTACAGCTATGAGGAAACTTGGACTATCATCTTGTGACGGATCTTAGTTAATTCAACCATCCAAAGACTATGTGGTAGGGAGCAGTAGTCTTAAATTCAATTAGTTTACTACAGACTCCGACAGAGGACAGAAAAAATCTATGCTTGAGAAGAGAAGAGATAGGAGAGATTACTAATGGAAATGTATTCCCGATTACTAAGTCCATGGAAAGAACAGGACTGACGGACTGACAAGAGAGTGTAAGGAATGACAATTACCGTATAAAATTCTAGCTGGAAAAAAACGACTCATGTCGTGTGTGGATGGAAATTCCATACTGATGCAGTGAAAATGTAACAACGGAACTCTACTAGACACCACCTGACTTGGAAAATGGAACTGAGAAAGATCAGCTTGAGGAAGCTGCAAAAATTAGGCTGGGTGATAAAAACACAATCTCTAGCCAAATACATTATATCACCAAAGCCAAACACGAAGATTAAAGTGTGGCAGGGAAAAGAAAGATAACAGAGCTAGGGAGTGACAGGAGGAAATGATGGCATTTGCTTGGGATGAGAGTGAGCCTGGGAAGAGGGGCGTTGCCTAGGAAACAAACCTGATGCCAAAGGGTGTAACCTGACAAGGACACCAAACTACCCGTCTCAAATTCAGGTTTAGCAATTCTCATGAGTGTTTAGAGATTATACCAAATAGAGACTGTATTCCTCTGCCTTCCTTCAGGCAAAGCCACTGTCTCCCAAATATGACAGTAACTACTGCCAGCTCCTTCCTGCTACTCCTAGGCATCTAAGTCACCTTTAACTATTTCAAAGCATCTGTCACGTAGCATTGCAAACTGTGGCTGGAATATGGGAAGTCCCAGGTTTGACCTTCCCAGCAATAAATAAATAAATATTGCTGGGAACAACACAGTTCTACATTATTTGCAAAAATCCATAAGTTACTAAGCTCTATGCTGGATACTAAGTCTTTATGTGTCCCATTTAAATTACTAGTCAAAACCACCCTACGAAGAAGGTACTACTAGTTCCAGTTTACAGACAAGGAAGGGTCTTTATAGTGCTACTTACTTAAACAAAACAAAACAAGTGAAAAAAAAAAGTATGCAAGACTGAAAAGATATCTTATAAAAAGATGGTCATAAAGCCCATAAAACAATACCAAAGGTCACGAGTCACTGCTTACCCACCAGAATAGCTGAAAGTAAAATGACTAACAAATACAATGTGTCAGTGAAGACAAGCAGACTTTAAAGAACTCATGCTGGTGTGAGTGCAAAATGATGTGAACTCTGAGAGAAGCACTGACCACTGCCTAAAAATTTACAGATTGTTTCACTCTTACCAATTTTACTACTAGGTTATTATAAAAATGGAAGTTTATGTCTACAAAGAGATTTGTACACGAAAGTTCATAGCAGCTTTAGTCATAACAGTCAAAAACTCGAACTACCCAAAAGTTAACCAACAGGTGAATAAATAGCATATCCATACAAAGAAAAAAAACAGAAAAGGAACAGATAAAAGAAGTGAGAGACATATACACTATTCTACGTTAGAAATCAGATCAATGGCAACACTAGAAGTGGTAGAAATATTCTTTTTGATTTTAATGGTGGTCACAAATGTAACATTTGCCCAAGCTTAAATATTTAACTCTATGTCCAATATCTGTACACTTCATTGCCTATATATAAAATGTCAATAAAAGTGACTTGGGGTTAGAGGGAAACTAGATACTGGTACACCCCAAATGTTTATCAATAGGAAACTGCCTAAATTAATCAGGTTATCTACAAGTCCTATCCAACTATAATGAAGAATATTCCAAGTACTGACATGGAAAAGTCCTTGAGAGTCTGTGGGATTCCAATGAGAATGCCCCCTGACTCATATATTTGAACTCAGGCTTGGTTGCCAGTTGGTGGAACTGTTTGGGAAGGATTAGAAGGTATATAGCCTTGTTGGAGCAGATGTGTCCTTGTGTGTGACTGGGAATGGGCTTTGAGGTTTCAAAGTCCACACTAGGCCCAGGCTCTCTTTCTCTTTCTCTCTCTCTCCCTGCAGTTTGTGGATCAGCTACTATTCCTACATCATTCCTCCTTTTCAGGATGTTCATGGACTAACCCTCTGAAACTGTAAGCAAACCTCCAATTAAAGACTTTCTTTTATAAATATCCTTAGTCATGGTGTCTCTTCACAGCAACAGAACAGGAACTAAAACAGATACACAGGTTTAAAAAAAAAATGCAGGGGCCAGGCTGGTGGTGCATATCTTTAATCCTAGCATTGAGGGGGGCAGAGAAAGGAGGATTTCTGTGAGTTCAAGGCCAGCCTGATCTACACAGTGAGTTTCAGATCAGCCAAGGCTTCATGGTGAGAACCTGTCTAAAAAAAAACCAAGCAATGCAGGGACTGAAGAGATGGCTCAGAGATTAATTGTAAGTGCTTACAGAGGATTCAAGTTTGGTTCCCAGCACCCACACCAGGTGGCTCTTAACTGCTGTAACTCTAGTTCAAGGGGATCCAACATCTAGTCTCCACAGACACCTAGTGTGAGTTACCTACCAAGCCAGATTTTCTGGCTTCTGCATAGTTCTCTGGCTATACTATCCTTCTTTTTCTTTTCTTTTCTCTTCTTCTTCTTTTTTTTTTTTTTTTTTTTTGTGGTTTTTTGAGACAGGGTTTCTCTGTGTGGCTTTGGAGTCTTTCCTGGAACTCACTCTGTAACGCAGGCTGTCCTCGAACTCACAGAGATCTGCCTGCCTCTGCCTCCTGAGTGCTGGGATCAAAGGTGTGCGCCACCACCGCCCGGCCAGCATGTACTTCTTATTACCGCTGTCACCACTATTCTGGTCCAAGCCACGATTCCTTGCTTTAATTACAGCATCTTCCTTAACTATGCTCCTCAATTCTACCTTTGTCCCCCATCACTGCTTTCTCAAGAGCTATCAGAATGACCCAATTAAACATGAAATTGCATTACATCATGCTGCTTCTTCAATGATTTCCCATCTCAGAACAAGAATCAAATCGCATCCTAAGGCCAACAAAGCTGGAACGTGATCGGCCCTCTAACCCTTCTGATCTCCTGGGCTACTATCCGACCACTGCAGCCTCACCGACTGTCCCCAGACACACCAGACATATTCCTGCCTCACGGCTCTTGTGCCCTCCCCCAGGGATGCTCTCTCGCTTTACTCCTGGCCTTCATGTGTCACCTTCATGACACTATCCCTGGCCTCTATGCGGAAACTGTCAGCCCCTCATCTTTACCCTCTTACCACACACACGCAGACCACACCATCCTCTTTCATCTCAGCACCTATCTACATCTAACCATGGAATACAATTCACTCATTTGCTCTGTTGACTGTCTGCTTCCTAGGCACTGTAGACTCTAGACGGCACAGATGTTTATTCACTTCTGTATCCTTAGTACCTAAAACAGTATCTGACACCGAGTAAAGGTTTATTATTTGCCTAAGTAGTTGAATGAATAAGCTTGGAATGAACAAAACAGGGATAGAGATAATGGAACAGGTTAACCGGGAACAGCTAACTGCAACATAAGCATGGTAGTTCAAGCGTGTCATCTCAGCACTCAGGAAGCTGACACAGGAGGATTGCCACAAACTCAAGGCCATCCTGGGTACCATAAAGCCACCCTGGAATACAGGTAAGACCCTGTCTTAAAAAAAAAAAAAAAAAAAAAGACGACAAAGAAACAGCTAACTGCAGAAAAGGATGCATATCTCAAGCTTCAAGGGAAGCCTTGCCTACCAGATGCCGTCTCTGGCTCCATCAGTGCATGGTGAAATCGGCTGCTAACCTTTCCTTATCTGGGTCCTTCCAAATTCACTGTCTACGCTCAATCAATAAATTCTGGGAAAATTAAAACCACAAAACTTGAAGTAAAAAGGAGTGCCTCCATATTATGGACTATACTTTAACAGAAAATGTATTAGAAGGCAAATACCAGAAGACATCATTAAGACTAGGATTTTGAAGTAATACTATGTGGACAAAAGAAATCAAGGGATCTTCTAAGGCCGACTCCGTCACTCATCAGATAATTATACGATCATAATCTCACAGAAACTGTTTCTAGTATCCTATCATGTCACTCTCAACTAGCTGTTTTTTAAAAAATTAAGCTGGGGCACCTTTCATCCCAGCACTCAGGAGGCAGAGGCAGGCAAATATCTGTGAGTTTGAGGCCAGCCTGGTCTACAGAATGAGTTCCAGGATTGCCAGGGCTACACAGAGAGATGCCATGTCAAAAAAAAAAGAAAAGGAAAGGAAAAAGAAAAGAGGCCTGGTCAGGAGTGGTGTTACACGGCTATCATTAATTCTAGTACTGGGGAGGTAGAGGCAGGAGAATGAAGAGTTCAAGGTTACATAAGATCCTATCTCAAAATGACAAGCAAAGCAAACAACTGGGCTGGGTATGGAGGTAGGGTTCAGGGGTACAGTGCTTGCCCTGCGCTCAGCTAAGGCCCTGGGTTCACTCTGAAGAACCATTTATAAGGTTTAAAAAGGAAGAAGAAACCTGAGAGTCAGATGTGGTGGCAGACTTGCCATCCCAGCTCTCAGGAGACTGAGACAGAAGGACTCCAAAGAGTTTAGTGCCTCGCCTGGGCTGCAGAGAAAAACCCTGTCTCAAACACACAATGACATTCAGGGGTAGAATACTTCACTTGCCTAGCATGTGTGAGGGTCCTGAGTTCCTTTCCCAGCCTTGGGGGTGGGGGGTGGTAATCGTCTACTATACAAATGTAAGAAATTACCAAATTCTTGAATTTTGTTCATTGTCTACTAGAAAAAATGCATTAGCATAATGTCCTCTTTGCAAAACTTCATATTGAGACCCTGGAGGGAAGGTGTGGCTCTGGGAAAACAGTTGAGAAGAAGAGTTTGCCTGGTATGTGCAAGGCCTTCAGACGCAGTACCACACACACCAAAAGAAATGAACTGTCCTCAGAACCAAGCTGTATTATCAGATATCAACCATAAGGGTATCATCATCCTATCACAGAATAAAAACGGTCACACAAGTCAAAGCTCCAGACGAACCCTTGGTGACCGCTCATCACTGGCTCCCTGATGTTAAGAGTGACAGCAGAGGAACAAGAAGGTCCACTTCAGGGGACTGAAAGTGCTGCTTCCTCAGGGGTGACGGTACGGCTGAACAACTGTCAAACCTAAGGCCAGAGATGTAATTCGGCCGACAGAGTGCCTGACAAGCAGGAAGGACTGCATCCCTAGCATGGCACACACAGGAGGATTCGAAGTTCAAGGTCTACATAGATGACAGTGTAGTCGAGACAGAAGCCAGCATGGGACACATCAGGCCCTGTCTCAGGAGAGAAAAAAAAATGATCTGTTGCACAACGGTCTCAAAGAGATCTTGTGTAATGAGATTTTATCTGAAGAGAGCTAAGAAAAAGGGTAGAGGGGATCAGAGATTGAGCTTAATGGTAGAACACTTGCCTAATATGGCCAAGACCCAGGTTCAATCCCCAATACCTTAAAAAGTTTTAAAAATGAAAAATAGAGTGAGGGACTATATAGTCAATGGCAAAATGGGAAAAATCATGGCTTCTAGGTCAACTCAAAATTGGAGAGGAAGCCTGGCGGTAGTGACACAGGCCTTTAATCCCAGCACTCAGGGAGCCAGAGGCAGGCGGATCTCTGTGAGTTCGAGGCCAGCCTGGTCTACAGAGTAAGCTTCAAGACAGTCAGGGCTACACAGAGAAACCCTGTCTCGAAACCCCCCTCCCCCCCCAAAAAAATAGGGTAAGAAAAGATTTAAAAAATCAGGCCATCCTTTAACCCCAGCATTCAGGAAGCTGAGGCAGGCAGATCTCCCTGAGCTTGAGGCCAGCCTGGTCTACATAGACTCTTAGGACAGACAAGGATACACAATGAGACCTTGTCTTAACAACAACAACAAAAATCAACTGCTTAATCAGTAACAGGGGTGGGAGGAATCTGGGCTCCGCTGGAGAGAGTGCTCATTGGTTAAGAGCACAAACTGCTCTCTCAGAGGATCCAAGTTCAGCACCCAGAGTCCACCTCAGGGGCTCACAACCTCCAGTTACTCCAGCTCCTGGGGTTCTGACCTCGGGCCTCTGCAGGCACCGAAACGCAGATACACAAGCCCTCGTACAGATACATAGTTTAATGTTTTTAACTTAAAAAAAAAAAAATCTGGGCTTCTCCTCAAGAAAATAAAAGCCCCAAGGGCATTGCTTCCTAAGGCATACTTTCTGTAAAGGAGCAGTTCTGAAACGGGTTCCAATGGATTAGGTCGTTGAGTGTGTGACCTTGAGAGTTCTCAAGGCTTCTGCGAGCCTCAGTTTCCCTTTCCGGAAAACGGGGTGATGGTCCGGCATGTGATCTAGCCTACTGCAAGCGCTCCCTGCATTGAGAAGGGCACCGCTGTCACCACGAGGTCCCTCTGAGGGTCGCGGTCCCCCACGGCTGCGCGTGGCCTCCACCCCTCACCCCAGCAGCAGCCGCAGCAGCAGCAGCAGCACGCGGCGGCCTCCCGCCTCCCAGGCCCGCACCTCGCTGAGGAAGCGGGTGATATCGTAGACTCGCCCGTGGATCACCATCCACGTCTCCTCCGCGGAGTTCCGCTTCGCCACCTCCTCCAGCCGGAAGTAGGTGACGGAGGGGTCGCTGCCCTCGCCGTTCCCGCCGCTGCCGCTGGCCTCTGGGGTCGCCATCGGGTCCGAGTCCCTCGCCACCGCGACCTGGGGTTCTGCGCCTAACTTCCTTCAGGCCCGGCCCCGCGCTCGACCCTCGTCGGCTTCCGTAACCGGGTGAAGCCTGGTCCGACGGCCAGCTAACCAATCAGCGCCGTCCAGCCCCTCCAACCTTGCCAATCAGATAACCGTGATTTTTGGACCCGCGCCTAAACGTTGCCGGGTGACAGGTGTCACCTCGGGAGAGGAGTCGTCTTCTCTGGGCCCAAGGGCGTGCTGGAGTCCTAAAAGAAGAGAGCCGGGTCTCCAAAGTCTCTTTTCCCTTCCCTCCAGCCTGGGTCCCCCGAGTCACCGGAAGCTCTATCTTCGCGACCAGAACTGCAGTCCCCGGGGTTACAGCTTTGTGACTCTGGTTCCCCTTAGGCTCCAAATGGCTCTGCGATTAAAAAAAAAAATGGGCGTGATGACCTCTCCCTTCCTTGTGGAGACACTTGGCTCACTAAATGGGAGTGTGTAAGGAAAGGTCTGAGCACATAGAAGTCGCTGTGTAAAGTGCAGCTGTCGTTGGCCAGCAGGGCCCTACGCACAAGGACAGTAGAACTTGGGGGCAAAGGTAGATACCCCAGGTTTCCTCCACTGCTGACAAAATGATCTCTAATAGAATTCTTCAGTGATCAGGGCTTGTCTGCACTGTTTTAGTTTCTAAATGACCTAACATGGGACTTAACTTCAGATGACCCCTGCTAGAAGTCTAGGTATTTCAGAATTCCAAGTTAATGTTCAGAGTTGTGAGCCTCTTATCTTTCATTGCCATTAAAACTAATAGGCTGATCGTCCTAGAATGTTTTCATCGTGTTACTTCCACAGCCTGCCACTCGGGACTTTCTGTGAGCTACTTGCAATCCCTTTCACTAATATTTTACTTATTTACCCATTCATTTTGAGACATACGTCACTGTGAAAGCCTGACTGGCCTGGGGCTCACAGAGATCCACAGTGTGCATCCTCATGTGCTATGTCCACTTTCCATCTTCCCTGATTACACAAACTATGTGTTGTGGTTTGCCCTGATTGCTGTCATAAAATACTGACCAAAACCAGCCTGGGGAGGAAAGGGTTTCCTTGGCTTATAGGTTAAAAGCCATCATCCAGGGTAGCCAGGCAGGGCAGGAACTCAAGGACGGGACTGAAGCACAGACCACAGAGGACCTGCTGCTTGCTGGCTTGCTTTCAGGCTCGTCTTGTTGAACTACCTACCTTTCCTGTATAGCCCAGGCCCACATGCCTAGAGATGGTGCAGCCCACAGTAGCATGGGTTCCCTAGCAATTGAGAAAATGCCCTATAGACATGCCCACAGGCCAACCCAAGGGAGGCATTTCTTCACTTCAGGTTCCCCCTCCTAGATGTGTCTCTATGGGAGCAAACCCTGATGATTCTTAGGATCTTCCACAACCACTAAATTCAAACATTTTGATTTGTTTCAGGGATTTTTTTTTCCTGAAAGCTTACTACATTACAAGTTTTATAATAGGGTTTGAAGGAGAACTAAGAGGCAAGGTCTTTGTCGTGTTTTAATTTTATTTTCCTTATTTTGTGTGGGTATGTGGTTTCCAAATGTGTGTGTACGCACATATGTGCACAGGAGGCTAGAGAAGTTGTCAGATGTCTTCCTCTACCATTCCCGTACTTACTCCGTTGAGAGAAGGTCTCTCACTGAACCTGGAGCCGTCTGTTTTAGCTCTCTGGGTGGCCAGCAAGCTCCTAGGACCTGCCTGTCTCTACCAACAGCGCCCCAGAACTGGAATTACAGGGGCATGGGGCCTGTCTGGCTTTTAGTGTGGGTGTGGGGACTTGAACTGAGGTCCTCACATTTGCTCAGCAAGAGCTCTTACCCTCTGAGCCCCTGTTGTGTTTTTTTCTTTTCACTTTTTTTTTTTTTTTTTTTGGTTTTTCGAGACAGGGTTTCTCTGTGTAGCTTTGCGCCTTTCCTGGGACTCACTTGGTAGTCTAGGCTGGCCTCGAACTCACAGAGATCCGCCTGGCTCTGCCTCCCGAGTGCTGGGATTAAAGGTGTGCGCCACCACTGCCTGGCTCTTTTCACTTTTAAAAAGTACTTTTATTTACTTCTTTGAGGGTGCGTGCCTGTGGAGGTCAGAGGACAACTTGTAGTAGTCAGATCTCTCCTGCCATGCAAGTTCCAAAGATCAAACTCAAATCCTCAAGCTTGATGATTAGCACTTTTACAAGCTCAGCCATCTGTCTGCAGCTCTCTGGCCCCTATTTTTTTTTATTTTGATTTTTGGGGTTTTGTTTTTTGTTTGTTTATTTGTTTTGTTTTGTTCGTCTCAAGGTCTTATGTAGCCCAGACTGGCCTCAAACTGACCATGTAGCCAAGGGTTGTCGGGGACTATGTGGGTCCAGCCCCTCGATAGTCCCCTCCCAGGGTCCAGGAAGAATCTACAACCAGCTGATAATTAATCTTTGAAGAAAAGAAATGAATCTATGTACACAAAATTCCTTAGTCCATACACTTCATTATTCTGTGCCAGTTCTTTCTCTACAAGCTTATACTCTGCTCTCATTTTTAACTCCTTTCTTGCCCAATTTCTCTCTACATTTATCTGCTATCCCCTCTAGGTTCTATCTTAATTCCTTCATCTTAGTTCTTCTAGATTCTCATCCATCTAGTTCTTTCCCATATCAGCTCCTCTCCCATATCCTTCTCTCCCATCTTGTCCTTCCCCATCTGGCTCTTCCTCATCTTTCATCTCGTTCCTCTAGTCCTCTCTTTTAGCCCTTCAACCTAGTTCTTCCCCATCTCAGTTTGTTCCTCTCAAGTTCTTGCCCATCTAGTTCTTCAATTCTCTTTACTCTTCTCTGTCCTCTCATGCCCTGGAAGTCCCAGTATGTATACACTTACAAGCAGTAATCCCTTGGCAGGGCAAAGCCAGGCTTCCAAGTTCAAATAGCGGTGTGATAAGAATCACATAGAGGGGCAATAACCGTTAATTATCATTTGCAATCCCAAAGGGAAGTGGCCAATGGGGAAATGAATTAGCTAAAGGCTAAATTTGGGTAATATCTAAGAAGAGGGGTCTTATGTGCTCAACTATAATCTTAAACGTGTTTGGTAGAAAATGTTAAGAATCTATAAGTTCCTAGTCAATGGGAGAAAATAAAACCACCTTGTTTTTTCCTGTGGCTCCTATCTATTCAAGTTATCTGCCATTTTTTCTTCAGGATGGAGGAAGGTGTGTTCAGTCACTAGGCAACCTGAGTACAGCTAGATACCTTTGGTGATAGTTGAAGGGAGATCTGGAACTAGAGGTAAGATTTGGGAAAGGAGGAAGTTAAGCTTAATTGGCACATCCGCCAGACCTTCTCAAACAGGTAGTCTGGACGCTTAATTCTGTTCTTAGAGAGTACAGAGGTATCTCTGATAAGGTACTTTCCTCCTCTGGGGATGGACCTGGCCGGATGCTGCCAATGGCGATAATTACAGGGAGGCTTGAACTGCGATCCTGGCTGTGCATAGCTGTCAGCGCAGGTTATCTAAGTATTCCTTTAGTAGAGGGGAAATGGTGCCCAGTAAATGATGGAAAAGCTACAACAGCACATAAGAAGCAGGAAACAGCTGATAATCAAAAGCCAATATCACCAAGGCTCCTTGAGCCTCAGCTTGACCTCTGGAAGGCCCTTGGCTTTTTCCAGGTATTATCTTTGTCACAATCAGCTGAAATCCTACTTTGTATATTTTTGTGCCTTGCAGCAAAGGGTGACCCTAATTCCTAATCTACCTACCTCCATTTCCCAAATTAAATGTGTGTGTCACCACTTCCAACAAGAAAGAAACTCTGGCAGCTGAGGATGTAAAAATAAGATGCTTGATTAGCATGCCTGAGGCCCTGGGTTCAATTTCCAGCTCTGAACAAATGAAAAAAAAATCAAAGAAACTGTTATTTGTTTGTCGACATTATTTACCTACCGGGCTCGAGAAAACATGAGGTACAATGGAGCCCACTATAAGGGTTTTTATCAGTGGGGAGAACAAGGGAATCTGTGGCTGATATGTAGAACTGAATTGTATTGCAAAATAAATTAAAATAAATTAAAAAAAAAGAGTTTTTATCAGGGAAGAGAAAAGTGGAGGTGGGTCGGCCTACCGAAAAGAAAGGTGCGGGGTGGGGGTGGGGGGGTGGGGGTACGCGCTCCCCTGGAGAGCAGGGAGAGCCTGCTTTTATAGGTCACCTTGCACGTGCGTATATGGGTTTATGTAGTAGCTACGTGATCATGCTGCATGCAGATTATGTGACAACACTGCACACGGACTATGTAGGACGGAAGGCCCTGGAGTGACTAGCTAGGAATAATAACATTCCATATATATATATATATATATATATATATAGATTAGGGGTGGTGGGTGAATGGGAATGGGGGTGCCATGTCTCTTGGAACTGCTTCCAGCTGAGTTGGTGGGTGTCAGTTAATTTTTTGGGGGGTGAGGGGACGGGCTTTTCTTGAGGTAGCTGATGGTCTTCGCTGTTGTTTTGAGCCCTGTCCGGGTGGGTCCAAGCCAACTCCCTCCTGAGTATATTTGATGGTCCTTGTGCCTCCCACGCTATGGCTGTTGGTGGTCCTGTAACAGTTAGCTGAGTAGTTAATTAGAAATTTGAATATGTTATTAGAGACACAGAGGGAAACTGATGAAGCAGAATGTGGTTGGTAGAGACAGGAGAAGGCAGAGGAGGGAATCAGGAAGGAAAAACATATGGAGTACCCAATTCAGTAGGATTGAATACGATTTTGGGACAAAACTTCATTCTTCTGGAAATGGAGACAAGGCAGTTGATCTTGGTGTCCTCTGGACCTTAAGAGAGCAGGGCCCTGTTTATGTCACCGTGTATGATGAGGAATTCCCCTGGGTTGGGGGTGGGATAAAAGGCCAGGAGGAGGAGGAGAGGAGCTGCTGGTGAGTCTGGGATCAGGCGAATGGGGGGAGCAAACGAAATGAAAGCTCCTACCTTGGCTAAAAAAAATCTCTTCCCATTAGGGGCACAGGGCAAGTTGGCATGACCAAAAATAACTGGGTGAGAGGGATATCCCTGAAAATACAGTTAAGTGGTGGCGTCTGATAAGGTAGGTAAGGCTGTCTCCCTACCCCAACAATAGGGAGACAAGAAGGAGAGGTGGGTCCCCAAAACTCCCTCAGGATCGAGTAAGTGGCCTCAGTGTCCATGAGGAAGGAAATGGATCGCCACATACTGTAATGGCTACCCGAGACTCCCTGTGGGAGGTCACAGTTGTTGGGTCAGAGCCTGGGCACCTTCAGTCATCCATGGCCAGGCCTATATGGTTGGCTGGAGGGTGGTCTGCATTTGATGTCCCCATCACGAGGTGCATGGGGGCAGTCAACTGACCCACGTTCCTCTTGGTGGCACTTTGGACATGGCCCTGTGGCCCATGTGGGGCAGGGCAAGTACAAGCCCAATGACCTTCTCAACCATATTTAAAACAAGGACCTGGGGGCCCTTGGGCACCTGGTCGGATGATCTTGGCCAAAATTTGGTATTGCTGTTTATGGGCTTTCTCATTTCTCCCATTTCTACCTTAAAAGCCAGCACTAAGACTTCTGCCTGTGGGGTCAAGGGCCCTCTCTCCAGATGCTTAAGTTTGGCCCTAATGTCGGGGAAGCTCTGCAAAAGAAATAGGTCATAAGGAGTTGTCTGTCCTCTAGGCTCTCAGGTCTAGATTAGTACACCGTAAGAGGGCCTTTGTAAGTCGCTCTAGAAATTGAGACAGATTCTCTTGCCTGCCCTGAACTATATCTTTTTTTTAATTATTATTATAACAAAATATTTTTATTTATAATTTACAGTTCACAAGTGAAAATCGTACATTTTTACACATACCATTTCATTTTGTTAAATTTGCACTCATCTACAGAACTTTCACACAACAAGCACCTGAAAACTGTGCAGGCATTAGGAAATGCAAATGCTAAAACCTATTTATAAACCAAATGATAGCTGAAGGCCCTGCCTCAGCTAGACAATTTATAGAGATAGATTTTTATATATACATAAAAAATCTTTACTTTCTAGATCCAACAGCAGCTTTTGTTATAAAAACAAAACCATGCTTTCCCATTTTATTTAAACTGACTCAGCTGTATCATTTTCTGTTTTAATAATGTCAGTGGGTGTTGCTAGACTTGCTTCTGAACAGGCTGGTGGGGCATCAGTTTGCTCTTCCTTAACTTTGGGACTTTCACAGGGCTGAACTATATCTTGAAGCTTTTCATAGTTTACTGGTTTGAGGGCAGCCTTACAAAGACCTGCTAGGAGGCAGGTAGTAAACTGATCCCTAGCTAGGGAGCCACCTGGGGTGTTACAATCCCACCATGGATCCTGATCGGGTACCGCCTCAGCTCCAGGAGGATGGGCTGCATTAGTCTGGTGGACCTCATCTGCATGTATCCCAGCCTGTTCCCAGACTCATCTATGCTCCACAGGAAGTAGGTTGTTAGGATCATATATATATTATAAAAGATGAGACCATAGGATTGGGTGATGTATTGGAATTATTTAATAAAAGAGGTAGAGTTGGACACATAAGAACCCAGTTTCGCCAGGCGGTGGTGGCGCACGCCTTTAATCCCAGCACTCGGGAGGCAGAGGCAGGCGGATCTCTGTGAGTTCGAGGCCAGCCTGGGCTACCAAGTGAGTCCCAGGAAAGGCGCAAAGCTACACAGAGAAACCCTGTCTCGAAAAACGGAAAAAAAAAAAAAAAGAACCCAGTTTCTTTTCTATCTGAGAGAGTTCTGCCAGTGAGAAAGGGACATGTACCTTAACCAGTCAATCCACCCCGGCCACCTCTCACAAAGTGAGGATGGCCACCAGGTTGGTTTGGCAGGGGTGGGGTTCCTTAGCAGTTGGGAATTCATGACAGAGGGAGTAAAGGTGGGGGCCAGAGCCGGGCGGTTGGAGTGGCCCAGTGCTGGAGAGGAGGAGGGGCCGGAGGAGCCGAAGGAACAGCTGCTAGAGAAGAAGGAGCAGGAGGTCGGAAAGGCAGGGGTTCATTAGCAGGGTCTAAAGCAGTAGTAAGAGGTTCCTCAGGTTCGGGTTGCACAGCTAGGAGCATGTGGGCAGGTGACTAGGAATCAAGAAGGGAGGGTTTGGAGCTGAGATAGAGAAAAGTTTGGATATAAGGTAACTCTTTCCATTGGCCCATTCGCTGACAGAAGTTAGATAACTCCCGTAAAATATCGGGGTCCAGTGAGTCATTAGGTGGCAATTTTTATTGTTATCCATGGGATATTTAGGCCATTTTTTAGTGCAGAGGTGGAGAAGCTTGGAAGTCTGTAAGAAGGGTATTAAGCTGAGAGGTTTGAGGGTTTCTAAAAGGCATCCCAGAGGAGATGTGGGCTTATGTACGGGATTGGAGGCCTTATTTCCCATGGCTGCAGCAAAGAGAAAAAATAAAAAATAAAATAAAATAAACGAGATCTAATGGCTATAATATCTCAGGCATCCCAGACACTAAGTAAGGATCAATAATGGCACAAGTTGCTCAGTGCTCTGTCAAGCAAAGAGCGAGGGCTGGGGTAGTAGCCCAAGGATGAGGGTCCAAGAGACAAGAAATAAACCAAAACAAGGCCTCAGACCGCAGTCATGGGGAATGGCCAGGGGTGACAGTCAGCGGTGGGGGCCGATCATAGTCACTAAAGACTGTGGACAGGGGTACCCCCAGTTCCAAGGACACCAGAGTGACACTGGATGATTGATGGTCATTCCCACGGGTCCAGGAAACTGTTTATACTGACTGATGACGGAAAAACTCACCAAGGAGGAAGCCAGTTTGTAGCTGGAGTTATCTCCAGTCCCTCCCCGGCCCGCAGCCACTCAGACCCAAATGAACACACAGACATTTATATTATTTAAACTGTTTGGCCTAATGGCTCAGGCTTCTTGCTATCCCGTTCTTATATCTTAAAGTAACCCATTTCTATCAATCTATAAGTTACCACATGGCTTGTAGTTTACTGGTAACTTTACATCTTACTTCTCATGGCGGTGGCAGCAGCTGGCAGTATCTCCTGTCTCAGCCTTCCACTTTCCAGAACTCTCCTCTCTGCTTATCCTGCCTATACTATACTTCCTGCCTGGCTACTGGCCAATCAGTGTTTTATTTATCAATCAATCAGAGCAACACATTTTCACAGCATACAGAAGGACATCCACAGCACTTCCCCTTTTCTTTTTTTCAAAAAGGAAGGTTTTAACTTTAACATAGTAGAGAGATTATTCTGTCCCACATCAGAAGAGCCCTCTGGTGTGGGACAGAAAAACCAATATTTTTATTTAAAGCAGGTTGATTATAAATGCAATCTCTTTCTAAAAAAAGAAAAGGGGATAGTAATAGATGATAGGATGAAAGGGTAGATTAATGAACCTACTTTTAAAGAGCAACAACTTGTTTAGAAATGTTTTACATTGCTATGGATTTTAGTTTATTTTTTTATTATTTTTTTGTTTTGTTTTTTTCTTTTCTTTTCTTTTCTTTTTTTGTCAGCGCTAAGGACCGAACCTAGGGCACTGCGCTTGCTAGGCAAGCGCTCTACCACTGAGCTAAATCCCCAAACCCTGTTTTTTGTTTTTTTCAAGACAGGTTTTCTCTGTGTAGCTTTGCACCTTTCCTGGAACTCACTTGGTAGCCCAGGCTGGCCTCAAACTCACAGAGATCCGCCTGCCTCTGCCTCCCGAGTGCTGGGATTAAAGGCGTGCACCACCACCACCACCACCACCACCACCACCACCACCACCACTGCCCAACGGATTTCAGTTTATTGATAAAAGTTTAAACTTAATTTTGTTATACTGTGTATATATTTCTACTCTCGTTGGAGGTATTATGTTTATGTAACTCATTTAAATTGTAATGGATAATTAAGAAATACAGATTAATAATTAGTCATCTATGATAATCAAACATAATTATGTTGTTTTCTAGGTATATATAGATATAATTCAATTAGGTAGGTAATCTTCAAACACATCAAAGACCTACAGAATATGGCATTTAAAGTGTTTTAAAAATTTAGACTTTCTGGACAGTAAGGCATGTCTGCTCCTGGCAGCACCAATTTACTTCAGAGAGGAGGATGGACATCGAAGACACTCTATTTGGAGTTTATCTTCTTCTTGGCAAAAATAGCCATTTGGGCAAAAAACTGTTCTTGCCTGGACTGCTTGACCAACTGGACATGTAGGACCCATAGGAAGGTGACCACTGAAATTTGCTTGGCAAAATGGTCCTTCAGGTTCCTGCATTGCAGAGGAAACTGCCAGACATTCTGCAGGACACACAGAGAAGTGACTGAGAGACTCTAGGCCTGTGGGCTGAGGACAGATGCCCCAATTTTACGGAGGAACTTTGGATGACTGTCCAGGTTGCCAGCTGTCTCTGTCTACTCCCGAAAATTGCTTATGTCCTTGATCCAGTCCTCCAAGGGTGCAGATCTTGCCTTGAACAGCCTGATTATTCTCTTGCATGCTGCATTCGCATTCTCAAAAGCCAAAGATTCGATTATTATCTGGCTAGCTTCTGAATTCAGGACCATTCTATTTCCTGCTGAAGACAGCCTTTGTAAGAAATCCATGAAGAATTCTTTTGGGCCCTGTATAACTTTTGTGAAAGACTCAATTTTCTTTCCTGCTTCCTCAATTCTGTCCCATGCGTTCATGGCTGCCATGTGGCATAGAATTAAGGTCTGGTTATTATATAAACATTGTCTTTGTATTTCAGCATATTGGCCTTCTCCAAGAAGCTGATTCTGGGAGATTTCCATACCTCTAGCTCTCCATTGACTTTTTATGGTCTTAGCCTCAACTCTGTACCACATGCTGGGTTCCAGGACAGCGGTTACTAATTATTTCCAGTCTTGAGGAATAATCCTATTACAGGCTGACCATGAGTTTAACATTTGCTTTACAAACAGAGAATGTATGCCATAAGAGACTATAGCCTCCTTAAATCTTCTTCAATTAGTTTGTATGTACCCTTGATCAGGTAGTTGCTGTGTGGTTATCGGATAAATTAAGTTTGATTGTTTGAAAACAGGTTGTCTTTCTGTAACCTTATAATCCAATTCTGAAATAATTTCACCCTTAAATTCTTCTGTCTGAGTCTGAATTTCTCTATAATTCATTTTAACAGGTTTTTCTAAAGCTTTTATCCTGGCACTTAAATTGACTATCTTTTTAAATTGTAAAATAAGGATAAGTAAACAAATAATGTGCATAATTGATGTTACATACATCCCATCAACATTAATCCTCTCATGTAATTGTTCCATTTTCAGACTGCCTAATGTTTTATCAAACAAAGACCAATTAAGGAAATTGTAAAGATAGCTCCCATTTTTTTAATGTGGGAAAAATTTCTCTCTTTTAAGTAGTTTCTCCCTTTAAGATATCTGATATCTTAATTGACTTACCAAGTCTGTGTAGAACAGTAGAAGTCCGAGGGAATTTCAAAACAGCTACCTAGCGTCCAAGATGGAAATCCAAAGAGAGATACCAGGAGAAGAGAAAAAAGCTAAAAGCTAAGGTCCAGCCACATGCTCCAGCTTGAGCCGATTCGGACCTGAGCTGCTAGAGTTGGCGATCTGGCCGAAAGTAGTTCCAGCTGCGTGTAACCGCTTGTAGCTACGGTTGAGACCTGGGGCCAATAACCCCTGGCCTGTGAGGCCACCAACGGTTTTTTACTGAATTCTTGCCATAGTGGGAGATGAAAGTCTTAGTAAATAAGAAACACAGAGCCAAATACAGAGGTAAATAGCCCAAGAGATAAGAGAGTCACGACTACCTTATCTTACCACCTCGCCGCCATCACTTCCCCAGAGAGAGAGAGACCTTCTTCCTGTGTGACTTGTGTTTTATTGCTTTCCTGTTCTGCCTTCTCATTGGCTCTAAGCCCAGCCACATGACTTCCTTGACACTCCCTGTCTATACAGACCTCCAGGTCCCTATGGTTGGTACTGGGATTAAAGGCTTGGGGTCACCATGCTTGGCTGTGTCCTTAACTACACAGAGACTCTGCCTGCCATGTGATCTGATTAAGGGCATGAGCCACCACCACCTGGCTGCTGTTCCTGGCTCGCTATGACCTCTGATCTCCAGACAAACTTGATAAAATCACATTTCAGCACAAATAAAATATCACCACAGGTGTTGTGTGAAGCGATCTGGCGGCCAGGCAGATGGAGAATGGGCAATTACAAATGAACCAACCTCAGTTCAGGATCCTGGTGCAGGGTGCTGGCAGAGCCTGTTTGGTCACGGCATCAATGTTATTTATTTGTCGGCATTATTTACCGGCTCAAGAAAACACAAGGTAAACTGGAACCCACTCTAAGAGTTTTTATTAGGGAAGAGAAGAGTAGAGGTAGGTAGGCCTCATAAGAGAAAGGTGCAGGGTGGGGGGTGCGTGCGACCTCTGGGAGAGGGAGAGGGAGAGAGGAGGGAGCATTATAGGTAGGTCACTTTGCACATGCCTATATGGGTTTACATAGCCATGCCACGCATGTGCATAGATTGTGTGATCATGCTGCATGCAAATTACATAGGATGTAAAGCCCTGGAGTGACTAAGCATTTTGCCTGACTTCTGATAGGGGATGCGCAGTCACGTGACTCCAGAAGTGGCTAGGAATAATAACAGAAACCAGTTCTCTGAAACCAATGAAAGCATAGACACACAGACACAGACACATATAGTATGCCTTTATGTGTGTGTGTGTGCGTGTGTGTGTGTGTAATTTAATTTCCAGAAGACATTATTACCAAAAGCAGTGAAAACAAGCTCTCTGAACCTATTTGATAAATGAATAGCTCAAAATGGACCTCAGTACCCGTGAATCTTCTGAGGATTCCCTGCCTCACATGCGGAGACCAGTAGGTACAGATATAGAACCAGAAATCAATATTTTTAGCAAGTGTTTCCATTGGTTCTCATGCAGTTTGTCTGTGAACAGTGCTGAAAAACACTGAATTTTAAATCATGATAAAAATACCTTTGTCATTCATATGATGATTTAGTTAAAGTATTCTCATCATTTCCTTTTTACCTCTGTACAGGAAAGCACATGTTTTTAACGACCTTGAGAGGATAGAATGGGAGAACCTCTGGCAAAGGGAGAGGTTGAAAAAGTTCATCTGGAGTCCTTCAAAAGAAAAAGTAGACTGGGCGGTGGTGGCACACCCTTTAATCCCAACACTCTGGAGGCAGAGGCAGGTGGATTTCTGTGAGTTCAAGGCCAACCTGGTCTATAGAGTAAGTTCCAGGACAGCCAGGGCTGTTACACAGAGAAGCCCTGTCTCTAAAAACAAACAAACAAAAAAGTAGATAAGCCTTCAGGGTCTGGAGACTGGAGTTGGGATTTCAAAGGTGGTCAATAGGAGAGTGGTTAGGACTTCCTCTAGCAGCAGGGACCCCTGCCATCTTTATCAAAGGGACGTGGGTAGATGATAGGACTTCAGAGGAGGAATATACTATAAGCCAGGAGACTAGACCCTCTCTGCCGGATGACAAGTTAGCAGACAGTCTTGAACCCAGCGTGGAAATTGTCTTCTCTCGCTCAGATCTCTCAGTCAGTGATCAATGTGAACTGAGGGCAGAGGACCCTTCTAGAATGTGTTACCATGTGAAAACCCTCAGCTAGAGATGAATATTCATGAGTGACAGGAGTAAATTTGTCATCAATATGATAAGTAAACTTACTAGATTAAAATGTTTTGGGCATGGTTATGCCTACCACCATTAATCCCTACACTTAGGAAACAGAGGCAATTGGATCTCTGTAAATTCATGCTCAGCCTGGTTTACATAGTGATTTCCAGGCCAATCAAAGCCACACAGTGAGACTCCCTTTCAAATAAATAAATAAAAGTTTTTAGCCGGGCGGTGGTGGCGCACGCCTTTAATCCCAGCACTCGGGAGGCAGAGCCAGGCGGATCTCTGTGAGTTCGAGGCCAGCCTGGTCTCCAAAGCGAGTACCAGGAAAGGCGCAAAGCTACACAGAGAAACCCTGTCTCGAAAAACCAAAAAAAAAAAAAAAAAAAAAAAAGTTTTTAAGTTTTTTTTGTTTTTTTTTTTTGTTTTTTTTTTTGCAATACAATTCAGTTCTACATATCAGTCATGGATTCCCTTGTTCTCCTCCCTCCCGTCCCCCTCACCTTCCCCCAAGCCCCCCCCCCCCATTCCCATCTCCTCCAGGGCAAAGCCTTCCCCACAGACTGAGATCAACCTGGTAGACTCAGTCCAGGTAAGTCCAGTCCCCTCCTCCCAGGCCGAGCCAAGCAATCCTGCATAGGCCCCAGGTTTCAAACAGCCAACCCATGCAATGAGCACAGGACCCGGTCCCACTGCCTGGATGCCTCCCAAACAGATCAAGCCAATCAACTGTCTCACCCATTCAGAGGGCCTGATCCAGTGGGGACCCCTCAGCCATTGGTTCATAGTTCATGTGTTTCCATTCATTTGGCTATTTGTCCCTGTGCTTTATCCAACCTTGGTCTCAACAATTCTCGCTCATATAAACCCTCCTCATTCTCGCTAATTGGACTCCCAGAGATCCACCCAGGGCCTAGTCATGGATCTCTGCATCCAGATCCCTCAGTAGTTGGATGAGGTTTCTAGCACGACAATTAGGGTGTTTGGCCATCCCATCACCAGAGTAGGTCAGTTCGGGCTGTCTCCTGACCATTGCCAGTAGTCTGTTGTGTGGGTATCTTTGTGGATTTTTGTGGGCCTCTCTAGCACTTTGCTTCTTCCTATTCTCATGTGGTCTTCATTTACCATGGTCTCCTATTACTTGTTCTCCCTCTCTGTTGTTGATTCAGCTGGGATCTCCTGCTCCTCCAAGCTCTCTTTCCCTCGACCCTCGCCTTTCACTACCCCCACTCATGTCCAGGCTGTTCATGTAGATCTCATTCCATTTCTCTGTCATTGGGCGATCCCTGTGTCTTTCTTGGGGTCCTGTTTTCCAGGTAGCCTCCCTGGTGATGTGAGTAGCAGACAAGTCATCCTTGTTCCACGTCTAGTATCCTGCTATGAGTGAGTACATACCATGTTTGTCTTTCTGAGTCTGGGTTACCTCACTCAGGATGATTTTTTCTAGATCCATCCATTTGTCTGCAAACCTCATGATGTCATTGTTTTTCTCTGCTGAGTAGTATTCCATTGTGTATATGTACCACATTTTGTTTATCCATTCTTCAGTTGAAGGGCATCTAGGTTGTTTCCATGTTCTGGCTATTACAAACAATGCTGATATGAACATAGCTGAACAAGTGCTCTTATGGTGTGGTTGAGCATTCCTTGGGTATATGCCCAAGAGTGGTATAGCTGGATCTTGGGGGAGATGGATTCCCAATTTTCTACGAAAGCGCCATATTGATTTCCAAAGTGGTTGTACAAGCTTGCATTCCCACCAGCAGTGGAGGAGAGTTCCCCTAGCTCCACATCCTCTCCAGCATAAGGTGTCTTCAGTGTTTTTGATCTTAGCCATTCTGACAGGCGTAAGGTGGTATCTCAGAGTTGTTTTGATTTGCATTTCCCTGATGATTAGGGATGTTGAGCAATTCCTTAAATGTCTTTCGGCAATTTGAGTTTCCTCTGTTGAGAATTCTCTGTTTAGTTCTATAGCCCATTTCTTAATTGGACTGTTGGGCATTTTGATGTCTAATTTCTTGAGTTCCTTATATATTCTGGATATCAGTCCTCTGTCAGATGTGGGGTTGGTGAAGATCTTTTCCCATTCTGTAGGCTGTCGCTTTGCCTTGTTGACCGTATCCTTTGCTCTACAAAAGCTTCTCAGTTTCAAGAGGTCCCATTGATTGATTGTTTCTCTCAGAGTCTGTGCTACTGGTGTTCTGTTTAGGAAGTGGTCTCCTATGCCAATGCATTCAAGACTACTTCCTACTTTCTCTTCTAGCAGGTTCAGAGTAGCTGGATTTATGTTGAGGTCCTTGATCCACTTGGACTTAAGTTTTGTGCACGGTGATAGATATGGATCTATTTGCAACCTTCTACATGTTGATATCCAGTTTTGCCAGCACCATTTGTTGAAGATGCTTTCTTTTTTCCATTGTGCACTTTTGGCTTCTTTGTCAAAAATTATATGTTCATAGGTGTGCGGATTAATGTCAGGGTCTTCAATTCGATTCCATTGGTCCACATGTCGGTTTTTATGCCAGTACCAAGCTGTTTTTATTACTGTAGCTCTATAGTAGAGCTTGAAGTCAGGGATCGTGATGCCTCCAGAAGTTGTGTTATTGTACAGGATTCCTTTAGCTATCCTGGGTTTTTTGTTTTTCCATATGAAGTTGAGTATTATTCTTTCCAGGTCTGTGAAGAATTGTGTTGGTATTTTGATGGGGATTGCATTGAATCTGTAGATTGCTTTTGGTAAGATTGCCATTTTTACTATGTTAGTCCTGCCTATCCATGAGCATGGGAGATCTTTCCATTTTCTGACATCTTCAATTTCTTTTTTCAGGGACTTAAAGTTCTTGTCATATAGGTCCTTCACTTGCTTGGTTAGTGTTACCCCAAGGTATTTTATGTCATTTGTGGCTATAGTAAAGGGTGATGTATCTCTGATTTCCTTCTCCGCTTCTTTGTCCATTGTATATAGGAGGGCTACTGATTTTTTTGAGTTGATCTTGTATCCTGCTATGTTGCTAAAGGTGTTTATAAGCTGTATCAGTTCCTTGGTGGAATCTTTGGGGTCGCTCAAGTATACTATCATGTCATCTGCAAATAGGGAAAGCTTGACTTCTTCCTTTCCAATTTGTATCCCCTTAATCTCCTTATGTTGTCTTATTGCTCTGGCTAGAACTTCAAGTACTATATTGAATAAGTATGGGGAGAGCGGACAGCCTTGCCTCGTTCCTGATTTTAGTGGAATTGCTTTGAGTTTCTCTCCATTTAATTTGATGTTGGCTGTTGGCTTGCTGTAAATTGCCTTTATTATGTTTAGGTATGTTCCCTGTATTCCTGATCGCTCCAAGACCTTTATCATGAAGGGGTGTTGGATTTTGTCAAATGCCTTTTCTGCATCCAAGGAGATGATCATGTGGTTTTTTTCTTTGAGTTTGTTTATATGGTGTATTACATTGACGGACTTTCATATGTTGAACCACCCTTGCATCCCTGGAATGAATCCTACTTGATCATGGTGGATAATTGTTTTGATGTGTTCTTGGAGTCTGTTTGCCAGTATTTTATTGAGTATTTTTGCATCAATGTTCATGAGGGAGATTGGTCTGTAGTTCTCTTTCTTTGTTGTATCCTTGTTTGGTTTAGGAATTAGGGTAATTGTAGCCTCGTAGAAGGAGTTTGGTAATGTTCCTTCTGTTTCTATTGTGTGGAACAATTTAGAGAGTATTGGTATTAACTCTTCTTTGAAGATCTGGTAGAATTCTGCACTGAAACCATCTGGTCCTGGGCTTTTTTTGGTTGGGAGACTTTTAATGACTGTTTCTATTTCGTTAGGGGTTATTGGACTATTTAAATAGTTTATCTGGTCTTGATTTAACTTAGGTATGTGGTACCTATCCAGAAAGTTATCCATTTCTTTTAGGTTTTCCAGTTTTGTCGAATAGAGGTTTTTGAAGAATGACCTGATGATTCTCTGGATTTCCTCAATGTCTGTTGTTATGTCCCCCTTTTCATTTCTGATTTTGTTGATTTGGATGCTCTCTCTCTGTCTTTTGGTTAGTTTGGATAAGGGCTTGTCTATCTTGTTGATTTTCTCAAAGAACCAACTCTTTGTTTCATTAATTTTTTGCATTGTTCTCTTTGTTTCTATTTTATTGATTTCAGCTCTCACTTTGATAATTTCCTGGCGTCTATTTTTCCTGGGAGACTGTGCTTCTTCTTGTTCTAGAGCTTTCAGGTGTGCTGTTAAGTCACTAGTGTGAGATTTCTCCAACTTATTTATGTGGGCATTTAGGGCTATGAATTTCCCTCTTAGTACTGCTTTCATAGTGTCCCATAAATTTGGATATGTGGTGTCTTCATTTTCATTGATCTCTAGGAAGTCTTTAATTTCTTTCTTTATTTCTTCCTTAACCCATTGGTGATTCAGTTGGGTATTATTCAGTTTCCATGAGATTGTAGGTTTTCTGTAGTTTTTGTTGTTGTTGAAATCCAACTTTAGACCATGGTGGTCTGATAGAACACAAGAGGTTATTCCAATTGTTTTGTATCTGTTTAGATTTGTTTTGTGGCCAAGTATGTGGTCGATTTTAGAGAAGGTTCCATGGGGTGCTGAGAAGAAGGTATATTCTTTTTTGTTAGGATGGAATGTTCTATAGATATCGATTAAGTCCATTTGAGTCATGACATCAGTTAAGTCCTTTATTTCTCTGTTAAGTTTCAATTTGGGAGATCTGTCCAGTGGTGAAAGTGGGGTGTTGAGGTCTCCCACTATTAATGTGTGGGGTTTTATATGTGATTTAAGCTTTAGTAATGTTTCTTTTACATATGTGGGTGCCCTTGTGTTTGGGGCATAAATATTCAGAATTGAGACTTCATCTTGGTGGATCTTTCCTGTGATGAGTATGTAATGCCCTTCTTGATCTCTTTTGATTGATTTTAGTTTGAAGTCTATTTTGCTGGATATCAGGATGGCTACACCCGCTTGTTTCTTAAGACCGTTTGATTGGAAAGTCTTTTCCCAGCCTTTTATTTTTAGGTAGTGTCTATCTTTGAATTTGAGATGTGTTTCTTGTATGCAGCAGAAAGATGGGTCCTGCTTTTGTATCCATTCTGTAAGCCTATGTCTTTTTATAGGTGAATTAAGTCCATTGATATTGAGGGAAATTAATGACCAGTGATTGTTCATTCCTGTTATTTTTTGGTGGTGATGTGTGTGTACTTCTCTTCGTTGGGGTTTACTGCTGTGGCTTTATCTGTTGCCTGTGTTTTTGAGGGTGTATCTGACTTCCTTAGGTTGGAATTTTCCTTCTAGTGCTTTCTGTAGGGCTGGGTTTGTGGATAAGTATTGTTTAAATCTGGCTTTGTCATGGAATGTCTTGTTCACTCCATCTATGGTGACTGAAAGTTTTGCTGGGTATATTAGTCTAGGCTGACATCCATGGTCTCTTAGTGTCTGCATTACATCTGTCCAGGTCCTTCTGGCTTTCAAAGTCTCCATTGAGAAATCGGGTGTTATTCTGATGGGTTTGCCTTTATATGTTACTTGGCCTTTTTCCTTTGCTGCTCTTAATATTCTTTCTTTATTCTGTACGTTTAGTTGTTTAACTATTATGTGGCGAGGGGACTTTTTTTGGAGGTCTAGTCTGTTTGGTGTTCTATAAGCTTCTTGTATCTTCATAGGCATTTCCTTCTTTATGTTGGGGAAGTTTTATTCTATGATCTTGTTGAATATATTTTCTGTGCCCTTGAGTTGGTATTCTTCTCCTTCTTCTACCCCTATTATTCGTAGGTTTGGTCTTTTCATGGTGTCCCAAATTTCTTGGACATTTTGGTTCATGACTTTGTTGGCTTTAGTGTTTTCTTTGACTGATGAATCTATTTCTTCTACTGTATCTTCAACGTTAGAGATCCTCTCTTCCATCTCTTGCATTCTGTTGATTATACTTGCATCTGAAGTTCCCAATCGTTTACTCAGATTTTCTATTTCCAGCATTCCCTCTGTTTGTGTCTTCTTCATTTTTTCTATTTCCCTTTTCAGGTCTTGGACTGTTTCCTTCATTTGTTTCATTGATTTTTCTTGATTTTCTCTCAGTACTTTATTGTTTTCTTCCAGGACTTTATTGATTTCTTCTAATTTGTTTGCCCTTTCCTCTAGTTGTTTACAGCGTTCTTCACATTTTTTTGTCTTTTCCTCTACACAAGCCTCTAGCTTCTTCATGATGTCATTCATAAGGCTGTTTTCTTCTGCTTCTTCCAATTTCTGATGTTCAGGTCTAGGTGTTGGAGGAGGGCTAGGGCCTGGTGATGCTATATTGCTATTCATTTTGTTGTATATGTTTCTGCCTTGACGTCTGCCCATCTCCTTGTGGTTCGTTCTTGGCCTTATTCGCACACTTGGTTCAGACAGAGCTGACAGATTCAGGAAATCTCTCTCTTTTGTCCAGATGGGAGCTCTCTTGTCCAAATTGTAAGTCCGGGGCAGGATGGGAGCTCCTCTCTCCCACTCTCCCCCTCTCCCTCTCCCTCCTCCTCCCCCTCCCCCTCCCCCTCCCCTTCCCCCCCCCTCTCTCTCCAGAAGGGAAGTCCGGGGCAGGATGGGAGCTGGGGGGGCCGGCCTCTAAGTCTCAGGAAGAGGCTTGGGGCTCAGGCGGATGGGCGGATGGGCGTGGGGGCAGGGCGTGGAGACTGCAGGGTCTGCCAGGGGTCTTGGAGAAGGGGATCCTTCCCGGTGGGGCTAGAAGGGAACCTGCCCGGTGGCCAGAACCTGGGACCAAGTTGGGCAGGTCTTCCCCGGAGTGGCTGGTGCCCAGGGATGGGGTCCGGGGCAAGCAAGGGCACTCACCTCTGCTCCAAAAGGGAAATCCCGGGCAAGATGGGAGCTGGGGGCCGGCCATTAAGTCTCAGGAAGAGGCTTGGTGCTCAGGCGGATGGGCGTGGGGGCAGGGCGTGGAGACTGCAGGGTCTGCCAGGGGTCTTGGAGAAGGGGATCCTTCCAGGTGGGGCTAGAAGGGAACCTGCCCGGTGGCCAGAACCTGGGACCAAGTTGGGCAGGTCTTCCCCGGAGTGGCTGGTGCCCAGGGATCAAAGTTTTTAAGTTATTGTTTAACATTTTCTTGTGTGTGTGTGTGTGTATAATTCTAACAGGTAAATTGCAAAAATATGCAATCAATCCCAATACTCTTTTCACTTGGGTTCATTAATTGTTAATATTTTTTAATATTTAATTTCTCCCCATTTTTAATATTCTTGTTAATAGTAGTGAACTATTTCAGACATTATGGTCTTTACTTCCAAATAATTCTGCATTGTCTTCTAAGAATACCAGCTAAGTTTGCATAATCCCAGTATAGTTTCAAATTTGGTGAATTCAACAATCGTACAAAACTATTATTTATCTAGGCAGTTGTGGTGGCTCATTCCTTTAATCCCAGGACTCAGGAGGCAAAGGCAGATGGATTTCCATGAGTTCAAAGCCAGACTGGTCTACATACCAAGCTCCAGGCCAGCCAGGGTTACATAATAAGACCTAGTCTCGATATGTATAGGTATATTTCTGTATACCTATGTAATTTAAATGCATCTACTCAGGAAGCTAAGGTAGGAGAATCATTTGAGCCCCAGAATTCAAGAGTTCAAGAACACTCTGGGATACTGTGAGACCCACTCTCAAAACATAAATATAGGACCAGTGAGATGCTTCAGCACAGAGTTATTTAAGCATAATACACACATATGGAGGAACAAAATTAATAAAAGCAAATGTTTTTCTTTTTTTAAGATTTTTATTTATTTATTTATTATGTATACAGTGTTCTGTATGTATGCTTGCACACCAGAAGAGGGCACCAGATCTCATTACAGATGGTTGTGAGCCACCATGTGGTTCCCGGGAATTGAACTCAGGATCTCTAAGAGGAGCAGCCAGTGCTCTTAACCTCTGAGCCATCTCACAAGCCCGCAAATGTTTTTCAAAAGCCAAAAAGATAAACACAAGAGCAGCAAATCTTATTATCTACTACTCTATATCATATTATAATATTTTTTTGAGATAGGATATGTTATAGAAAGGATATGCCACTGCATCTGTCTCTGTTTTCTTTTTAAATCAAAAAAGGGTCTTGAATCCATCAAATGTTTTTTGTTCTTCTGTTGGGATAATCATATGATTTTTCTTTCTTTATTCTGTTAATATCGTGGATTAAAAAACAACTATTTTGTATTTCAGAGATAAATCCTACTTGGTTATGTTGGTCTTTTTTAAACATTTTTTTTAATTCAATTTGCTTTTTTCTTTTCTCTCTATCTCTCTTTTGAGACAGGATATGGAAGTCTGAATAAGAATAGCCCTTGTAGGCTCACTCATCTAAGTCACCAGGGAGTGGCACTATTTGAAAGGATTAGAAGGATTAGGAGGTGTGGCCTTATTAAAGGAAGTGCATCACTGGGGGTGGGCTTTGAGGTTTCAAAGGCCCATGCCAAGTATTTCTTTCTTGGCCTGTAGATCAGAACATAGCTTGCAGCTACTTCTCCAACACTATGTATGCTTATTGCCATGCTCTGCCTCTGAAACTGTAAGCAAGACCCCAATTAAATGTTTGTTTTATTTTTAATAAGAGTTGCCTTGGTCATGGTGTCTCTTCACAGCAATAGAACAGTAACTAAGATACAGGGTATCTCTATTATGTAGCTCTGTCTGTCCTAGAGCTCTCTATGTAGATCATGCTGGCCTTGAACTCACAGAGATCCACCTGCTTCTGCCTCCTGAGTGCTGGGATTAAAGGCGTGTGTCACTATGCCTGGCTCCTTTCTCCTTGTTAAGAAAACATTTATTTATTTAGTTATTTTGTATTTGGGGAAGGGTGGTGTGTGCATGTGCTGGGCAGTTGGAGGAGGACAATGTGTAGAAGGAGTGGGTCCCAGGAATAATCCTCGGGTCCTCAAGCTTGGTGATAAGCAACTTTACTGGCTGAGTGTAGTTGGATTTTTCCTTTTATCTCTCCTCCTGCATGTTCTGCTTCCTCTACATCCAGCTGGTGACTCCCACGTTCTTCTTCCCAGAACTCTCTCTGTCCAGAAAGAAGTCCTGCCTATACATCCTGTCTAGCTATTGACTGTTTAGCTTTTTATTAAACCATTCACAGTGACATATCTTTACATAGTGTAATCAAATATCTGGCAACAGCCAGGCAATCTCACTGCCTGAGTTTCTGGCTTTTTGGGACAGAGTCTCACTATATAGCTCAGGCTGGCCTTCAATTTTGAACTTTCAATTCTCCAGTCCCTCCACCGGGTGCTGAGATTAAAGGCATATACCACCACACTCAGCCTCTATAGTCTAATTTTTTTAAATTGCATTTATTTATGTATTGGCATGGAGAGAATTATGTTCATGCCACAACACACATCTGTGGAGGCTAGAGGAAAATTGTAGGAATTGATTCTTTCCTTCTACCTTGTAAATCCCAGGGATCAAATTCAGGTCGTCAGGCCTGGTGGCAAGAGCCTGTAAGAGCCGTCTCATGAGTCCTGCTAATAGTTTCTAGAGTCTTTGCATCTGTATTCATAAAGAATATTGGTCTGTAGCTTTCTTTGATCGAATGCTTTAATTTTTTTCAAGTTCTTGACAAATATTTAGAGGAGTTGCAGCAACAGACTGTCAGTTAAAGTTCTTCGTATGGTGCCAGCTGCAGAATTCTCAGTTGGAGCTTGCTCACATCTGGGCAGGTCCAGAAGCAGAGATTATACGGGAGGTTATACTTTCTAGACATTATAAATGAGATCTGCTTCTTAAGGAATGTTAAGAGTCAGCAGTGGTGGCACATGCCTTTAATCCCAGCACTCAGGAGGCAGAGGCAGGAGGATCTTTGTGAGTTCAAGGCCAGCCTGGTCTACAGAGCGAGATCCAGGAAAGGCGCAAAACTACACAGAAAAACCCTGTCTCAAACAACCAAAAAAAAAAGAAAAGAAAAGAAAAAGAAACAGAGTAACATTGACCTGATTATATCTATTACATAATATATGATATATTAATATATTATAGATTTCATTGTATCTTATGAAGATTATAATGAAACCTAGTCTCTTCCTTTCACTGAAGGATAGACAGATTTTTAAATCTATCACAGCCCATCATTCTCTTTTTCCCTTCCCAGGACTAACCCTGAGAAATTGGGAAGTTCCAGGAAGTTATCGCAAAGCTAGGAACCTTTATCCTCTAGCCTGGTTGTCAGCATTCTGTGGCAAAATTCCCACCCTGAGATCAGCTGCTTCTCCTTCCTTTGCTTCCCTCTGGGGGAAGCTCTGGACCAGCAGGCCTTGACAGGAAGGAGGTTTTCCTCCTCGGGTTCAGCTGCCTGGTCTCAGAAGATTCACTCTTCTGCCTTCCAGCATTTGTCAGCTTGTTTAACAGGTAATAAGTATGTTCGAGTTTCAAAAGGTAAACATGAGCTGGAGGTGTGGCTCTGTGACAGCGTTTACCTAGCACACACAAAGGCCTGTGTTCAAGCTCCAGCAAAAGGAAAAAGGAGAGGTAAATGTAAGTGTACGTTACTGGCCTCTGGCTGCCCCAGCAGGCCAGGCTCAGCTGCTCATCTCTATAAGACAATTAAAAGAACCAAATAAAAAAGGAAAAGCAAAAAAAAAAAAAAAGTTGTATTCAATGTGGCCACACTGGGAAGAGGGACAGAGAGATTTAGTGAACCCTGCCCCCATTCCATCGACTGGGTCCTGACATGAGGCTGAGATTTAAGCAGAGGTCCAGAGTGATGTGTCCAGGTCAGTCCAGGTCAAGGTGTGGTTCCACCCATCACTGAGCTGAGCTTCAGTCTCATCCTGCAAGGTAATATGACAAGTTACTGGCACTGTGAAATGTCTCTGGGAGACAGGTTGTCCTAGTTACTAGGGTTTCTATTACTGTGATGAAACACCATGGCCAAAAGCAAGTTGGGGAGGAAGGGTTTATTTGGCTTACACTTCCATATTATGGTCCATCACTGAAGGAAGTCAGAACAGGAACTCAAGCAGGGCTGGAACCTGAAGGCAGGAACTGGTGCAGAGGACATGGAGGGGTGCTGCTTACTGGTTTACTCCTCATGGCTTGCTCATAAAACCTTTCTTATAGAACCTAGGACCACCAGCCCAGGGAGACACCACCTGCAGCAGGTTGAGCCCTCCCTCATCAATCACTACTTAAGAAAATGCTCTATAGCAGTGGTTCTCAACCTGTGGGTCATGACCCCTTTGGAAGTTAAACAACCCTCTCACAAGGTTGCACATCAGATATTTACATTATGATTCATAACAGTAGCAGAATTACAATTATGACATAGCACCAAAATTAATTTTATGGTTGGTGGGTCACCACAATATGAGGAACTATATTAAAGGATTGAAGCATTAGGAAGGTTGAGAACCACTGCTCTGCACGCTTGCCTACAGCCCAGTCTTATGGAGGCATTTTCTCTGTTGAGGTTCCCTCCTCTCCAGTGACTTTAGCTTCCGTCAAGTTGACATAAAACTAGCCAGCACACAAATTCTCCCTCCTAATGGCACAAGGCTTCATTCAGGCTTTTTCTCCTCAAGGCACAGAAATCCTGGGAGAAATTCCATTTCCCTGGAATGCCTTATTTCATAGTCTGGCAGCCTACTTCCTCATCCATGCTCCACTTCTTGAAGGTTTCACAACGTCCTCAAATTGCACCCTCAGCCAGGACCCAGTGTTCCAAAGCAGGAGCCTGAAGAGGACATTTTACATTGAAGTGATAGTAACCTGTCTCAGAATTTTTTTTTTAACTCTTAAACATTTATCTCTCTGTGTAGGCATATACATATATGTGCACACATGTGGCCATGCATGTGCTACTACCCATGTGTGGAGGTCAGGTGGTGACTTGTGGGAGTTGATTCTCTCCTTCTATCATGTGGGTTCCAGAGATCCAACTCTGCGTGCGATCCTAATTAGCCTTAGCAATAAAAACCCAGAGTCAGATATTAGGGTGAAAGCTGAAAGATCAGAGAAGCAGAGCAGCAGTCACTACACTAGCGACGTCTTACCTCTAGGAGTCCTCAGACTGAACGGGGCAGGCCATCAAGCTTGGTAGCAATTGCTTTTACCGCTGGGTAAGCTATCTTTTATTCCCCAACCAAAACCAAAACCAAAACCAAAAACCAAAAAAGCTGAGAATATTAACTTAATAATAAAGTCTGAACTAGCAGGTGTGAAGCCCTGGGTCCCATCCCAGTGCTGAAAACAATCACAATACAATAGATGATAAGGTGAAAATGTTACTTCGAATCAGGTGATGATGGCACACACCTTTAATCCCAGCACTCAGGAGGCAGAGGCAGGCAGATCTCTGTGAGTTCGAGGCCAGCCTGGTCTACAGAGTGAGTTCCAGGACAGCCAAGATTACACAGCGATACCCTGTCTCAAAAAACCAAAAATAAATAAGTAAATAAATAAATAAATCAGTGAGGAAAGGTGGCCTTCTATGATGTTTGGACAAATTAATAATAATTAAATGGTTTTCCATGAATTTTTCTGGAGAAACGATAAAACTAAAATCCAGACATAATTAAAGACTTAAAATAATACAAGAAAAAGTAAATAATACAATTGTGCTAACTCTAAGTTTGGAAACATGGAAAACAGTGGGCTGAGGAGGTGGTTCTGTGGGTAAAGGTCCTGCTATGCAAGCATGAGGACCTGAGTTTGGAGTCTTTTGGGTTTTTTTTCTTTTTCTTTTTCTTTTTTCTTTTTTGGTTTTTTGAGACAGGGTTTCTCTGTGTAGTTTTGGTGCCTGTCCTGGATCTCACTCTGTAGACCAGGCTGGCCTCGAACTCACAAAGACCTGCCTGGCTCTGCCTCCTGAATGCTGGGATTAAAGGCATACGCCACCTCTGCCTGATGGGGACCTGAGTTTGGAACCCACATAAAAAAGACAGACCCTGTGAGAACATGCCTGTAATCCCAGCACCGAGAAGTGGAGACAGATTCTAAGTACTCACTAGTCAGCCATTCTAATCTAAACAAGGGGCTCCAGGTCAGTCAGTGAGAGACCCTGTCTCAATAAATAAGGTTGTGAAAAATAAAGGACACCTGACATTGACCTCTACCCTCTGCATGCAAATAGAGAGGTGAGTTCAACTCTCTCTCTCTCTCTGTCTGTCTCTCTCTCTCTCTCAAAAAAAAAACAGCTGTGACAATTAGAAGCAAGAGAAATAAATACAACCACAAAAGCACAAGAGTCAAGACAAAAAAAAAGGAACTTGAACTTTGTCAAAATTCAATTTTATTTTTCTTATTATTTTTATTACTGTGCACAGGAGTGATGTATGATGTGTGAGGATGAGTGTGGGCATGTGTATGCTATGAGTCAGTTCTCTTCTTCCACCATGGGATCTAGGGATCAAACTATGATCGTCAAGTTTGTGCCACAAGCACTTTTGCCTGTTGACCATTCATAAACCCAACTTTGTCAAAATTTAAAAAATATTTATTCGAAGAATACTATCAAGTAAACTAAATGACAGCTCATAAAAAGGGAGGACATGTTGGGAAGTCTTATATCTAATATAAGGTACTTGTATGTAGACTATGTAAAACTGTATTTTTAAAAATGTATGTAGAACTCAGCCAGGCAGTGGCACATGTCTTTAATCCCAGCACTCAGGAGGCAGAGCCAGGCCAATCTCTGTGAGTTCAAGGCCAGCCTGGTCTACAAAGCAAGTTCCAGGACAGGCTCCTAAGCTACAGAGAGAAACCCTGTCTCAAAAGCCAGGGCTACATAGAGAAATCGTGTCGAGGAAAAAAAAAAAAAGAAAAAAACCAACAACCAACCAAGCAAAAAGACCAGTAGCCAATTTAAAATGACCAAAATCAGGCCGGGCATGCAGCTCAGTAGCAGAGCTCTGCCAAGCTCTTGTGCATGTGCAAAGTTCTTGATTTGATCCCCAGTAAAAGGTCTGGGGTTTCAGATTCCAAGGAGACTCTAAGGCAGATTGTCTTCTTAGAGATTATTGAAGAGTTACGAATGCTGTAGAAAGACAGGTAGACAGCAGCATGGCCAGCCCTCTACCGCGAGTCCAGACCACATGGCAGAGTGGCAGTCCCATCTTACGGTTTCCTAACAAGAGGGTTGGCAAAGAGGAAAGTTTCCTTGTAGGGGACAGTTGGACATTGTGAGGGTAACCAGTTAAAGAATGTTAGGTGATCGATAAACATCTTTCCTGGTGGGCCATTACAGGGGGTTAATAAGGTATGAACAGCAAGAATCCAGAGAAACAAGTTAGTTCTAGAAATGTAAATTATCTCCACTTACCCAAAATAGAGGAGCATTACAAAACTAACAGGCTAACAGTCCTCATTTTTGTTCCTACAGATAGGTGGAGAAGGGGGTAGTTGTCATTCTTTGTCTTTCCTACTGGACAAAGGTAACATCCTCCTTGGGGTGGGGTTTGGGGGGAGGGCACAGCTGTCCTGGAGCAACTTCTGGTATCAGAAATTCTGCGAAAGGATGCTGTCAACATGTCTTCTAGTGATGTTCTGAATAGAAGAGTTTGGTCTCTAAGATGCAAATGTTTAAAAAAAAAAAAACATGCCTTTTAATTAGGAAGCAGGCAGTTTCAGTAATGAAGGTCCACCAGCAGCCACATGGCAAAGGAGCTTCAGACAACGAGTAAAAAGGTCAAAATGGGGCTGGAGGGATGGCCCAGTGGTTAAGAGTAATGGTTATTCTTCCAGAGGACCCAGGTTCAATTTCCAGTACCCACATGGTAGCTCACAACCATCTGTAACTCTAGTTCCAGGGGATCTGACACTTTCACACAAATACACACGCAGGCAAAACACCAATGCACATAAAATTTAAAAATAAAGTAAAAATTAAAAATAAGTCCAAATGTCAGAGGGAAGCATGCCAAGTTCATGAGAAGGGGGTCCTTTCTCAGTAGCCTCCATCCATGCCCACCAATATCTGTCTTGCCACCTAACATTTCCCCTAAAGAGGTGAGACCCTAAAATCACTTAGGAGATGGACATTAAGTCAGTCTGGGAACTTCTGGTTGAAGTTAGGACACATAAGGGTTTAGGATCTCCGCTCTTGCTGAATTCTAGGCATTGGGGGGCAAATGAGGAGACCCAGACAGATGGAGTTAGATTGCCACAGGATCAGCTAAATGTGGATTGGCTATCCACAAGAGTATATGAAATCAAGAATCGGTTGAGTACACAAAGTCCGAAGATTAATGGTCTCATTACCAAGATTGTAACAGACAAGCTGAGAACATGAGTCCAAAGATGAATTGAGTCAATACCAAGAGTCTAATAGCTATAGTCCACTTTTTACTGCAAAGTTCCAGGGATTTGGGCCAGTCAGCAGTGGCGCACGCCTTTAATCCCAGCACTCAGGAGGCAGAACCAGGCAGATCTCTGGGAGTTCGAGGCCAGCCTGGTCTACAGAGTGAGTTCCAGGACAAGCACCAAAACTACACAGAGAAACCCTGTCTTGAAAAACCAAAAAAAAAAAAAAAAAATCCAGGGATTCTATTCTAACCTTGTTCACCAACAAGATGAGGGTGTTTGATGTAATTTTGGTCTCTTTGTAGACCTTGTAAAGCAAAAAAGACATTAGCAGAATTATCAGGATTATACAAATGTTGTGGGATAATCTTTTTGCATACTACGAAGATGTGTCTCTGCCAAGGAACCTTCTGATTGGTTTAATAAAGAACTGAATGGCCAATAGCTAGGCTGGAGAGAATAAGCAGGACTTCTGGGTAGATATCTCTGGGAAGAAGAGAGGCAGGATTCACCAGCAAGACATACAGCAAGTCTAATGTACAGTATGAAGGAGAGGTAATGAGCCACGTGGCAGAAAATAGATTATTATAAACGGGATAATTTAAGTTATAAGAGCAAGTTGGGAACAAGCCTAAGCTAAAGCCAAGCTTTCATAATTAATAAGAAGTCTCCATGTCATTATTTGGAAGCTGGAGGTCCAAAGAAAGTCCAACTACATGCAAACAATATTTTGTTTACAGCTAGGAAAAGCATGATTATCTTCTCATCTAATTTCAACTGGGGATCTCCACCTGGCTCAGTAGCACATGCTCAGGGCTTATTTAATGGGGAGACCTTTAATGCCTGGATCCTCCATCTCTTTTAGTTTGTTGCTATTTCATATTATTATCAATTATTTTAATTATTAATTGTATTTTCCCGCTGGGTGCTTAAGACCAGGTAGTTGAGGATTTGGGTCCCCAGGGGTCACTTGGGCTTTGGGAGAGCCCCTAGCTCCTCTAGCCTTTTTTTGCTGCATATTTGTCTGTGCACCCTGTGCGTGCTTGGTGCCTGTGGAGGTCAGAAGAGGGCATAGGATCCTCTGGAACTAGTTATGAATGGTTGTGAACCACCTCGTGGGTGCTGGGAACTGACCAGGTCCCCTGTGGGAACAAGTGCTCCTAACCACTGGGCCATCTCTCCAAGGCCCCACTAGACTTTTTTTAACCAGCTGTGTCACCTGCTGAGGATGAGTCAAGGCCCTGCGTCCTGGGGCTCTCCTCCGAAGCACCTGAGGGCACATCCTTCTGTGTTGACGCTCCTCTGAAGCCGTAAGCCAGAGGTCCTGCAGCCACTCATAATAATCATTCAGAGGCTTAACATTAATTGCAAATTATATGGCCTGTGGCTCAGGCTTCTTACTAGCTAGCTCTTACAACTTAACTCAACCCATAACTATTAATCTATGTATCGCCACGTGTTCCGTGGCTTTACCTGTGGCCCGTTACATGTTGCTCCCTGGGCGGCGGGCTTGCGTCTCTCACTCTGCCTTTCTCCTTCCATTATCTCCCTTGGATTTTCCCGCCTGGCTCCATCCTGCCCTGCCATAGGTCAATGCAGCTTTATTTATTAACCAATAGGAGCCGTACATACTCACAGCATACAGAAAGACATCCCACAGCACTCCTCTTTGCAGAATGTATACATCTTAGAATCCAGTTTGGGGGAGCCTCATGGCCTCTTTGTACAGGAGGCCAGGTGATTTGCCAGAGCTTCAGAACCTTTCAAGAGATGTCCTACAGTCCCCTGGGAGCTAGTTGACCTTGGAGAACAAGAGTTAAATAGTGTCCCTTTTAGGCTTTCTGTATGGATAGGCCTTCAAATGTAGTTACTAGATACATAAAGCTTGGGCAAAAACTAAACAAGTTTAAATATATCTGGGTTAGACATATATTCTTGTTCTTAAGGCTGGTACTTGTAAATGCTACCAAGAACAGATTCAGAGAATTCTATTGATTTAAGTAGAAGCTTGGTTGAACTTTGACCTTAAATATTTTTTTTTAATTATTTTTTAAGATTTTTTATTTATTTATTATGTATACAGCATGTATGACCAGAAGAGGGCACCAGATTTCACTACAGATGGTTTGTGAGCCACCATGTGGTTGCTAGGAATTGAACTCAGGACCTCTGGAAGAGTAGTCAGTGCTCTTAACCTCTGAGCCATCTCTCCAGCCCAACCTTAAATATTTTTAATAACATTTAATTATTATACATATATCATCTCTAGTCTTATCTCTTACATAACATGAATTAAGTAGAGATTTGATTGAACATTGGACTTAGATTTTTTTTTTTTTTTTTTTTTTTTGGTTTTTCGAGACAGGGTTTCTCTGTGTAGCTTTGAGCCTTTCCTGGGACTCACTTGGTAGCCCAGGCTAGCCTCGAACTCACAGAGATCCGCCTGGCTCTGCCTCCCGAGTGCTGGGATTAAAGGCGTGCGCCACCACCGCCCGGCGGACTTAGATATTTTTAATAACATTTAATTATTATATATATCATCTATAGTCTTATCTTTTACATATCTCATGTAATTTAAGATCTTTTGTACCTTGTCTAAGCTTCCTTAGCTTTATTTTTTCATTCTCCGAATATCCAGCCATCTTAACTGTGAACAAAGTCTTATACAGAATGTTATTAAAAATATCTCGCTGGGCAGTGGTGGCGCATGCCTTCAATCCCAGCACTTGGGAGGCAGAGGCAGGTAGATCTCTGTGAGTTCGAGGCCAGCCTGGTCTACAGAGCGAGATCCAGGACAGGCACCAAAACTACATGGAGAAACCCTGTCTCGAAAAACCAAAAAAAAAAAAAAAGCAAAAATAAATAAAAATATCTCTTTTAAGGATTTCATTATTTTATCTGTGAACATGTATGTGTGGGGACGTGCACATGTGTGTGGGTGTCATTGGAGACCAGATGAGGATGTCAAATCCCATCGAATCAGAGTTACAGGTGACTGAGAGCCACCCAGCGTGGGCGCTGGGAGTCAAATGGGTTTCTGGGGAGCAGCAAGCTCACTTAGCGCTGAGCCATCTCTCCGTCCCCCGCTAAAATGTTTCCATCCTTACGTCCGTCCGTCTGGCCTCCTCTTTTCTTGCTTACTTTTCCTTGTACTTTATTTCCCTTTTTAATATTATGAGACATAGTAACATTAAGCAGATTAATCCACCAACCTACTTGGAGACTCACTGGTGAGTCTGATGACATTAGACTTGACCCAGAACATCCAGCAAAAGCAGACAAAACATGTAGAGAGAAAAGAGTGTCAAGCGGGGAGAAGAACGTTCTGTCTCAGCCGGAGAAAAGCAGGTCACAGGACAGATGAAGAAAATCCAGTGTGACCAGGGACACCAACCACTGGGGAGGAATTGTTTGTTTGGTGAGTCAAAGGGTTCCGGGGGAAGGGGGAGAGTGCAGACATGTCTTTGTGAACTTTAGCCTACCCTCCTGGAGATGAGGAAGCTGAGACCCCAGGGTCTTCGGAGAGGAGTGGATCAAGACAAGGGGTGGGTTCAGTTCCACGCCTGAAGGAACACCCAACCCGGTTCTGGAACTCCCGGGCCAGTGAACAGAGAAAACTCAGAGTCTTGTCAGAGGGAAGGGAATGAGGAACAGAGTTCCAGTTAGAACAAGAAGCCGCAGAGGAGGGGACAGAACCCCGGGAGGAAGAGCACTTTAAAGAGAAGGAAGCGGAGAACCAGACCCCTGCCTGTAGCATGAAGCCCAGAGCTGTGACCAGAACCCTGCACTAGAGAACCTGACCGTGGGGAGAGCGGGTCTTAGACGGACGTGACCAGAGCAGCTGAGGGTAGAGAGTGAGTGGAAGGGTTAACGCTGGAACAAGCCTCGGAGGAGGTTTGAGGTTTGTATTCTAGAGGAGGCTGTGCCACACAGAGCAAAGACCCTTTCATAGGCTATGACAGATTTCCTTAAAGTCGATCCTCTTAAATTGTTTTTGAGTTCTGGTCATAAGACTATCAAGTGGTAGCGCTCGCCTTTAATTCCAGCACTCGGGAGGCAGAGCCAGGAGGATCTCGGTGAGTTCGAGGCCAGCCTGGTCTACTGAGTGAGTTCCAGGACAGGCTCCAAAAAAACCCTGTCACAAAGAAACCCTGTCTCGAAAAACCAAAGGGGGAGGGGAGGCGGGGAGAGAATATCAAGTCACATAAAGAGAAGGCTGATTGATTGGCTGCTTAAAAGACTAAGCTAGTTCTCAAGATAGTTTGGGGTTCAGACCTACAACATTTTAACTCTCTGTGTTTACTGCTGAGGTTCTTACAACATGGTAGCTATTAAAGTTTTAACACAGTTCTAGCATAGAAGCATTATATTTCATATCAAAATAATCAAAGACATCGGATGTTTTAAAGAAGCAAAGAGCAGATGAAGGAGAGGTACTCTAACTTAGACTAGAAAAGCTTAAATACAGGTACCCCAAAAATGGTATAAGTAAAGCACCATCTGTATTGTCTTAACTGTAGTCTTATCAGACCTGAGATCGGCATCATTTCCATCATCAAGGACTACACCAAGTAAAAATGTAAACACCTTTTAAATACAGAAGGACTAGAGAAATATAAAAATGAGCCTTGAGTGGCAGTGCACAGCTCTGTGAGTTTCAGGCCAGTCAGGGCAACATAGTGAGATCCTGTCTCAAAAAAAGGAAATAGGAAAGTACAAGTTTTCCTTTTAGGCCGGAGGGGGTCTGCTTTTCATTAATGAGGGGATCTCCTTTTCATTAATGAAATCACCTGATTGTCTTTACTTTTAGAGGCTTACATAGTGACAGATGTTTATTTAATTATTGATCTAAAGGATTAGAAATAATAGACATGATAAAATTTTGTATAATGGATACATTTTAAGTAGATTTAAATTTTTGCCCAGTAAAATAAACTCTATGATTACTATGTAATTTTGCAGGAATGTCCCAAATATGAAAAATTATTTGAAAACTGTTTTTTTAATTTTTATTTTATTTTTGCTATTAAGACAGTATCTATCTAGCAAGTGAAGGCTTTACCTAAGAGGAAAGCATATAAACAGCATTTGGAGAAATTTAATCATGGGCTTGAAATGTCTTGTTTAGTGAAGGGAAAAACAAAATGTCGTGATAAACACTACTAACAGCAAATCAATACTTAAGAAAACATTATTTTTGCACATAAAAAAATCAGGCATCTGTTTTATCTAGTTGTAATAGAATGTTGACCTTGGGAATTATAATTAAGTTAGTCCCAAAAAGGGAAAGAAAGAAGGAAAGAAAAAGGAAAAATATTGAAAGACATGCAGCGACATCTCTTCCTCACCTTTTTACCCAGTTTCCCTTCCCACTAACCCACCCCAGATCGTCGTTATCTTCGTGTGCTTCTTTCCTAAGTTTAATGTAAAGCAAGTAAGTACAAGTTTGCTCATCTTATGACCTTTCGTTAGAAAAGCAAGTGAGCAACACACAATCTGTGACGTGCTTTTTTTTTTTTTTTTTTTTTTTTGCTTAATGACTTACTTTAGAAATGTTTAGCTAGATGGTGGGGGTAGGTGGGGAGTGGGGAGAGGGTGGGTAATAGCACCATGGCATAGCATTTGTCTAGCCAGTATGAGGCCTTGCATTCAGTTCCTGGCAAAACACACATGCACGCACACACACACACACACACACACACACACACACACACACACATACACACACACACACACACATTTACCTGCTGATATAGAGAGAACCCCAGTTCATTGGTACAGTGGCCCAGCTTTGCATAGTTCTAGTATTCATAGCTGTAAATGTACCCTAACTTATATCCTACTGATAGCAATTTGGGTTTCTTCCAGGCCTTTGCAAGTGTGAACAATACTGAAATCAGTAACCTTGATCTTATATCATTATGCAATGTTCAAAAAGAAATGGGACTTCTAGGTCAAAGGCATAAGCATTTGCAATGCTAGCCATCACCAAAATGATATTCTCAGTGAAGATGCATTTAAGCAAGTTCACACAGTCTGACACGCAAAATACTAATGTTTTTGAATTATGCTAATCTTACATTTATATTTTTTGTAAGTGAATTTTTTTTTTTTTTTTTTTTTTTTTTTTTTGGTTTTTGGTTTTTCGAGACAGGGTTTCTCTGTGTAGCTTTGCGCCTTTCCTGGAACTCACTTGGTAGCCCAGGCTGGCCTCGAACTCACAGAGATCCGCCTGGCTCTGCCTCCCGAGTGCTGGGATTAAAGGCGTGCGCCACCACCGCCCGGCTGTAAGTGAATTTTATCATGTATTAGTTTGTGTGTTTCTAAGTTTCTTTTTTTAGATGTATTTATTTGTGTATTTTATGTATATGGATACTTTGTCTGCATATACGTCTGCACACCAGAAGAAGGCATCAGACAATTGTGAGCTGCCATGTGAGTACTGGGAATTGAACTCAGGACCTTTGGAAGAGCAGTGAGTGCTCTTTTTTTTTTTCAGTGAGTGCTCTTAACCACTGAGCTAACCCTCCAGCCCTTTCCTAAGTTTCTTAATGCAAATGAAGTAAATACAAGTATGTTCATTTTATGACTTTATTAGAAAAGTGTAGTGAACAATGTACAATCTGTGGGGGTTTTTTTTTCAACCTGCTCAGTCTTTGTGAGAAATATACACAAGTTATATATGTATATGTTACATATATTTGTGAATATATTACACATACATACACATATACACATAAATGCAACCTGCTCAGTCTTTATGAAGTTCCTTGAATGTATGATGCATGTTTTCAGGGCTGACCTTTTGCTGTGCTCTCCCCTGGGTAAAACCAATTCTCCACTCTCAGCATTCCTTAGCTGCCTGTAGTTCTTCGTGTAGGGTTAATCCCCACCCTCACCACATTAGCACATCCATTGTCGTCCTTGTCTAGCCCATGTTTAGGCAGTCATGTTGGTGAGACTTTATGGGTGTAAGTTTCTGACATTATTAGGAGACACACTCTCACAGCAAACTCCCTGTTCCTCTGGCTCTTTTTTTTTTTTCTTTTTTTTTGGTTTTCCGAGACAGGGTTTCTCTGTGTAGCTTTGCGCCTTTCCTGGGACTCACTTGGTAGCCCAGGCTGGCCTCGAACTCACAGAGATCCGCCTGGCTCTGCCTCCCGAGTGCTGGGATTAAAGGCGTGCGCCACCACCGCCCGGCTCTTTTTTTTTTTTTTTTTTTAATTTTATTTTATTATTATTTTTTCTATCATCAGCTTGATACGGTACAAATTCTTATCCTAATAGTGAAATGTTTCACTAAAGCTTGCCCAGTGATTGGGCAAAACCAAAACTTATTATAAGCCACAGTCATCCTAGGGTCCCCCCTGCTAGGTAGCCTCCCTGGATCTATGGGTTGCAGTCTGATTGTTCTTTGCTTTATGTCTAGTATCCACTTATGAGTGAGTACATACCATGTTTGTCCTTCTGAGTCTGGCTTACCTCACTCAGGATGATATTTTCTAGTTTCATCCATTTGCCTGCAAATTTCATGCTGTCATTGTTTTTCTCTGCTGAGTAGTACTCCATTTTGTGTGTGTGTGTGTGTGTGTGTGTGTGGTTTTTTGTTTGTTTGTTTGTTTTAGTTTTTCAAGATAGGGCTTCTCGGTGTAGCTTTTGGAGCCTATCCTGGGACTTGCTCTATAGACCAGGCTGACCTTGAACTCACAGAGATCCACCCGCCTCTGCCTCTCGAGTGCTGGGATTAAAGGTATTCATCACCACCACATGGCTTAGTTAGGGTTTCTGTTGCTATGAAGAGACACCATGACCACAGCATAAAGGAAAAATATTCAACTGGGGCTGGCTTACAGTTCAGGGGTTTAGTCCATTATCATCATGGTAGGAAGGATGGCAACATGCAGACATGGTCATGGAGAGACAGCTGAAAATTCTACACATCTGGATCCTCGGGCAACAGGAAGTGAACTGTGTCCCACACTGGGCATAGCTTGAGCGTAGGAGACCTCAAAGCCCGCCTCCACAGTGACACACTTCCTCCAACGAGGCTACATCTCCTAATAGTGCCACTCGATATGGGTCAAGCATTCAAACACATGAGTCTATGAGGGCCATTCCTATTCAAACCGCCATAGGCCTTGAACTTGGGATTCTTCCTACTTAGTTTCCCAAGGGCTTGGATTACTGGTCTATACCATCAGGCCTGTCTCATGAGCCTGTTTTAGAGGCTATTCCACCTACCTGGAAAGGTCCCATCCATCCCAAGCTCACATACATTTATTCCATCTCAGGTCCAATGTCAGCAGCTAAGTAAGGCCTAGCCTTGCCACCTCCTCTTGGTAGCTCTCCAGTCTTTCTTTAATACATCCTGCTCTTTTTCTTCTCCCCATGGAGCCCATGACCACACGATGTCTTCTGACTTCGATGTGGATCCTCAGTGTCTGAATTGGTGCTTGGTAAACACTAGGTGCTTAACTATTTACCGAGTCAGTAAATGCCCAGCTTCTGGAATGAGAAAAAGGCAGCAAACTTTCTAAAGAGAGTTTCGTGATGTTGGAGTGTGAGAAAAGAGTTAGACCTTGCGAGCAGCTTAAAAATGCCTACAGATGGCCTCCAACTTTAATCCTTTGTTCTCAAAGCATTTCAATTTCATAACTTTTTAGCCATGGACATGAGACCCACCCTTGGTTAAGTTCAGGTTACAGCTGGGGCACTGAAATATTTGCTTTCATCCATAATCTCTGGATCAAGGCCTATAAATCAAATAGTTAAGACACAAAACACAAACAAGGTCATAATTTGTTTCTTCCTGCCTGCTGTTTTTCTTGGCATGAAAAAGCTCAGCTTTTCCTGACTAGGGATGGGTAATGACATGGGGGGTGATTCATTAATAGTGGCCAGAGAAACTGGCCTTTTATTTCTTCTCTTTCTTCCCCTTTATTGTCCCAACTCACATTAGGAAACACATTGAATAAAGTAACTCTCCCGCTGATGAAGAACTTCTACAACTCTTTGTTCACTTATACGTTCCCATGATCGAATTATTGGCGCCAGAGGGGCCCTGGGAATGTGGGTGGATGTGATGGGGATTTCTGGTAAAGAGAGACATCCTAGACTAGTTTTATCACTTCTTTTTCCACCTTTTCTTAACAAAGCTGTCTACTAAGTTAAGAAATTGTTCCTATTCCCAGGGTCTGGCCACACAGCAGGGGCCCAATATGGCTAAAGGCAACCTCTGGGAGCCTCGGCTCTTCTGTTGTTGTTTGAGGAACCCCCTCCCCACCCACCCACCCCCCCCCTCTCTCTCTCTCTCTCTTTCTCTCTGTCTTAAGTCCTGGCTGTTCCAGAACTCACTTCGTAGGCCAGAACTCACTTTGTCGGCCAGGCTGGCCTCGAACTCACAGAGATCCGCCTGCCTCTGCCTCCCGAGTGCTGGGATTAAAGGCGTGCGCCACAGCCGCCCAGCCTTCTTTTCTAGTTTATTTTACTTTTTTGAGATAGGGTCTCATATAACCTCGAATTCACTATGCAGCAGAATGTGTCTTCAAACTCCTTCAAACCCCTGACCCTTCTGTTCCCCCCCCCCCCCAAGTTTAAGATTACAAGTGTGTAGCACCATGGTCAACCAGCATTTTGATTGATCACTGTGACACAGCGAAACCCTGTCTTGAAAAAGAAAAGAAGCTGGGTGGGTGGTGGTGGTGCACGCCTTTGATCCCAGTACTCCAGCACTCAGAAGGCAGGGGGAGGTGGATCTCTGTGAGTTCCAGGCCAGCCTGGTCTACAGAGTGAGTTCCAGGACAGGCTCCAAAAGCTACACAGAGAAACCCTGTCTCAAAAAAAAAAAAAAAAAAAAGAAAGAGAGAGAGAGAAGAAAAGTAAGTTACAGTACTATATCAGAGCTGAGGGTTTGTATTTGATTTTAACTTTCATCTTTTTTGTTTTGGTTTGTTTTTTGAGACAGGGTTTCTCTGTGTAGCCCTGGCTGTCCAGGAACTCGTTTCGTAGACCAGGCTGGCCTCGAAGCCAGAGATCCTCCTGCCTCTGCCTCCCAAGTGCTGGGATCAAAGGTGTGTGCCACCACCGCTGCCACCACCACCACCACCCAGTTTTAATTTTCATCTTTATACTTTTCTGTGTATTTTCACTTCTTCCCCAACTTTTTCTATCAAATGACTTTTGGTAGGTTTATGTGTCCTAACCTCCTGCCCGTCTCTGCACGAGTGGAACAATTTCTTTTCCCAGAGGTAGATGTAAAAGCAGAGAGTGGAACGGGAGAGGTCCGGGACAACCGGGACTCTGATCCAGGCTGAGCAAAGCTGTGGAAAAATACTAGGGATACCACACCCTCCGCGTGGCTCGCCTCATTGTTTTTCTGCCCCCTCCATGTGAAACAACCCAGCTCTTTTACCTGATGTTGTGAGTATATGTGGTCTCCCTGCCTCCTTTGTGGCTCCCTCTGAGCCTCTGTGGTCCTCCACTGTCTCTTTAAGTTCCCAAAGCAAAGGGCTCCCTGTGGCTAGTGCTCGGGGCTTTCAAGGAAGGAAGAGTTCCAGGGTGAGTCCATGGGTCCGCGGGGCTCTTAGCCGTGCTTGTGGTTGACTTGCAGAAGGCACTTAATAAATAATAGGTTTCAAGGCTAGGAATGGTGGCAGGCACCTGTAATCCCAGCGCTTTAAGAGGCAGAGGCAAGAAGATTGCCCAAAGTTTGAGGCCAACCCCTATTGTAAATAGTGAGTTCTCCACCAACCAGGGCTCCATATCAAAATTCTGTCTCAAAAAAGTGGGGGTCAAGGAGGGGTGCCTAGGGAGATGGCTCAGTTGGTATGGTACTGGACCCTGAATTTAATCCCCAGAACCTACATAGGAAAACAGGCATCACGGTGGCATTTGTAATTCTGGTGACAAGTGAGCCCTGGGGCCGGTGGATTAGCCAGCCTATCCTATTTCACAAGTTCCAGGGCAATAAGAGACTCTGTCTCCAAAAACAAAAACAGGTAGACAGTTGCCAGGAGTGGTGGTGTACCCTTTAGTCCCAGCACTTAGGAGGCAGAGGCAGGTGGATCTCTGTGAGCTCAAGGCCAGCCTGGTCTAAATAGTGAGTTCCAGGACAGCCAGGGCTACATAATAGACCTTGTCTCAAAACACAAACAAACAATAAAAAAAAAAAAAAAAAAAAACAAAGAGGTGGTTGTGTTATGCACAGATTGCGGGGACCCCCAGAAGACCACCAGGGAGACCGAATTCCGTATGTCAAAGCAAAGATCCTTTATTTTCAAGCTCAGAGCTTGGGCTCTCTACCCAATGCAGCAGTGAGAGCAGAGAGCCCAGAGCCCAGGCAGGGTGGGGTTTTTATTATAGAGGTTGGGGTGAGGGGATTTCCAGGGCTCAGGACCCTGATTGGTTGACATTTGCCCAGGGGTATGGGGAATGTGGGGAGTGTCAGGTATTTCCTCTTGGATGCAGGCCACACTGGGTGGGATCAGCTTAAGGCTTTTCCTGGGTCTGGGTGTTACCTGCCAGAAGCTGTGTTGGGGCCTCTAAGCCTGTCATGGCAGCTGTGTGGTCAATCTGTTTTGGGGTCCCTCCAAGGTTGGTGCCTGAAGAACAGGACCTGAAGATGTCCTCTGGCCTTCACACACCTGCACACACATCCAAACATACACACAAGCACACACGCACACACACCTATGCACATTAATTGACTTATGAATTAATTAAAGATACAGCTTTAACAACACAGCAGACCCTAAGTCAGTTGAAAAAAAGTAGAAGATGCTTATCTTCTGACACAGACTATAGGTTGGAGAATATGGTGGAGTGTGTGACCACGTAGCTTCCTTATATCCTAATTAAGCAGATTTTTCTCCCAGAAGTTCCAAGGAGTAATGGACCAGAGTGAAGAGAAGAAGTTATACCCCTCCTTCACCCTCAGCATCCATCTCCTCCCTTTTCTAGGGCCTTATACAGGATAAGTAAGCCCTCTGCCACTGAGTTACCCCCCTCTATCCCCTTCCTAACCCCTTAATCCTCAGGCTTCAGGAAAAGGAAGATATTGGACAGCCAGGCCCAATTTCTCCTGACACCCTCCCTTTTCTACATGTAAAAGTGAAAGATGAGGCCAGGCAGTGGTGGCGTATGCCTTTAATCCCAGCACTCCAGAGGCAGAAGCAGGCAGATCTCTGTGAGTTCGAGGCCAGCCTGGGCTACAGAGTGAGTTCCAGGAAAGGCACAAAGCTACACAGAGAAACCCTGTCTCGAAAAAACAAAAACAAACAAACAAAAAAAGCTGAAAGATGAAGAAGTGCATGGAACACTATTAGTTGGGGACCCGCCACATAGCAGGACACATGGGGATAGAAAGAAGCACCTTCCTTCTGAAGGTCATCTGTCCAGAAAGGTGGTCCCAGCAAGGCTGGGAGAGTTGGATTCACTACCCACTCCTTTTACGAAGACGTCATTCCTTCCTGACCTGTTCTGCAGACATATACGTAGGCAAAATACAAACACACATGAAATAAATATGTAAGAACCCCAAACTTCCACTAGGAGGAGGTCAACAGCCCCTTTTTTAGTGGTACCCTTTCTGGGCTTGGTAATGGATCAAGTATTCTAGAAGATTCCAGCAGGTCTGGCTGCCAGATTGAAGCTGCAGTACCAGCTTCCTCACGCTGGCCCTGTCTCTGCTTGTCAGCAGCTTGGAAAACACAGGCCAGAGGGCTCAGGGCTTCAGGGAAAACCAAACACGTGGGTGTGGTAGAATGCAGGAAATGCTGTGGAAGATGTCTGCTCTACCTGAGAACGGAGAGTCTATCCTAACCTTCAGTCGGCCTCCTTCTTTATATATAGTGGACCATTGTTGGAGATGGGAGGGGAAGACAGAATCCCACTTCAACTAAATAGGTTTTTTTGGGGGGGTGGGGGGGTAGGGTTGAGACAGGGTTTCTCCGTGTAGTTTTTGGTGCCTGTCCTGGATCTCGCTCTGTAGACCAGGCTGGCCTGGAACTCACAGAGATCCGCCTGGGATTAAAGGCATGCTGCCCTGCTCTAAATAGGGTTTTTGTGCAAATTAGTGGGGGGAAAGAAAAGCTACAAATTTGATGCCAGATGGTGCAGAAATATGTGTAAGACAGCTATTAACCTTTTATTCATTTTAATTACATTCATTTGTGGGTGTGTTCTCCTATTTGCACCAAGGCTTTGCAGGCCAAAGAACAGCTTGCAGAAGTGTGTCTTCCTCTTTAACCCCATGGGTTCTAGGGATCCCACCCAAGTCTTCAGGCTTGGTGGCAAGTGTCTGTACTTGTCAACCCTTGGTGCCAGCCTGCATCGGGCCTTTTATTAAGCATATCTTTTAGGTTGGCTGTTACACTACGCACTTTATAAGCATCATAGCCATTCTAGGTGATAGATCCTACTTTTACTTGTTTGTTTGTTGTATTGTTTTTGTTGTTGTTTCAAAACAAGGTCTCTTGTACCCCAGGCTGGCCTCAAACTCACTGTGATGCCAAGGATAACTTTGAACTTCTCACCCTCCTGCTGGAATGCTCCACCACACCAAGTTTATGAACTGGAGACGAGACACAGAATTTCGCACTTGCTGGGCAAGCACTTTACTATTTCAGTATTTTTTTATGATTTATTTTAGTTTTATTTTATGTGCATTGATGTTTTGTCTGCATGAAAATGTCAGGTCCCCTGGAACTGGAGTTACAGACAGTTGTGAGCTGCCACGTAGGTGTTAGGAATTGAACCTGGGTCCTCTGGAAGAGCAGTCAGTGCTCTTAACTGCTAAGCCATCTTTCCAGCCCCCTCAACTCTTTTCATTTAGGAGGCTGAGACAGGAGAATTGCAAGTTCCAGTTCTGTCTGGGGTAGAACAATTTCAAAGTCAGCAAACAATATTTCAAGACCCTGTCTCAGAATAAGAAGTGAAAAGAGGGCTGAGGCTATGGCTCAGGGGTGGAATGCTTGTGAAGCACACACAGGCCTTCAGTTCAGTCCTCCAGGGCTGAGAAACAAATTGTAAGTTTCCAGTGTCTCAAAGCATGACACGTATTGGCTGGGCTCTTTTTCTCTCAAGACACTATAGATTGGTTTTCCCAGGAATTCGGGATCAAAGGTTTCCTTGGGGCCATATACTCCTTTGAAATGGATTCAAAGGCAGAGAAACTGGAAGGCCTTCCTTGTTCAGTGAATCAGCATCCAGTGAGCACAGGTGACGAGTTCTCACCCACTCATTGTCTGATAAGCCCAAAGGTCACAGCTCTGAACTTGAACTCACTCTCCCTTCTTCCTGCCTCTGTGTGTGTGTGTGTGTGTGTGTGTGTGTGTGTGTGTGTGTTCTAGATGCCATAAGTCAGCTGGGAGAGTGTTTTTTTTGTTTTTTTTTCTCCTTGAAAACACAAACAGTCCCCAGGATGTGCTCTGGGTCTGATACAGACTGCCCAGCTGCGTGGAGCCCTCCCTCTGCCCACAGCCCTTTATTGCTGCATTCCAACAAATCAGCCATGTGACAGAGGTTATTTTTAACTTCAATGGAACAGCTCCTTCTCTTTTAATATATCATGCTTGGCCCACATCGCCTCGGTGAAAAGGGCACCAGCGGCTACTTCTGAGAACTTTTAATTACTTCGATTGTTTGCAAAACTCTCTTAGAAGCTAGAGGGGAAAAAATTCATCTTTCTCCTCATCCCCCAGGCCTCTCCTTCCCAGGTTTTAGTCTTTGTTATTAGTATGAGTGGAGACTGGACTGGACTCGGGAATTTACCAAAGTTCCCTCAAATCCCCCCAACTTTGTGGCCACCATCCTCACCAGAAAAGTTGTGGGGTTTTTGTTTGTTTGGCTTTTTGGTTTTGTTTTGTTTGTTAAGATTAATTTTGCCGGGCCATGGTGGTGTATACCTTGAATCCCCGCACTCGGGAGGCAAAGGCAGGTGGATCTCTGTTGAGTCTGAGGCCAGCCCGTTCTACAGAGCTAGTTTCAGGCCAGCCAAGGCTACATAGAGAATCTCTGTCTTGAAAAACAAAAACAAATGAAAGATTCATTTTTAGTTTTTTAGTTATATGTATTGCCCCTCGGTGGGCATCTGTATTCCCATGCACAGAGGCCACAAGGCATCAAACATCCCTGGATCTGGAGTTACAGGCGGTTGGTTGTAAGCCACCTGATGTGGATGCTGGGAACCCAGTTTAGATCCTAAGAGGGGCATGTTCTCTCTTTTAGGGGAAGGGATTGGGAGGATTTGTTTTTTTTTTTTTTTTTTTTGAGACAGGGTTTCTCTGTGTAGCTTTGCGCCTTTCCTGGGACTCACTTGGTAGCCCAGGCTGGCCTCGAACTCACAGAGATCCGCCTGGCTCTGCCTCCCGAGTGCTGGGATTAAAGGCGTGCGCCACCACCGCCCGGCGATTTGTTTGTTTTTTGTTTTAAAGACAGGGTCTCACTTTGTAGCTCTGGCTGGTCCACCTTAAACTCACAGAGAGCCATCTGCCTCTACCTTCAAAAGTGCTAGGATTAAAGGTATGTGCCACAATGCTTGCTCAAGGGGCATGTTCTCTCAACGGCTGAGCCATCTCTCCAACCCTGAGCTGTAAAATATTTTCAAGATTTATTTTTATTTACGTATATGTGTATATATCTGTGTCTAAGCACATGTGTATATATGAACACAAGTATGTTGGAACCTAAAGGAGTCAGATCCCCTGGAGCTCAAGTCTTAGTTAGCTGTTATGTAGCCGTTTCCTCTGAGACTGAAACATTCTATCTTATAGGGAAGCTCTTTAAGGAGGAAAGTAAACAAATCAAAAAAGCTTCAGGAAGTTCCTGAAACTGATCAGATTCACCAGTCGCTGCCTTCCCAGAGTAAGCAATAAGAGCTGCTGAAGAGTTGCAAAGAAGATTCTGACACTAAACAAGCTGCCTGGAAAGAGGTTTAGACAGAGTCACGTACTTGGAAGACTGTGCAGTGTGCTCCAGGTTCCCAGCCTCTGTGAGCTGTCACCCAGGCTGGGGTGGGCTTTGGTGTTGCAACTGTCTTTCAGTCACTTCTGCTTCTGTAAGTAACCCCTTACCCATACTCCTATAAGTAACTCCAATAAAACTCAGGGTTCACCAAGTTGGACTTTGGTGATATACTTTGGCCTGTTGTGGCCTCCCTGCCGGGGGGGAGTAGACATGTATGTGTCTTGTGTCTCCCCAGGAAAAGTTCTGTCACACAGCTATGAGCCACTCAGCTTGTATGCTAGGAACTGAACTCTAGTCCTCTGAAAGATCAGGAAACTCTCCTAACCATAGCGCCTTCTCTCCAACCCCTAGAAGAGTTGTTGATTGTTTCCTTTGAAGTAGAAATCTATCTGGGAAGATGAAGGGAGGACATACCAGTCCCAGCCCTATACAGACAGGTAGCCAGATGGGGATTAGGAGGAGGCTCTAAAACACTTAGCACTAAGTATTCCCTTAGGTCTTAAGACAAGTCACTGAATCACCAAATAATTTTTTTTTGAGAACTTGTTCTTCAAAAAGTATTTTTCTGGGGCTGGAGAGATGGCTCAGTGGTTAAGAGCACTGACTGTTCCTCTGGAGGACCCAGGTTCAATTCCCAGTACCCACATGACAGCTAACAACTGTAACTCTAAGATCTAACACCCTCACATAAACATACATGCAGGCAAAGCACCTATGCAAATAAAATAAAACTAAAGTAACTATTAAAAAAAACTATTTTTCCTATAGTGGAAGGGGGGAGAGAGAGAAAGGAAACTATTTCCATATAATACAGTGTTATTAACATAAAACAAAAGGATAAAAGGTAGAAGAATAACACTGGCCATAGTGGCACACGCCTTTAAATCCCAGCACTTGGGAGGCAGAAGCAGGTGGATCTCTGTGATTTTGAGGCCAGCCTGATCTACATAGTGAGTTCCAGGATAGCCAGGGCTACCCTTGTCTCAAAAAAAAAAAAAAAAGGGCCGGGCGGTGGTGGCGCACACCTTTAATCCCAGCACTCAGGAGGCAGAGCCAGGAGGATCTCTGTGAGTTCGAGGCCAGCCTGGTCTAAGCGAGTTCCAGGAAAGGCGCAAAGCTACACAGAGAAACCCTGTTTTGAAAAAACAAACAAACAAACAAAAAAGGTAGAAGAAGACATAAATATAAATGTTTTTTATTCATTTTACATTTGTTTGTTTATTTTGGGGGTGGGTGGTGTGATGAATATGCATGTAAGTGGTCAGAGGACAACTTACAGGAGTCAGTTTTCACCATCCACCAAGTGGCTCCCAGGGAGCAAACGCAGGCGATCAGGCTTGATGAGCTTGTTCTTATTTATAATGTGTTATTTGTAAGTGTGTTTAAATCTCTATCTCAGAAAAGATAGCCTAGAAACTACCAGAACTGGGGAAGGGAGCTGGGAATGGGGGAACAAATAATCATTTTATGCTCTATATTTTCTGAACATATTATGTGAATGTATGTTGTAACCTGCAATAGTAGATAGAATTGCAATTTTTTTTTTAAGCTGGAAAAAGTATTTGGCAATATTTCCAAGCACCTGGGACTTCAGGTTACGGGAAACACCCTGTTGTTTGTGAATCTGGGCAGGAAGAAAGGGCACACTCCCAGCTACCACTCACCGCAACTGTGAACCAAAGCCCCAGCACATCTAGGGAGATAAAAGAGATACCAGGAGGACAGAAGGAAATCCGTTGTCTTTGGTCACATACGCATCTTGAGTGTTTATCAAAAGCTAGACAGCTCCTTCCTAAGTCTGAATTCGTGTCGAGACACCATCGGTTCAGGAAAAATGAGTTCCTCTTCTCAAGTCCATGCGGACAGTCCATTCTGGTGTGGAGGCAATAGAGCCAAGTCCATTCATAGGGAACAGCTGTGTGGGGGAAGAGGGGAAGAGAAGGTCCAGAATAAAGCTGAACTTGGACAACTCTGCCTTTTTCCCCGGCTTCCTTTCTGCTGCCCACTGGTTAGCTGTATGGGAAGGAAGGTCTGTGGAGCCTTTATGATTTATTATTTCGATTTATTCTTGTCATCTCATGAAAGTGGCAGGCCCATGGTGGAAGAGGAGCTTGACTGCAATGTGCACTCTTTGTGAATGTTTGTGTTCCAGAAGGTTCCCAGAGCTGTTCAATGATAGCTCCAGGATTAATGTCCTCTTGTGGTCTCAACTCAACCAACATGGAAAAACAAAACACAAAGCAAGATAAAACAAAAACCCATGGCTTTATAGAACACATTTATAATCATTTGTATTGTTTCATAATAAATTACCCTCTTTAAAATCCTGCCATTGGGGGGGCCAGTGGTGCTGCACGCCTTTAATCCCAACACTCGGGAGACAGAGGTAGGTGGGTCTTTGTGAGTTAGAGGCCACCCTGGTCTCCAAAGCTAGTCCAGGACAGCCAGATAAAGAAACCCTGTCTCCAAAAAAAAAAAAACAAAACTCCTGCCATTATTTTTTTATATTATTAACTTTTGACATAATTAGTGGCTAGGAAAGGACTAGACCTCACTGAAGACTAGAGTGTTGCAGACGAAGGTTTGATTCTCTTTATTTACTTCTCACAGTACCCGTTTCTTTCCCCCTTCCAAGAAGGATATACACAGGAAGATGTGTGCATATTACATGCACACACTCTGCCAGTTTATGTGAGACTTGAGCATCCATGGATTTTAGGATCTTAGTGGCCCTGGACTCAATTCCCTTTGGGAAGTAACAAAAGATGTCTTTCTAACTACTTATTCTACAAATGGTATCAAATACCATATAAATTTCCTGAGTCTGTTAGATTTATCATGGAAAAAAAAAAAAAGAAAGCAAAGAATGTCCTTTGTCAGGATTTTGTTGCAGTACATTGTTGTGTTAGCCCATGAGGAGCAGTAACATCTACTGTGGTAAATGGGCTACCTGCTGTATTAGCTACTGTTTCTATGACAGAATGCCTCCCAAAAGCGACTCAAGGAAAAAGGCTTCTCTTAACTTGTGGATTGAGGGGATAGCCCAGGACACCAAGCCAGGCATGGCAGTGAGAGCATGAGGTGACTTCGCATGTTGTGTCTACAGCCAGGAAACAGGTGGGTGAATGCTGGTGCTCATCTGACGCCAGCCCATGGGGTGGTGCTGTCAATATGCAAGGTGAATGTTCCCCTTCTCGTTAATCCCCTCTGAGATGCCTTCATAGGCACTCCCTAGGGGAGTGTCTCTTAGGTAACTCCTAATTAACTCAAACTGACAATGGAGATTGACCATTATTCCTACTATGTGCTAGACATGGCCAGCTGCTTTGTAAACTCTATGTCAAAGCTTGTACAGTGTCTCCATATACAGATAAGGAATCTGAGATGCAGGTTCAGTAAAATATTGAGATCACCCAGGCCAGAATTTGACTCAAAGCTTGTACTTGTCTGCTTTTAGGGTCTCACTATGTAGCTCTGGCTGGTCTGACAGTCATTATATAGACCAGGCTGGCCTTGAACTCAGAGAAACCTGCCTGCCTCTGCCTCCCGAGTGCTTGAATCAAAGGCCTGTTCCTCCACACCCAGCTTTCTCTCTTGCTTTTACATATTTTTTAGGGGGAAGGGGTGTTTCAAGACAGGATTTCTCTGTCTATAGAACTCACTCTATAGGCCAGACTGGCCTTGAACTCAGAGATCTACCTGCTTCTGCCTCCTGAGTACTGGGATTAAAGACTGTCCGGCTGTTTTTTTTTTTTATAATTTAACCAATTTTATTTTATTTTATTTGTTTGTTTTTTTGTGTGTGTGTTTTGTTTTTTTGGTTTTTTTTTTGTTTTTTTTTTGGTTTTTCGAGACAGGGTTTCTCTGTGTAGCTTTGTGCCTTTCCTGGTACTCGCTTTGGAGACCAGGCTGGCCTCGAACTCACAGAGATCCGCCTGGCTCTGCCTCCCGAGTGCTGGGATTAAAGGCGTGCGCCACCACCGCCCGGCTGTTTTTTTGTTTTTTTGAGACAAGGTCTCACTATGGATCCCTGACTGGCTAGTTTAGAACTTGCAGGATAAATCAGGCTGGTCTTGAACCTGCTAACTTCTGCCTCTCCAGGCATGCACCACCACATAGAGATTTTGTTTGGGTTTGGTTTTGAGGCAGGACCTCTTGTAGCCTCAGCTGGCCTCAAGTTCCTGATCCTCTTGCATTTTACAAGTTCTGGGATTCTATGCATGTGCCACCACGCCCAGCAAATCTTTCAAGTACTGAAATATGCATCCCTCCTGCTCTCTTTCAGCCATTTAAAGTCTAATTAATATGCACAACTCCACTTTTGCTCTGCTTCTGGAATGCCTAAGCTTGCAAAAGAATTCCTTTTTTCTTCAGGCTGCCTGAGTCAGAAGCTATTAAGGGCATCTCTTTACTGTTTCTGCTCTGCTAGCCCAGTCAGCTGTCCTTGAACACAGTAGGCCACAGGCAGAGCCTGAGTGAGTCCTGGAGACTAGAAGTCAATGTTTTGTTTGTATAGAGATCTGACCAGCCTCGCCCAGTAGATAATTTTATGCCCGGAAGAGCCAATTTTGCTCATGTCTGTGCCGAACATCGTCTCTCTCCTGAAAGTCATTCATTGTGGATGTATTTATACCATATTAATCGGCTACTGCAGCTCTCCTCAGCAATTTCTGAGAGCTGCTTGTTGAACAGGTACCAGCACACCTTTGCACTCAGAACTAAAAAGCATTAATACACCACAGGCCTCGTCTTTTGGTCTTCTCTCTCTTATTTATTTATTTATTTTCCAGAATCATTGTAATAGTTCACAGGGAAGAAAGAAATCTCTCTGATCGTTTTGGTTTTTTGTTTTTTCAAGATAGGATTTCTCTGTGTAACAGTTCTGGCTGTTCTGGAACTCGCTTTGTAGACCAGGCTGTCCTCAAACTCACTGAGATCTACCTGGCTCTGCCTCCCAAGTGCTGGGATTAAAGGCATGCGCCACCACTGACGGGAAATTTTTCTCTTTTTTTTTTTTTTTTTTTTAAATATGGAACGCTTCACGAATTTGCGTGTCATCCTTGCGCAGGGGCCATGCTAATCTTCTCTGTATGGTTCCAGTTTTAGTTTACGTGCTGCCGAAGCGAGCACATGATTTTTCTCTTTTAAAGAGACTTGTTATATGGTTCTTGGGATTGAACTTTGGACTTCATACAATGGACAAATACCCTGCCATAAAGCTATGTCCCTCGAGCCCGCCTTTCCCATTCATTTTCCTTTTTTTTTTTTTTTTTTAAGGAGTAATTTTAGGTCACATAAAACTAAGCAGACAGTATAGACTCCTCTGCATTCAGAACCCACCCCCCACAATCAATACCCACATTGGAGTAACACATCTGCTACAACTAGTGAGCCTAGATTTACAAATCATTATCACCCAAAAACCATAGTTTGTGTTAGGGTTACTCTTAGTGTTCTGCCTTCTTTGTGTTCCTGTTTTTTGAGATAGGGATTCATGTAGCCCAGGCTAGCATACAACTTGATATATAGCCAAGATTGACCAGGAACTTCTAGTCCTTTGGTCCCCAACTCCCAAGCGCTGTGACTACGGGTGTGCATTACAATGTACCTTGTTGGTACACTTTCTGTGGGTTTTGACAAATGTACAATGGCATGTATCCACCCTTTTAAGAATAATATACAGAAAGCCAGTATGGTCTCTGGTATCACGGCTGAGCAAGTGTGGTGGAGGATCTCAGAAACGAGGTGTGATTAGGTGGAGCTACAGAAAATCCCAGGGAGCTTGTGACCCTGGGTGCAGACACCATGTGACTGGACTCCTGTCACCATGACATCCCTGGTGTGAGAACACGATCAACTGTTGCACCAGAGGAGTCTCTGCAGAGTTAAGACCACCTGCTCAGAGGATGAAACTGCCCGTAGTGAGCTCGGCCCTCCAACATCAAGAAAATACCCTAAAGACTTGCCTACAGCTTTAACCATCCAGTGGCTGAGAAGCTGAATTGAACAAATAGTTAAAGAGGAAATGAAAAGGAAGAAGAGTATTAGAGAGGCAGTTCCTCCATGGTGCCTAAAGCCCAGAGATGGGAGAAGAGCCTCTGCAGGCAAAGGAGCCTGTGCTGCAGGTCTCTGAGCCACCAGGAGGCTCAGGCCACCAGCAGGCCACCTTGCCCTGTTGACACCTGCCTGCTAGGACAATGCAGCTGCTTGGCCCGCAGGCCTGGCCCACAGCATGGAGCCGCTGTGGCGGCTGCTGCTGCTGCTGCTGCTAACCCTTGGTACTCACAGCGCTGGGCCTGGAGAGCACGGGGCCACTCATTGGCTGCAAACACAATGGTCACGCCAGGAAAACTGGCAGGGCATCCAGTGAGGAGGGCAGGATGGTTTCCAGCAGCCTGGAGCATGGGCAGGTCCTGCCCCCAGACACTCTGCCCAACCACACGATCACCCTGACTTTGAGCACCAACAAGATATCTGGAATGAAGAATGGTTCATTTTCTGGGTTAAGTCTCAGAAGACTGCTGTGATCCATGCTGCTGCTGGAAACCATGTTGATTGATATCCGTGATCCGTGCAGCTGCACGAAACCATGTGATGTCCCACTGGAAACCATGTTGATGTCTGTGATCTGCGCTGCTGCCTGAAACCACATTGATGCCCATGATCCATGTTGTCGCAGGCTTCTGTGGGCAGGGATGCATCTTTTACAGTGGTATTGATGACGGCAGACTCATAACTGAGAAGACACTAAAGGCTTCTGTGTCAACCTCCCCCATCCGCCTCCCCCGTCTGTCCTTCACATCCCCAGAAAAGAGAAACAGTCCAGACATGAAGCTATTGAAGACTTAAAAATTGTGATATAGACACTGAAGTGTAGCTCTTCACAGTTGATGGCTTTTGTCTCAGGGGAGGGGGGAGTGGAAGGACTCAGTTATCCTTCAGGGGCTGGCCACTGGGAGTTTGCCTAGGCACAAAAGAGTATATGGGCAACATAAATTGGAGTTGGTGTTTTTGTTTTTGTTTTCTTTTCTTATTTATTTTATTTTTTATTTTTGGAGGGGGAAGGGCTCAGGGGTGGGAGGGTGGACCTGGGAGGAATGGGAAGCAAGTGTGATCTGGATGCATTGTATGTAATTCCCAAATAATTAATAAAAAAATATGTTGGACGATCTCTGTGAGTTCAAGACCAGCCTGATCTATAGAGCAAGTTCCAGAACAGCCAGGGCTACATAATAGAGAGACCCTGTTTCAAAACAAAACAAGAAAACAAGAGTATGTTTTTTGTTTGTTTGTTTGTTTGTTTTGGTTTTTTTGAGACAGGATTTCTCTGTGTAGCTTTGGAGCCTGTCCTGGATCTCGCTCTGTAGACCAGGCTGACCTCGAACTCACAGAGATCTGTTTGGCTCTGCCTCTTGAGTGCTGGGATCAAAGGCGTGAGCCACCACCGCCCGGCTATTTAGGGTATTTCAATTTTACATTTTACCTGTAAATCTGTGAGTCATTTTTGAGTTAATTTTGTTCAAGGTCTGTGTATAAACTCATTTGTTGTACATGGGTATTGGGTGTGTCAGGTACTATTTGTTGAAAATGCTACCCTTTCTACATTATATTGTCTCTATTGCTTTGTCAAAGATAATTTTACTGTATTGCTATGTGTCTGTTTCTGGGTCTCTATTCCATCAATCTGTCTATTCCGTCACTGTACCTTGAATACTGTAACTTTATAGCATGTCTTAAAGTTGGTAATGCCACCCTTCCAGCATGTTCTCCTCCTTCAGTAGTACGTTCATTATGCTGATCTTTGTCTTTCCAAATAAATTTTGGAATCAAGCCAGGTATGATGGTACACACTTGGGAGATGGAAGCAGGAAGATCAGATGTTCAAAGCTAGCCTTGGCTGCACATTGAGCTTAAGGACAACCTAAGCTACATGACACCCTATTTCAAAAATAAAATAAATAATAAAAAATGAGTTAGAGTTGGTTTGTCAATATTTTCAGAATAACTTCTGATTGGCGTTCTTTTGAACATGTAGGGCAGAACCTACAATAAGTCTTTTTTGTTATTTTTTTCTAGGATTGAACCCAGGGCTGTGACATGCTAGACAGATGCTCTATCACTGAGCTCCAACTCCTGAGCTCAGTACTGAGTTTTCCTACCCAGGAACATAGAATCTCCCTCCTATGATTTTGCTATAATTGCTGACTACTGGAGAGGTTCTTCTTCGGTTCTTTCAAATGTTATACATAGATAATTATGACATCTGGAAACACAAACAGTTTGATTTCTTCCTTCTTGATGTGTATACCTCATACTTCCTTTTACTGTTTTCTTTCATTAGCTAGGACTTACAGTATAGTGTTGAAAACCCACCATGAAGAGGCTGGAGAGATGGCTCAGCTGTTAGAGCACTGACCGCTCTACCAGAGGACCTGGGTTGAGCTCCCAGAATCTACACTATCTGTAACTCTAGTTCCAGGGGATCTGACACCCGCTTCTGGCCCTGCAAGCACTGTATGTCCATGCTGCACAGACACATATATAGGCAAAACACCTACACACAAAAAAATTAATAAATACATAAATAAAATAAAAAGAAAAGCCATCATTAAGAGCCAGGCATGGGTTGGGGATTTAACTCAGTGGTAGAGCACTTGCCTAGCAAGCGCAAGGCCCTGGGTTTGATCCTCAGCTTCAAAAAAAAAAAAAAGAGCCAGGCATGGTGCCATATGCCTGTAACCGCAGCATTCTGGAGGCTGAGGTTTGAGGACAGCCTGGGCTACATAACGACATAACGAGTTCCAGGCCAGCCAGAGCCACATGGCAAGACTGTCTCTAAAAATTAAAAAAAAAAAAAAGTTCTATGAGACATTAATAATCTAATGATTACTTAGCATGACCCCACGTAGTCGTCAATTTAAAATCTTCTTTCTTGAAAGGCTGGTGAGATGTCTCAGTAGGAGGAGCATGCCAGACTAGGCATCGGGGTTCCCTCACTATTACAACATGGCGGCAAGAAAGAACTCACTCCTGAAGGTTGTCTTCTGACCTCCACACATGGGCCGTGGCACATGCAGACACAAGTCAGTAAAGATAATTTTTTTCTTTCCTGAAATATGATTATGTCCTGTATCACCAAGCCTTCAGTGAATTTTTTAAAAACTATTTATTTACTTACTTTGCGTATGGATGTGGTATGGGTGTGGAGGTCAGAGGACATCTTTCGAGAGTTGTTTCTCTCCTGCTGCTCAATGGGTCTGAGGGATCAAACTCAGGTCATCAGTCTTGGTGGCAGATACCTTTCCCACCTAGCCATCTCAGTAGCCCTCAACAAAGTTTGACTGATTTGTTTTTTTCTCAGTTACAGTTGACGGATACTTTTCTCTTACTGATTTATTATGGAAAGTTGAAGAAATAGACTCTGGGCTAAATACCCAAGAATGACTTCCAAAATACTGTAGAACCGGCTGATGAGCAAGTGACAGTGTTGCCACCAACCAGGAGCTCCAGAACGGCCAAGCTGTGGCCACAGCTCCTGGTCCCAAAATACCACTGCCTCTGCCTCCATCAGCACGGATGAAACAGGTGCTTCCCGGCTCCTTCTCCCTCCACAAGTGGGAGAGAAGAGCAAATAGAACCATTGCTTCCAGAGGCATGAGAAAGCTGGGCTCTGCGCGCAGTTCAAGAAACCAACTACGAAGGCGTTGGCAGGGCTTTAAACGACCCAGGTGCCACCTCTGGAAACATGCCTGATCTCATTTCATTCCTACAAGAACGCAAGGAGGAAGGGACTATAATTATCCTCCACTGACAGATGAGGACACAATGGGATGATGGTTTGAGCTTTATTGTGCTCTGGGAAGGTAAAAGAAACCTGTTCTTCCACTCTTGGAGAGAAGACAGCTACTGGAGAAGCTGAGGTGGGACAAGAGCCCACAAGAAGGGAAAATTGTTTCCCAGGGGACAGGGGACAGCATAATGAACTCGAGGACTCCCGAGGGTGTATGTCATACGCACTCCAGAGTCCCTGCTTGCTTCATCAAGCCATACTGCCCCAAATGGAAAGAACCAGAATTAACGTATGTCTTAAGGATCCTTCCTGGCTTATATCCGAACTACCCCTTTGCGCCTACATAGCACAGAACAGAGCAAAAAGTTGAAAGTTGTCAGGGAAGGCTGCCAGGGGAGGTGAGTTTGAAGCAGGTTTAGAGTAGAGATGGACTGTTGACTTGTGTGTGGCTGGCAGACCGAAGAGGGTTTCAGATGAAAGAATTCACAGCCCCTCATGCCAAGGCTGAACTGAAGGGTGCCCGACACCGCCGCACTTCAAAGCGATGCCCTTGACTGAGGATAAAGGAGGCCAGTCGGTGTTTGGGAGAAGAAAACAAACAAACCGGCAGGAAAGGAAATGGCTGCAGAAAGTCACGTGTGGCCCCTCCTGTGGTTAAAGTTTTGTGGCAGTTTTAGCTCGGAGCTGAGGAGCTGGCTCAGTGGGTTAAAAACTGCTTGAGGAAGAACCCAAGTGAAGCAGGGTGCGCAAGTGCCCCTCTCAAATCTCAGGACTCCCACAGCGATGGGTAGGTGAAGACAGGCGAATCCCCAGCAGCTTGGAGGCCGGCTGGAGTACAAAGACAAAACAAAAGAGATGACATCTGGAATGAGGTGGAATGGGAAGACAGACACCCAGGCTGGCCTCTAACACGTGTGCGTAAATGCACGCGAGCTCCCCAACAGGAGCCAAGATTAGTTTAAAAAAAAAAAAATCAGTACAGTGGAGCTGGAAAGATGGCAGTTAAGAGTGTTTCCTGCTCTTGCAGAGGACCAGAGCTCTGTTCCCAGCACCCACATCTGGCAGCTCACAGCCACGAGTAACTCCAGACCTGACACCCTCTTCTCTCTTCAAATAAAAATCTCTCTCTCTCTCTCTCTCTCTCTCTCTCTCTCTCTCTCTCTCTCTCTCTCTCTCTCGCTCTCGCTCTCTCTCTCGCTCTCTCTCTCTCTCGCTCTCTCTCTCTCTCTCTCTCTCTCTCTCTCTCTCTCTCTCGCTTCATGAGTACAGTGTGTAATGAAATTCATTTTGGATCAGCATGAAAATCTCAGAGAGCAGACCATGGCAATGGTGTAACAAATGTTCTAGGTGATTCTTAGGCCTGTCTTGATTATCTAGTCCTGAGGACCATTCTGGATTCTTAGGTCCTCCTTCCTTGAGACCTGGCCTAAGCTCCTGTCTGACCCTGGAAATTGAGGTTCCTTTCCAGCATCACTCTTTCCTAGAGACATTCGGTAGAATCAAATTATAGTTATGGGGCTGGGTGTGGTGGTTTACACCTTTAACCCTAGCACTCATTAGGCTGAGGCAGGATGGTCACAAGTTCAAGACCAGTCTAGGTACAGAGAGCATCCAAGGCCAGCCTGGGCAACTTAGTGATGCCTCATCTCAAAAAATAGAAAGTACAAAAAGACCTAGGGATGTAGCTTAAGAACAGAGCCCTTGCCTAGCATGGAATGGACCCTGAGTTCTATTCCTAGTAATACACCACACACACACACACACACACACACACACACACACACACACACACACAGAGGAAAATAGTTTTATGATTTTTTTTTTCAGCCATCTGTAAAAACAGCATTGCTGAAGCATGGAAAATGCTGGAAAAGTCCCAATGTTCTATGTATGTAAAGATGTATAGTACACAATGAATATGCTTATGTAGAAAGTGCCTTCTGCGGTCACAGCAGAGCTCAAGTTCTTGCTAGAGTGAAGGGGCCTCTCAGCCCCACCCACTGAGGAGGATCGAACTGCAAGACTGATCGTTTCGGTTAAATTTTACCTTGTGTTCATTTCTCTACAGCTGCTTGCTGTGGAATTTGGCCAGCCCACTCAAGATCCTTTGGTAAGTCTGTGTGTGCCTTCTGAACACTAGACCTGTGACCTTTGCACACATGCTAAACATTTATTGAGTGGGAAGAGCTCTTTTTCTCCAGCAGTGTTTTGAGTAATTACCAATACCCCCACCCAAAAATGGTATTCTTTGATCTACACTAAATATAAACTGGTAATGATTCATCCTGATCAGCTGAGGGCTGTCAAGCAGATAATTTAATAAGTCCATTAATTTCAGAGGGTACTAGGGCTTGTTTCTTCTTAATGCTGATTTTGATTTGTAAAGTCTATTTTTTATGATTTATTTTTATTTTATGTGCATTGATGTTTTGCCTACATGGATGTCTGTGTGGGGGTGTTAGATCCTCTGGAACTAGAATTACAGAGAGTTGTAAACTGCCATGTGGATGCTAGGAATTAGACCTGGGCCCTCTGGAAGAGCGGCCCGTGTTCTTAACCGCTGAGCCATCTCTCCAGACTCAAGTCTTTTTTTTTTTTTTCTTTTCTTTTCTTATGTTTTTCGAGTCAGGGTTTCTCTGTGTAGCTTTTGGAGCCTGTCTTGGAACTCACTTTGTAGACCAGGCTGGCCTCGAACTCACAGAGATTCACCTGCCTCTGCCTCCCAAGTGCTGTGATTAAAGGCGTATGCCACCACCGCCCAGCTTTTTTTTTTTTTTTTTTTTTTTTTAATGTTGCACTGGCTAGTTTGGAACTTATTGTGTAGAGCAGGCTGGCCTCAGACTCCTAGAGATCTGCCTGCTTTTGCCTTCTGAGTGCTGGGAAGCACGTGCCACCATGCCCAACTAAAGTTTTATTTATTTATTTAGGGTTTTTTGAGACATAATTTCTGTGTAACCCTGTCTGTTCTGGAACTCACTCTGTAGACCAGGCTGGCCTCAAACTCAATCTGCCTGCCTCTGTCTCCTGAATACTGGGTTTAGAGGTGCGTGCCATCATGCCTGCTTAAAGTTTTGTGGGTTTTGGGGTTTTGAGACAGAGTTCTCTGTGTAACAGCTCTGACTGTCCTGGAACTCTCTTTGTAGACCAAATTGGCCTTGAATTCAGAGATCCTCTGACCTCTGCCTTCTAAGAGCTGGAATTAAAGCCATGTGCCACCACTGACAGACTTGTTGTTTTTAAACAGATGGAAAAAGAGCTTTTTAAAGTGGTTTCAGCAAATCCATAGACTTTATCCGATGAGAAAACTGAGCTTCAAAAACAAGAAAAGAAACAATAAAAAAGCCGGGCGGTGGTGATACACCCCTGTAATTCCAGCACTTGGGAGGCAGAGGCAGGCAGATCTCTGAATTCAAGGCCAATCTGGTCTGCAGATCAATGTTGTAGATTGTTATCTTAAGGTGTGTTACTTTTGTTTATGTTGCATTTGTTTTACTCTGTGAAGCTGTGTTACTGTGCCTGTCTAAAACACCTGATGGTCTAATAAAGAACTGAATAGCAAGGCAGGAGAAAGGATGGGTGGGGCTGGCAAGCAGAGAGAATATATAGAAGGAGAAATCTGGAAGAAGAGAGAAGTAGCCAGAGAAGGAGGAGGACTCCAGGGTCCAGGCACCCAGCTACAGAGCAGGCCACGGAGTAAGAATAAGATTTACAGAGTAAGAGAATGGGAAAAGCCCAGAGGCAAAAGGTAGATGGGATAATTTAAGTGAAGGAAAGCTGGCAAGAAACAAGCCATGCTAAAGCCGGACATTCATGATTAAGAATAATTCAAGGGCTGGAGAGATGGCTCAGAGGTTAAGAGCACTGGCTGTTATTCCAGAGATCCTGAGTTCAATTCTCAGAAACCACATGGTGGCTCACAACCATTTTAATGAGATCTGGTGCCCTCTTCTGGCCTGCAGGGATACATGTAGGCAGAACACTGTATACATAATAAACAAATCTTCAAAAAAAAAGGGGGGGGGGCTGGAGAGATGGCTCAGAGGTTAAGAGCACTGGCTGTTCTTCCAGAGGTCCTGAGTTCAATTCCCAACACCCACATGGTGGCTCACAACCATCTGTAATGAGATCTGGCTCCCTCTTCTTGCCTGCAGGGATACATGCAAACAAAACACTGTATACATAATAAATAAATAAATCTTTAAAAAAAAAAAGAAAGAAAAAAAAAAAAGAATAATCCTCCACGTGTGATTTATTTGGGAACTGGGTGGCGGGCCCCACAGAAGAGCAAATAACAAACAACAGAGAGTTCCAGGACAGCCTGGTCTACAAAGAGAGTTCCAAGGCAGCCAGGGATACACTGAAATTCTGTCTCAAGGAAAAAAAAAAAAAAGAAAGAAAACTGCACTTCAGGGACAATAAAGGTTTTCGGAATCAATAAAACAGCCGTGTGGAAAATGTATTACTCAACAATTCGTACAGCTGACAGGCAGAGAATATATAGAAGGAGAAATCTGGAAGACAGGTTGTTGTCTTTTGTTTCCTTTGTAATCTGGTGATCCAAGGACAGTATTTGAGTCTGGAACCGAAAACCTGTGAACGCCAACCCTCTGTTTAGTGCTTAGTCAGGGATATTTGAGAATCATTGCTGCCCCCTGCTGGAAAGAAAACATTTCACAGGATCCAGAGGATACATAGATTTTTTTCTCACTGAGTTCCACCTGCCTCTGTATCTTGAGTGCTGGGATTAAAGGTGTGTACCACCACTGCCCGGCTTGGGTGGTTTAAAAAAAAAAAAGCTATTTATTTATTTGTGTGTGTACACTCAAGTGTGTATGTATGTGTATATGTGCGCATGCAAGTGTGTGCTCGTATGTATGTATGTATGTATGTATGTATGTGTGTGTGTGTTATTTTAGACAAATTCTTGTGTAGCTCTGGATGGCTTCAAACTCACTTTGCAGCCAAACATTACCTTTAATGTCTGGTCTTTCTGCCCCCACCTTTAGTGTGGTGGGATTACAGGGTATGCCACCATGCCTGGTTTGGGTGGTTCTGGTGGTGGAACCCATGGATACTAGGTAAGCATGCATCGTCTGCCAACTGAGCTATGTCCTCTGCTTGTAACATATAAAAATGGTAATTCCTGAGACTAAATTTTTAGTGCCATAGAAAGACATAAAAAAAGCCGGGCGGTGGTGGCACACACCTTTAATCCCAGCACTCGGGAGGCAGAGCCAGAGTTCGAGGCCAGCCTGGGCTACCAAGTGAGTTCCAGGAAAGACGCAAAGCTACACAGAGAAACCCTGTCTCGAAAAACCAAAAAAAAAAAGAAAGAAAGAAAGAAAGACATAAAAAGACAAGCAAACTCCTTCCTATATCTATTCAGTTTTCCTGTGCTAAATATTATTAATAATTCTTTTTTTTTTTAGCCAGGTGGTGGTGGCAAACACCTTTAATCTCAGCACTCAGGAGGCAGATGCAGATGGATCTCTATGGGAGATCTCTATGGCCTCTTGGGGGCCAGCCTGGTCTACAGAGTGAGTTCTAGGACAGCCAGGACTGTTACACAGAGAAACCCTGTCTTGGGGGAAAAAAAACCCCTAAAATAATAATTCTTTTTCTTTCTTTCTTTGTATGTGTACATGTGGGGTATATGTGCATGTGTTTACAGGTGTGTTCACCCCCATTTTTTTTCTTTTTTTTTTTTTGAGACAGGGTTTCTCTGTGTAGTTTTGCGCCTTTCCTGGAACTCACTCTGTAGCCCAGGCTGGCCTCGAACTCACAGAGATCCGCCTGCCTCTGCCTCCCGAGTGATGGGATTAAAGGCATGTGCCACCACCACCCGGCTCCCATATTTTTTCTTACAGACAAGGTTTTTATATGTAACCCTGGATTGCCTCAAACTCTGCTATCCTCCTGCCTCATCCTCCCAAGTGCGGGCATTACAGGCATGGGCTCCCACACCTGGCTCAATCTGATACTTTTAATGAAGAATGGGTCCAGGTGTTCAGTAATGCTGTCATTTCCAAACCTGCTCGGGCATCAAGAACAGAAGGTCCCAGGGAGTTTCACTGGGAAGCTGTGGCTGCTTTCTGTGTGCTCCACTCTCATCTCCCAGACGGGGAAGGGAGCAGGAATCTGAATACTGCAGGGCTCCTCCATGATTCCGATGCACAGAGCACACTGGCGACAGTCCCCGTTCCTCCCCTTTCTTGCTACACAGCGGCTCCTGTATCCTGATCTACTGTAGTTACTCACTGGTTGTTCACCAGATGCTTATCAGGTGTCTGTGCCGCACAAGACCCTGTGCTCTTCTCCCAGAGAACAGATAGACCTGGGGGTGCGGGGTGGGGTCGGGTGTGAATTCCGACATCGCCAAGGGTGGTGGTGCTGGGGGTGAGTTTGTTGGTGTGGGTGTTGGCAGCCAGCTGGGGCTCGAGGAGGGAGCCTGTGTGGGTGAAACTCAGGAATCCTGTGGCACTGCAGTTACAGAAAAATTTCAAGGCCCAGCCCAGGCCTTCGTGAAACACTTCTGAGTCTGACAAAGGCAGAGCCAGCTCCAGCTCTAGATCTTCTGTGGCGAGGGTTGGGGTGGGGCGGGGGCAAGGCACAGTCCTCCGGGCCCTTCTAAATCAGATAAGACGTAATGTAGATGAAACCCGGGTGGGAAATGCGCCACAGACAGCAGATTGCAGTCGTAAAAAGAGATGACAGATTTCCCTGTCACTCATGACCCACCCAAATGTCACGTCCTCTGGGCTCTTTCCCTGGCATTTCCTGCCCAAGTGGGTGTTGTTTCCATGTGCTCTGTGGCACTTGAAATATAACAACAAAAGGGGGAATAAAACATTACTACTGCTGCCTGAGGCTTCTTGGCTCTTCGTGCCTAGCTTCTTTACTGTGCCATCCTATCTGACCTCTCCCCAGCACAGGGGCACAGGGGCGTTAAATGACTAAAGACCCCAGAACTGGTCAGTCACGTGGTCTTCACAGTTTTTGCTTGCATACTCAATTAACTTTCAAATTACTGTAGCCCTAGAAACAGGTCTACACAGCAAGGCCTCTTAATTCATAACAATGGTGGCACTTCAGAAAAGAAAGTTTGTGTGTGTGTGTTTAATATGTATGTTGTGTGTGCCTACAGGAGTTGATGTGCATCACATGTGCCCAGGTATCCATGGAGACCAGAAGAGAGTGTCAGATTGCCTGGAACTGGATTTGCAGGCAGTTCCATGTTGAGAGCTGGGAACTGAACACAGAATAGTGTGTGTTCTTAAACGCTGGACTGTCTCCAGCCCCAGGGGATATCTATATCTATATCTATATCTAGATATAGATATAGATATAGATATAGATATAGATATATATGTATATTTTAATGAAGGGCAATGAGTTAGATACTCACAGAGGAATAAAATGTATCTGAGCCCTATTTTATGCTATTCTCAAACATCAAATTTAGATTAGATGAAAAGATTATTGGCCAGGCGGTGGTGGCGCACGCCTTTAATCCCAGCACTCGGGAGGCAGAGACAGGCGGATCTCTGTGAGTTCGAGGCCAGCCTGGTCTCCAAAGCGAGTTCCAGGAAAGGCGCAAAGCTACACAGAGAAACCCTGTCTCGAAAAAACCAAAAAAAAAAAAAAAAAAAAAAAAAAGAAAAAAAAAAGAAAAGATTATGCCTAGGGGCTGAGGCTGTAAGCTCAGATGGTAGAATGCTTGCCTAGTGTGTGCAAAGTCCCGGGGTTCCATCCCCAGCACTGCACAAAACCAAAGTGGCCATTCATGCCTATAATCCCAGCATCAGGGAGGTGGAGGCAGGAGGGTCAGGAAATCCATACCTGTCCTTGGCTACATAGTGAGTTTGAAGCCAGTGAAGGCTACTCGAGATTGTCTTTAGAGGCAGAAGCAGACAGATCTTTGAGTTCAGTCTGGCCTACATAGTCAAGTCCTGGCCATGCATGGCTACATATTGAGACTTGGAGATGGGAGATGGGTTGTGGGGGTGGGGCGACTTCTCAGCTAGTAAAAGCACCTGCCACACCAGCCTGGCAACCTGACTTGCAATCCCTGAAGTCTCGTGGTAGAAGGAGAGAACTGACTCCTGAAAGTTGCTCTCTGACCTTCACACACACCATGGCATGTCACACATCCATCCTCTCTCTCTCTCCATCATCATCATCATCATCATCATCATCATCTTAAGACTGAAAGGTCAAACTTTATAGTTTGAGGGTTAGGGCAACAGGTAGTAAAGTGCTTGCCTCGCAAGTACAGAGACTTGAATCAGATCCCCAAAACCCTTGTAAAACTCTGGGAGATGTTTACAATACCAGTGCTGAGAAAGTAAAAACAGGTGGATTCTTCGGGCTCACAGCTTGGCCTAGTTAGTGAGCTCTGGGCTAGTGAGAAATCCTTTGGGCTTCTGGAATTGTCCTCTGGCCTCCACACATACCTGCATATACACTAGTACACACACGCACACGCATGCACACACACACACACACACACACACACACACACACACACACACACACGCATACAGGAGCGCGCAAGCATATAGTTTGCTTTTTAAAGATTTTTAAATTTTTTAATTATATGCATGTAGTGTCTGCATGTGGGTATGGTGCCATGGGGATGACCATGGAGGCCAGAGGCTTCTTCTGGTCTCCAGGTGCTGGAGTTACAGGCAGATGTGACCACCCACGAAGGGTGCTGGGAACTGAACTCGGGTTCTCTTCAAGAGCAGCAAGCACTCTCCGACACTGAGCCATCTCTATTTATCTTAGAGCCAGCCCCCTATTTATCCTTGTTTATTTGTTGGTTGGTTGGGTTTTTGAGATAAGTTTTCTCTCTGTAAACCAGGCTGGCCTGGCCTCAAACTCAGAGATCCACTTGCCTCTGTCTCTAGACTGCTGGGATTAAAGGCCTGTGCCTACACAAGCCAGGCAGGGTCCCACCCCTAACCGAGAAGCTATCTGCAATTGCTCTCTCTGGCAAAAGGAAAATCAGTTTTCTCCAATCAGTTTCTCCTTACTTGGCATGCGTACTCCAGAGCAGGCCCCATGCCCTGGAGAAGCAAACTCAATAGTCATTTTGTGGACTTTTTGTTTCATTTTACTTTATTCTGGCTTTTTAAAATCTTACTGGTCTTCTGCTTGTTTATTTTGATTTGTGTTTTTTTTGGAGGTTTTTGTTTTTGTTTCTTGGGTTTTTGTTTACTTGTGTTTGAAAGAAAAAGAGAACAAGACATAAAGGTAGGGAGGTGGGAAGAATCTAGGAAGGATTTAGGGAAGGGAAAAACATGATCAAAATATATTGTATGGAAAAAATTCAATAAAAAAAATTTAAGGGCTGGAGAGATGGCTCAGAGGTTAAGAGCACCGACTGCTCTTCCAGAGGTCCTGAGTTCAATTCCCAGCACCCACATGGTGGCTCACAACCATCTGTAATGAGATCTGGTGCCCTCTTCTGTATACATAATAAATAAATAAAACTTTAAAAACAAAATTTAAAAAGGCAGTGCCACCACACCTGACCCCCTGTTTATTTTATTATTATTATCATCATTATTTTAGTATATATATATGTGTATGAGTGTTTTGCCTGTGTGTACATATGTATACCACATGTTTGCCTGATACTCTTGGAGGTCAGAAGAAGGTGTTGGATCCCCTGGAACTGAAGTTATAGATGGTCATGAGCTACCATGTGGGTGTTCTGGGAGTTGAACTCAGGTCCTCTGAAAGAGCAACAAGTGCTCCTAACCACTATGCCATGTATTTTATTTTATTTTTTTTTTGAGACAGTCTTAACTATGTAGTTCAGGCTGACTGTGAACTTCTAGCATACCGCCTGTCTCTACCAACTGAGCAGTGATCACATGTGTGTGCCACTACATCTAACTAGCAGACTTATTTTTAAAAAGAGAATAAAAGATAACCCATAGAAGCCTTGCTTGGAGAGATGCCCAGCAGTTAAAGAGCATGGGCTGCTCTTGCAAAGGACTCATTGGGTAGCTCACAACACCTGTAATTCCAGCTCCAGGGGAGCCAACACCCTCTTCTGACCTCCACAGACAGCTCTACTTACATGGAAACACACACACATGTAAATATAATTTTCAAAATTGCTTGTTTTAAATATAAACCAGAGAGTGATTGATGGACGATTTTTTTCTTTTTTATAAATAATTTTAAGTGATTTACTTATTTTTATTTTATAAATGGTGTTTGTCTGCGTGTATGTCTGTATTGGATCCCCTAGAGCTGCAGATCATCTAGATCCAGATGAAAGGTGTTTTCAGCAAACCCAACTGCATTCTCACCACACTGTCTCTAGGCTAAAATATAAAGGAGAGAGAGAGATGTGTTGGATGGAGTAAATATTTTGGAAGCAAATTTGGCTTTGTTTTCCACAATAAAGAAAAGGAACTGCCACCTAAAATTATGTATCCCTCTCCACGAGCAATCTACAGTTACATCTGAAACTTTTACTTTTACCCGCCTTACCACTTCCTGTCTCCTCTCTCTACAGTCCTCCAGACTTCTATGGCCTACCAGTGGCTAGCTCTGCCCTCTGACTCCAAGCAAGCTTTGTCAGCACACAAAATATCACACATCTGTAGCTGGAGCTATCTCCAGTCCCGCCCGGGGCCAGCAGCCACTCAGACTCAAATAAACACACAGACGCTTATATTATTTATAAACTGTATGGCCGTGGCAGGCTTCTTGTTATCTAGTTCTTATATCTTAAATCAACCCATTTCTATTAATCTATAAGTTGCCACGTGGCTCATGGCTTACCAGTATCTTAACATCTTCTCATGGCGGCGGCTGGCAGTGTCTCTCTCCTCCTCCTTCCACTTCCCACAATTCTCCTCTCTCTTTGTCCCGCCTATAGTTCCTACCTGGCCACTGGCCAATCAGCACTTTATTTGTCAATCAATCATCCACAGCACAGATCATTTCCCCCTTTTTGTCTAAATAAAAACAAAGGTTTTAACTAACATAGTAAAACTATATACAATAAGTACAATAACTGTATACAAATAAACACAGGTAAGAATTACATTAACAATGTCTAGTCCATTTGCTTTGACAAATTCAGAGAAAATACTCTATTTTGTATGGCCTTCCAACATATGGCCGAAATTTCCACATGAAACCTGACAAAACTTGAAGAAGGATTCTAGACACACAAGAGCAGAGTCAAGCATGGCTTCTTGGTAGCTTCCTTTTCTCCTGTGGGCTCAGTTTGCTGACAGTGAGCAGAGGCACTGTTCCTTTAAGAGAAGGCTTTCCGGCTCGGAGGTAGTGGCAAAAGTGGGCTGCGTGCTACTCGGTGGTGGCATCGGCCCTAGAAACTTCCCAGAGTTGGGGCAGTAAACCTGGCTCCCCAAGCTGGCAGTAAATGAACCTCCACTGTCATGAGACTAGCCTCTCAGGGAACCCAGGGGGAGGAGTCAGTCACTTCCTACCTCTTCTGTTCCTCCATCCAATAGGCCCATGATCCTCTCTCAGCCCCGCCTTACCACTTCCTGTCTCCTCTCTCTACAGTCCCCTAAAACTCCATGGCCAGCTAGTGGCTAGTTCCTCCCTCTGAATCCAAGCAAGCTTTATTTGTCAGAACACAATCAAAATGTCACACAACAGCAGCCTTTTTCCTAATTATCCAAAACTGGCAAGAATACAAATGTCCATCAGCAGGAGTATGGATGGGTAAATTGGGGGCCTTCATACAATGAAACACAATACTCAGCTATAAAAAGGAACAACGTGGATAGAACTCAAAGACATGTGCAAAAGAACCCAGACAGAAGACTGCTTCATGTGAGATTCTGTTTATAAGAACTTCAAGAACAGAGGAAACTAATCAACTCCCTTGTCATTTTATCTTACTGCTATCAAATAGGTTTAAATTTAAAATAAGACTTAGATTGGGGAATGTGACTTGTAGTTAGAGATTATGCTTAGCATGTTCAAGGTCCAGGGTTCTAATCTCAGGACCCAAAAATAAAGGCTACATAATGAGATTTTTGTCTCAAAATAATTAAATTATATTTGGATTTAAAAATAGACTAAAGCCGGACGGTGGTGGCTCATGCCTTTAATCCCAGCACTCGGGAGGCAGAGCCAGGTGGATCTCTGTGAGTTCCAGGCCAGCATGGTCTACAGAGTGAGATCCAGGACAGGCACCAAAACTCCACAAAGAAACCTTGTCTCTTTAAAAAAAAAAACCAAAAAAAATAGACCAAAGGTTTAAACCAAGCATTACCAAGTCAAGTTTTCTGAATTCCTGGGAATCAGGCATGCTATGCAAGCCCTCTATTAACTGAGCTACAACCCAGCCTTTAATTAATTAATTTATTTTTTGTGTATGTGCTGCCTGTGTGCATGCAGAGCCCACAGAGGCCATTGGATCCCTTGGAACTGGAGTTACTGATGGCTGTGAGCCACTATGTGGGTCCTCAAGAAGAAGAACTAGTGTTATTTGTTTGTTTTGTTTTGTTTATTTATTTATTTATTTATGAGCAGAGTTTCTCTGTGCAACAGCCTAGCTGTCCTGAACTACTATGTGACTCCTCAAGAAGAACTAGTGTTCTTTATTTATTTATTGGTTTTTTTTTTTTTTTTGAGACAGAGTTTCTCTGTGCAACAGCCCTCCCTGTCCTGAAACTCGCTCTGTAGACCAGGCTGGCCTCAAACTCACAGAGATCTGCCTGCCTCTGCCTCCCAAGTGCTGGGATTAAAGGTGTGCACCACCACCACCCAGCTTATTTTTTATTATCTTATCTTATCTTATTTATTTATTTATTTGGTTTTTCAAGAGAGGGTTTCTCTGTGTAGCTTTTTAGAGCCCGTCCTGGAACTTTCTCTGTGGACCAGGCTCGACCTCGAACTCACAGACATCTGCCTGCCTCTGCCTCCTGAGTGCTGGGAATAAAGGCGTGCACTGCCGCCTCCACCACCCGGCTGTTTTTGTAGTTTTTACTTATTTATTTATTTGACTTTTTTTTTTTTTTTTTTAGGTTTTTCGAGACAGGGTTTCTCTGTGTAGCTTTGCGCCTTTCCTGGAACTCACTCTGTAGCCCAGGCTGGCCTCGAACTCGCAGAGATCCTCCTGGCTCTGCCTCCCGAGTGCTGGGATTAAAGGCGTGCGCCACCACCGCCCGGCATTTGACTTTTTTTTTTTTTTTTTTTTTTTTTTTTTTAAGATTTATTTATTTATTATGTATATAGTGTCCTGCCTGCATGTATGCCTGCAGGCCAGAAGAGGGCACCAGATCTCATTACAGATGGTTGTGAGCCACCATATGGTTGCTGGGAATTGAACTCAGGACCTCTGGAAGAGCAGCCAGTGCTCTTAACCTCTGAGCCATCTCTCCAGCCCCGGCATTTGACTTTTTTAAAGATTTATTTATTTACTTTTTAAAAGATTTATTTGCTGGGCGGTGGCGGCGCACGCCTTTAATCCCAGCACTCGGGAGGCAGAGCCAGAGTTCGAGGCCAGCCTGGGCTACCAAGTGAGTTCCAGGAAAGGCGCAAAGCTACACAGAGAAACCCTGTGGAAAAACAAAACAACAACAAAAAAAAGATTTATTTTATTAAATGAAATATTTAATAAGTCAAATATGTATATGAGTGACTTGTCTTCATGCACACCAGAAAGGGGAATCCGATCCCATTACAGATGGTTGTGAGCCACCATGTGGTTGCTGGGAATTGAACTTGGGACCCCTGGAAGAGGAGACGGTGCTCTTAACCACTGAGCCATTTCTCCAGCCCTACTTACTTATTTTTATGGCTGGAGAGACAGTTGTGGATCCTGAAAACGGAACTCTTACTTACATTTTTGATTGTGAACCTAACCTTTAATGGCTGAGCTATCTCTCCAGCCCTTATTTATTAATTTTGTGTGTGTGTGTGTGTGTGTGTGTGTGTGTGTGTGTGTGTGTCTATCTGAATGTATGTTATGTATACCATGTACACAAAGTCAGAAGAGGCCAGAAGTTATTGGATACCCTGGTGGTGGAGTTATAGGTGTTTGTACAGATGTGGGTGCTAGAAAATGAACCTAACTCCTCTGGAAGAGCATCATACCCTCTTAGCAGCTAAGCCGTCTTTCCAGTCCCACTTTTTGTTTTGTCTTCTTGGTGTGGTTTCCTGGCTGGCCTAAAACTTGGTATGTAGACCAGGCAATTATGCCTCCCAAGTGCTAACACACATGTGGCATCACATCCCACTCCCAGTCCTGTCTGTGCATACATGTGCGTGTGCGTGTGCGTGTGAATCGATTCTCTCTTGTTACCTGGTGGAATCCAGGGACTGAAATTGCTGTCGTCAGAACTATGCACAAACACCCATATCCTGAACCATCTTGCCGGCCCTCTCTCTCTTTTGTTGTTTTTGTTTGTTTGTTTACTTTTATTTTGACAGAAAGTCTTAGTAAGCTGCCCAGGTTCCGGTTGAACCAGCTCTGTGGCCAGCTGGACAAGCCTGGAACTTGAGATCCTTCTGCCTGAGCCTCAGCTAGGATGACAGGCATGCACCAATAGCCCCTGATCCAGAAATTATTTATATAATAAATATTTCTGTTGCTCTACTCCTTTTCCTTCCTTTATACCTCGAGCATGAAATTATGGTTGGACACTTAGTTATTTAGTTACTTTAACAAGGGTGCCATTTTTTAAAATCACAGCATAAGATTCCTAGGCATGATACACATCACGATTTATTTAAAACTTCTATTATCAGATCTTTTTGGTTGTATTTTTTTCTACAGTATTAGTAACCACTGATGAAAAGTCTTTAAATCGTGGTGCTCATTTATGAGTCTCCATCCAGGAATAATTTCTAAAGATGCAATGTGTGTGGCCTTCTGGGGCCTTGTTCTTTATATGAGTTCCTCTCTGGAAAGGTTGTATTGACACTCCCACCATCCATGGGTGAAAGTACCTATTGTACAGCACCTTCCCTGACAATGGATATTATTAATTTTTAAAACCTTGCTGGGGCTGAGTGTCTCTAACCCTAACATTTGAAAGACAGGGGCAGGCAGATCTCTGTGAGTTCAAACACAGCCTGCTCTACATAGAAAGTTTCAGGCCCGCCAGGGCTACATAGTAAGAAACTTCTACAAAATAAAAACAACAAATAAAAGTAAAAGAAAGATACCTATGTCTACCTCAGGCCTACACATACACTGTGCACACATGTGCACATGCACTTCCACACACATAGAAACACTCATACACGGGCTGGAGAGATGGTTCAGTGGTTAAGAGCACTGACTGCTCTTCCAGAGGTCCTGAGTTCAATTCCTTCCAACCACATGGTGGCTCACAACCATCTGTAATGAGATCTGGCGTCCTCTTCTGGCCTGCAGGGACTCATGCAGACAGAGCACTGTATCATAATAAATAAATAAATTTAAAAAAAAAAAGAAAGAAAGAAAAAAGGAACATTGCTAATTGCACCAGGATTGGGCAGTTTTTGCAGGCATTAACTTATTTCTTGTTCACATCTTAATTACAGCTCTATAAATTGTCCATTTGGTAGTCTGGACTCTCAAGTAGACGGGGGGGGGGGGGGGGGGGGGGGGGGGGGGGGGGGGGAATTAGACGCCCAAAGCTTAAATTCTTACCCTAAGCCGGTAAAACAGAGATCCAGGATCAGCCTGTTCTTAACCCTGAGATGACTTTTCCCTTACACCACTCTGCCCCCTAGTGGAGAAAACTGGAGCTTCTGAAACAACCGAGTCCCACAGAGGAGTTCCCTATGACGGTGTATTTGTGGTAGATAAACATGGGTTCAACCATGTAACACTGGGCTTTCAAAATTAGAACAGTACCAGGTGTTCTGGAATATCAGAACTTGGGAGATGGAGGTATGAGAGGTTTGGGAGTTTGAGGTCAACATGGCTACGTTAGGCTTGTTTTAAAAGCAATAAATGAAAAATGAGAATCCTCATGAAGGTGTGCACTTCAGATTGAGCTAAATGAGATGCCCGCCTGCCCACCTGCCTGCCTTCCTTCCTGATAGTGTCTCATGTGGTGTCCTTGCTGGCCTTGAACTCCAAATCCTCCTGTCTCCATCTCCCAAGTGCTGGAATTACAGGGGCTTTTGTTTCACCTGTTTGTGAGACAGGATCTGACTAGGTAGCCTGGGCTGACCTCAATCTTGTAAATTCTACTACCCCAAAAGGTGGGTTACAGGCACCACATCTGGCTGAGACTTGTGCGCTTTATATAAGTTGTATGGAGAAAAAAGAAAGGAAGGGAGGGACGTTTATTTTTACAGTGCTAGAGACAGAATAGTTTGTAAAAGTTTTCCGTGGATCTCCATGTACATACACACCACACAAAATCTTTGTTGAACCCTTACAAGCTGAGCCCTGTGTTGATGGTTGTTTTTGCTCTTTTGGGATCCCACCACCCAGCTTGCTTATGAATGCCTGACCTTAGCTTGGCTTGTTTCTTGCTAGTTTTTCTTAACTTTAAATTATCCCATCTACCTTTTGCCTTTGGGCTTTTTCCTTTTCTTACTTCTGTATATTTTACTTTCACTCTTACTCTGTAGCTGGCTATGTGACTGGGTGGCTGGCCCCTAGCCTCCTCCTCTCCTTGTTCTCTTATTCTTAAATTTTCTGCCCAGATTTCTCCTTCTATTTATTCTCTCTGCCTGACAGCCCTGCCTATCCTTTCTCCTGCCTCACTATTGGCAATTCAGCTCTTTATTAGAGCATCAGGTATTTTAGACAGGCAAAGTAACACAGTTTCACAGAGTTAAACAAATGCAACATAAAAGAATGCAACACATGGGCTGGAGAGATGGCTCAGAGGTTAAGAGCACTGACTGCTCTTCCAGAGGGCCTGAGTTCAATTCCCAGCACCCACATGGTGGCTCACAACCATCTGTAATGAGATCTGGCACCCTCTTCTGTGTACATAATAAAAAAATAAATCTTTAAAAAAAAAAGAATGCAACACATCTTTGCATCATTAAAACAAATGTTCCACAACATAAAAAAGAAAAGTAACACATCTTAAAATAATATTCTACAGCTGGGTGGTGGTGGTGCACTCCTTTAATCCCAGTAGGCAGAGCCAGGAGGATCTCTGTGAGTTCAAGGCCAGCCTAGTCTACAGAGCAAGATCCAGGACTGGCACCAAAACTACACAGAGAAAGCCTGTCTCGAAAATACCAATAGTAATAATAATAATAATAATAATAATAATAATAATAATAATAATAATAATAATAATAATAATATTCTACTACAGCCCTGAGTTACAGGCACCAGAAATACTACATCATCTCATTTTAATACAATCCTGTGAGGTACCTTCATTATGTACCCTTGACGGAAAGGGGAAGAGACACTTAAAAGGGAAAGTAATTTGCTCAAGGTTGATACAGTAACAAGTAGAACTGTCAGGATGTGAAGGTGGATAATTTTGCTCCTTTTAAGTAAGGCAAGCAGGCTGGGCTCACCAAGAAGCTTTGATTGCCATAGCTAGGACTGCTTCAGAAAGAGGCTCCAAAGTCTTATTGCACCTGGGCTCTGAAGCGGGTTCAAAGCTAGCCCGGCAACTTTGCAGGACCTGTCTTAAAATAAATTTTTACTGGGGGATGGGGAGACCGAATAATTGATGTAGTGCTTGCTGTAGAATCGCGAGGACCCGAGTTAATTCCGAGAATAAACCCACGTTACAAATTTTTTTTAATTAAAACAAAACAAAACAAAAACAAAAACAAAGGCTGACCATGGTGGCACTAGCCTTTAATCTCAGCACTATGAGGCAGAGGCAGAGTTCCATGTCAGTCGGATCTATATCATGAGTTCCAGGCCAACCAAGGATACAATAGTGAGTTTCTGTCTCAAAACAAAGCAACCTTTTCTCTATTATACTGCTTTACACAATTTGCAACATGTCTAATAATATGCATGCGATTATTTTTCATATTTTCAGTGTCCCGTGTCAGTAGCATAACCTTCAAAACAATGCGCCCGGCTGGATTGTGTGGACTTCAATCCCCAGCAGGCATTGCGCCAGACACAACGGGAACTACGGTGGCCGAGGAGGGGGATTGTGTACCCCCTCTCGGTCCTTTCCCTCCCAGAAGCCCGCGGGCGGCTTGGAACCCCGTCGGTATCATGGCCGCGGGAGCCGGGACAGCGGGCTCTGCTTCCGGCCCGGGCGTTGTGCGTGACCCGATGGCGTCACAGCCAAGGAAACGGCCCAGCCGGGAGGGCGGGGAGGGCGCGCGGCGATCGAGCACGATGGCGGGAGGAGGCGGGAGCAGCGACAGCGGCGGGCGGGCGGCGGGGCCGGCGGGCATCGCGCAGCGGCGGGCGGGTTCGACGGGGGCGGCACGAGCCGGGGCTGGGAGGCGCGTCGGAGCGGGGCGCGCGGGGGGAAGCGCAGCTGGAGGAGGCGGTCAACCGCTGGGTGCTCAAGTTCTACTTCCACGAGGCGCTGCGGGCCTTTCGGAGTAGCCGGTACGGGGACTTCAGGCAGATCCGGGACATCATGCAGGGTGAGGGCCGGCCCGGGGCCGCGGGGAGAAGGAAGGTCTGTGGGTGCATGCCTTGGGGTCTCCGGGCTCGCGGAGCCAACCATGTCTTCTTTCCCAGCGTTGCTTGTCAGGCCTTTGGGGAAGGAGCATACGGTGTCCCGGTTGCTGCGAGTTATGCAGTGTCTGTCGCGCATTGAAGAAGGGGAAAATTTAGGTATGGCTATTTTTTGTGTTCTTTTCTGGGCTCACTTACGTAGGGTTTTGTTATTTTCAAACTTAACATCCGGGACTGAAAGATTCCGGGTTAAAGTGCACTACTGTTTGCACCGCGGAGGTCTTTTTCGTTCAATGGTGGTTGAATTCCCTGGTTGTAGTTTTCTCCAGTTAAGATTTCTTGGCTAGTTTTATGTGGTTTTTTTTTGTTTTCTCCCACCTGTTAATTGCACACCCGTTTTTGTTGCTGAAAATAAGTTACATCCTTAAGGACACATCCTTCCCCCTCTTTTTCCCCGTAGTAGAGCATGAAAACCCCCCACCTTCCCCACACACCCCCAGTTGAACTTGGCAGCTGCTTAACAAATTGTCTTCCAGTGTTGGCCACTTCTATCTCACAAATGTGTTATTCTGGATTTTAGAGGCAAATGTATGTGTTTCAGTTGAGCAGTGTTGAAAAGTATTGAAAGTCACCTGAAATACGTTGATTTGAAGCTGGGTGTACTGAGGCAGAGGCAGGGGGATCTCTGAGTTTGAGGCCTGCCTGATCTACAGAGGGAGTTCCAGGACAACCAGAGCTACTCAGAGAAACCCTGTCTCGAAAAACAAACAAAAATAAAATTGGTTAATTTAAATTGGGACCATAATCACAAGCACATAAGCAAAATAAATGCAAATCTTTTATTTGTTTATTTTTCTCAAAACAGGGTTTCTCTGTGTTGCCCTGGCTGTCCTGGAATTTGCTTTGTAGACCAGGCTGGCCTCGAACTCAAAGAGATCTGCCTGCCTCTGCCTCCCCTAACGGGTTTGCATGGCTTATTATTACTAAACAGGATCTGTTTACATAGCCCTGACTGTCACTGTGTAGACCAGATTGGCCTCTGCCTCTTGAGTGCTGGGACTAGATGCTTGGTTTGCATGGTCCTTTATGCAAATGAGGCTTTGGGTGTCTTCATGCTTCCATAGAAAACTGTATCTACTTTTTGGACATGTGTGCTGCTCCTTAGGAAAGAGCTTGAAGTGAGTCCTGTGTTTTGTCCTAGACTGCTCCTTTGATATGGAGGCCGAGCTCACACCCCTGGAATCGGCTATCAATGTGCTGGAGATGATTAAAACAGAATTCACACTGACAGAAGCAGTGGTGGAATCCAGTAGGAAACTGGTCAAAAAGGCTGTAAGACACTGTTCTTAATGTTTTATTTTTTCATCTGGCAAAAATTGGGGGTTCTTGAGGACGTGTTGTAGAATCTTCTCTGTGTGGGTGTGGGTGGGTGGGGGCAAGCAACATATCCTCTCTTCACGTGTCTGCTTTCTCACCCAGGCTCTAGTTTTAGTCTTTGTGGCCTTGGCAGGAGGGACCATTGCACTGGGAAGTGGGTTGACATTGAAGACTGCTGTTTTGTAAGTTATTGTACCATTCAGGAGCACTGAGAAGAGGCCCCAGCCTTTTCTGGTCCTGGGTTTGGTCACCATTGTCTATCACAAGCCAGAAAGAGAAAAGTGCAGAGAGTATTCTAGAATGTCAAAGCCAGATTGCTTCTAGTGGAACTCTTAAAGCGTAGAAGTGGGTTTTCCTTCTTCAATAACCGAGGCTAGGGGCATGGAAGCAGATGCAGAGGTAGGGATGGAATGGCAGCTCAGCATTGCCTTGGTAAAGGAAAGTTAGGGTAATAGGAGAAAAGAGAACTCCTGAAAAGGACGAGATCTTAGAGGTGGAGGAGGGTAGAGGGAGAAAACCTTGTTTCACAAGGAAGACATTGACCGTGTCTAGGGTACTCAAATATCCTGTTTTTTAAAAATCTAATGTGCGTTGGGTACAGATACCTGTTCAGTTAAACCTGGAGCAGGAACTTCTGGTTAGTCTTGCAAAGAATACTTGGATAATTATTATTCAGTTCAAGGAAGAATAAGCCCTTTATAGATTTTTAGTATAGGGAAGTCAGGTTTGTGTTGAGGGTTAAATGCCAGAAAAGTCATTAACAATGGAGGAGAAACCCAAGGGTACTTTGAGAACAGCTCAGGTTCTTCTGAATGGAAGAAATGTTACTAGTTCAGAGTAATTTATTCAATCCCTTTATAAACAAGGGATTTGACTTTGTCATCTGGCCTATCTTGTCAGTGAGTCTTTGAAGGCATACATACATTATAATTTCATTACTTAAGCACATGGATCTCTTCCTGTTTTTGTTTATTTGGGGGGGTCTTGTTTTGAGAGAGGGTCTTATTATATGTAGAGTGGCCTCGGTCTCTTGCCTCAGCCTCCTGAGTGCTGGCATTGCAGGCTTTACTACCACAACCAGCTAAGTGACAAAGTTCATGTTTTAAACATTTGTTTGTAATGTCTGTCAGTGAAATCTAAACTCCCTGGGGCTGGAGAGATGGCTCAGTGGTTTCAGTGGTTAAGAACACTGGCTGCTCCTTCAAAGAACCCAAGTTCAGTTCTCACTACCTACATGGCGGTTTATAACCATAACTCCAGTCCCAGGCCCTCTGGAGCACCAGGCATGCATGTATTGCTCAGACATGTGTGTAGACCAAACACCCATAGGCATAGAATAACAATGATTTTTTTGTTTAATCTAAACTTTAAAATAGTCAGCCGTTTTCTTCTGTGGCTTCCATGTGTTTTCAGTCTACCAGGCTGTGTCTTATACTTGTATATTACTGTGGTTTGGAGAAGGGGAAACAGTCTCACTCTGTGTCCCTGACTGTCCTGAAACTCTCTGTGTAGCCCAGGCTGTCCTGGAACTTGCTATCCCTCTTGCCTTTGCTTCCTGGGTGCTGAGATTACAAGCATGCACCACCATGCCTGGCTGCCTTGGGTTGTTGTTTTTTTTAACAGTGCTGTGCAAAGGTCAGAGAAAGGAATTTTCACTAAACTCTTGTTATGTCTTTTGAATGTTGTATTATGTGCACATATTACACCTTCTGAAAATAAAATTATTGAATGTGTGCTAGGCAAGCGCTCCACTATGGAGCTGCATTCCTAGTCCTTCTGCATTTGTTACTTCAATATAACAAATTGCTCTCAGACTTAGCCGCCAAAAGAGTGACTACTAGCCTTTAGTTTCCAAAGGTCAGGAAGCTGTGGCCTACCTAAGTCGGTTTGGCCCAGGATTTCCAGTAAGGTTATCGTCAAGCTGTCAGCTGGAGTTGCGGTGCTGTGGCTTAGTGGTAGTCTTTGTGCCTAGCATGGTACAAAGTATTCAATCTAGCATTCAGTACTAGCATGCCTAGTATTCAATCCTCAGCACTGCAGAAATAAATAAGTAAATAAACACAATTACAGCCATTTCAAGACTCAGCTGGTGCTGGCAGTGGTGATGCTAATTTGAAATTCTGGTACTCAGGAGGCTGAGGTGGGAGGATCTTGAGTTGCAAGCAGGCCTAAGCTAAGAAGATCCCGTCTCGGGTCTGAGAGATCTAACCCACACTCTGATGTGCCTATTAGCAGGACTCACACTTTAGACCAGCTGTGGGATAGTGTACATGGGACTATCAGGAGGTCAGGATCTCTGAGGACTGCTTTAGCGCCTGGGTCACAACTACTTTGATCCCCTGGTTACTAAATGACACTTTCTGGATTTCTCATTTAGTGTCCTAGAGTCTCCTAATGGTCATCTTAGAAAATACTATGGGATGCCTAGGTTCATCTAAGCTTTGTAAAGTGTTCTAGTAATTTATTTATTTATTTTTTTGAGGAGGGGTCTCACTATGTAGCCTTGACTGGCCTAGAACTTGCTGTGTAGACCAGGCTGGTCTGGAACTCAGGAGGCCTTCTGCCTCTGTGCCTCCCAAGCGCTGGGATTAAAGACAATATCACACTGGGCACAATCATTTATTTTAAAGTGTTTAAGATATTAAAATAGGGTCTGGAGGCTGGAGAGATGGCTCAGAGGTTAAGGGCACTGACTGCTCTTCCAGAGGACCTGGGTTCAATCTCCAGCACCCACATGGCAGCTCACAACTGTCTGTAACTCCAGCCATGGCAAAATGCCAAGGCATGTAAAAAAGAGTTAAATTAAAAAAAAAAAAAGATTTAAGGACAGCCTGGTCTACAAAGTGAGTTCCAGGAAAGACGCAAAACTATACAGAGAAACCCTGTCTCGAAAAACAAAAACAAAAAAACAAAACAAAGCAATTTAAAAAATATATAGTTCTTCATATTGTGGTAACCCCCAACCATAAAATTATAAAAAATTAAATAAAATAAAATAGGGTCTAGGAGGCCAGGCGATGCTGGCTCATGCCAGCACTCAGGGCGGGGGGGGGGGGGGGGGGGGGGGGGGGGGGGGGGGGGGGGGGGGGGGGGCAGAGCCAGGCAGATCTCTGTGAGTTCCAGGACAGCAGGGCTACACGGAGAAACCCTGTCTCAAAAAACCAAAAACAAATAAAATAGAGTACTGGCTTCTCTTCCAGAGGCTCCTGGTTCTATTCCTAGAATCCATATGGTACCTCACAACATGCTATAACTATACTGTCCCAGGGGATCTAATGCCTCCTTCTGGCCTTCTCAGGCACTGCACATACATGGCGTACAGACATCCATGCAGGCAAAACACCCATACACATAAAATAAAATTTTTGAGGGGAGTATGTTTTGAGACCAGGTTTCACTGTGTAGCCCCGGCTGTCCTGGAACTTACTCTGTAGACAGGCTGGCCTCAACTTAGAGATCCGCCTGTCTCTGCTTCCCAAGTGCTGGGATTAAAAGCCAGTGCTACCACCACCCAGCAAAGTAAAAATTTTTGAATGAAAGTTCACTTGTTAAAGTTTGATATAAGAGTGGGACTAATGAGGGCCTGTAAAAAATTCAGGCTGTGTCGGGCGGTGGTGGTGCACGCCTTTAATCCCAGCACTCGGGAGGCAGAGACAGGCGGATCTCCGTGAGTTCGAGGCCAGCCTGGGCTACCAAGTGAGTTCCAGGAAAGGCGCAAAGCTACACAGAGAAACCCTGTCTCAAAAAACAAACAAAAAAAAAAAAATCCAGGCTGTTAAGGAGACTGGAACAAGTTCAAGGTCAGCATGGTAAACTTAATGAGATCCTGTTTTCAAAAAAGGGGGGAGAGTGAGATGGTTCAGCAGGTAAAGGCACTTGCTGCCAAGCCTGACCACCAGAGCTTGATACTCCCAGCCCCAGCCCCATGGTAGGAGGAGAGAAACAACTAGACATGCTGTCCTCTGACCTTCAGGAGCTCCGTGGCACACAGGCTCGTACACATGCATGGACACACGATAAGTAATGAAAGTGTGTTAAAAATAAGGGCCAGTGGGGTAGCTCTGCAGCGGGTCACTTTGTCTCCATTTATAAGGCCCCAGATTCAGTTCCCAGTACCACCACCCAAGAAAGTTTAAAGACAAGGAAGAGCAACAGTTTTCTGAAATGGCTATTCTTTCGAGATGGGTGGTGGTGGCACATGCTTTCAATCCTAGCACTGGGGAGGCAAGGCAATCTACAGAGTGAGTGCCAGGACAGCCAGGGCTACACAGTTGAAACCCTGTCTCAGAACAAACAAACAAACACAAAACCATTCTTCCCATTGGGTATGAAGGCACACAGAAGACTGAGGCAGGAGGATTGACATGAGTTCCAGGCCAGCCTAGTCTACATAGTGAGTGTCAGACATAGACAGGCATAGACTCTGTCTCCAAAAAAAAAAAAAAAAAAAAATACAAAAAAAAAAGAAAAAAGAAGAGAGAAAATAAAGAAGATGAGAAAGAGAAAATCCTGAATATGAAAAGTGTTTATATTGACCCAACATTGGTCTCGGTCTCTCCCTTCCCCCATTTTTTGGTTGTTGTTTTGTTTTTTTGAGACAGGGTTTCTCTGTGTAGCCCTGGCTGCTCTGAAACTGCTCTGTAGACCAGGCTGGCCTAGAACTCAGAGATCCTCCTGCCTCTGCCTCCCGAGTGCTGGAATTAAAGGCGTGCACCACTACTGCCCAGCTAATTTATTTATTTTGATTTTATGTTTTGTGCATTGGTGTTTTGCCTGCATGTATGCCTGTGTGAGGATGTCAGATCATGGAGTTACAGACAATTGTGAGCTGTCATGTGGGTGCTGGGAACTGAATCCAGGTCCTCTGGGAGAGCAGTCAGTACTCTTAAATGCTGAGCCATCTCTCCAGCCATGAGATTTACTTCATTTTTATGTGTTTGAGTGTTTTGCTTGCTTGGATGTCTGTGGACCATGTGCATCCCTGGTGCCCACCAAGGTCAGAAGAACATTGGATCCCTTGGACCTGGAGGTATGGTTGTGAACTGCCATGTGGGTGCTGGGAATTGAACCTGGGTCTTCTGTAAGAACAAGTGTTCTTAACGACTGAGCCAACTTCTAAAACTATATTATCTTTTTGTTTTGTTTTGAGATAAAACAAGGCTCTTTGTTGAGCTTGGTAAGTAGCTGAAAGATGACCCTTGAACTCCTGATCCTCCCAAAGGCTAGTACATGTTTTTTTTTTTGTTTTAATATGTGGGGGCCAGAAAGATGACTTGGTGGTTATGAGCACTTAGAGCTCTTCCAGAGGATCTGGATTTGGTTCCCAGCACCCACTCAGAGCTACCTGTAGCTCTAGTGCTGGATGATCCAACCCCTTTCTGGTTTCTACGGGCACCGGGTATACACGTGGTACACATGCATCTATGGAGAAAAATGTGAAGAATAAAGATTAAAAAGATCTTTAATTTAAAATAAATAGATAAAGTGTGTGTGTGTGTGTGTGTGTGTGTGTGTGTGTGTGTGTGTGTGTGTGTGTGTGTGTGTTAGGTACCCACAGAGGCCAGAACGGGCCTTTGATTTCCCTGAGCTTGCATTATAGGCAGTTGTGAGCTTCCTGGCATGGTGCTGGGACTAGAACTCTGGTCTTCTACAAAGCAGCGAGCACTCTTAACCACTGAGCCATCTCTCCAACCCCAAAATCTACTTTTTTTAAGGGGGCAAAAAGCATAGCCATAAATAGCGAAGCCTGAGTACCGACTCCACCTGTAACCTCAGTTCTGGGGCAGTGGGGCAGGAAGATGACAAGTCGGTCTGAGTTTCATGGTAAGGGTCTGTCTTCAAACGACGGCCAAAACAAGCCAACCAAAAAGCAGCTGTGGTGGGTGAGGTGGCTCGGTGGGTAAAGGCAGTTGCTACCACACCCGACAGCCTGACTTCAGTCCCCAGGACTCACGTGGTTGGGGAAAATCTGTGTGTTGTTCTCTGACTTCTCATTTGCGGTGGGTGTTCACCCCATACAGCAATGTAGTTTGATTTTTAGTTTCTTGAGGCCAGGATCTCACTATATAGCCTTCGATGGCCTGAAACTTTATGCCAGACTGGCTTTGAACTTATGAATTCATCTGCCTCTGCTTCCTGAGTTCTGTGATAGAGGTGTATACAATGCCCTGCTTTTAAAAAAAAATTTAAGGCACCCGTGAAATGATGTTCAACTTCATTAAAGAATTGTAAACTAAAGCCACTATGAGTGCTCTCGTGATACAGGTCTGTAGTCTCAGGCACTCAGTTCTGAGGCAGGAGGATTGTAAATTCTGGGCCTGCCTAGGCTGTAGAATAAGTACGAGGGTAGTTAGCAACTTAGTGAAACCCTGTCTCAAAATTCAAAAAGAGATCTGGAGAAATGACTCAGGTTAAGAGCATGTACTGTATGCCTTTAATCCCAGCACTCGGGAGGCAGGGGCAGGTGGATCTCTGTGAGTTCGAGCCCAGCCTGGGCTGCAGAGTGAGATCCAGGACAGGCACCAAAGCTACACAGAGAAACCCTGTCTCAAACCAAAAAAGAGCGAGAGAGAGAGAGAGAGAGAGAGAGAGAGAGAGAGAGAGAGAGAGAGAGAGAGAGAGAGAGAGCGCATGTACTACTCTTGCAGAGGATCTGAGCTGTATTCCCAACACACACATTAGATCACACCTGTAACTCCAGCTCCAGGGGGACCCAACACCTCTGTGGATACCAGTGCTCACAACAGACCCACCCATGTCCATGGGCACATAACTAAAGATTATTTTTTTTTAATTTACAAAGGGCTGAGACTAAAGCTCATTTTTGTAGTGGGTGTAAGACCTAGGTTCAGTGTCCAGTACCATCAAAGCAGACAACCCTGCCTGCTGTGTGGAACCAGTTAGATGGCCAAACTTATAAATAACTCCAAAGAAATTCTGCTTTACTTTAGAACATGAGCATGATACATTTATATAGTTAAAAAGTGCTATGGGATCACTTTTGAGCCTTTTGGCTAAGATCAGGTAACTTTTCTCAACAATTTAATACCTGGTACGTTCTCATCTATCCAAGGACGATATGGTAAATGGATTTTTGGAGTCCGGAGATAGGGTAGGAGCTCACTCCACCTCCTCCATGCATCGGCCGGTATTGTAGTACCTCCAGGAACTGTGGACTCTTGTGGGGGTTTTAAAAGATGCTAGAGCCAGGCAGTGGTGGCGCACGCCTTTAATCCCAGCACTTGGGAGGCAGAGCCAGGCGGATCTCTGTGAGTTCGAGGCCAGCGTGGACTACCAAGTGAGTTCCAGGAAAGGCGCAAAGCTACACAGAGAAACCCTGTCTCAAAAAAACCGGAAAAAAAAAAAAAAAGATGCTAGAGAGGATTCAGGTGACTGAAACAGTTGCCATCGCTGATGGGATGTTAAGTGGCACACCTACTCTGTATCAACACTTTGGTTGCTGCTTCCCCCGGGACACATTTGCTCTAAGGACCCCACTCCTGCATATTTACCTCAGTTAAGAGTTGTTCACACAGAAACCCGTGGTTAGCATCTCTGTTCACAGTGATCAAAGCTGACCCTTCCAGATGTTCTTGAATGGATAAATGGGTCAGCTATAATATATCCCAAACAATACAGAGTGCTCAGCAGCAAGAAAACTGAACTTCTGACAGTCCGGCAACAAGATGAGCTTGAGGGCATTGTGCTGAGTAAAAGAAACATCCTTCATACAGCTGGTGCTAGAGCTCGGTCTGGTGGTGAATGACTAATTCCCCAGCTCTCGGGAGGCCGAGGCAGGAGGGTTTGAGGGGATGAGACCCTGTCTGACAAAAGCAGAAGCAGTGCCCTTCAGTCCTGTAATGCTGCAAAGACACAAAGGAGCAAGAAGAGCAGTTGAGAAAGGGGGTACGGGAGGGTATTGCTTTTGTATTTTGTGGTTACAGAAGTCTGGGCATCTTAACAGTTGGTGCCATATACCCTAAACAGTTTTGCTGTGTGCAAGTTAAGTACAGTTAAACCTAATAGAACTGGTGTGGCTTATGAAAAATCTGTGTTGATTTAAGAAAGTATAATATTTATTCTGAAAATGATGTGTAAATAAACATCATTGGAAAAGATGGTTAATTTTGCATCCTCCAAGAATTGGTATTATGCCTGCTTGTTGAAGAGCATTTGGCACCGGATCCATCTGCCCTGGATTGCATGTAAAAGTCTCCTTTCAGTTACCCAGGCACTGTTGCCTTTCCCTGTGTGGATATTCTCTCGGGGTTTCTTTACAGAAACCTTTTCCTCTGTGGCTGATAAAAACATCTAGTCCTACCCGACTCTTGGTCGTTTTTAAATCTGCTATTGTGGGTGAGATGTTTGCCAGTCTCAGTAATGCCCTGCACACTCCAGCTAGAGTAGCTAGCTGGCATTTGTGGTATAAGAGGCTTGTTTCTCATTCCGCAGCGTTGGCCTCAGCCCTTTCCTTAATAGAACTCACCGAACGCTGTGGTGAGCACATCGCTTGTCCGTTTGCCCACATTATATCCTCTCACCACACCCCACCCCTGCTTCAAAGCTCTTGTACCCAAAAAGATTGGAATCAATTGTTCTGTGGACCTGAAATTTTAGGCCTCTGGAATGACTCCTGTCTGTTTGTCTTTCCTTAGGCAATCCAGCTCAGATTGGCTGTCTGTAACCCCAGGGACCCAACTTTGCTCTCTCAGGCATTAAAAACAACAAAAAGCTGCACATAACAGCTGCTCCTGGTGCTTGAGCAGTCACGTTGGCTTTTAAGTGCAGAAATGTGATACGATGTGAAAATAGTCATAGGTAGTTAAGAAGATTTAGCTTCTCAGCAGAGTATGTTTTGATATTTGATATTCTAATGACATCTGTCATTACAAAACTTTTAAGTTTTTCTCCCTTTTGTAGGCTGTCATTATTTGTATCAAAAACAAAGAATTTGAAAAGGCTTCAAAAATTTTGAAAAAATACATGTCCAAGGACCCTACAACTCAGGTAAATTTGATACATTTTTATTCCTGTGACTTAATCCATCTTACTGTCTTTTGTGGAGCAGTAAGAAAAGGATTCTTCGTTAACACTGACATTTATCCCAGGTGTGGTAGGACACACCATTAACTCCAGCACTTGGGGAGGCAGATGCAGGCAGATCTTTGCAAGACCAGCCTGGTCTATAGAGTGCATTCTAGGCCAGCCAGATCTAGAGTGAGACTTTGTATCTCCACCCCCATCCCCCACCCCACCCCCCCAAAAAAAGTCATTTAAGTATTCACCTTTAAATACCCAACATCTTGTCTGTGATCCCAACCTCTGAGAACTTAGGAAGGAGAATTGCAAGCTTGGGGCCTGCCTTGGGCTATATAGAGAGTTGTAAGGCCAGCCTAAGAGACACAGTCTTAAAACATGCTTCACATCTTATTTTTAAGGTAACAGACTGGCTTGAGTGTCAGAGACTGGCCTTTCATAAACCACTTGTTTTTCTTGTTCTGTCTTTGTGATAGAACATTTAAGTAACCAGTACCAGATAATCAACAAAAAGTATGAGACTTCTAGCCCTGTCTATATAAATGTTAGCCCTGTAGACTTGGAGGGCTACTTTGGAAAAGTGTGGAAGTCATTTTGAGCTACAGCCTTAATTGGGTTCTCTTCCCCCAACTTGTATTATTTTATAAACTTAAGTTTTAGGTTGAGGAGTATTCCTTAATGGCAGGGCATTTGCCTAACATGTCCTGAGTTTGAACCCTGTCACCAAACACACACACACAACCCACTCTATCCCTGTTTGATGTTGTTTTGAGGCAGAGCCTCTCTATATAGCTGTGGCTGTTGTTGAACTAACTATGTAGACCAGGCTGGCCTCAAATTAACAGATATTTGCCTGCCTCTACCTCCCCAATGCTAGGATTAAAGGCATGTACCACCATGCCTAGCAAAAATCCCCTTTATCTTTGAAGAACTAACATGTAGATAGTACAGAATTCAAAAGGTATTCTAAGGCCTGTTAAATCAGTAAAGGTACTTGACAACAGGCCTGGCACCCTGAGTTCCATCCCCAAGACCCAACACCTGACCTTCATACTTGTGCTATTACACAAAGACACAGACAGACAGACAGACAATCTCTCTCTCTCTCTCTCTCTCTCTCTCTCTCTCTCTCTCTCTCTCTCACACACACACACACACACACACACACACACGTCAGAATGAAGCTGGGCGTAATAAAAGAGTTGAGTGAAAATTCCCGTCTTTGGCCTTCACCCACTCTCAGAGGCAGCCGTTGTTATTTTTATCCTTTCAGAGATACTGTCTACAAGCAAGTCTGTTGTATGTGCACACGTGAACACATTTTCTTTTTCCTTCCGCATGTGGGATGCAGGCAGATGCTTCACACTGATCTGAACACTTATCCTTTTTTTTTCTTATTATTGTAGCAAGGGATTTTCTTTTAATTTTTTTTAAGATTATTTATTTAATGTATGAGTGCTCTGTATGAGTACTGTATCTGCATATACAACTTTATGCCACCAGAAGAGGGCATCAGATCCCACTGTCGATGGTTGTGAGCCACCATGTGGGTGCTGGGAATTGAACTCAGGACCTCTGGAAGAACAGCCAGCGCTCTTAACCACTGAGCCATCTCTCCAGCCCAGGATTTTTTATTAACATGTAATAGAGCCTCTTTGTCCTTTTTTGTGACTAGCTACATAGAAACCCACTCATGTGGCTGACCCATGATTGATGAGCCAATCCTTTGAGTTGCCTGAAAGTACTGCAGATGTTTTGGTGGTACTCTGACCCAGCCCAGCCCTGAAGTTTTACTGTTCTCTTCCTTTCTCCTGTTACAAACGTCGATCTTTCATGTAGAAGCTCAGAACTGATCTCCTGAACATTATCCGAGAGAAGAACTTGGCCCACCCTGTTATCCAGAACTTTTCCTATGAGACCTTCCAGCAGAAGATGTTGCGTTTCCTGGAGAGCCACCTGGATGACACGGAGCCCTACCTCCTCACGGTGTGCCTCAGCCTCTCTTCTTCCTATAACCATGTTTTGAAGTGAAAAAAATGGTGTGACATTGACTGTGTTATGTGCACTACCTGTGAGGTGCCTAAGATGAGCATATGCCTAAGATGATGGAACCTACCTGGTTTCTCTCACCTGCATTTGAGACTCTTTTATGTGGGACCAATCTGGTAGTTAAAGTAGAGCCTTCTCTTACAATCCTGGTTCCCACAGGTAGTGAAATCTGAGCTGAGAGGTAGATATGGAATGGTGGGAGGAGAGATTAGAAGTATGATACAGTCTAAAGGAGCCAGATGAAAGTGATCCTTTTTTAGCCTTCTCTTTTTATTTTATGTGTATGTATGTTTTTGCCTCCACAGATGCCTGTGCACCACAGATATGTAGTGCTCATGGAGGCCAGAAGGTGTCAGATGCCCTGGGACTGCTGGAGTTACTGATTATTGTGAGCCACCATGTGGGTGCTGAGAATCAAAGTTGGGTCCTCTACAAGAGCAGCCAGTGCTCTTCACTGCTGAGCTGTTCTCTCGGCTTACCCCCATCCCTTTTTAGATACGGTCTCTCTATGTACCCCTGGCTAGCCTAGAAAAGTATGTAAAGCAGGCTGGCGTCAAACTCACAGCAATCCACTTGTCTCTGCCTCCTGAGTGCTGGGGTTAAATGTGTGGGCCACCATTCTGCACTGGCCTTATGAAGATAATCGTTTAGTTGGACTCTAGATTTCGTGGTAAGGCACGCCACTACTCTGTACAGTAAGGAGCATGAGTTTTGAGGCTAGCCTTGCCTATATGGCAAGTCCCTATCCAAAGAACCTAATGACTAGAGATGTAGCTTATTAAAACTCTTGGTCTAGTATGTATAAGGCTCTGGGTTTGATTCCAGTACCACCAAAAAAAAAAAAAAAAAGAGAGAGAGAGAGAGAGTAAAGTCAGGGAGCCATGATTTTGATAATGTTAAAAATAGCCTGTCATAATGGGGGATCTGAGGCCTTTATTAGAATAGTGTCAGTGATGGATCCTGTCAGCTATTTCACAGATCGCAGGTCACTTGTAAACAGGTATTTGGAATAGCTAGCCAGGAAGCATCTGGATGCTGGAATTTTGGTCTAGATGTGTTTCATTCCTTTGCATTTTGGGTAACTAGAAAATACTCTGCTGCTCCTTATATGAGGGTAGAACTCATCTAAGACACCAAGTCACAGTATCCAAAATGAGTGGAACAGTCTAGACTTAGAGTAAGAGGGAGACAGAGGAACAGAGTTAGGGCAAGAATGACCTGCCTAGGTCTTCCCGTGCAGTGTTGGTAAGGATTTTCAGATAGCTGTCAGTAAGACAAACATTTGTGGAGATACAGTTAATAAGTTACATAACAAACTATCCTAAGTTTTGAAAAACCTTTTGAGCCAGGCATGATGGCACACCCCTATGATGCCAGCACCTGGGAAGCAAACAGGCATGATGGCACACCCCTATGATGCCAGCACCTGGGAAACAAACAGGCACGATGGCACACCCCTATGATGCCAGCACCTGGGAAGCAAACAGGCATGATGGCACACCCCTATGATGCCAGCACCTGGGAAACAAACAGGCATGATGGCACACCCCTATGATGCCAGCACCTGGGAAACAAACAAACAGGCATGATGGCACACCCCTGTGATGCCAGCAAGTCCAAGGCGAGCCTGGTCCATCTGTCAAGTTGTAGACCACCCAGAACTATATGCTGAGACCCTACCTAAGGGGAAAAAAAAAGGAGGGACCAGGAAAGATGGCTCGCTGCTCTTGCAGAGGACCCAGGTTAGGTTCTCAGCAGCCACAAGGTGGCTGACAACCACCTGCAACTCCAGTTTCAGGCAGTGTCCTCTTCTGGCCTGCATGGGCATGTGGTACACATGAACTCAGCAAGTGTGTGCACATCTATGTGAAAATGAAAATATATAAAAAATCATATTTTTAAAGAAGAAGTAGGGAAAAAAATTTAAGTTTTATACCTGACTCCAAAAGAGACTTGGGAACCAGGGACTAGATAGGACTGAGGTTGGAAGGACAAAGGTACAGTGCAAGAGAGTCCTCCGTAATGTGGCTAGCCGTCTATGGAAGTGTTACTGTATTGTGATAAGGAAGACAGGTTTGAGGGTGTCCCGTCGTGCTGTGCCCGTCTGTGTCCTCCAGCCGGTAAATTTATGGATTTGTAAATGCATTGCTTCATAGTGAGTGGGTTTTTGGTGAAAGAAGCAGATACTAAATGAACTTCTGCAGCTTCCTCTTCCTAATGACACCCTTCCTTTCCCAGATGGCCAAGAAGGCTTTGAAATCTGAGTCTGCTGCTTCAACTGCAGGGAAGGAAGAAAAGCAGCCAGTCCTGGAGCCAGTGGAAAAGCCGCTTAGAGAGCCTTCAAGGTGAGAATGTCCTTTTGTGATTGCTCAAGGTCAGTTTCTCTTAGTGAATTTGATGACATTACCAGGTTATTGGCATAGCACACTGTGAGAGGTAGAGAACGTGGCCTAGGAAAATGAGGTTAGGGGTCTCCAAGAGAAGATCCTGATTGGCACTTCCCCAAAGGTTCTGTTGTACTTCTCTGTCTCACCTATAACACACACAGTGTGCACACTTCTTTCGTTTTATGGAGACAGAGTCCCACTTTGTGGCCCGTTGGGCCAGGAACTCAGCAGTACTCCCTCAGCTTCCCCTGTGAAGCGGGGCAGCGTCAACCACCATGCCTGGCCCGATGACTGTCTTTGAATTCACTCAGGAAGCGGTGTTCAAGTAAATGAGTCAGAGCTGGGCATGGTGGCACATAGCTCTTTTGTTTGTTTGTTTGTTTGGTTGGTTGGTTGGTTTTAGAGACAAGGTTTCTTTGTGTAGCCCTGGCTGTCCTGGAACTCATTCTGTAGACCAAGCTGGCCCTGAACTCAGAGACGTCCTGTCTCTGGTGGCATATAGCTTTAATACCAGCATTTAGGAGACAGAGGCAAGAGGCTCTGAGTTAGAGGCTAGCCTGGGCTATATAGTGTAGTGGCATTCCTGTTGAGCTGCACCTGGCCTGGCTCCAGAGTGTAGCACCTAGCCCTAATCCATCTTTTGTTTAGCAGACAACTTTTGTTTCCCTTGTTGCCTTCTGTGTGAATCCTGTCTTGAGTTTCCCAAGAATACAAAGGCCTATGCAAAACTTGATTCAGGAAACCCGGAAAACTGTGGTACCTGACAAACGGAGGAATTTGCACTTGGCATTGTATTGTTGGGAGCCCCTTTCAGGTTGTTTTGAGCATATGGAAATTAACTGTCTAAACTGTACTGGAGAGAAATAAAACTGCCCGCCCGAGGCGAAGGGTTAGTGCTTCAGTCCTTCAAGGCTGGACCCCCTGCAGCCATGATAGGCTGAATTCATTCTTAAGATGCCTCTGTGTCTTCATTCCACTGGTGTAGCGACCCAAGACAGGATTCGCATAGAGGGCAGCAAAGGAAACAGAAGGTGTCTGCTGACAAAAGATGGATTAGGGCTGGGTGCTCACTCTGGGGCCAGTCAGGTGCAGCTCAGCAGGAATGTCACTACACTATAGTGAGACCCTTTCTCAGGAAGAGGAAAGAAGGAAGACAAGTCGGAATCTCAAGTCTGGTGACCTAACACGGAAGTCAAAAGTGTAGATTCTTCTGGGGGCCTGTGTATTGGTCCTTTTTTATTAATCATGGAAGAAAAGGTTTGTTTAGCCCACAGTACTAGAAGTTTGAGGGCCCATATGTGGTGATGGCCTTCTTTTTTTTTTTTTTTTGGTTTTTCGAGACAGGGTTTCTCTGTGTTGCTTTGCACCTTTCCTGGAACTCACTCTGTAGCCCAGGCTGGCCTTGATCCAACTGCCTCTGCCTCTGGAGTGCTGGGATTAAAGGCAGGTGATGGTCTTCTTACTGGCATGCTGATTGATGGGGGAGAGGGTGGGGTGGGGGAGTGGAAGGAAGGAAGGAAGAAAGAAAGAAAGTGTGTGTCTCTCTGTCTGTCTGTCTGTCTGTCCTCTGATCTTGAGCACATTGGTAGGGCTCTATCCTGATGGCCTTTTCTAATCCTCATTACTTGCTGAGGCCCCCATATTCAAACCAGGAGTTCAATGTCAACATGTGATTCACTGAAACCATATCTGAATCATAGCACCCTGGTTTGAAATACGGAGGGCCAAATGGATCCTAAAATAATACAGTCCAAAACAGGACACTAGAAAGAGGAGGCAGGCCGGGTTTTCTGATTTGGGCAGTTGCTACTTTGTGAGAGCGTCTAAACATTCCAAATCTTGAGTTCGGATTTATGTGTGAGATGTCCTTTTTTGTGTATGGTTAGATTTCTCAGGTTTTAAACAGATTTATTTTATTTTTTAATTGTATGCATGAGTGTGTATGATGAATATGGGTGCCTATGGAATCCAGGAGAGGGCATTGGAGTTCCTGGAGCCAGAGTTATACACAGCTGTTTTTGTTTTTTTTTTTGGTTTTTCGAGACAGGGTTTCTCTGTATAGCTCTTGGTGCCTTTCCTGGAACTCGCTTTGTAGACCAGGCTGGCCTCGAACTCACAGAGATCCGACTGCCTCTGCCTCCCGAGTGCTGGGATTAAAGGCGTGTGCCACCACTGCCCAGTCACAGCTGATATTAAGCCACCTGGTGTAGGTGCTGGTAACTGAATTGGGTCCTCTGCAACTTTTGAATGTTGATTTTAGAAAACAGCTTTGTATATGTTAGACAGTCCGACATACTTGTCAGGGGAGGTTGGTCTTTTTCTGACAGATTTTACTCTAACCTCATTAGCTGTTCCAGAGGATCGATAAAATTTCTGTAAAAGTCAGTCTCATGCTTCCAGATCACATGGCACACCACTTGCTCAGAATTCTCAAGCCACTGTTTCTAATGTATTGTGGGTATAGACCATTAGTTGCTTCTCGTACGAGGGTTGGACTGGGATGGCTGAAAGAGTGGAGATTTCAGTGAGACTGTAGCGTTTTCAATTGGCTGCCCAGGTAGATGTGAGGTTGGCGGGTACTACTCAGAGCTCTTACATGATGGAAAACATTGCTTTGATCATACAGGCTAAAAGGGTTGATAGCATGCAGGCTGGAGACCTCTGCAGAGAATAGCGTTGGCCTTGGCGCCTGTAAGGTTCTCTTGTTTGGAATTTAAAATTGATTCAACTTAGATCTGTGCTCATTAAGTGAAGGCATTTATACACAACAGCTGTTTAAAGGAAGCAGGTGCTGCCTCACCCCCACCCCCACCCCCACCCCCTGTTTGTTTTATTTTGATGGAGAGTCTTGAAGAGGCCTCTGTTGGAAGGGTTAATCTTTGCAGAGTCCTGCCTACTTGTATGTGCTTCCACACTGGGGAGACTGACTCTCCTGTGTGTGTTTTATTTGCAGACAGCCTCGGAACACTCCAACCACCATTGGAATCAGAACTCTGAAGGCAGCTTTCAAAACTCTGTCCACTGCACAAGACTCAGAGGCGGCTTTTGCAAAACTGGACCAGAAAGATCTGGTACTTCCTAATCTAGCATCCCCATCATCACCAACCCACAAAAACAAGAGACCCAGGAAAGATGAACATGAAAACTCAGCTCCTGCTGAGGGTGAGGGAGGCTCAGAACTGCAGTCCAAGAACAGTCGAATGACGATAAGCAGATTGGTTTTGGAGGAGGACAGCCAGATTACTGAGCCCAGCCCAGGCCTCACCTCCTCCCCGGAGGCCATGTCAGCATCACCATCCAAGTCCAGAGCTCTCAACCAACCCCTCACAGGGGAGAAGAACCCCAAGTATGAAGACCTTCTTTGTAGCAGTTTTGGGGCTGGTTGGCGGTCCTGGGTTGGCCCTGGTTTTCCTTCCATGAATGAAGTAACCGTCAGCTAAGTTACTCTCCGCCGAGGCTTGCTCAACTGCTAGAAGGAGACTGGCTCAGAGAGTGACAATGTAGCGGTCCCTGCCAGTTCCCAAGCCCACTGTAGGCTGACGGCACTGCCCCTGGGCAGCAGTAAGGAGGGAGGGTCTCGGAGCCTTCTGCCGGCCACTCTAAGTGCCTTCTTTGTGAAATTTGTCTGAGTTGGGCCTCATATACTCGGTATTTATGAAAAGCAATGAATACTTAGTTTTGTACCTTTTCGTAGGTGTTTGAGACTCAGCAGAATTCAGTAAAGATTTCCTAATCTTCCATGTTCTGCCAGCTGCTCGGGGGCAGTGGGGAGAATATGTTAATTCTATTCATTTTATTCCCCACTGTGACTCCCGCCCAGGTTTGAGTTTGGCTACCTTGTGCCCTGCGGGGATCCACCCTGCAGGCACTGGTTTGCTTGCTCTCTGGAACATGCTGTTTGTTTGTTTCTCCTGCTGTACATTCCCTCCTCTCATTCCCACGGTGGACTGTCCTTCCTCCATCACTGCCTGTCAGAATTCCATTGGTGCTTCGAAGGGCTTTCTGGCCTCAAGCACTTCATGTGTTCTCTTCCTGAATCCCCAGCGCTCTCTCAGAGATGATGTTGGCCCTAGATGAGTATAGATGAGGAAGGCTCAGAAAAGGAGGTCACGCAGCTGAAAGTAGCAAACGGGGGGTTTCAGGGTCTTGATCTGTGTGGTGTTGACGCAGCAGCCGGGGCCACAGACCTCAGGTGCCTCTCTTGAAGCTCTTAGCCCTCCGTGAACTCTTCTCCGGATGTCCCTGCTGTGTGTCATCTACCTCACTGATCTCCCAAGGCCATTGCCATCTCTGTGCACTGCTATGTGTTGGGATTGTTTGGAGAACCCTGCTCTGATCTGCAATGTGAAGGCCATGGCATGTGGTAACATGGTTTCCTCCGGACAGATTTGCACTATATGTACCACTCTCGCCTTGAGAAACGAGTCACTGGCAGACATAGTTAATGGCAGCTCTACATACCTTGTCCTCCTTTGATACATGATCCGTTTATTTCTCAGAGAAGCCCTGTGTAGATACTGCCCCATGAGCAGACGAAGAAACAGGAGCATTCAGGATGCCAGGAGGATTGTAAATGGGAGTATGTGTGACAGTTGCAGACATACCCAGTGCTGTAATATGTCCAGGGTCTGGAGTGTGATGGGTACTGTGCAGCAAGAGTTGACAAAATCACCTGCTACCTGTTTTGTTAATAAAATTTAATGGAACATAGCCACACCCAGCAGGTAGGGCTTGTCCATGGCTGTGAAACTTTGAATCGTGGCAGCCGCTGCCGTGGTGGGAAGGCTTGCAAAGCTGCACACACTATCTAGTGAGCCCAGCGTGAGGAAGTGCGTGAGGTGCCCTGTGAGCTGGGGGAGAGTTCCTGAGCCCGCTTAGACAAGTCTTGGGTGGACTGCATCCCGTAGAAGAACAAAGGTTGAGCTGGCCTTGAAAGAGTAGGAAGGTAGCAAGTGCCTTGTCAGAGGACTTCTAGACAGTATTGTAGCTTGTCTGTGGGCATGGGACACCAGGAGACTACAGCATAGAGCAGCAGCGGGGACCGACCAGCTGGCCAGGTCTTAAGTTTGTAGTGTCAGTCTGTCAGGCAGGCAGCTTCTCAAACTGCAGAGGTCACATTTAAAGTTTTTTGTTTTTTTTTTTTTAACATGTTTGTTCCCTGGCCTGTGGGGCACCACTGAGGGTGGGGTAGGGAGCTGGAGACAGCTACAGATAAGCAGGGAGAGTTTGGGGAAGACAGGCAGAAGGACCCAGCAGGGAAAGGCAGAGCTAGTGGAAACTGCCTGAAAGGCAAGGCCGTATGCCTAGATCTGTCTGTGCCCCACAACACCTTGCACACAGTAGGGATTTGCTAGGAGTTTATTAGTCAAGTAAAAGGGACTCTTAGAACTTGTATGTAAGGGATGACACACCCTAAGTGTATGTAGGCCATACATACATTAAGGGTTAAGGTTTCCCTTGGAGAGGAGGGAGACACCAAACCCAGCAGCCACAGGCTGTTTGACAAGTCCCTACTAGACCAGTGTGCATGAAGTTGTAACTTAGCTAGTGAGGAATATGAGATCCAGAAATGACCTGACTTGCCCAGGACCACAGGCCCCTGACAGCTAGGAAGACTATGCTCAGCCCCTTCCCCAAGTGAGAAGTGAACAACGGCCATTGGCAGTCGGGCACCACACCGGTGCTTAGGCCTCAGGCAGGCCCTGCTGAAACATTTGTGCAAAGGGAGAGTTGAAGAAAGACAGGTCACTAGTAACCTACCTTTGAAAAAGGCAGAGGTCAGAACAGCAGCGCAGGGAAGTGGTAGCCGCAGGAACCAAGGTTCAAACTGACTGTGTCAGGACGGAGAAAAGCAGAAAACTGAAAACAGGAGCCTGGTTGTTACCTGCCTCTGTAAATAGCGGTCCGCAGTAAAACTAAAGGAGGCTTGTGATACCACTCGTTTCAAGTAAGTTACTCTCGAGATCTAATCGGAATTAACAGCACACATTGTCCGCCATTTGTCTCAGCTACTTGGGTAGGTACTTAGGAAAACTACAGAAGAGGAATTGGGGGGACCTTGACTGGTTGTGGACAGCCTCAGATTGGCAGAGGTGGGGGCAGAGGCTTTCTGTGCTGGGATCAGTAGTTACAGGTGTCCTTGAGAATGACAGTGTTAGGCTGAGGATGCCTCTTAGCTGGTAGAATGCTTGCCTAGCGTGTGTGAGGCCCTTCATTTGGCCCTCAGCACTACATCCAGCCTGGTGGCACATGCCTGTGACAGCTTGCGTGGAGGTAGAAGGGTCAGAAGATAAAGGTCTCCTTGATTATACAGCACATTTGAGGCCAGTCTGGGCAACCCTACCTCAAAGGAAAAAAGAAAAAGATGTGTTTTTACAGTATGAAGGACCTGTAACTCTCCTGAGCAGGGAAGGTACTCCTGGGTAAAGAGGAACAGAGCAGCCTGGGTTGCTGTGGGGCAGCTGTTCTCAACCTGTGGGCCATGACCCCTTGAGGGTCAAATGACCCTTTCCCAGAGGTCACATAACAATCAGATACTTACATTACAGTTCATAACTAGCAAAGTTACAGTTATGAAGTAGTGATGAAATCATTTTATGGTTTGGGGTCCCCACAACATGAAGATCTGTATTAAAGGATCAAAGCATTAGATACAGTGTGTAGTGGTGGTAGGTGTGGTGGAGCCGAGGTAGGGAATGGCCTGGATTCATAGGGCATAGAGGAGGAGTGTGCAGACTGTTGTTGTTTATGTAGTCTGGCATGGCGTATTTCAGGCTGGCTTTGACCTTGGGATTCTCACAGCTTAGTCTCCCAAATACTGTTATTACAGGTATGTGCCACAGTGCCCAGTCGATATGCTTTTGTGATGTTGGATTTAGAAGGAGAAAAGGCTAGTGTAACACTGATGCAAGGTATCTTGAGTTTAACTCCAGGAATAGGCAGGGTACCAAAGTCAGTGTAAATGCAGTAGAGTGTGGCCCTGAAGGAGAGGCCGGAGTTTGCACCTCTAAGTCGGAGAAATGCTGAGACCTTTAAAGGACCCCGAGTGACTGGGTATGTCGATGCATGCCTGTAATCCCAGCACTCAGAAGGGAGAGGCAGGAGGATTGAGCGCTCAGGGCCAGCATGTGCTTAGAGTATAGTCCTATCTAAAACCATCAGAAAAAGAAAACTAAACAAATGAGGAAATGAAAGCGATTTGGAGGGAGATGGCGATATGGTAATGTACTTTACTCGGTGCCCAGTTTGAGGCGTGGCTCTGCAACCTGGGAGGTGTTCATGTATGGAGATGCCTGGCTGGCCGAGGAAGAATGATAGCGAATTTGAGCATTGTGTGGTGGATCCTGAGTGATCACTGAGGGACTGAGGTCAGAGCTTGTGAAGGGAGTCTCTCATGACTTATCTTCGTTGCTCTCCCCTAGAGTATCCAAAGACAAGTGGAACAGCCCTAACGGGCTTGAAGAAAAAGAAATTTGGGTGGAAGAGGACCAGCTGTTTGAAGTTCGGGGTAAGTCCCAGACTTCCCTTGCCCTCTTGCAGATGTTTGCTGGTGTGCGATGCATGTTCTGTTACGTTCATGTTCCAGGGCCGTCTGTGTCCCAGTTACCTGGTTTCATTTTGAATCATCAGGGGTCAGATTGTGTTTGTTTTGTTGCAACAGGGTCTTGCAGTGGAGCCCAAGCTGGTCTCAATTCAGGATCTTCCTGCCTCAGCCTCCCAGGTGCTGGAATCACAGCATGTAGCTGCATTTGGCTCTCTGTATTTTTTTTTCCCTTGGCAGGGTGTTGGTGAGACAGGGTCTCATGTAGTCCAGTATGTCCTTGGACTTCCTGGGTAGCAGCTGAAGATGGTCTTGAACTTCCAGCCTTCATGCCCCTGCTTCCAAAGTGCTGGGATTATGGTCATCCATTATCACACCTGGTTTTTTCTGTTTGTTTAATTTGGAGACAGGGCCTCACTGTGTAGTCCTGGCTGGACTTAAACTCTGTGTAGACTAGGCTAACCTCAAACTCACAGATCCATGCACCTGCCTGTCTCCTGAGTGCTAGGTCTCCTGTATTAAATTTTTTTTTAATTCCATTGTACTTACTTATTTTTTGTGTGGGTGAGGAGGTGGCATGTGGGAGTCAGGACAACTTGGAGGGGTCTGTTTTCTCCTACCCTATAAGTCCCAGAGATCAAATTCAGGTCATCAGACTTGGCAGCAGGTGCTTTTACCTGCCAAGCCATCTCCCTGGCCTCTGTATTTCTTAAAATAAGTCTCTGGTGTGTGTGCTGAGCTACATCCCCAGTCTAAGTGAAAAGAAAAAGATGCGTGACCAGTTTCTATGCATAGGTGATAGGATAGGAAAATTTACTCTATGTGATTACATCTAAAGCTCTTAGCATTTGTTTTAGAGTCTTCTCCACTACATATTTTACATTCTAATAGAAATAGCTAGATGCTAAACCTTCATTTGGAGAATTGTAAAGACTTGTAATAGTAACAGTAATTCTTTCCCAGTGCCAAAGGTTGTCCTTAAAAAGTACCTCCATAGGGGCCAGCAAGATGACTCTGGGTAAAGGCACCTGCTGCCAAGTCAGTTGAGCCAAGTTCAGTCCTCAGACCCCACATAGTGTAAAGAGCAGCAGCTCTCAACTCGATCTGTTCTCCACACTCTTGCTTATTATGTGTGTGAGTGCACCCGCACACATATACATACAAAGTGAAAATATTTTAAAATTTCATAAAGTTTTAAAGTTCCTTCATAGAGACTGGGCATGGCTGACATGTGATTTAATCTGAGCACTCTGTGGCAGAGACAGGAGGTTCTCTGAGTTGAGGCCAGCTAGGACTACATAGTGAGACTCTGTTTCAGCGGGGGGAAAAAGAAGAAAAAAACAAATTACACTTATTTTAGCCAGACAGTGGTGGTGCATCCCTTTAATCCCAGCACTCAAGCAGCAGAGGCAGACCGATCTCTGTGAGACTCAGCCAAGGCTACACAGAGAAACCCTGTCCCAGAAAACCAAAAAACATTTATTTGTACACACACATGCTGTGGATTGTGTGTGAAGGTCAGAGGATAGTTTGAGGGAGTCAGTTTTCTTCATCCTCCATGTGGGTCCTGAGGATTGAACTCAGGTCGTCAGCTTGGCCACACATCCTCTTACCTACTGAGCTACCTTGCCAGCTCCCAAGGAACTTAAATTCTTAGCAGAAAAACAGTAAAGTGATGATATTTCAAAGCAGTAGTTGTCAAGGGATTGTAAATCAGGGAGTATACACAGCCATGTATATATGCACATATGTAGTAAATCTTTGTAAGATTGTATTTTTAATTATGTATGTGTGTATGGGCTTGTGCATGTGACTTCAGTGCCCACGGAATCCATAAGAGGGTGTCGGATCCCCAGAGTTGGAGTTACAAATTATTGAGAGCCACTTGGGGCAGGTACTAGAAACCAAACTTTGGTCTTCTCAAAGAGCTGAGCCATCTCCCCAGCCCTAAATTTGTATTTTGATATTTTGCCATGGAATTTAGCCTCTTGTGCATGCTAGACACACACACTACCACTGAGCTATGTTTCAGCCCTTTATTAAACTTTTTTTTTTCTTTTTTTTTTTTTTTTTTTTTTTTTGGTTTTTCGAGACAGTGTTTCTCTGTGTAGCTTTGCGCCTGTCCTGGAACTCACTTGGTAGCCCAGGCTGGCCTCGAACTCACAGAGATCCGCCTGGCTCTGCCTCCCGAGTGCTGGGATTAAAGGCGTGCGCCACCACCGCCCGGCTAAACTTTTTTTTTTTCAAGATGGATTTCTCTGTGTAGCCCTGGCTGTCTTGGAACTCACTCTGTAGACCAGGCTGGCTTCAAACTCAGAGATCCTCCTGCCCTGCCTCCTGAGTGCTGGAATTAAAGGTGTGTGCCACCACTGCCCAGTTCCAATAAATTTTGATTAATAACAGACTTCAAACTCTTTACCAAAACCATTATTTTCTTTTTCTTTTTCTTTTTTTTCCCTAGAGCTGAGGACCGAACCCAGGGCCTAGCGCTTGCCTAGCAAGCACACTACCACTGAGCTAAATCCCCAACCCCCAAAACCATTACTTTCTAAAACCACTTAAAAGTTTGATATAGGCCAGGAGGTGGTGGTGCACTCCTTTAATCCCAGCATTGGGGAGGTGGATCTCTTGAGTTCAACGCCAGCCTGGTCTGCAGAGTGAGTTCCAGGACAGGCAGAACTACACAGAAAAACCCTGTCTCAAAAACACCTTAAAACAAACAATTTTTGCAGGTCTGTTTATAAAACCCTTCTTTGTACAGATTCTCAGAACCTGAAGTGAATGCAAATAAAAAACAGAAGAAATTACTCTTTCGTGATGTCCTTGGAATTCTCAGCATTAGTGAAGTTTGTTTTGTTCTGGTTTTGCCATTCTGGGGATCACACTCCATCTTATTCAAGCTGGGCAGTCACGCTAGCACTGAGCTGCCTACCCAGCCTTCAGTGCCTGTGAAACTGAAATCAAGTTTTCCCTTTGGGGATGTTCTGTTTCCTTCATGTGAATTCTAAACTGAATATGCTTTTCATGTTTTCCAACAGCGCCAGATGAAGACAAGTCAGCCACTTTAACAAGAAAGCAGGTAAGTAGAAACTTGTTTAAACTTGGTGTGTGTGGATGTTTTGCCTACGTGTAAGATTTTATTTTTAATTATATATGTGTGCGCGCTTGTGCATGTGACTGCAGTGCCCGTGGAATCTAGATGAGGGTGTCAGATTCCTCCAGAGTTGGAGTTGCAAATGACCGATAGCCACCTGATGATGGTGCTGGAAACCAAAATTGGGTGTATCTGTGTACCATGTGTGTGCCTGGTGTGTGCAGAGGCCAGAGAGGGCATCAGATCACCGGAAGCTGGAGTTCCATTACAGATGGTTTTGAGCTATGGTGTGGGTGCTGGGGATGGAACCAGGTCCTCCGGAAGGCCAGTCAGTGCTGTGCCATCTCTCCAGCCCTTAAGACTCTTTTCTGATGGGAACAGGTAAAGTAAGTTTCCCTTCTCAGGCCAAGATTACCGGTATACCTGGTAAAAAGACCTCTTAAGACAGTTCAAACTAAGGTCCAACAGTGGGTTGGTTGTTTGGTTTTTGGTACTAGGGATTAAGCCCTCACACATGCTTGGTGAGCACTGTGCCCCTGAGCTGTGCCCTCGTCCTTTACTTTTCTTATTTTTAAGTTTCAGTGGTTTTTTGGTGTTTTAGCTTTTTTTTTCTTTGTGTGAGTGTTTTGCCTGCATGTATGGCTATGTACCATGTGTGTACAGTACCCCAGGAAGCCAGAAGAGGAATCTGATCCCCTGAAATTGGAGTTTACAGATGACTGTGATCCACCATACAAATGCAGGAAAAGAAACCAGGGTCCTCTGCAAGAGCATCAAGTGCTCATGACCACTGAGCATCTCTCCAGCCCCCCAGCAGTGATTATCAATAAAGAATGGCATGTCAGAACATTGATGATTACTAGTTATCCAGACCCACAGTGTTTGGTTTGGTTTTTAGACCACGTCTGTCTCTGTAGCTCTGGCTGTCCTTGCAAAAGAGATCCGCCTGCCTCTGCCTCCCAAATGCTGGGACTTAAAGGTGTGCGCCACCATTGCCCAGCTCATACTGTGTTTTTGGGTTCCAAGTATTCTCATAGGATTTTTTGCTTTGATTACCTCATCAGTATGTGGAAAAGAGGTAAGTGACGACAATTTTGACAGGTTTTATGGTTTTCTTTTGCAGAAGTGGACCATAGAAGAAAGCGAGTGGGTGAAGGCCGGAGTGCAGAAGTATGGGGAAGGAAACTGGGTTGCCATTTCCAAAAGTTACCCCTTTATTAACCGAACAGCTGTGATGATCAAAGATCGCTGGCGGACCATGAAAAAACTTGGCATGAACTGAAAAGGCCTCTCATTTCCACAGGATTCACAAGAACATGGTTCTGCGTAATCGTCGTTGATGCTCTGATGTCTCTTTCAGAAGCTGGACTGAGATGAGAATTGTGGGCAGCCTCTTTCTGTCCAGGGAGGTCCCATGAACACTCGCATCACTGTTGGAGATCATGGAGCTGAGAAGCAAAGCCAAGTCTACCCCACATCTGCAGTAGAAGCGACAGGCACACAGCTTGTACAGTGCAGAATATCGTTAGCGTTCGTTCCCCTTTAGTGGTTTGCTTCGATTTGAATCCCCAGTAATCCATAGAACCTTCTCCTAAGAAATGATGGAATCCTTTAGGAGTACTTATGATCCCATGACCTGTTCAAACCAGCAGTGTGAGCATTATCTGGAATGAACTTAATCCTTGTTGAGTTTTGGCCTCCTGACTCGAGAACAAAGGAACGCTGTGTGTTGAGAGGTCAGTCCTCGTGGAACCTGCTTCCTTTGAAAACTGTTGAACCACTTGTATCATCAGCCCTGGACCTGACTGCCTGGCATCCCTGTTAACGTGTGCTGGGCTTCATGGCAGGTTTACCCTCCACACTTCTCATGTGGTTACAAGTGTGTGTTTGGTAAAGTGGTGATTGTAGATAAAGCTTAGCTCCCACCCCCATCCACCTCCTCCTCAGAGCCCTTCCTTATGCTGAACTTTTAAAGCTTAAAAATCAGTCCTGGTTGAATCCAATGCCTAACTCACCCTCTGTGAAGTGGTTGCTCCACACTTCCCTGGTCGTGCTGTGGTCGTGTCTTGCACCGGAATCCAACACCCTTCCCTTTTGTACAGTGTTGTGCTTGCTGTCTTTCAGACACCCTTAAAAACTGTCTTTTTAGCAAAACAAAAAACAAAAAGTTCAGTGAAGTGTTTTCTGTAATCTTTTTTACTATGAGAATGAACTGTTCTACTCTAGCGTTCTTCATTAAAGTCTTGCTTCTCAAGCTTCCGGAGCTGGTTAATTGCGGTGCAGCATGTTCTCAGGTGGGCAGTGGGGTCTACAGGCCGCCTCACCTGCTCCTGAGCTGCTGTGAGGCCGCTCCAGTCCTTGGATGCCCTGTCACACAGGCTGTGGATGTCTCGAAGGATCACTTTATCTAGGGACTAAACAGTCCCTGCTTCCTGTCTTCTGAGTGAGTGCTAGGCAGGTTTAGAGATGTGTGGAAGTTTCCATTAAGTCTTGAACTTAACTGAAGTGTGGAAAGTGTGGGTTCAGAACCTGTCACTGTGTGTGTGTGGCATTTGGTACTCCTGCCCTCTTAACCAGCCAACACATGAAGCCACAGGGAAGTGAGACCCGGAGCTGCTCAGTGCCGTGCCTCCCTCCAGCCCTGATTGGAGTCACGACCTCTTGCCCTCAAATCCTGTCCTTAGAGGCTCTTTCCAGGGAGAAGGCTGAGACTGGTGAATTCTCAGTTAACATTTGTCGTGTTTCCACAGGACTTCACTGTTTGTACGGGGCTCCTGAAACAACTTCCGAACTATAGAATTTTCTGTGGGTGCTGCTTGTAACTTAAGTGATGTTAAGACCATGCTGGCAGTGGAACTTGACAGAGAAATCTGTGTCCCTGTAGAATGAGGTAGTCCTAGGCTCCCCTGCCTTAAAACTACCCCCAGAGCAACCAGGCCTCCCAGATGGTGAGATGGTTGCTGTGGCTTCAGTGGAACTGAAGTCTGTTGTCTGCTTGTTAACACTTGGAGCCAGTGGGATGAATTCTGAGAAATTCTTAGTTTAAAGGTGCCAATACAGTGTATTTTGATTTTGTTTCCTGGAACTCGATCTGAAGACCAGACTGGCCTCGACCTCACAGAGATCTATCTGCCTCTGCCTCCCCAGTGTTGGGATTAAAGGTGTCCCACCGCCTGGCGGAGTGTTTTTTTTTGTTTTGTTTTTTTTTTTGGTTTTTCGAGACAGGGTTTCTCTGTGTAGCTTTGCGCCTTTCCTGGGACTCACTTGGTAGTCCACGCTGGCCTCGAACTCACAGAGATCCGCCTGGCTCTGCCTCCCGAGTGCTGGGATTAAAGGCGTGCACCACCACCGCCCGGCTGGTGGAGTGTTTTTTAAGTGCTTTAAATGCTCCTCCTCCTCCTCCTCCTCCTCCTCCTCCTCCTCCTTCTCTCTCTTTCTCTCTCTCTCTCTCTCTCTCTCTCTCTCTCTCTCTCTCTCTCTCTCTCTTTCTCCCTCCCTCCCTCTCTCCCTCTCTCTCTCTCTGTTCTAGAGCAAGGCAACTTCTCAGTAGTGTCCTACTGAAGAAGATGATCCCCCTTCCCTGTAGTTTTTTTTTTTTTTTTGGTTTTTTTGAGACAGGGTTTCTCTGTGTAGCTTTGCGCCTTTCCTGGAATTCCCTTTGGAGACCAGGCTGGCCTCGAACTCACAGAGATCCGCCTGGCTCTGCCTCCCGAGTGCTGGGATTAAAGGCGTGCGCCACCACCGCCCGGCCCCTGTAGTTTTTTAAAGACTGTATTAGTTACTTTTCCATTGCTGGAAAACACCATGACCAAGGCAACTTACAGAAGAAAGGGTTTATTTAGGCTTAGGGTTCTAGAGGTATAAAGAATCCATCATGACCACGCAGCTGTGGCACACGCCTTTAATCCCAGCACTGGGATGGAGAGGCAGGTGGATCTCTGAGTTCCAGGCCAGCCTGGTCTACAGAGTGGGTTGAGCTCCAGGACAGCCAGGGCTGCACAGAGAAACCCTGTCTCAAAAAACCAAACAATCCATCATGGGAGGCAGGCATTGCGGCAAACAGCAGTCATGGCATCTGGAGCAGAAACTAAGGGTTCACATCTTGAACCACAAGCACCAAGCAGAGAGAGTCGGCCATAATCCTTTAATCTCAGCACTTGGGAGGCAGAAGCAGGAAGATCTCTGAGTTCAAGCCCAGCCTGGTCTACAGAGTGAGTTCTAGGGTAGACCCAGTTTCAAAAAGAAAAGAAAAATCTAGGAGAGGCTCATCCCTAGTGACATGCTTCCTCCAGCAAGGCCACACCACCTCATAAGCCTCCCCAAACAGTGCCACCAACTGGGAACCAAGTATTCAAATGCCCAAGACTATCTGGGGGACATTTACTACTCAAACCACCACCTGAAATAAAAACATTAAGAAGCCCGGAGGTACCCATCTAAAATTCCAATACTTGGGATGTGGAGGCAACAGATCATAAATGGTAGGCCAGCTTGGGCTACACTGTGAGATCCTATTTCACCTGCCCCCAAGTTACAGATGGTCAGAATTTGGGACCCAACAGCTAGAGAAACTCTTAGAACATAAGGACTCCAGCTATGCCAACTATTTCTGTGGGACCATGAGCTATTCAGGTTTGTGTCACTGTCCTCAACTCCAACATAGTAGATGACAGTATCTCCCTGGAGTGCTATTGTGAGGATGAAAGAAAATGGTGAAATTTTGAGTTCAGTGCCTGTAACAGAATCAGTGGATGTTGAAGCCGTGAATAGGAGACTGAAGACTGGGATATGTGACAGTTTTAAGATTGGACTGTATAATGGTATTAAAGTGGATGTTGGACAGCCTTTCCCTCCCTGTGGGTGCTGAAGAAGTCATGAAAAAAAGAAGAGAAGGAAGATTTAAACAATATCATCTTTCAGAGGGTTTTGGAGAGCTTTAGATAGACCAGTGGAAATCAGCAGGAGAGACTCGGCAGAGTGTAGACCACCTTCCTGTTCACTCTCCTAGTCTGGGTTTCTATTCCTGTGATAAACACCATGACCAAGAGCAACTCCGGGAGCAAAGGGTGTGTTTGGCTTATGCTTCCACATCACTGTTCATCTTCAAAGGAAGTCAGGGCAGGAACTCAAACGGCAGGAATCTGGAGGCAGGAGCTGATGCAGAGGCTGTGGAGGAATGCTGCTTATTGGCTTTTTCTCCATTTTTTTTTGTTTTGTTTTGTTTTTTGTTTTTCGAGACAGCGTTTCTCTGTAGCTTTGGAGCCTGTCCTGCAACTAGCTCTGTAGACCAGGCTGGCCTCAAACTCACAGAGATCTACCTGCCTCTGCCTCCCGAGTGCTGGGATTACAGGATTACAGGCGTGCGCCACCACCGCCCGGCTTTTTTTTTTTTTTTTTTTTTTTTTAGCTTGTGTCAAGTTGACATAAAACTAGCCAACACTTCTTCATATATGAAAACTTTTATGTAGCTGGGCTTGGTGACATATGCCTTTAATCTCAGCATGCAGGAGCAGGCAGATCTTGGAGTTCCAGACCAGTCTAGGGGCTAGAGAGAGCAGTGGTTAAGAGCACTAGCTACTCTTTTGGAGGTCCTTGGTGCAGGAATTGAACCCACATGGAGGCTCACAACCTTCTATAACTATCCTATGGGATCCAATGCCCTCTTCTGGTGTGCAGATATACATGTGTTGTTTGAATCTAGATGGTCTTTTAATAAAAAACCCAGAGCCAGATATCAGGGTGAAAGCTGAAAGTTCAGAGAAGCAGAACAGCCAGCCACTAGTTCTTACCTCTACAAAATCCTCAGCTTAAAGAGAGTGAGTTCCTATTTGCTCACGACTTACATACCTTTCTCTGCCCAGACATCACTCCCTTGGATTAAAGGCATGTGTGCTTCCCAATACTACAATTAAAGATGTGTGACACCACTTCTTGGCTCTGTTTCCAGTGTGGCCTTGAATTTACACAGATCCAGACTGATCTCTGCCTCCCTAGTGATAGGATTAAGGGTGTGTGCCACCACTGCCTGACCTCTATGTCTAATCTAGTGGCTGGCTCTGTCCTCTGATCCTCAGGCAAGTTTATTAGGGTACACAGTATATCTACCACATACATGTAGACACAACACCCATATACATAAAAAAAAACACCTTTAAAAAATAGTCCAGTCTACATAGGACACCCTGCACCCCATCTCATCCCCCAAAAAAGTGAGAAAAATACCTTTTGTATGCATGCATGTGCTGTGCTTCGGTCTAGCCACAAAATCTGTTGGCCAGATGCTACCCTGGTGTTGAATAGACAGTAAGTGGCACCTAGCCATTTGATATAAGAGAAACCTCACCTCGGCCGGCTCTTGTCAGTATGCACAATGGCTATAAATTAACTTGCCACACATTTAATCTACAATAGACAAGAACTGAGAAAACAGCACAAAGAATGGATGGAAACCTCTCTTCTGATACAGTGCTTTTCTAGAACCCATTAACCAGATCCAGCAAGCCACTTTCTTGAGGTGGAAGCAAAATCTATCTGTGAGCCAAGGTGGGGGGTGGGGGAAGGAGGCAGACATAGCACCTGTATTGCAGAATATCTATGATGGCCCTGAAATTGGTGCTAACTGTGACTCGTGGGGTTAATGATTAGCCAGATGCGGTCTAATCTTCCCACAGGACTGTGAGCAGTCACCTGCAGAAGAAGTCACAGAAGGCAGCATGTTCCCTTTGCTCCTTGTGGCTAGGCTGATGGTTCTGAGCCTAGTGACTTCTGCTAAGAGCCAGGCAACAGACCCCCTAACTGGCTCTGAGGACCAACCACTCTTCCGTGGAGCTGATCGACATGACTTTGCCATCATGATCCAACCAGGAGACACAGAATGTTTCTGGCAGTTTGCTGAACGGATGGGTTACTTCTACTTCAGCTATGAGGTGCGTGGAGGCCTCTGGCCATCCCTTTGATAAAGTGAGTCAGGTTTTCGATGGAGCCATGGTCTGGTTAGCTATGCTGCTGTGGTTGTCGCTTGTGAACTGCAGTTAGAGGGCACCTCTGAATGAGAGTTGGAGGAATAGCCGGCAATAGTGGCTCAAGCATATGGGTCGGTCTAGACCTGGCGACTACAGAAGTGTACTCAAATCCAAGGGGCAACACCATGCTTCTTCAGGAGAGGCACCCTCCACCTTTCCTCTGATCTGAGGTGACAGGAGAGCCAATACCTTCTAAAATAGTTACCTATGCAGCACAGAGTTAGAAGAAAAAGTCACATAATAGATTTCAGATGAAACCACTTCAGTTAATGGGATAGGGGCCACGTCAGTTCTTCCTGCCTCTCTTAACCCCAGTAAACTGGGGAATAACCAGCTCAAAGCTTGTCTATGCAACCAGACAATTCTAGTTCTTTTTCTGTTTTTAAGATTTATTTATTTTATGTAAATGAGTGCTCTATCTCCATGTATGCCTTTATGCCAGGAGAGGGCATCAGATCTCATTGTAGATGGTTGTGAGCCACCATGTGGTTACTGGGAATTAAACTCGGGATCTCTGGAAGAGCAGCTAAGTGCTCTTAGCCACTGAGCCACCTATTTCTTTTAGGAAGGTACCTATCCCTTGGGCAAGTACACCCCAAGAGGTTAATGCCATCTAAAGATTCTGAGGTTAATATTAAAGTTAGAGGTACTTTCTTTTTTTTTTTTTTTAAGTTATGGAGGTCCTCAGAGGAGACAAGGTCTCATGTAGCCCTGGATACAGCAAGGAGGTGGCCTCACACTTGAGATACAGTCAAGGATGACCCTGAACTGGTGATCTCCCTCCTCCATCTTCCAAGTGCTAGGACTACAGGTGCACACCAGCAGGCTTTAGTTCACACCCAGGACCTCGTGTACACTAGGCAGGCTTTAGTTCACACCCAGGACCTTGTGTACACCAGCAGGCTTTAGTTCACACCCAGGACCTCGTGTACACCAGCAGGCTTTAGTTCACACCCAGGACCTCATGTACACTAGCATGCTTTAGTTCACACCCAGGACCTGTGTACACCAGCAGGCTTTAGTTCACACCCAGGACCTTGTGTACACCAGCAGGCTTTAGTTCACACCCAGGACCTTGTGTACACCAGCAGGCTTTAGTTCACACCCAGGACCTCATGTACACTAGCATGCTTTAGTTCACACCCAGGACCTGTGTACACCAGCAGGCTTTAGTTCACACCCAGGACCTGTGCACACCAGCAGGCTTTAGTTCACACCCAGGACCTTGTGTACACCAGCAGGCTTTAGTTCACACCCAGGACCTGTGCACACCAGCAGGCTTTAGTTCACACCCAGGACCTTGTGTACACCAGCAGGCTTTAGTTCACACCCAGGACCTGTGCACACCAGCAGGCTTTAGTTCACACCCAGGACCTGTGCACACTCGGCAGGTGCTCCGCTGAGCTGTAACCTATCTCTCCTGTTTTTATCTTAGAAACCATTTGGCACTTTTTTTTCTTTTTAATTTTTTGAGATAGGATCTCAATATGTGGACCTTACTGGGTGAGAATATGCAAGGTTCCTGTGTTTCCCAAAATATGTGCCACCGCCACCATACCCAGCCATAACTTTCTAATATTGATTTACATAGTAGTAAGCTATATTGCTCTTACTCCACTAAAATTTTTTTTTGGTTTTTCGAGACAGGGTTTCTCTGTGTAGCTTTGCGCCTTTCCTGGATCTTGCTCTGTAGACCAGGCTGGCCTCAAACTCACAAAGATACGCCTGCCTCTGCCTCCCAAGTGCTGGGACTAAAGGCGTGTGCCACCACCGCCCGGCTTATTTTTTTATTTTTCAAGACAGGATTTCTCTGTGTAGCCCTGGCTGTCCTGGAATTGGCTCCACAGGCTGGCCTTGAACTCAAGAGATCTGCCTGCCTCTGCCTCCCAAGTGCTGAGATCAAAGGTGTGCATCAGCACACCCAGCCCAATGTACCAGTCTTTCTTTCTTTCTTTTTTTTTTCTTTCTTTTTTTCGAGACAGGGTTTCTCTGTGTAGCTTTGCACCTTTCCTGGAACTCACTCTGTAGCCCAGGCTGGCCTCGAACTCACAGAGATCCTCCTGGCTCTGCCTCCCAAGTGCTGGGATTAAAGGCGTGTGCCACCACCGCCCGGCTCCTAATTTACTAGTCTCTTATGGTTTATGTTTTACTAGACCAGAGCTGCTAATGAGCTTACTGTGGACAAGTGTCCAGAAGTGCTGCGTGCTTTGGGTAGGGGACTCTCACACAGCAAACACCCAAATCTAGGTCTCCCCAGGGAGCTCAAGCACCCCAGCGTCAGGCAGGAACCCCACAGGCAACTGCATATGGCACCGATCCGTCCATATCTGTGTGCCAGGAGAGCTGGTTTCTTCCTTATCAGGGGGATGGTTTGGGTGACTCTATCCTACACTCTGTGTGTGACACTGAAGAACGCTCAGCATTGATGTGGCTCCACAACACCGTCATGGTGGCAACTAAAAGAGCCACCTCGGTTTTGAGCTTCCAGACGAGGGCTGGGGAGGGTGGTCCCACCACACGGACTGCTGCGCTGATGCCGTGGGTGTGCCGGTCTGACCATGTTGCTGGTGTCTGAGTGACGTAGTAGGGACCTTTTCTTTTTTTTTTTAAATGGTGATGGAAGGTTCAGCTCATTCTCGGGATGTCACATGACCGCCACATTGCTGTCACGGCACATACTCCACAGGGTTTCCTTATTGACACTTCCCAGGATGTTCGGGGCCAGATTAACTTCGCTACACAAGAGACAGGTCTGTATTCATTCCCAAGGCTATGATAATAATCGTAAGTTTCTATGAAATTGGATATAAGAGGCAGTGGTGGCCCACACCTTTGATCACAACACTCAGGAGGCACGGACAGGGAGATCTCTGTGAGTTCTAGGCCAGCCTGATGTACAAAGTGAGTTCCAGGATAGCCAGAACTGTTACACAGAGAAACCCTGTCCCAAAACACAAAACAAAACAAAAATAATAAATAATGAAATAAAATAAAAAAAGAAAGAAACTTCAAACTTTCAGTCACCAAACAGAACACTTTGTAGGGAATTACTCCAGTTAGGACACTTTTGTCCATAACGTGTCAATAATGTGTCAATTTCTCCTAGGTTTCTTTCTTTTTCTTTTTCTTTTGTTTTTTCTTTTTTTTAAAGATTTATTTATTTATTATGTATACAGCATGCATCTCTGCAGGCCAGAAGAGGGCGCCAGATCTCATTACAGATGGTTGTGAGCCACCATGTGGTTGCTGGGAATTGAACTCAGGCCCTCTGGAAGAACAGTCAGTGCTCTTAACCTCTGAGCCATCTCTCCAGCCCCTTGTTTTGTTTTTTAAGACAGCATTTCTCTGTGTAGTCCTGGCTGTCCTGGAACTCACTTTGTAGACCAGGCTGGCCTCAAACTCATAGATTCACCTGTCTCTGCCTGCCTAGTACTGGGATTAAAGGCTTGTGTAGATGTAACCAACCGTTTTATTAAATAAGAAACACAGAGCCAATACAAAGACGAAAGCCAAGAGATCAGAGCTAAGAGCCTTACCCGCCTGCTGCAGCTAGCCTCTTCAGCCAAGAGACCTCTCCAAAAGAGAGTTACTTCCTGTCTGTCTTTATATAGACTTTCTGTTCTGCCTTCTCATTGGTTGTAAAACCAACCACATGACTGCCTCGTCACTGCCTGTCTGTATAGACCTCCAGGTCTTCTATGGTTGGTATTGAGATTAAAGGCATGTGTCTCCAATGCTGGCTGTATCCTTGACCACACAGAGATCTACCTAGCTCTGCCTACCAAGTTCTAGGATTAAAGGTGTGCACCACCAATGCCCAGCTTTTGCTATGGCACTAATAGCTCTGACCCCCGGGCAACTTTATTTATTAACATACAATTAAAATCACATTTTAGGGCCGGGCGGTGGTGGCGCACGCCTTTAATCCCAGCACTTGGGAGGCAGAGCCAGGCGGATCTCTGTGAGTTCGAGGCCAGCCTGGACTACCAAGTGAGTTCCAGGAAAGGCGCAAAGCTACACAGAGAAACCCTGTCTCGAAAAACCAAAAAAAAAAAAAAAAAAAAAAAAAAAAAAAAAAAAAAAAATCACATTTCAGTACAAATAAAATACCACCATAGGTGTGTGCCACCACTACTGCCCAGCAATTTTTCCTAGTTTCAAGTTCAAGATGTCACCCTCCAGTTCTAATAGCCTACAAAGAAGAGGCAAAGACACAATGCTTTCAACTTCAACACATACCTGGGGTGACACACAGAGGTCTGTAGTCTCAGCACTCAGGAGGCAGAGGCAAGCAGATCCCTGTAAGATCGAGGCCAGCCTGGTTTGAGTTCTATTGCTGTGGCAAAATACCATGACCAAGGCAACTCGTAGAAGAAAGCATTTAACTGGGGGCTTGCTTACAGTTTCAGAGGGTATGTCTGTGACCACCGTGGTGGGGAGGAAGACGGTAGACAGGCAGGCATGGTGCTGGAGCGGGAGCTGAGAGGTTACATCTGACCCACAACCATGAGCCAGAGAGGCAGAGACTAGGCCTGGTACTACTTTTGAAACCTCAAAGCCCACCCACAGTGACACACCTCCTCCAGCAAGGCCACACCTCCTAATCCTTCCCAAATACTTCTCCCAACTGGGGATCAAGCATTTAAACATAGGAGCCTGTGGGGCCATTCTCATTCAAACCACCACACTTGTCTTCATAACTACACAGTGAGACCTTATCTCAACACAAAACAAAACCAATTAGTGTTGGAAGAGGAAAAACATTTTTTTGTTGTTGTTTTGTTTTGTTTTTCGAGACAGGGTTTCTCTGTGTAGCTTTGCGCCTTTCCTGGAACTCACTTGGTAGCCCAGGCTGGCCTCGAACTCACAGAGATCCGCCTGACTCTGCCTCCCGAGTGTTGGGATTAAAGGCGTGTGCCACCACCTCCCAGCTAGGAAAAACATTTTTGTATCCAGTACAGGAGTTATCATTTAACAAAATGTAATTATAAGTAATTACTGTTAAGAACAGTGCCCTTTGTGTCAAAAATAGTTCTATTACTTCCTAAACAGGTGCTACTGTAGTTACTTTGAAACCAGGGAACAAACTAGAGGTGGTAGTGCATGACTATCATCCCAGTGTTTCAAAGGCTGAGGCATGAGAATTCTGGGTTCAAGGCCAGACTGAGCTACATAGTGAGACCCTGCATCAAATTAAAAAATAAAACAAGCCGCGCAGTGGTAGCAAATGCCTTTAATTCCAGCATTTGGGAGGCAGAGACAGGTGGATCTCTGTGAGTTTAAGGTCAGTCTGGTCTACAGAGTGAGTTCCAGGACAGTGAGAACTACACAGAGAAACTCTGTCTTGAACCATGCCCCCCCAACAAAACAAACAAACAAACAAATAAATAAAGCAAGCTGGTGAACAGCTGTCTAGGGGAACCTTAAGACAGGGTGGGACACCTAAAACATGGTAATAAGATCTAGGAATTCCCACAGGTTACTATCAGCTTTGTCTAAAAAATGAGCAGAATCGCTTCAGTGCTATACAAGTGTATCTCAACTTTGGCGTCTTCTACGAAGGGCCTGAAATGGATCACAAACAGAACCAAAGGAAACAGCTGAACGACACTCTGGATGCGATTGAGGTAATGGGCTTAGCATCCTGGGGGTGGAGCCTGAATGCTGACTCAGGATAGAAACCACAGGAGGAGTGGAACGATCCAATGCAGCAGCATGCAGCATGGAGCTCCTGTTACAGCTCCATCTAGCCCACTGCCTGTTTTCATATGTATTCACAAGGTTGGGCAGCTACCCCTAGTCCCTAAAGCACAACAATCTCATGTCCTCTAGAGAAACTCTATGCATATCCTGACTGCCCCCATTCCCTCCAGAATCTCCCAATGCTAGTAGAATCACTGCTGTACTGTTCCTGTAGGTTTTCTGTTTGAAATTTTATGTAAACATGTGACTTTGTGGCGGCTTCTTTCACGAAGCATGGCTTTTGTTTGAGACAAGGTCTTACTATGCCTTGAACTTACGGAGCTCCATCCATCTCTTTAGTGCTGAGACTAAAGGCATGTGCCACCATGCCCAGCTTGATTATTTATTTAGTTTTTTTTGAGACAGGGTTTCTCTGTGTAACAGCTCTGGCTGTCTTGGAACTTGCTTTGTAGGCCAGGCTGGCTTCGAACTCACAGAGATCCGCCTGCCTCTGCCTCCCAAGTGCAGTAATTAAAGGCGTGCGCCACCACTAACCCATTTTGATTACTTTAAAAAAAAAAAAAACCACACAGGTCTCACAGGCAGAGGCAGACAGATCTCTGAGTCTGAGCTAGCCTACAGAGCGAGTTCCAGGACAGCTGGAGATATATAGATAAAGACCGTCTTCACATGCTTATTAACCATTTTGTAGATCTTGGAAAAAATGTCTATTCAGATCCTTTGCTCAGGGCTGGGGCTGTAACTCAGTGCTAGTGAGTCCTTGCCCAGTATGTACAAGCACCAGCAGCACACATAGCCCCCTCTGACATGTGATCTGCACACATCTCCCACCACTTTGTCTCCTTGGCATACAAAAGCTTGTGTTCTGTAAACCTACATCTTATGGGAACAGAGCCACATTCGTTTGACAGTTACACATCATGTATGACTGCTTTTGGGCTATAATGGCAAAATTTAGTACTTGCAAGACACATCTTGCCAAAGGTGTTTCTTTATAAGCCTAACAGTTTGTAGGGAGAAGACATCAGTTAGGAGGGTAATGACAGGCTGAGCATACATCTTTTTTTTTAAAATAATTTATTTATCTCTGTGTGCATTGGTATTCTGCCTGTATGCATGTCTGTGTGAGGGTGTCAGATCTTGGAATTACAGACAGTTGTTAGCTGCCATATGGGTGCTGGGAATTGAACCCAGGTCCTCTGGAAGAGTAGACAGTGTTCTTAACCACTGAGCCATCTCTCCAGCCCCGAGCATACATCTTTTTTGTTTTTGTTTTTGTTTTTTGTTTTTCGAGACAGGGTTTCTCTGTGTAGCTTTGCGCCTTTCCTGGAACTCACTTGGTAGCCCAGGCTGGCCTCGAACTCACAGAGATCCGCCTGGCTCTGCCTCCCAAGTGCTGGGATTAAAGGCGTGCGCCACCACCGACCGGCTCCGAGCATACATCTTAATCTGTTGTCCTACAACTATTTCTGGCACCGATAGTGATTTATACTCGTAACCTCAACAGAGTAGGTCAGGAATTCAAAGTTATCCTTGGCTACAGAGTTTGAGCTCAATAAGAATGTTTACCTCAAATGTGCAAGGCTGTGTTTAGGGTGCTGAGTTTTCTGCGTAGTAGGCAATCCTTCTTACTACTGAGGTACATCCCAAGCCCCCACCCACACCTCCCAACTTTAAAACTACCCCAGCAAAGTTTTGCAAATACAGCCAAAGTACCATGTTTTTTTTTTTTCTTTCGGTTTTTTTCAAGACAGGGTTTCTCTGTGTAACAGCTCTGCCTGTCCTGGATCTTGCTCTGTAGACCAGACTGGCCTTGAACTCACAGAGATCTACCTGCCTCTGCCTCCCAAGTGCTGGGATTAAAGGTGTGTGTTCTTTATTTTCAACTGCTATAGTGCTATGGATGTCAGAATCATGAGTAATATGACTTAGGAACTTAGTGCAAGGGAGGCCCAGCCGGCAGTCAACGCAGCTTTCCTTTTTCCCACAGCACAGCACACGAAAGGTGCAGAACAATGTTTTTCACATGTGGCGCTACTACAACTTTGCCAGAATGAGGAAAGTGGCTGACTTTTTCCTTCTCCAGTCCAACTACACCTACGTGAACTGGTGGTCCGCAGCTCAGAGCCTTGCCATTGTTCTTTCTGGGGTCCTTCAGCTCTATTTCTTGAAACGTCTTTTCACTGTCTCAACCACTAACACAAAGCCAAGATGCTAATACACAGCATCTTCATCAAAGCTTTGATCAAATCAGCTTTTTTTTTGGGGGGGGGGAAGTCAACTTAAATCCTATATTTGTTCATTAATAAATGCAAATGGCAATAATAAAGAATGCTGATGCTGATTATTCTAAAATATGTATTACGTGCTAAACTAAAATACCATTTTTTGAGACAGGGTCTCACTATGTAGCCTTGGCTAGCCTAGAACTTGCTGTGTAGACCCAGCTGGCCTCAAACTCAAGAGATTCACTTGCCTCTGCCTCCCCACTGCTGCCAAGGTGTGTACTACAAGCCCCCGACCCCCACCCCCACCTAAAATACCATTCTCTCTACAACTGTCCCTTCCCCTCATGGACTCCACTTAGAAGGTAACAGAAGAGCCTGGAAGGGGGTTCTGAAGATGTAGCCCAGTTTCCGAGAGCCCGCTTTGCCCGCAGCAGCTTTACCTTTGATCCTTAGAACCCCCACATCAATCAGAGTGGTAGCACACAAGTCTGAACCTGAGCACTCCAGAGTGGAAGCACTGAGATCAGCTTCAGCCAGTTCAAGACCCTATCTCAAAATAAGTTAGAACGCTCTGAAGGAAGAGTTGAAATCAATGGGACAAAGTCTAATTTTGTTAAGTGTCTTTAAGAATTTTTAATCCATTGTGTAGGGCTGTAAAGTTTAGCATTCCCTCCCTCTACCTTGTCCCAGGGACTGAACTCAACATCAGGCTTGGTGGCCGATGTCCTTATCCACTCTACCAGCCTACCACTGAGCTATCTTGCTGGCCTCACAGTGCCTTTCTGTGGTTCAAAATATTTCTCTTTAAAGGATGTTACCTTGGGAAAGTAGGTGTGGTAACACAGACTTATAATACCATCCATCCCGTGAGAGGCTGACTACAGTGTTTCAGACCAACTTAGATACAATGTGAGAAAATTGTATCTAAATTGTATCTAAAATAAAAGAGATGCTGGGTAGTGGTGGCGCAGACCTTTAATCCCAGCACTCAGGAGGCAGAGGCAGGTGGATCTCTGTGAGTTCAAGGCCAAGACAGCCAGGGCTACACAGAGAACCGTCTCAAAAAAAAAAAAAAAAAAAATATGTGTTTGAGCCCAGTGTGGTTGTTCACCCATTTGATTCCAGCATTTAGAGGCAGATGGATCTCATGAGTTCAAAGCCAACATAGTCTACACAGCAAGTTCCAAGCCTGTCATGGATACATAGTGAGACTCTGTTTCAATTAAAATAATGTAACAAAAATATTTCAACACAGGCAGGGAAGATGGCCCAGAAGTCAAGAGCCATCTGTTTCAGAGGACAGGACGTTGGTTCCCAGCACACCAACACAGGGCAGTTTACAATTGCCTTTAACTCCAGCTCCAGGGAATTCAACCCCTCTTCCGGCCTGAGGAGACTTGTATCCAAGTGGAATATACTCATACACACACAGCTTTTCTTTTGAGACAGGGTTTCTCTACATAGCCCTGGCTGTCCTGGAACTCACTATATAGACTATTGGCTTTGAACTCAGAGATCCACCTGCCTCTGTCTCCTGAGTGCTGGGATTAAAGGTGTGTGCCACCATGCCTGGCACACATGCAATTTTTAAAAATGGGGGTTGGAGAGACGTTCAATGGTTTAAAAAAGCACAGGCTGCTCTCGGAGGAAACCCAGTTTGGTCCCAAGCACCCCCACGGTGGCTCACACACATCTGTAACTGTTACACGAATCCTGATAGGAAAACTTCCGACTACCTGTAACTCTAGTTCCAGGGAATCCAAGACCCTCTTTTGGCCTCCATATCATGGTGCACACACATACGTACATGCAGACAAAACATTCACATACAAAAAATAAATGTAAAACCCTTTTAAAAACATATTTCAGTATTTATTCACATCTGTTTGCCAGATCCTATGTTATATGCTTTACAATCATTAATTATGAATACTGCTGTTACAGTGACGATTAAAGGCGCTTTTCCAGTTTTGTGGGTTTTGAGCTTGTTTTTTTGGCTGGCCAGGAACTCCCTTTGTAGACCAGGCTGGCCTCGAATCCACAGAGACCATCTGCCTCCCCGGTGCTGGAATTAAAGATGTGTACAACCATACTCAGCAGTTTCATGTTTCCCCCCACCCTCCTTTTAACAAAGGAAGAAAATGGAGCCTAAGTGGAAAAACTTGTCCAATACCACACAACTGGCAGGTGGTAGGAATGAGGCTTGAGTATAGGCTCTTCCACACCACACACCACTTACCACCAAGAAAAATGGCTGAGTTGCATCTATTATTTTTACTAAATTCCATCTGTAAAATCACAGGCATAGCTTACCTTTATATGGCTGTTTCTATCTTTAATGATATTTTAAAAAATAGTAGAAAGTCTGATATGCTATTACTAGGCTAGAAAAGAGTGTTATCACAGATAACAATAAAACTGCCCCTGTCCTCAGTGCAGTAACTTAGAACCCGTTATCAGACCAAGTCTGATGAAGCAAACAGAGTCCATGCAGGTGGAGAACAGAAACACTACTTACTATACAAACACTTGACAGCTTTTGGGGTTGTTTGTTTTAGATTTTTGAGACAGAGTCTCACTAGGTAGCCCAGGCTAGCCTTGAACTTGCCAGGTAGCCCAAGCGGGTCTTGTGATCCACCTGCTTTTGCCTCTAGAGGGCCTGAAACCCTATTTTTAAGCCATTTCTGTTGAGTAAGAATCCAAGGTGCATGTATCGGTGTTCTCCAAATTCAACGTGATGATGTTTGCACACCCAGGAAACAGCTAAGTCCTCTCACACAGCGAAAAGGTCTTGGGATGACCATCCTAAGTCAACGTCTCTTCATGCCGTACGTATTCCCCAATGTCTGCCTGATGAAACACCACAATTGCCATGGGGTCCACTTTTCTGCAGTCTTGAGTAGACTTTGCTGCTACCCCAAAACCCTAGAATTGAAGAACAGACACCAATCTACTCACAAAATACATAAAACCAAACAAACAAAAACCTATGCTAAAACAGTGTATCTCTGAGAAACTCAAAGGGTGCTGAGAAGTTAGTCTCACAGGTGCACTGACTCAAACAACATCCTTTTCAAAAGGTACTTGGTGTTTGTGATGGCCACCACCTCTACTCACCAAAGGAATGTCTGCCATGGAGTAAACCACTACGCCCTGGTACTGAGAAGTGTTTTCAGTGATTCGACCCAGACCGGATTTCAACACATGGTTTCCATATAAGAAGGACTGCTCTGCTCCGGGCTTTATCCACACTTTATACTGAAAGAGGGTTAAAAACCAAGAGGCGAAAATGCTAGTTATATCCCTGTGGGTAGAGTAGCTGTTGCTTCTGTGTTTAAGGAGAGGTGGGAAACAGACAAGCAGACATGTTCCCTTTAAACTGTTTGGACCCTGATCTTTTCATCTTTCGCCATGGAGCTCCTTCCTCAGCTCCACATCTCAATTCTATAAGCGATTTACAGAACGGACAGCTTAACAGTTTTTTTGGTTTTTTTGGACCCCAGGATCATTCTCATCACAGCCTCTTTTATCTGCTTTCTGATGACCAGCGGGCACTGTGGAGGCTTCTGTTTTGCTACAGATAACTAAGCTATGCAGCTACATGGCATTCTCAGGTCCATATCCCTTCCTAAGCACGTCCAAGCAGCTAGACCTATCTCCTTGTGCTGACGCTGTCAGGAACTCGATGGAAGTGAATCTGTGCTCTGACCTAGCCGTCATCCTTGACATCATCCCCGACGGCCAAATGGAGACCAGCCCCACATACCTTGGCATAGGGTGCAAGGAAATCGAGGGCTGTAACGTGCAACCGGAACTTGTGGGTCTTGGTAAACTTTCCAAAACACGTCCCCAGTGACACTAGCTTATCCCCGGAGATGTTGGCTGCCAGCTTCAGGATCATCTCACTACAAGGTGGAGGGAGGAAGGTACCTGGTGAAGGACGGCCACTGAGGGACGCAGGCCTCCAGCCGGGTACACGGTACGCACCAAGCCCCACCTCACCTCACATAGTACACACGGTCGTTGTGCAGCCGGAAACAGTAGGTGCCGTCGGGTCTGTCCACCAGGAGCTGTAGATTCTCCCCGATGCTGAGGGCAAAAAGGAGACTGGAAGCTACGCCGGGACCGTCCCGCCCCGGGGCCGCGGCCCCGCTCCCCGCACGCCCGTCCCCCGTCCGCCTCTCGGGTTCCTACTATTTCGCAATCTTCTCAAACATGACTCGGGTCTCTTCTTCAGTCAAGGGCCGCATCTTCCCACCAGCTTGGCTCCCAGGATCCTCGTGCCCGGAGAGGCGGAAACGGAAGTCACCTTACCCCGCTTCCTGGCAACACCAAAGCGTGCCTTTCTAGCCCAATGCCACGTGTTCTTTGGGCTAGCGCCACCTAGCGGGGAGGACCTCCGGGGACCGGAAAGCCGGCTAGGTGAGAAACCATAGAGAAAGGAACTGTTTCCCAACTGTTTCCGGTTGCAGGCGGGAAACCAGCGCCCTCTCGGGTCTGGAGAGGAAGTGACGGCGTGGCTGGGAAGATGGCCGCTGCGGTGACTCTCCAGTCCTCCGGTACGGCCTCGGCCACGGCGACAGCCACGGCAGCCGCGCTGGGGGAGGTAGAAGATGAAGGGCTCCTGGCGTCGCTGTTCCGCGACCGCTTCCCCGAGGCCCAGTGGCGTGAGCGACCCGACGTGGGCCGCTACCTCCGGGAGCTGAGCGGCTCGGGGCTGGACCGGCTGCGGCGCGAGCCCGAGCGCTTGGCGGAGGAGCGGGCCCAGCTGCTGCAGCAGACGCGCGACCTGGCCTTCGCCAACTACAAGACGTTCATTCGCGGTGCCGAGTGCACCGAGCGCATCCACCGACTCTTTGGCGACGTGGAGACGTCCCTCGGTCACCTCCTCGACCGTTTGCCCAGCTTTCAGCAGAGCTGCAGGTGCGGCCGGCCGGATGCCGACAGGCCCATTGTCTGCAACTGACAGGATGCTAGGCATAGCTGACCCGTACGTAGAGCACAGAGCTCTCTCCCGTCGCCTTATGAATCCACTTAGATTTCCCCACCGCTGTCTAGGTAGGTAGGCCATTGTTATTTTACAGACGAGGAAGCCGAAGTGACTTGTCCAGGAACACAGCTAGTAAGTTACCAAGTCAGAATTGGAAGCCAGGAGTCCACCACTCCCTCATAGGCTGTTCAATAATGATAAGAATCCAGCCAGTCTTGTGGACACAAGCTGTGATTCCAGCACGTGAAGCGCAAGCTCATCATCCAAGTCTGAGTATTGAGTTCGGGCCATCCTGAGCTACCTGAGACATTGTATCAAAACAAAACCAACAAAAATCTGTGTAAAGCAGTTCATTGGGCCCGACATAGTTAACACTATATAAATGTCAGCTTAATATATATGCACCTTTATAATTAGGAATATTCAACAGATTGGGCTGGAGGCTATCTGCTTTGAAACTTCCATTGATATGAGGCTAGGTGACATGGAAATCCTATTTGGGAACATCATAGGTCGTCAAAAAAGTTTCCTTTTTGAGCTATATTGTCTTCCTAGGTCCTCAATCTAATACCTTAGTTCTGCTATCCAGCCTTACGTGATTCTAGCTCAGTTTTCCTTTAGAGCTTTTGGGTATTTAAAACAACTTTTGTACCCTCTATGTCTGAAAAGAGATTGAGGACTTCATAAAACCAGTTTCTGGAATTACTTTAGAGAAGTGGAGACAGTTAAAGAGGAAGAACAGGTTGAACGGCAGGCAGCACGTTACATTAAGGCCTGAGGGAATCCTACGGCAAGAGTGTGCCTTAGAGGCTAGTTAGTACTCCATTAGGAAAATATTAATAGCTATTAAAAATATGTGTATGAGTGTTTTGCCTGCGTGTATGTCTGAGCACCATGTGTGCCCAAGGATGACAGAAGGGGGTGTCAGAGTCCCCTGGGACTGGAGTGGTTATGAGCCGCTTGATATGTGTGCTGGGACCTGAACCTGAGTCCCCTGCAAGAGCAGTGACTTCTTAGCTGTCTCTGCAGCTCCAATAAGAGCTAGTGAGGAATTTGTTTACTCTTTTTATACATTTACTTTATGTCAGGTCCTGTGTACTTCATAAATGTCTTTTTTTTTTTTTTTTCCCTCCAAGACAAGGTTTCTCTGTGTAGCCCTGGCTGTCCTGGAACTCCCTCTGTAGACCAGGCTGGCCTCAAACTCAGAGATCTGCCTGTCTTTGCCTCCCAAATGCTGGGATTAAAGGGGTGCGACACCGCTGCCACCCAGCCTCATACATGTCATCTTACGTGTCTCTAACTTTCATGCCTTTGTGAGATGGGTCTTCTTACTATTTAACCAATAAAGAGATGGCTCAGAGGTTAAGAGCACTGACTGCTCTTCCAGAGGTCCTGAGTTCAGTTCCCAGCAACCACATGGTGGCTCACAACCATCTGGAGTGAGATCTGGTGCCCTCTTCTGGCCTGCAGTCATACATGCTGTATACATAATAAATAAATAAATCTTAAAAAAAAAAAAGACAGGTCCAGAGAGGCCAAGTGTCTTGCCATAACTAGTCCTTCTTCATGAGATCCAGAGCAGTTCAGTCCCAAATGTGACAATCCTTGCAGCCAGTCCAGATCTACAAGCCATTTTAAAAGTTACATGGAGGGAGATGAGTGCCGCCATGTGCACTGTAGGAGTGGGTTCTCTCCTTCCATTATGTGGCATCTGGGGATCAGACTCAGGTCAGCAGGCTTGTTGGCAGGTACCAGGCACCCTTACCCACTGAGCATCTTGATGACTCCATGTAAGCCATCCATTAATGATATGATCTTGAAAAGTTTCTTAAACCCTCAGTTAAAGGTTTCTTCAAGGGGCTAGAAAGATGGCTCAGCGGTTAAGAGCACTGGCTGCTCTTCCAGAGGTCCTGAGTTCAATTCCCAGCACCCACATGACAGCTCACACCTGTCTGTAACTCCAGTTCCAGGGAATCTGACACCCTCACACCAATGCACATAAAATAAAGTATTAAATTTTTTTCTTGGGCTGGAAAGATGTCTTAGAGGTTAAAAGAACTGGCTGCTCTTCCAGAGGTCCTGAGTTCAATTCCCAGCACCCACATAGTGGTTCACAACCATCTGTAATGAGATATGGTGCTCTCCTGTATCATGCAAATGTACATGCAGGCAGAATACTGTACACATAATAATTTTAAAAATTAAAAAAATTTTTTTCTTTAGCCAGGTGGTAGTTCTGCATGCTTTTGATCCCAGCACTTGGGAGGCACAGGCAGGCAGATCTCTGTGAGTTTGAGGCCAGCCTGGTCTACAAAGAGAGTTCCAGGATAGCCAGGGCTATGCACGGAAACCCTGTCTCAAAAAAACAAAAAAAAAGTTTCTTCAAGTATAATAGAAGTTATAGGTTTGATGTGAGGAATTTGAGACAGGCTCTTCCTATGTATCCCTGGCTGGTCTGTAACTCACTATGTAGGTAAAGGTAGCCATGAACTCACATCAGCCTCAGCCTCTGGAAGGCTGGGAATCAGGGAGTATACCACCACACCCAGCCCTGTGTGAAGACTTTAAATAAACCAGGTAAACCATCAAGCCAGTGCCCAGTAAATGCTTGGTAACTACCTAGTGTGCAAAACAATGAGATCTGTTTTCCTAATTGGTTCTAGGAACTTTGTGAAGGAGGCCGAGGAGATCAGCTCCAACCGTCGGATGAACACCCTGACTCTAAACCGGCACACAGAAATCCTGGAGATTTTAGAAATCCCCCAGCTTATGGACACTTGTGTCCGAAACAGCTACTATGAAGAGGCCCTGGAGCTTGCCGCCTATGTACGACGACTGGAAAGGAAATACTCCTCCATCCCTGTCATCCAGGTAGCCAACTTGCCCAGAGGACCCTCAAGCTGGTGATCTTGTAATTATTAGTTCTGTGATTGTGACTAAGCTTTTTTTTTTTTTTTTTTTTTTTTTTTTTTTTTTTTTTTTTTTGATTTTTCAAGACAGGGTTTCTCTGTGTAGCTTTGCGCCTTTCCTGGAACTCACTTGGTAGCCCAGGCTGGCCTCGAACTCACAGAGATCCGCCTGGCTCTGCCTCCCGAGTGCTGGGATTAAGGCGTGCGCCACCACCGCCCGGCGTGACTAAGCTTTTAAGTAGAAGCCTTTGTACATTTCTTACCAATTTCTGCCAGCCAGGTAAGCTGAACAGAAGATACTGGCTCACTCATTCAAAGATCTTTTTTTTTTGTTGTTGTTGTTTGTTTTTTGAGACAGGGTTTCTTTGTGTAGTCCTGTCTAGTCCTGGAACTCACTGTAGACCAGGCTGACCTCAAACTCACAGAGATCCACCTGCCCCTGCCTCCCTAGTGCTGGGATGAAAGGCGTGCGCCACCACCGTCCAGACAAAGATCATGTTACTCATGTGCCAGACACTAACTTAGGTACTAGGGATACCATGTGAACAAAGCATTCAAGGCCATGGCTCTCACGAAGTTTCTGTTGTAGTGAATGTCTGATAATTGACAAATAATAATATTGCAGATATTGGTAAATATCTGAAATAAGCCAGAGAAAGCCAGGCAGGCATGATGGGTATGCCTGTAAACAGCACCTGGAAGGTAGAGACAAGGATCAATCAGGAGTTCAAGGCCATCCTTAACTACTTAGTGAGTTTGAGGCCAGCTTGCTGAGATTATGTCAAAAGACCAAAAACAAAGTGAATTGGGGACTAGGGTAGTGGCTGGAAATGGTTATTAGAGTACTGCTTTGCTGGCATGGTCAGGATGAGAAAGAACTGGCACTTGAAGGTCTAGGGAGACAGCAAAACAAGAAGTAGGAGAAGTAAAACAGAGTGAGGTGGAAAGAAATTGAGTGTTTCGGGAGTCCCAAACCAGCCACTCTTACTATCATGAGAAAGGCTGGGGCATTAGGAAGCAGGTGAAGCTGGAGAATCAGGCAGGGCCCGGAGATCGTGGTGAATAGTTGGGAGTTTGTTGGTTGTGATGGGAAATCCTAGGAGGATTTTTGAGCAAAAGAGTTAGTTATGCAAGCAGATCTCTGTAAACCTGCAGGTGTAAGCTTTAGAAATCCACGGTATGTCCGGAAAGCCATAAGAATGTTGGCCTCCAGTGTCCAGGGTTAGTAGGATGGGTTTCAAAGTATTTTTCCCAGTGTGTTGTGACTCAGTGTATCTGTATTATCAGGGCATTGTGAATGAAGTGCGCCAGTCCATGCAGCTGATGCTCAGCCAGCTGATCCAGCAACTGAGGACCAACATCCAGCTGCCGGCCTGCCTGCGTGTCATTGGCTATCTTCGGCGCATGGATGTCTTCACTGAGGCTGAGCTGAGGGTGAAGTTTCTTCAGGCCCGGGATGCTTGGCTTCGCTCCATCCTGACTGCCATCCCTAATGATGATCCTTATTTCCATATCACAAAAACCATTGAGGCCTGCCGGGTCCACCTCTTTGATATCATCACCCAGTACCGTGCCATCTTCTCAGATGAGGACCCCTTGCTGCCACCTGCCATGGGAGAGTACACTGTGAATGAGAGTGCCATCTTCCATGGCTGGGTGCTGCAGAAAATCTCACAGTTCCTGCAGGTGCTAGAGACCGACCTTAACCGGGGTATAGGTGGTCGCCTGGACTCTCTGCTGGGCCAGTGCATGTACTTTGGGCTGTCCTTTAGCCGAGTGGGGGCTGATTTCCGGGGCCAGTTGGCTCCTGTTTTCCAGAGGGTGGCAATCAACACTTTCCAGAAAGCAGTTGAGGAAGCAGTAGAAAAATTCCAGGATGAAATGACTTCCTACACCCTCATCTCGGCTGCAGCCATCCTGGGTAGCAGTAACATGCCTACTGCAGTGCCAGCCACACAACCAGGGACATTGCAGCCACCAATGGTGCTCTTAGACTTTCCACCCCTTGCCTGCTTCCTCAACAACATTTTGGTTGCTTTCAATGATCTTCGTCTCTGCTGTCCTGTGGCCTTAGCACAGGATGTGACTCGGGCCTTGGAGGATGCCCTTGCCAAGGTGGGTAACTTTCTGCTACCTTGATCTGCCTTTGTTAACAGCCAACCAGGCTTTTGTATTCAACCATATAACCAGGTGCCTGCTGACTTTCAGAGGTTTAGTGTGGTCTTAAGGGTTTTTCTGATCGAGCAGCTCTGATGATTGATGACTCTTTGTGGGGATGTGTAGGCAGAAGTTTCTATCCTGCCAGCAGCTCCCAAATAAACACACTGAGGCTTATATTAATTATAAATGCTCGACCAATAGCTCAGGCTTGTTACTAGCTAACTCTTACATTTCAGTTAACCCATATTTCTTATCTACACTCCGCCACGTGGCTTGGTACCTTTTCTCAGTATAGCAGGCTTATCTTGCTTCTCCTGGCATCTCTGGACACTCCTCTGACTCCATCCTTCTTCATCCCAGCATCCTCAGTTTGGCTCTCCTGCCTAACCTTATCCTGTTCAGCTATTGGGCAGTCAGCTTCTTTATTAAACCAATCAGAGTGACAAATCTTCACAGTGTACAAAAGGATTATTCCACAGCAGAGATGATCCTGGAAGAAGCTGTGAAGTAGAGTACCTATGGCAGTCATTAGGCATGCATAGTCTATTGCTTGATACCAGATTCCCATGAACTCAGCAGCTTGAAACAGTACATATATCATCCAGTTCTGTGAGCCAGGAGTCCAGCGACACTGTCTCTGGGTCCTCTGCTCAGGGTCTCACAGGTTATATTCAAGGTGTTAGCTGGGTCCAGGCGTCTGTTGGAGTTAGAGCTCTGGGCTGTTAGAGGCTCATTCCAGTTGTCAGGTGTTATTCTGTGCCATTGGAAAATTTACAGAACTGAGGTCCTCAGCTCCTAGAGACCATCTATCACAGATAGCTCACAACGTGGCTGTTTCTTCCTCAGCGCTGGCAGGAGAGCATCTCCCCTGTATTTCATGATGCTCCTCTACTGGAACTGGAAACCATACCAGAACATAACAAGTTGGGTCATAAATCCACCAATGAAGTCACACAATAGTGACTATTGACTACAGTGCTGAATTTGAACAAGATAGCAATGAAATGTACTGTTGGGAATGAATAACTTTCTTTTTTTGTTTTGTTTTGTTTTTCAAGATAAGTTTCTTTGTGTATCCCTGGCTGTCCTGGAACTAGCTCTGTAGACCAGGCTGGCCTTGAACTCACAGAGATCTGCCTGCCTCTGCCTCCTGAGTGCTGGGATTAAAGGCAAGTGCCCTCATTGCCCAGCTATGAAAACTTTCTTCATGCTGCACGTTTGTGCTCTTCCACATAGCAGCAGCAGTAGACTTCCTCTGTGATTGATTGTTGGCATTCTTGTCTTGGAGGTAACCAAAACAATCCTGGCATTCCATCGTGCCGAAGAGGCTGCATTCAGCAGTGGGGAGCATGAAATCTTTGTCCAGCTCTGCACTGCCTTCTTGGAAGACCTTGTTCCTTATTTGAACCGCTGTCTTCAAGTCCTTTTCCCACCAGCTCAGATAGCCCAGACTCTAGGTAAGAGAAAGGAAAGAGTGTTAATTGTTTACCTTTTTACAGGGTCTGTGTAGCCCAGGCTAACCTGGGACTCAGAGATCTGTCTTCCTCTGTCTCTCCAGTGCTGGGATTAAAGGCATGAGCCATAACACCTAGATCTGGTTTTCTTTTATTATTACTGTTGTTTTTGGTGTTTTGAGACAGGGTCTTATTTAGCCCTGGCTGTCCTGGAACTCTCTCCATATGCCAGGCTGGCCTCAAATTCAGAGAACCTCCTGAATGGTTGGAATTAAAGGTGTGTGCCACCACTGCCTGGCCTGTTTTATTATTTTTAAGTATGTATTCATGTCAAGTCTATGTGGGGGATATGTATATATGAATATATTTTTAATTTAAGTCTCACGTAGCTGGTCTTGAAATCGATATGTAGTTAAAGCCATTCCTGAACTTCTTTCTGGTCATCCTACCTCTACCTTCTAGGGGCTGGGCCTATAGGCATGCACCACCACTCCTGTCTTAAGAGTAAGAAGTTTTAAATTGGGCTGGAGAGATGGCTCAGAGGTAAAGAGCACTGACTGTTCTTCCAGAGGTCCTGAGTTCAATTCCCAGCAACCACATGGTGGCTCACAACCATCTGTAATGAGATCTGGTGCCCTCTTCTGGCCTGCAGGCATACATGTAGGCAGAATACTGTTTATATAATAAATAAATAAATCTTAAAAAAAGAAGTTTTAAATTGCCTTACAGGTGTTTAATTTACATAAATAAGTAATGTGTGCATTAGTATAAGTCTGAAAATATACAAAGGTGGGTAACCATTACTAGCACCTGTTTTAGAAGTCTGTCACCCTTAGCCGGGCGGTGGTGGCACACGCCTTTAATCCCAGCACTTGGGAGGCAGAGCCAGGCGGATCTCTGTGAGTTCGAGGCCAGCCTGGGCTACCAAGTGAGTTCCAGGAAAAGGCGCAAAGCTACACAGAGAAACCCTGTCTCAAAAAAACCAAAAAAAAAAAAGAAGTCTGTCACCCTAAGATCCCCTTGGTAGACACTCTTCAGTTGTACCCTGGCAAACTTTGAGTGCTGTTGATCTCTCGTTTCTGAACATTTTATAGAAATGGAATCATATACTGTGTGGATTATCTGGGGAAGTGGAAGACGCCAGTCACAAAGGAACCACTTATTGTGTGCTTCCCTTTATATAAAATACCAGAGAAGTGGTTCTATTGTTTTTAGACTAGGTAGGCTTTACTGTATATTGGAAGATGACCTTGAACTCCTAGTCTGCCTACCTCAGCCTCCTAAGTACTAGGATTACAAGTGTGGCAGAGAAGTGGTTTTATTTATTTACTTTTTTTTTTTCTAGACAGAGTTTCTCTGTGTAGCTTTGGAGCCTGTCCTGGAACTTGCTTTGTAGACCAGGCTGGCCTTGAACTCACAGAGATCCGCCTGCCTCTGCCTCCCGAGTGCTGGGATTAAGGGCATATGTCACCATGCCTGGCTAGAGAAGTGGTTTAAAAAATATTTTTTCTAGGCACTTGGGAGGCAGAAGCAGGCTCATCTGACTTGAGGCCAGCCTGTTCTACAGAGTAAGTTCCAAGACAGCCAGGGCTACACAGAGAGAAACCCTGTCTTGAAACAACAACAACAAAAATTTTCCCTCACTGGGCCTGGTCTAGATAGTGAATTCCAGGACAGCCAGTGCCATATGGAGAGACCCTGTCTCAAAAAATAAAAACAAGACCAGTAAAAAAATAGGTTTTCCTTAGTTATAGGTCTTTTTTGGAGTGGGGTGAGGCGAGGCACATGACCTTCGATCTGGGTCGCTGTTCTCCACCTTGGCTTCGCCCTTTCTCTTGTGTCTAGCCCAGGACTCCAGTGTCTCCTGGCTCTGGCCCCGCCACCCTTACTGGGCTCCAGTATAACACCATCCTTCCCATTAGTACAAACATGCTCTTCTTGTTGTATTGGAGTGTGTAATTGTGTCTGTTCTTTACCCGAGTGCGCCCACCCCACCCCCGTGCCGTGGTCTCTGCGTTGAATTTAATGACTTTTTTTTCCATTTCCTTTTTCCTGCCATCTGGGTCAGGCATTTCACCCACCCAGCTCTCCAAGCACGGAACCCTTGGGCATGTGAACATCAGCGCCATCCAGGAGCCTCTCGCCTTTATCCTGCCTAAAAGAGAGACCGTCTTCTGCCTAGATGACCAGGAGCTAGTGCCGGACCTCGAGGTTCCAGCGCTAGAGCCTTCTGCCGAGCAGCCCGGCCTGGAGCCCGTTACTTCAGCGGCCCCTGAGGGCGGGTCAGAGAGGAGCGATCCAGGGGAGCCGCTGCCTGCGGAGCCAGCGGAGCCAGCGGAGGGGGAGCCGCTGCCGGCGCAGCCGCCCAGTGAGGAGCCATAGGCAGTGTCCCCTGCACCCAGACCGGGGAGCAGCACTAACGGCACGGAGCTGCCGGGGCTATCTGGAGAGGGGAGGCCGCCCCGTGTGTGGAGGCTGAGACTGCTTTGCCTGGGGTATCGCGGGCCACTGTGGTACGTGGGAGCTTCAATAAATCCGACGACTGTCGCCACCTGGCTGCTCTCTGGGATGACGGGTGCCCGAGGTCGCGCCGGAACTACGCTTCCCGGCGTCCCTGGCGCTAGCGGGAGGACGAGCGGCGGCGGTTTCGGCGCCATGGGGCTGCTGGGTGGGCTGCTGGTGGCGGCGCGGCTGCCGCCGAGCCGGGCGCGGGGCTGCAGCTCGGCGTCGGCCGGCCTAGAGGGCCCCGCACGCACGCGCTCCTACTGGCGGTACCTGAGGCGCCTCGTGTGGGGCGCGCCGCAGCCGCCATACACGCGCGTGTGCCAGGTCGGGGACCCGGTGCTGCGCGCCGTGGCGGCCCCGGTGGAACCCGCGCAGCTGGCGGGGCCGGAGCTGCAGCGGCTGGTGGGGCTGCTGGTGCAGGTGATGCGGCGGCGCGGCTGCCTGGGCCTCAGTGCGCCGCAGCTGGGGGTGCCGCTGCAAGTGCTGGCGCTCGAGTTCCCCGACGCGCTCTTCCGCGCCTTCTCACCGCGCCTGCGCGAACTGCGTCAGATGGAGCCCTTCCCGCTTCGGGTGCTGGTGAACCCCAGCCTGAGGGTGCTGGACAGCCGCCTGGTCACCTTCCCTGAGGGCTGCGAGAGCGTCTCCGGTTTCCTGGCTTGTGTGCCTCGCTTCCAGGCCGTGCAGATCTCAGGTGCAGGGCACGGGGTGGCGGCGGGGTGACTGTGCTCTCCTTAGCCGGAGACTGCAAACAGCAGGACCCAGGAGCACACGGACTCCAGGCTGACAGAGAGCAGGGTAAAACCCGCTTAGATGGATGGCAGGGTGCCAACCGGGGAGGCTGCTCAGATAGGGAGTCTGTCCGTGTCTGTCCCTCCTCTCTTACAGGTATGTACAGATTCCCATGTATGGGGGTCTGTATCACACGTTTTTCCTATTTACCTGTCATGGTGGGCTTGTGTAAGAAAGTGGGACCCAGCTTTATCCACACTAAGGCATCAAATCACCCCATGCCTATCGTCCACATTGTTTTATAGAATGGGTTATTATTTGCTACTATGCCAAGCTGAAATAGCTTTGATAAACAGCGCCTGAGAAGAACTTTGAGGAGGGACGCGCCTCAGCAAGAGGATTTCTTATCCTTGCCCTATAGTAGAGCTGGGAATCAGGCTGAATAAAAGTTGGCATTGAGCGAAGTTGAGGCATCCTTTATAGGAGGGATAAGGGCTGTTGTCCACATTCACTTTCAGATGTTGCCTCTGTAGATAGGCTATAAACAGGCATAGCCAGGGCAGGATCAGGAAATAGGGACAGGAGGTGAAGGACACTCAGCAAACCCTCACCTCAGGCAGCCTGTACCTTCCTTTGCAGGACTGGACCCAAGAGGAGAGCCAGTGGTGTGGTCAGCAAGTGGGTGGACGGCCCGCATCCTCCAGCATGAGATGGATCATTTGCAGGGCTGCCTGTTCATTGACAAAATGGACAGTGGAACGTTTACCAATCTCCACTGGATGGAGGTGAATGACTGAAGCCCTCTTGCCTGACTGAGGGTCTGGAAAACTGGCCTGGAGACATTTCAGGTTAAGATGGGCACATCTTTTGTGCTTCACCTTGGAATTGGTTCCAATCTGACAGTAAACAGTGGACTGAGATAAAGGAAGATGACAGAAATGCTTGTCCTGAAATCCGATTTGGACAGAATCCTGTTACAGCATGAGTAGAAATACACCCTTGAAGAAGGAGTGGGGGTATTTTCTGACAATTCTGCATAGGAGGAAGTGGGCAGGTAAACATTCTCAGTACAAATGACTTCATGAGACACACATTCTACCCACACAGCCAATGCCTGATAATAATGTAGTCCAATATCGGGAAGTTGTTGTAAAATACAGGTAAAGTTTGGGTGTGGTGGCACACTTTAATTCCAGCACTCTGGGGGCAGAGATGGGCTGATGTTTGAGGCCACCCAGAGGTACATAGTGAGACTGTCTCAAAAACAAACAACAACAAAACGTTAATCAGGGAGGGATGGCTTGACAGGTTAAAGAGTACTTGCTTTTCAAGCAGCGGTGGTGCACGCCCTTAACCCCAGCACTTGGGAGGAAGAGGCAGTTGAATCTCTTGAGTTTGAGGCCAGCCTGGTCTACAGAGTGAGATCCAGGATGGCCAGGTATACACAGAGAAACTGTCTTTAAAGAAAAAAAAAAAAAAATTTTTTTTTCCCCAGAGCTGAGGACCAAACCTAGGGCCTTGTGCTAGGCAAGCACTCTACCACTGAGCTAAATCCCCAACCCCACAAAACAAAATTTTTAAAAAAGTACTTGCTTTTGCAAAAGGCTGCAGTTCTGAGACAACTCTACACCTGTAACTCCAGCTCCAAGGAATTGAGTGTCTCCTGGCCTTCACAGGCACTGTTCTATGTACAAACTCACAGAGAGCCACACACACACACACACACACAGAGTTACAATAAAATCTAAAAACCAAAGCTTCTATCAGCCACTTTCAATCAGCAAAGAAAACAATGAAAGGCCAACCAAGTCTTGCTACAGAATCAGTTCTGGCCCTTTCAGGTTTTCAAGTTAGAGGACTTACAGCTGTGTAAAGCCATATAAAGCTTATAGGTACAACAGTACTTAATGTGGAGGGACCTAGGTTTGATTCCTAGCACTAGGAAAGTTAAAATACAGAGCAATAATACCAGTTTTGGGGAGGTTAGAATAATTCCTTCAGTGTGTGAACATGCCTGTACTGTGTTCTGTGTCACACAGCATCTCCAGGGCTGCTTTATCTGCATCTGTTCAGTAGCAGTTACCCATGGGAACAGAGACCTAACAGTACCACTCACTCCTATCTCAGAACTTGGGAGCTGGAAGTAGGAGAAGCAGGAGTTTTAGGTCATTCTCTACATAGTGAGTTCAGGGTCTGCCGAAGTTACCGAAACCCTGTCTCAAAACAAAAAAGAAACCAAAACTATAGCCACACTTTGAGCCATAAGGCATGTAGGACCTGTCACCTGACTGGATGGTAGGCCTGATAAGCACTCCTACTTCCTGCCCTGCTGAGGAAAGGAAACAATGAAGAGAGCCTTACCAGAAGTAAGCTCCACTCCCAAAGAACCCCACACTAGAATCAAAATTCAGAAGACTCCAGTAGCTCAAGAAGGGAAAAGGGTTTATTAGATATCTCCGGGACAGGACCAGCAGAGGCTGGGCTCAGTTCTCAGTCGTGAAGGCAGCAATAAAGACCTGCCTGAGTGTCATCTCTCCTGATGGAAGCGCTTTGTGTTCACAGAAGCCATCAGCTCCTGCAAGGTGAAGCTCCAGGTGCAAACTTAAGGTGACAGGGATGGCTTTTCCTACTTTCCACAGTCAGCTCTCAAGTAGCCAACTTCAGAGGAAAGGAGTGGAAGCAGGGGCCTGGTGGCTCCCACTCCTAACACTTCCAGATGAGTTTTCTCTTTATTTATAAACAAGACAGAAATCAAAGCAGCATTAATTTAGGGGAACCAAAGTTAAAAACAAAAAAAACAAGAAAAACATATCAGGGCAAGGAGTGTGAGCATCCAGGAGTGAAGTATGCAGAACCAGTGTCCAGGTGTCCTACATGGTGAAGCATCTCTGCAGCTGTGGAGGCCCTTCCATCATCCCACTAGGTTGACAGCCAGGCAGCAGAGGGGTACTAGTGACTTCGGGACTCCAGGCCCTGCCTGGCCACTGGTGGAGGAAGTCCCATGAATTTGCTCCAGTCAAACTCCCAATTTCATTATCAGCATGAAGCTTTAACTCTCCTGTCCAAAGTCCTCAGAGAATTTCTTTACTTTCAGGAGGTCATCTGCATTCACCGTGGGCCGGGTAGTGGCTAAAGACCGGAGCATGTCTGACTGCAGAGACACAAGCATGCAGCTGAAAACAGCTGACTCCAGGTCCTCAGCCCTCCTCTCTAGTGCTGTCTAGATTGACAAGAGGCCTGCCTCTGAGGTCACCCCCAGTGCAGACTGCACATCATCTGAAAGACGACTTCTTCACCCATAACTCCTCCCTTCCTTCCCATCAGCAGCTTCTGTTACTGTAGTCACCGATGTGCAGACAGCTGCCAGCAGAGAACAGGACCACAACTGACAGAACTAGAAGAGCTCTAGACTGCTCGGGCCAGACCCATGTGAAAAGACTTTCACTGGCTCCTTCTGGACTTCCTCTTCCTCTTAGAGGTTTCCAGAGTCTCAGCAAAAACCTCAGCTACCCACCACCCCAAAGGCTTCATACTCTCTGGGAGGACTATGAGCCAGGACAAGAGGAAGACATTCACTTTTACTCTTAGGCTCAGATTCCCACTTTTCTGGACTTTCTGGTTCTCTCCCACTGGGTCACTTACCATGCAGACCACAGGCTCTAAGAGTTTATCACCAGGGACATCCATCCAAGTCATCTCTATGGCCCCTGGATCCCCTGGAGAACATGGGGTCAGAAGATCATCAATCATGACACTAGGGTTGGTGCGGGAAGGGCCACAGACCTGAAACCAAGCAGAGATTGTCAGGCTGGTGTGGCTGTCCCTGGTAGTAGTGTACGTCAGGACCTAAGGATAGCCTGAAGGAGACACTAGGGTTTCTAGGTCATCAAGGTTGGAGGAGGGCAAAGCTCCTTAAGAACTCAGGTCTGGCCGGGCGGTGGTGGCGCACGCCTTTAATCCCAGCACTTGGGAGGCAGAGCCAGGCGGATCTCTGTGAGTTCGAGGCCAGCCTGGGCTACCAAGTGAGTCCCAGGAAAGGCGCAAAGCTACACAGAGAAACCCTGTCTCGAAAAACCAAAAAAAAAAAAAAAAAGAACTCAGGTCTGAGGTCTGAAAGATGGCTCAGTGGGTAAAGGCACCTGCCATGCAAACCTGACAGTCGAGTTCCATCTGTGGAACCCATGTGAAAGAGAAGAACCAAATTCAAACTTGTCCCTTTACCTCCAAAACATGTCATGGCACCCATGCATACTGCCCCCACCCCCACAGCAGAATTTAAAACAAGACAAATAAGAACCCTCTGGAGGGGCTGGAGAGATGGCTCAGCAGTTAAGAGCACTGACTGTTCTTCCAGAGGACCGGGGTTCAATTCCCAGCACCCACATGGCAGCTCACAACTGTCTGTAACTCTAAGATCTGACACTTCACACAGACATATATGTAGGCAAAACACCAATACACATAAAATAATAAAAATGAATAAATTAAAAAAAGAACCAGTGAGATGGTAAAGGCATCTGTAAGCAAGCCTGATGACCTGAGTTTGATCTCCCAGATCTATATGATGGAAGGAAAGAACCAACTGGAAGTCATCCTTCGACTTCTATGTCTTAACAGAGCAGCCCACACAGGCCTCCAAACTTCTGCAACTCCTAGTGTCTCAGCTATTTGCTAAAGAAGAATCAGCATTTCTCTTGTTGGGTGTCTCCATTACTGCATTCCCTACACCCAGAACAGTGCTGGCACACAGCAGAGCCACAGCAGACACACAACAAAGATGTGCCCGAATGAGTGGGCAAGCCCTTCCCATGGCTGTGTCTGGCACTTGGCAAGTGTTTGGTCTGTGTGCCCTGCCCTCCAGCACGGGGCTGGCTGCTGTCTTCTGTTTCCCACAGCTGAAGAGCACTATTTTCCAGCAGCACCTGCAGGGAGGGTGTACGGCACAGCTCCAGTCCTAGAGCAAAAGGGTACATAATATCTACCTCTGGGGCCGGGTGGTGGCAGTGCACATCTTTAATCCCAGCACTCGGGAGGCAGAGGCAAGCAGATCTCTGTGAATGTAAAGCCAGCCTGGTCTACAGAGTGAGTTCTAGGACAGCCAGGACTACAGATAGAAACCCTGTCTCACAAAGAAAAAAAAAATCCACCCTTGGTTCTCTCATAGAGAATGTACCTTTAGCAGTCAGGAAGCTAGTAAAAAACAACCAGAGGCCACCCCCACCTCCTGACTGGTGACACTGCCTAACCACTGCTGCCACCAACCTTCTTGAAGTGTGTTGCTGACTGTACTTTTCTAACCGGCTGCATGAGGGAGTCCCGCACGATGATGCTGATGTCTGCTCCTGAGTAGCCTTCTGTCTTCCGGGCCAGCTCGTGGATGTTAGCATCAGTGAGGTTGTGAGGTGTGCTTCCCAGATGTAATCGAAACATCTGGGCGCGGGCCGCTTCCTCTGGCAATGGGATATAAATTCGCTTTTCAAACCTGGAGAGATAGATGCATATCAAACGAGAGCTGATCACAGAATGATGTGAAGGGAAAAGTCAGCATGCACATTAAAATGAGTGACCGAGGTCCAATACCCAACTTTACCAAGGGCTCTGCTTGACACGCAGACATGGGAGGATTCCGGAGAAACGGGGACGGACAGCTAGTAACAAAATGACCATTGCCAGACAAAGATACCAGTCCTAAGCCCCTAGTTTAGACTCACCTCCTCCTAATGGCTGAATCCAACACCCAGGGTATGTTTGTGGCACCAAGAACAAGAGTCCCATCATTGTTATTTCCCACTCCTGTGGAGAATGGGAGACAAAGAAGCAACTGAAGATGCCTGCAGAGGCAGCCAGAACCCATGGGAACTAACCATGTCTTGGGGCTTTCTTGGGTAGAGACCAACAGCACAGCTGCTCTGGGTGGGATGGAGAGGCAACGTGGCAAAGGCCTCAGAACCCTCTTGGATGCAAGCCCATGTAAGGCTGGCAGAGATGGCATCACAAGTGCCTCTCCTCTATCGTGCCCAGTGCAGCCACATAATGGAGCCCTGGGTTGCCTTGAGGAGGAAGACAGCCCAAGAGTGACAAGGTGGCAGCACACACCCTGCATCTGAACCAAGAACTCCGTTTTGATCCTTCGGGCAGCCTCGCTCTCATTTTCATTCCGTGACCCGCAGAGGGAGTCCACCTCATCAATGAAGATGATGGAAGGCTTGTGTTGCCTGGCCAACTCAAACAGGTTCTTGACTAGCCTGCGAGAGTGAGAAAGGGGTCAGGACCTGGACACCCCCAAACGTGCCCACCCTGAGACCCAGTTGTTACATCCAGTGCCTCTCTCACAGGGAGGCTGAAAATGCTAACAGGGAAAACAGGGCAGACAAGTCCTGCAACAGCAGTGAACCAAGAACCTGCTGTGGCATAGCCTCAAGTCCTGGGAGCTCCATTCACTAGCTCCTTTCCTTTTCTCTGAGCCTCAGTTAATATCAAAGAATGGGGGTCAGCTGGAGGAATAAGCTAAAGCCATACAATGCCCCAAAGAGGCACACAACTGCAACTGACTCTGTAGGCTTGGTGGCACGTGTCCGAAACCCCACCACTTAGGAGGTAGTACGAGGAGAATCGTGTTCAGGGCCAGCCTCTGCTACAGAAGGAGTTTGTGACTAGCCTGGGGTATATGAGATCCTGTCTCACAAAACCAAAAGGAAAGCGAACAAAACGATGTATACTCACAAGAGGTTGCTTTCCCTTTCCTTTTCTTTTTTCTTTTTTGGTTTGGTTTTTCGAGACAGGGTTTCTCTGTGTAGCACTGGCTGTCCTGGAACTCATTCCGTAGACTAGGCTGGCCTCACACTCAGGGATTCTCCTGCCTCTGCCTCTGAGTGCTAGGATTACAGGGGTGCTTCATCTTTTCCATGTTCTCTGACATCTGTGTATCAGGACAGCACCTCAAGAAGTAAGAGCTTGTTCTCCTGACTCCTATCCCTGGTCATCTGATGGCAGCTTCTCTGGGAAGTGATTTCCAGGGGCCAGGAAGCTCGACTACCAGCAGCTGCCACAGCCCAGCTGACGGCTGACTTACTTCTCACTCTCCCCCAACCACTTAGACATCAGATCCGAGGAGGACACAGAGAAGAAGGTGGAGTTGTTGGCTTCTGTTGCCACGGCTTTGGCCAGGTAGGACTTGCCTGTGCCTGGGGGCCCAAAAAGCAGTATACCTCGCCAAGGGGTACGCTTGCCTGTAATAAAGAATGAACACGAGTCAGCTGTTTCCTGACTGAGAAAGTTGAAAAGTTGAAGGCAGAGCTGGAGAAGCCGGCACAGGAGGCAGAAGACTTGCCCTGCAAGCATGAGGACTACAGTGCAGCTCCCCAGCACCCAGGAAAACACCAGGCCAGAGTGGTGGCTTGCCTGTCACCCCAGTATTTGGAAAGCAGAGTGAGGGGATCCCTAGAGTAAGCTGCTAGAGTAGCTGAATCACTGCGTAAAGACCCTGCCTCAATATATAAGGCGGAGAGCAACTGAGAAGGATAACTGACATCCTCCTCTGACCTCCATACACATGTACACATACATGCATCCCCACACAGGGAACATTTATATATAATTATGCATGAACATACCATACATACACAATAAATAAATAAAAAGTTGTGGGGTTGGAGAGGTGGCTCAGCAGTTAATAGCACTGGATGTTCTTCCAGAGAACTTAGGCTTGGTCCCAGCACCCACATGGCAGTTCACAACTGTAACTCTAGTTCCAGGGGATCCAACACCCTCTTCTGGCCTTCAAGGGAACTGCATGAATATGGTGCACAGACATACATGCAGGTAAAACACCAATACATATAAAATAAACCCAATCTCAAAACAAAGTTATTGCCCGGGTGGTGGTGGCTCATGCCTTTAATCCCAGCACCTGGCAGGCGGATCTCTGTGGATTCAAGGCCAGCCTGATGTACAGAGTGAGTTCCAGGACAGCTAAGGATACACAGAGAAACCTATCTTGAAAAAACAAAAAATTAAAAACAAAGTTATAAAATTTATATAAATGTATAAAATGGAAGGCCCTTAGTCACTGTCAAAACAGAAAGAGAAACTTCTATAAAACCACTGATTTTAGAAGTAAAGAGAACCAAACACCTGTTGGGAGCTCAGACCTCACCTTGTTAATGACCCCCATGTCCTTAACAAGAGTACTGGCCAGCACTAGTTCTCGATCCTGCCTGCTCACTGAGAGCAGTTCAAGTCTCCTATATCTCAAACGGACCTAGAACTCATGCTGTAGTCAAGAATGGCCCTGAAATTCCGATCATCCTGCCTGCCAAGTACTGAGATTACAGGGCTATTATACCAGCACATCCAATTTATGTGGTGCTGAGGATCAAACCCACAGCATTACAAATGTCAGAAAAACTACAAATCAAGCTGTATTCTCAGCCTACAAAAACTTTTTTTGTTTTTGTTTTTTTTTTGGGACAGGGTTTCTCTGTGTAACAGCCCTGGCTGTCCTGGAACTCCCTTTGTGGACCAGGCTGGCCCCAAATTCACAGAGATCCACACAAACATGTTTTTGATGCTGGCAAGACACCAGGGAGTTAGGGTCAGGGTAGGAGAGTGCTTGCCTAGGTCCCAGGTTCCATCCCAGCAAGGACAGACACAACACACAACAAGGCCAGGACCTACCCTGTGAGCTGTCTGCTAGGACACGAGGCCACCTACCATCTGTTCTGGGACACTTGGGGTGGAACCCTAAGCTAGATTCCTCAGGCTGACAATTTTATACCTGGGCTAGTGGCTACATCCTTTGGTGTTTGTTTGTTTTCGTTTTTCAAGAAGGGTTTCTCTGTGTCGTTTTGGCTATTGTAAAACTTACTCTGTAGACCAGGCTGGCCTTGAACTCAAGAGATCTGCCTGCCTCTGCCTCCTGAGTGCTGGGATTAAAGTCATGCACCATGCTACACTCCTTCCTACCTGTGAATAAGTGTGGGAATTTAATTGGCAAAATGACAGCTTCTTTGAGAGCCTCTTTCGCCCCCTCGAGTCCGGCCACATCATTCCACCGTATGTTGGGTTTCTCCATCACAACAGCACCTGCAAGAAGGCCCAGACTGACCCATGAGCACAAGTGGACCCAAAAGAGGACCCCTGACACTCCCCTATCGCCATGGACCTCAGGCTTCTTACCCATCAACTGCTCTTGTAATTTCTTTTTCTCTGGATTATCTCCTTCGCTGTCACTGTCGCTACTAAGAAAGGAAACAGAAGATCAAGTTGGTCCTCCATTCTGAGAGCAAGGAAGGCTAGGGGTGTGTGTGTGTGTGTGTGTGTGTGTGTGTGTGTGTGTGTGTTCCCAATTCAGCACTGGTGAGGGACGAGCAAGCAGAGATCTCCGAATGTGAGGACCACACTCCTCCAGGAAACACTCATATGCTACCCTTGCTTCTTCATTAAAGGAATAAGGAAAGAGGCAGCCGCCTCCTCCCAAGGGCTGGTGAGTGAAGTGGGCTTGGGCTGGACTTAACAGAGCACCAAGGCAAATGGTCAGACTTTTCAGATGGACTCAAAAACAGACAACAGACAACATGTAGCTGTGACCTCAGAGAATTCAAAGGGTGGAGAAAACATCAAGTTTAAAATTAAAATTACTAAGTTTAAAATTACACAGTGAGACCTTGTCTCAAAACAAAACTAAACAAAAGCATTAAAGGAGAATGTGCTCTGATGCCAACAGCCGTCTGCTGCTTATTTCCAGCCTCAGACCTCCTGCTGACCCGTCTCCTGTCCCTTTGCAATCTGTCTGTCACACTCGGGAATCAGACACTGTGGACTGCTTATGAAAGCAGCTGCCGGTGTTTTGTCAGGAGGACGTAGACACCCTGTAGGAGGGGTACGAGTCCAGGGCAGCCCTAGCATCCAGAATGACAACAACGTGAAACAGGAGCATGCACGTGGGACCCTGGCCCCAGAAGCTGTGTGCTCCAGCACTCACCCCTTGCCCTCACTCTGATTCTCTTTGACTGGCTTCTTGCCATGTTTCTCTTTGTTTCGTAGATAATCTTTCAGCTTCTCTGCTCGGTCTAGGTATTGCACACACTTTGCTCGAATGCTCTCTTTGGCCTTGTCGCTGTGTGCCTCATCTGCAAAACAGAAACCCGGTGTGGCCTCCTAAGTCCAATGTGCCTGCCCCCCTCTCCCAGGGCACTGCAGCCGGGGACCCTGAGAGTGACTCACATTTGATGGCATGGAGGAAGTACTCCACAGCATGCTGGTAGAGTCGGAGCGCCTCCTCGTAGTTCTTGGCTTTGTCCTCTTCTGTGGCTTTTGTCACCAGATCGATGGCTTTCTGGAAAGGCAGAGCATATAGCTCAGTGCTCCCCATGGGATCCAAAGAGCCTTTGGGGTCACAAGCAGCAGAATGAGATAAGATGAGAGTTAGTACCAGGCCTGTGGCTTTGTTGGTGGCAGGCCATTATGTTGTCCTACTTTCCTGACACCAACTAGAAGAGCTTGAAAAGACGGCTGTTGCTGGGTGGTGGTGGCGCATGCCTTTAATCCCAGCACTTGGGAGGCAGAGGCAGGCAGATCTCTGTGAGTTCGAGGCCAGCCTGGGCTACAGAGTGAGATCCAGGAGAGGCGCAAAGCTATACAGAGAAACCCTGTCTCGAAAAATCGAAAAAACAAACAAACAAAAAAAAGACAGCTGTCCTTCCCAGGGAGCTTAATGGTCAGAAGCCACCCCTTCCTCCATTCTGTTCTGGAGCTTGGCAAATGGAAACTGACTAATGTCTGGGGTTGGGACTCCAAGGGCAGGCCCATGGAGCAAGCCCACATTCTATGTCACCTCCCCAAGAGAAACATGGACTGGCTCTTGGAGCTCAACAAAGCCAGAAACCATACTTGGCCAGGGGCCAAAAAGATGCAGCCAGCTAAGAAAGTCCTTCATGGACCTGATCATTTCAATCTAATCAATTTAGAGATAGCTCTAGCCCTCTCTACTGCCCAGATCACTCTAGGCTCAGAAGAGAATTTTCCTGAACTGTCTAGAGCTGACGCCTGAGACGGGGCTCAACCACACTACAAGCTCCAGGAACAAAGTGCCAATGGAGGGGAACTGCCTTCTGGCTCTCTAAGACTCTCCGAGTGATGTCTTTGGAGTCTCAAAGGCTCTGCAGGCCCATGCTCCCAGCTGAACTGGAGGCCCTATACAGCCAATTTCAAAACCTGCAGCTTCCCCAATCAGCAAAGTCTGGCCAGAATTCTCCATCTGGTGTGGCACTAGCCGCCTGGCAGGCAGATCCACTGTAGACCCTGCTTCAGCCACAGCAAACAATAACCTCCTGACCAGCTCTTGGCAGGGCCAGGGCATTTGTTTAGCCATCCTCTCTGTAAGAAAAGGCACACAGACAGCTCTGTAAGACGGCCAGGCTGGGGTGAGGAGACAGACTACATGAGAGGAACTCACTAGAAGAACAGGAAAAGTGAGAGTGTGGATGACGGTCACCTTCCATCCCCGCTGTCTACACACTGCATGGCCAGCGCTGAACTACCTTGCAGGTGAACATACTAGCCTCCCCGGCAGCTCCTTAGAGCCACAAGACAGTACCTGGTCTTGGTGGCTTCTTTTCTCTACAGTCAACACCCTCAGTTCTTTGGACTTTCCACTCAGTATGACTTGCTTGGTCTCCCCTTTTAAAATGGGGGAGAGAGGGAAGGATCAGGGCTGCTGAGATGGCTCAGTGGGTAAAATCACTAGCTGTGAAAACCTGAAGCCCTGAGTTCAATTCCTAGAACCCATGGAGGAAGGAGACACCTAATTCCTGAGGAGACCCCACACTCAAGGAGAACGTACTACTCCTGAGAGTTGTCCTTCGACCTTCACACGAATAAATAATGCATAAAATTAAAACATAAGGTAAGAAAGACAGTCCAGCAGTTCCACCCTACACAAAATAAAACAAAATAAATACTACGGAAAGACGGCTCTGTGTTCAAAGGGACTTGCAGCTCTTTGTTTTGTTTTGAGACAGGGTTTCTTACAGAGCTCTGACTGTAAGTGAGCTTGGCTCTGCCTCCAGAAAGGTGCTAAGATAAAGGGGTATGTCACCAAGCCTGACTGCGCTTGCTGCTCTGCAGAGGACATGGGTTTGAGTTCTAGCACCCAGGTGGTAGCTCACAACTGTCTGTAACTCCAGTTCTAAGAGATCGACACCTCCTTCTGGACTCTGGGGGCACCAGGCATGCAACGAGGTACACATATATACATATACACAGGCAGGCAAAAACACATGTATAAAAATTAAAAAAATAAGCTGGGCGGTGGTGGAACACACCTTTAATCCCAGCACTCAGGAGGCAGAGCCAGGCGGATCTCTGTGAGTTCCAGCACAGCCTGGTCTACAGAGCAAGATCCAGGACAGGTACCAAAACTGCACGAAGAAACCCTGTCTCGGAAAAAAGAAAATTACAAAAACCAAGTGGAGGCTCAGAACAGTCTCTGAGGTTCTCTGTCCCCACAGCGCAGAGCAGGCCCGTCTCATCCCTGCTGCCCACTGTCAGGACACCTACTGGTGCACTGCATAGTTCTGGCAACCAATGCTGTCTCTCAGTTGAAGGAGATCTTAGTTTCCAAGGAGAGAAACAGCTTCGCATAGCTGAAGTGAGGTGACAGAGTACACTGCCAGCCCTGCCACGTCTCTAGCGATACCATGGCAAAGGCTGAGATGGAGGAGCAACAAGGTGTGCTAGCAGGACTGACAGACTTTTCTATGAAAGCCCAGGCAGCAGGCATGTTAGGTTCTGTGGGCCATATAATATCTGCAGCACACAAGGAGCCACAGACAGTATATAAAAGAATGAGCTGGGATGTCATCCAATAAAACTTTATTTATAGGCTCCAAAATCTGAATTTCAAATTATGTCATGAAAGGCCCCCAAGCCATTTAAACAATGTAAAAGATTGTGACGTTAAGTTAAGCCAGCCAAGTCCGTCACAGAGAACCACACACTGTATGAGTCTATTTAAAGAAAATCTCAGCTGGGTGGTGGTGCACATCTTTAATCCCAGCACTTGTGAGGCTGAGGCACGCAGATCTCTGTGAGTTTGAGGCCAGCCTGGTCTACAAAGTAAGCTTCAGGTCAGCCAGGGCTACACGGAGAAACTTTGTCTCAAAAAAAAAAAAAAAAAATCCTGCCAGGCAGTGGTGGTGCACACTTTTGATCCCAGCACTTGGGAGGCAGAGGCAGGCAGATTTCTGTGAGTTCAAGGCCAGCCTGGTCTACAGAGCAAGTTCCAGCCAAGGCTACATACATACTCAGACACCGTCTCAAAAAAACAAACAAACAAAAACTAAGCTGAAAGTGACCTGCCAACTAGCTTTCATAGTGCTAGAAGGTGCTACGCAGGTCCCTGGGGGAGAAAAGACATATATAGTATCCCTGAAGTCAACCACACTTGCTATAATACTGACCTGCTCGGCAAGCTGTGCTCACTAGTGGCACAAAGGTTATGGGGTACTCAATGTGTTTGGCTTGGACCAAGACCTGCTCTATAGGAGGGAATTCAGGACTGGTACTGTAAACCTGCTCAGAAGCACACGGCTCAGGAACCACAAGCCCTAGAGAAGAACCTATCGCTGTTGTTTTGTTAGATGACATGTTGTTGAACTGTCTTCTAAATATTTATGCTTATATCCACAGATATAACCTAGGCCAGAGAAGCTTCTCTCTCCGCAGTGGTTAGCAGTTAATGCAGACTCATAACAGAGTAAGTGTCTACTGAGGACTCAGCCCTAAGTGGAACACCTATATCAACACTTGTCCCCAAGGCTAAAGGAAGAACATCGAAGAGAGGAAGGAAAGAGCGAGCTAGAGGATGTGGAGGAGTGCTGTAAAGTGCTGTCTTTGGAATAACATGGCCACAGCAGCTATGGTTACCTGTACAAGAGCATTCAGCATTTAAGAAGCACTAACTGGACTCAGTGGGTTATTACTAAAGAAAGGAGAGGAGGGGACACAGAAGGGGTAGGGGGATGTGTTGGCAGCCTGAGGGGATCGAGGAAGGAGTTGGGGGCTCCTGGTGGGAGCTGGAAGTGCACAGGACCAAGAGGCATTGTTTACATATATGAAATGCCAAAGAATAAAAGAAATTCCATAAGGAGAAAAAAACAAGTAAAACTGCTTACGACCAGGCCTGACAACCTGAGTTCAACATCCAAAAGGCAAGAACCGACTCCCGAAAGTTATCCTCTGACCTCAGCACACAGGCAGTGGAATGGGGATGGGTGTGCTGGCACTGGCATACTAGTACACATATACACACCATACATACACAGACACACATAATGATGACATCAATAAAGTGTCTAGAATAGGCAACTCCGCAGACAGAGTGTGCTACATGGGACAGAATGGCTGGGGAACTATGGCTGATGGCATAGAGTTTCTTTGGTGATGATACAAACCTCTAAAAGCACTGAATGGTACACTTTAAATGAGTGTACTGAATAGCACGAGGGCTCGATCTACTAAAACTGTTTCAAAAAAGCCACAAAAAACATTCTTGGTCCATAGGTAGTGCTAACACTGTCCAGACAGGTGGGATCGGGCTGAAGTTGGCTTAATCCCTAGTAAACAGACAGATAAGAATTCTGCCGGTGGATGGTGGGTTCTGCCTCTGGATTCCATCTAGTTCCAAACCTTGTACTCCAACTGATTCCCACTCGTGTATTTCCATTTGGAGCAGTCATTCCAATCCCCCTCTCCAACAGGTATGTGAAAGCCACCTACTCTTTGATGCTCTGAGTAAAATCCCTTCCTTCATGAAGTATGACTTGGTTCCACCTAAGCACTGACTTTTATTTGTAAAGGCTTACCGAGCACATGATGTGCTGAACCTATGTTAAAAACGCTTTCCCTTGAATTATTCAGTCTCGGGCCGTCTGACAACCACCCTACAAGGGCACTGCCCATTTTACTGATGAGGAAACCAACATTCCAAGATCAAAAACCTAGGCACGCTAGTGAGTGGCAGGGCTGGGATTTAAACCCAAGCCTGAGGCCTGAACGTTGTTGACGCTGACAGCTCTAGAATGAGCCCTTCCTTCATTCGGGCGGCGCCACCCCAGCATCGCCCGGCACGATCTAGGGAATGAATGAAGGGTGGCTGGCCGAGAAACCGGGGGCTCGTTGGCAGAAGGTCAAGGGGCAGCGAGGGCGCGTTGCAGGAACGAGTGAGCGGCGTTCCCGGAGCGACCTGCGGGACCCGGGCGCGCTCCGGGGGAGGCGGCGCCGCTGCAAGGCGGCAGTTCAGCCCCGCCTGCGCGTAGCAAGATCGGGGCCACGCCGGTTCGGCCTGGGCCGGGGCCCGGTGGAGACATCCCTTGGGCTCCGAGCGTGGGAGAGGCGGCAGCACAGGTGGGACGAGGCGGCCCTATCGGGACCGCCAGGCCGGGCTCCGAGGAGGCCGCCGCCCGCCCGCTCAGCGGCCCGCAGGCCCTGCCGCCTTGGGCCTCCGCGGTCGCGCCGCGCCCAGGTACCTGGAGGGTTGACGTTGTCATTTCATCTCCTGGGTCCGCCCCACTCCCCGCGGCGCTGCTTGCGGCCTCGGTCCGGTCCGGAGGAGCCGAGGTGATGGGCCCGGCGCTGGGAGCCCCGCTGGTCGGCGTTCGGCGCGGGCACGACAGCCACTATAGTGCAGCCGGAGCCTAGTCCGAGGGTGAGCGAGGAGCGCGGCCCAGAGCGGCCCAGCCCGAGCTACGCGGCTGCCACCCAGCGGCCATGACCCGGAACTGCAGGCATCTCTCCTCCAAGAGGGGAGGGGCCTGTCGGGGGCGGGGCCTGGGGGGATCCCGGGGAGGGGCGAGGCCGAGGCCTAGTAAGACCTGAGTAAGAGGCGGGGCCTAGTGAGGGTGAGAATGGAAGGGCGGGGAGGGGAGGAGACGAGGGTGAGGGGTGGGGCCGGAAGGGGCGGGGCCTGGTGGGATCCGGGTGAGAGGCGGGGCTGGAAATCTGAGGGGCGGGGCCGGACAAGGGCGATGCTGGGACCCGCCGAGTGCTTGTAAGGGCCGGAGTGGGGCGGGCCGGAGCAGGGCGGAGCTTGGAGGACAGGGGGGTGGGGGGGAGTGAGGGGCGGGGCGGAAGGACCTAGCAGAATCAGGACCCCACTTGAGTTAATATCACTAGAAAAGTAAATTTTTCCAACTTCCTGGAGCTGTGTTTTCTGGCTATTAAATAGGTTATGATAATATGATATCTTAGCTTTTACCTCGTCGGGCTTTAACTCGTGTATACTCAATGAATGCTACACTGTGGCTCTATCCCTGCTACCTGTTCTGCTACCATGACTCCGCCAGTTTTGTGATAGTTTTTATTTTTGTTTATTTTTGTCTTGTTTTTCGAGACGAGGTTTCCCTGTGTAACCCTGGTTGTGGTTGTGGAACTCACTCTGTAGACCAGGCTGTCCTCAAACTCAGAGATCCACTTGCCTTTGCCTCCGAGTGTTGGGATTGAAGGCGTGCGCCATCTCTGCCAGGCTTGTGCTAGTTTTTAAATGTTAACCTTTCTGGCCAGAGATATGGCTTAAAGGTAAAAGAACTTGTGCACAGGCCTAATGATCTAAAACGTCTCTAATTCCCACCAGACTGGAAGGAAAGAACTGACTTCTTAGAGCTGTCTTCTGATCTCCACACTCCCCGCCCACCCAATTAACTAACTAACTAAATGTAAATTTTTATTTCAAAACGTTAACCTTTCCACCTTTCTTTTAGGAAACTGGTATTTTGTTCATTTTGTTTTTTTGGTACTTGTAATTGAACTCGGGGCCTCTCTCAGCAATACCATTGTGCCAATCCACAGCACTGAAAAGTTCTTCCTTTCTTCTCTCTCTCTCTCTCTCTCTCTCTCTCTCTCTCTCTCTCTCTCTCTCTCTCTCTCTCTCTCTCTCTCTCTCTCTCTTCCCCAGGCACATTCTTATGGTGCCAAGTATGGTCTCCTCAAATTCAGTAGAAAGCTGAGGATGACCTTGAATTTCTGAACCTCCTGCCTCTATCTCCCACACCTGCTGTCATATATATGTGTGTGTATGGTGATATTTTATTTGTACTGAAATGTGATTTTATTTGTATGTTAATAAAGTTGCCTGGGGGTCAGAGCTAATAGCAAGCCATAGCAGAAGACGGGTGGTGGTGGTGCACACCTTTAATCCAGATCACATGACAGACAGATCTCTGTGTGTTCAAGGATACAGCCAGCATGGAGACACACGCCTTTAATCTCAATACCAACCATAGAAGACCTGGAGGTCTGTATAGACAGGCAGTGACAAGGAGGCATGTGGTTGGGTTTACAACCAATGAGAAGGCAGAACAGAAAGTCAATAAAAAGACAGATACACAAGAAGTAGGTCTCTTGCTGAGGGGAAGGACAGCAGCGGCAGCGAAGGGTAAGAAAGGGTTTTTAGCTTTTAGCTATTTCTCTGACCTCTTGGGCTTTTAATTCTGCATTTGGCTCCGTGTTTCTTATTTAAAAAAGACTGTTACATCTATGTGTGTGTGTGTGTGTGTGTGTGTGTGTGTGTGTGTGTGTGTGTGTATGTATGTGTGTGTATATATGAATATATGTATATATTCATTCTTCAGGGTTTTTTCTTTTGTTTTGTTGTTGTTGTTGTTTTATTTGTTTTGTTTTTCCAGACAGGGTTTCTCTGTGTAACAGCCCTGGCTGTCCTGGAACTCATTTTGTAGACCAGGCTGGCCTCAAGCTCTCAGAAATCTGCCTGACTCTGCCTCCTGAGTGCTGGGATTACAGGTGTGGGCCACCATACCCACCTTTTTTTTTTTTTTTTTCCAGAAGGGGTCTCTCTCTATAGTACTGTGTCAGGTCCAAAGGAAACTTCATTTCCCAAAATTCTGGCAGTTAGACAAAAGCCAGCATTCCTCAGGAACTTGCAAAGCTGCTTCCTCTCTACCAACAGAGACATTTCCCTTGTCATCATCAAAGGGGCAAATGGTTATCTATGGTGTCTATCCGCATACAAAGTGCATACTGGTACCCAGGCCCTCCCCTCCCCTCCCCTTCTCCAGCTCATGGGCTTCCCTCCCCGAAGCTACTCATTTCTCCTGATTTCGGCTGTGTGCCCTCTTGGCCCCTCTCTGTTCTGCTCCTGCTTCTCTCTGGCCAGGTCCAGTCTGCTGGCCAGGTCCAGTCTGCTGCTTTCTCTCTGCTCTGGATTCTCCCAGATGCTTCTGGCTGTTCTCTCCCTCATAGCTACAATACAAACCTTTCCCTTGGCCATATTATGGTGGCGCACACTTTTAATCCCAGCACCGAGGAGCCAGAGGCAGGAGGATCTCTGTGAGTTCGAGGCCATCCTGGTCTACATAGCAGCTCCAAGACCAACAGAACTACGTAGAGAGACCCTGTTTTACAGTGTGTGTGTGTGTGTGTGTGTGTGTGTGTGTGTGTGTGTGTGTGTGTGTGTGTGTGTGTGCGTGTATCTGTCTGTGTGCCTATGTGTAGGACAGTGGAGTCAGTTCCCTTCTTCCACCTATAGATAGGTCCTGGGGATCAGACTCAGGTTGGCAGGCTTCATGGCAAGCACCTTTATCTGCTGTGCCGTCTTGCCTGTCCAAAACTATTGAGTTTTTTGTTTGTTTGTTTTTCTGAAACAGAGTCTGTAGTCCAGGTTTGTCCTTGATCTTTCTATGTAGCTAAAAATGTTGTGGAACTTGAAAAAGCAAGGCCAGGGGCTGAAGAGATGTCCTAGTGTTTAAGAATACTGGCTGTTCTTCCAGAGACCCTAACTCACCCACATGGCAGCTAACAACTGTCTATAACTACAATTCCAGAGGATCCAAGACCGCCTTCTGGCTTCTGTGGGCATCAGGCACACAGGCGTGCATGTAGGCAAAACACCCATACACAAAAATAAAATAATTTTTAAAAATTATTAAAAAGAAAAGGCAAGGCTATCTTTTTTTATTTCTTCTTCTTCTTCTCCTCGTCCTCCTCCTCCTCGTCCTCGTCCTCCTCCTCTTCCTCGTCCTCCTCCTCCTCCTCCTCCTGGCCTGGAGCTCGTAATATACCTGAGAATGACCTTGAATTCTGGATCCTCCTGCCACCATCTCCAGATGTCTGGATCACACCACCACATCAGGGTTTGGTGTGGATTTTTTGCATTTTAAATAGATGAATCTAGCCTTAATTTAAGAAACAGCATGCAGGGATGGCTGTGGCAGTCCAAAGCTATAGTTCCGAAGAGAGAGGACGTTTTGGGCAGCATGGAGGAGCACAGAGGGAGAGGTTTGAGAAGGGGAATCCTAAGTGTGTAAAGTAAGGACATGAGCGCTCCAAAGTATGGTTGAGGGGAAGGTTTTTATTATAGATATGAGGGAGAGCACAGCCAGAGGCATCTGGAAGAGTCCAGAGCAGAGAGAGAAAGTAGTGGACTGCACATGACCATCAGATTGGACAGGGCCATGAGAGGAGGCAGTGGGGGTAGGGGGAGAGCAAGAGAGAAGGACCAAAAGAGAGAGCCGAGAGAGCGCATGGAAAAGCTTCCCTCCCCACAGCTGGGGAAGCCGGTGAGATGGAGAAGTTTAGGGTAGGTGGCAGACTGGGAAGAGCCAGGATAGATTTTGTACAGTCATTTTCCAATGCTGAGAGAGCCTGAGACCAGCATTCTATTAGCATTTGGTGTGCTAATAGGCACGACGGTAGCCATTTGTTCCGAGGACTTGGGGATGGATTGAATATAGGCTACAGAGGAAGCTGACACGGACGACCGATCCCTAGGATGGCTGGGCTGCTTAGATGAAGATGCTGCATAGAGATGGGGGCGTGCATCAGAGAATGAGGAGGCTTTTAGTTTGAGGCACTTTTGAAATACCCCTATAAAAATATCCAGTGGGTTGGCCGGGCATGGTGATGCGTGCCTTTAATCCCAGCACTTGGGAGGCAGAGGCAGGTGGATCTCTGTAAATTCGAGGTCAGTTTGGTCTACAGAGAGAGTTCCAAGACAGCTAGGGTTGTTACACAGAGAAACTCTGTCTCAAAAGAAAAAAAAAATTCAATGGGGTTTTCAGAATTTTAGGGTGGCAGAGGCATTAGGCATAGCTTCCCACTGTCACCCTCAGCAGCCTTAGGGGGTCCCCTAGACTTTTGTTCCCCTTGACACGGACCAAACCAGAATCGTGGCATCAATGCAAAAAAGGGATTTTAGGGCCAGTCAGTTTCTGAAACAAAGCTGGACTCAATAAAGATATAGAAATATTTTAACAAATATTTATTTTTGGAGGGATCAGGGGAGAGAGTACAGGGAGAAACGACTGGAATTGGAGGGCATTTGGGGGACAATGTGGAAAGGTAGAGCAGTAGGAACTCCCAGAATTCCGTAAGAGTGACCCGAGCGAGGATTCCTAGTCAAAGAGGATACAGAGCCCGAGCTGTGTAGTAGGAATCTTAAAAGTTCTTATTAATAAAATCAAACCTGAGCCAGGTATTGGGGTGAACTGGAAGATCAGAGAACCGGAACAAGCCACAGCTAACCTCACCTGGCCAACTTCTCAGCTGGTCTTGTTTCCTCAGACTGGAAGTCTCTGTGTCCTCATATCCAAAATGGGTCTCAGCTGAACTGCTGCTCAAAAGCCTGAAAGCTTAACCAGCCAAATGCTTCTAGTTTTTGGTCCTCACGCCTTATATACCTTTCTGCTTTCTACCACCACTCCCTGGGATTAAAGGCTCGCTTTCTGGGATTAAAGGCGTGTGTCACCATTCCTGGCTGTTTCCAATGTGGCCTTGAACTCATAGAGATCCAGAGGGATTTCTACCTCTGGAGTGCTAGGATTAAAGGTGTGAGTGCCACCATTTTCTAGCCTTTGTATCTAGTGGCTGTTCTGTCTCTGACCCCAGATAAGTTTATTAGGGTGCACAATATTTTGGGGAACACAATACCACCACAGAGCTGCCATCTTCGGTAACCAGGCAATTCCCGATGGGGAAACTGGGACACCAACCCACACACAAGACCTTCGATCTGTCCTGCCTGCAAGATGTGCTGGGGCAATGGAGGTATAGAACTTGTGGGAGTGGCCAACCAATGACTGGTCTAATTTGAGGCCCATGCCACAAGAGGAAGCCATGCCAGACACTGCCTGGATGGCCAGGAACCAGAGGCTGGATAGCCCAGAGACCTAGGATAGGTAAAAAATAATCAGTAAAATGATTCCTAATGATGTCCTGCTATACTCATGGATCAGTGCTTAGCCCAATCATCATCAGAGCGGCTTCCTCCAGCAGCTGATGGGAGCAGATGCAGAGACCCACAGCCAAACATTAGGCGGAGAGAGAGCCCAAATTGGAGATCTCCATCAGGTCCTTCCCTTGGAGCTCGGGGAATCCCCCTGGAAGAGGGGGGTTGGGAATTGTAGGAGCCAGATGGGTTGAGGACACCAGGAGAACATGGCCCATAGAATCCACTAAGCAGGACTCACAGACACTGAAGCGGCAACCATCCCTGCATGGGTCTGCACTGGGCCCTATGCATATATGCTATGGTTGTTAGCTTGGTGTTTTGTGGGACTCCTAACAGTGTGGTTGATATCCCTGGGAGGCCTACTCTTTTCTAAAGGGAAAGAGAGGAGAGTGGAACTGGGGGAGAGTTGAGGTGGGGGCGGGGCTGGTGGAGGGAGGGGAGACTGTGGTCGGGATGTATTGTATATGAGGAGAATAAAAAAGGACGTATTTATTTATGTGTATATTTGTGTGAATATATGCCACCTGAGTATGGGAATCTGTGGTGGGCAGAGGGGGATGACAGGTCCCCTGGAACTGGAGTCACAGGCAGCTGTGAGCTGCCATGTGGATGCTGGGAACCAAAGTCGTGTTCTGAGGAAGAGCAGCAAGGGCTTTGAACCCCGGAGCCATCTCTTCAGTCCCACAACAAAGATATTTAAATGTAGGCTTAAATATGAGAGTTTAGGGAATGTGAGGCGCTCAGAAGGAAGTAAGACACACAAGAGCATGAGTGTGGGCCTCTCAAAGAGTTGCTCACCCACTGGGATGGCTCAGGAGGTTAAGGTGCTTGTCCCCAAGCCTGATGACCTGAGTCCCATGTCCTGGACCCATGGTAGAAGGAGAGAATCAATTCCAGCAAGCTGTGTTCTGACCTCCACACCCACGCTGTTGTACACACACACACACACACACACACACACACACACACACACGCGCACACACACACACACACACACACACACACACACACACACGCACACACGCGCACACACGCGCACACACACACAGAGATTAAAGAAGAGTCTTAGAAAGTTGCAAGCACAAGGCCCTGGGTTCAATCCTCAGCTCAAAAAAAAAAAAAAAAGAAAGTAAGACATTAAGGGCACATACAGACTCCTCGAAGGAGAGTCACCCCTCACTGTTTTTATGTAACCATATACAGGATTGTTGGTAGGGACTGAATTATCTTTAAAAGACGACAAGGGAGGCCACAGGGCCGCTCTAGAGGGCACTGGGCAGGATTATAGATAAAATCCCCAGAAGTAGGGATCCATCTTTCCTGCAAGCAAAGATTATCAGGTGTTGTCTGGGGAAAGGCAAGAGGTTCCATCCAAGGTCAAACACATTCAGACATTAAGTCTAATTCTCTGTTACTGTGACACAAGAAATCTAAATATACAGAAGGAATATGACTCTGGCAGGTTTTTGGTTTTGTTTTGGTTTTGCGGTTGTTTTTGTTTTGTTTTGTTTTGTTTTTCCGAGACAGGGTTTCTTTGTGTAACTCTGGCTGTAATGGAACTTGCTCTTTAGACCAGGCTGGCCTCAAACCTCGTAGAGATTTGCCTGCCTCTGCCTCCTGAGTACTGGGATTAAAAGGGTGTGCCGCCACCACCTGGTTTTTGGACAGGTTTTTTTTTTTTTTTTTTTTTTTTTTACAGCAAATGTTATTAGCTGTGCCAGAATGTTTTCTTGCTTCTCAGATAAGAAGAGGCTTCTCCAGGGTGAGGGGCCCTGTAACATCCCTGTCCTATCCCGCCTGGAAACCATGGCTATTGCTCAATGGCAGAGTGCTTCCTTAGCATGCAAAAGACCCGGGGTTATTCCCAGGACTGCAAAAACCAATGGAACAAACAAACCAAACCATCAAGTATCGGTCATTTGGAAACACATACCTGGAACTCAAACTCAGAGGAACTCTAACAAGCTAGGCTTGGTCCTCAAAAGGCCAATAAACTGACAGGTAATAGTAGAAAATCAGAGGAATGAACTTTATTTGATGTGGCCACACTGGGAAGAAAAAACCAAAGAGATCCAGTGACCCCTGGAACCTCTGGGTACTGACATTAGGAGGCTTAGGTTTAAATAAAGGGCAGGGTTATGTATAGCTAAGTAGTCCAGGTCCACAAGAGGTTCTGTCCATCACTGCCTAACATTGGCTAGCCTCCAGTTTCTCCTGGTAAATTGTCAAAACTGTGTGGCATCTCTCCCTGGGAGACAAGCTCCCCCATTGGTTAGTGCCAGCCTTGTCCTTCTTCGAGCAGGAGATTCTAAGGGAAATGTCTCTTCCTTGGAGATCATTGCTTTAATAATCTGATAACAGATGTGAAAGGCACAAGTGTCTTTAGAAAATCTACACTCTCGGTGGTGGCGCATGCCTTTAATAACGGCATTCAGGAGGCAGAGACAGGTGGATCTCTGTGAGTTCAAGTCTGCTGCAAGCCACAGAAATATGAAGTAGGAATTCAGTTGACACTAGCAAAGCTATACCTGGAAGACCCAAGGGGTCTTCCAGAGAATAAAGCCAAAACTCAACAGGGGTATTGGTGATCCTGGCTTTTTAATGTATTAGCTGTATCCTGCAGTGAATTTATTGTGAGGTATTGTAGCTTTTCCATTTGATTCTTTTCCCAAGAACTTCTAATAGTGTGGTTAATCATCCATTGGGCACAATTTCCCCTATACTATTGGGGTATTTGGATAACATCTCCTGACTGTGTTGACAGCAGTCACACAGTCAAGACCCCCTTTTTCAGGCCTCTCTTCTCCCTGTTGGCATTAGACTCAGAATTCTGTCATTCTGTAATTATCTTCATTAGCAAACATCTGGCCAGGGCCATCTCTGGACAAAAGTATTTTATCTGAGATACTTCTTTTTTTTTTTTTGGTTTTTCGAGACAGGGTTTCTCTGTGTAGCTTTGCGCCTTTCCTGGAACTCACTTGGTAGTCCAGGCTGGCCTCGAACTCCCAGAGATCCGCCTGGCTCTGCCTCCCGAGTGCTGGGATTAAAGGCGTGCGCCACCACCGCCCGGCTCTGAGATACTTCTTAAACATCCAAAGGACAGACTGCAGATAGATAAGCATTCAGACTATCTGCTAGTTCCTGAGATACTGTAAACATTTACCCTGAGAGAACCGCCAAGGCTAGGCAGATGTTAGATACAAAGTTTTGTTTCTTGTGCAAATTATAGCCCAAATGTTATCCTTGGTTCCAAAGATTTCCCCCTTTAGCATTAACTCAGAAAAAAAGGGCTTTTATAAACCAGGTGCATCATGCTGTGACACAGGCTGCCTAGCAACCCAGAACACTTCCCCTGCCAGCAGATAGGAAAGTGTTGCCCCAAGCTAACCTTTTTTTTTTTTGTTTTGTTTTGTTTTGTTTTTTTGAGACAGGGTTTCTCTGTGGAGCTTTGGAGCTTTGGAGTCTATCCTGGAACTCACTCTGTAGACTAGGCTGGCCTCAAACTCACAGAGGATCCACCTGCCTCTGCCTCCTGAGTGCTGGCATTAAAGGCCGCCGTCGCCACCGGCCAAACTAACCAATTCTTAACTCCTTTCACTTTCACCTTGGTTTACTAAAAGCTTACTATCTAACCACACTTAGGAATGCAGTATTACATACGCATCCCCCCTTTTCCCTTCTTTGATTTTCCTTAATTGATTCTAGGTCCTTCTCCCTCTCATTTGACCTTGTCCCCAATTCCAGAAGAATGAGGTCTCACCCCACAAGCTTTTCTCTTCCTGGTTCCCTCTTCTAATTAACTACTCAGCTAATTGTTACAAGATCACCATACAGCTGGAGTCCAAGGACCATGAGATATACCCAGGTGGTAAGGAACAGTAACAGTTAAAAGGTATTTACACCCCCAGACCAAAAAGGTTCTGGGCTCTGAAAAAAACAGACCTTAATATAGCAATCTATTACTGTTAAATGCACCTGTGTCTCCTGGAGGCTAAACTAATAAAGGAAACAGGTGCTTTAAAATAATCTGTCTCTGATAAAGCTTATCTCAGGTAAAAATTAAAAACATGATCCAATCTCTCTCTCTGTCTCTCTGTCTCTCTCTCTCTCTGTCTCCTCTCTGCACATGCTTCTTCCCCAGGCCTGGTTCTCTTGCCCCCGTCCTTCCTCCTAATAAAGTTCTGATACTGGGTTTTGTTGTGGCTCCTGCCTCATGACCTTTCTGCGTCATAACCAGTGCTGCCCGCAGCGGCCATGCCAGCGGAGGAGAGTGCTGATCAGAAGAATCACAGGCCATGGTTACCTTTTTAGAGCTTTATGGGGGGGGGGGGGGAGAGACAGAGGACAGATGGAAGGAAGAGAGTGGAAAGAGAAGAAGGGAGGCGCACAGAGGGCCCACCTGCTTTTTAGGCTGGGACGCCGTCGCAGGATGGTGACGTAATTAAGGACCGAATCCTTACAACCAGCACTACTTACCGTTTTTAAATCAACACACTGAACAGTCAGAGACCTTACAGTGTCTGGAGGAACACATTTCATATCTTTATGGCTTCTCAGCTTTCACCTGAACATTCTGCTCTTCTAGGCGCTGCCAGTGAAGACAGTGTGACAACCAGATCACCTGGCTGCCCCACACCTGCCCCTCACCTTCCCAATAACCAGGCGAAGTATTATTTTCTGTGTTTGGTCACCAGCAAAAGGGCCTCAGGGCAGCCACCCCCTTCTGACCTGTCTACCATGGAATTTGTCAGGAAATGAATGAGAGCAAACTGATCAACAAGAGCCAAAAGAAAATAACCTCTGCTTTGGAGATTTGCCAAAATGAAAAGCAATTGGTGCCAGGTGGTGGTGGCACACACCTTTAATCCCCGCACTTGGGAGGCAGAGGCAGGAGAATCTCTGAGTTTCAGGACAGCCAGAGCTGTTACACAGAGAAACCCTGTCTCAAAAAAGCAAAACAAACAAAAAAGCAATTAATGACTGGGGGATTAGGGTCACTCTGTGAAAAACTTGCCCACCAATTGCCTATATAAACAACTCCTAACCTAACATCCCTGCAAACTGGACTTCGGACCTCTATCCTCCCAGTCAACCGGCTTTTTCCAATAGCTACTTCCCTCACCTGGAAGCCGCCTCTCTCCATCTAACTGACCTGCCTGTGCAGCCAGTCTTGGGCTGGGTAGCCACAGAGCTGGGTGTACTTGCTGTTGGTACCATCACTAAGGAACCAAGCACAAGACACTAGCTACTGGATGAAGTAATCACTAGTGAGCTATGTAAAGAATGAGACTGTGAGAGAGGTGAGGCATGAACATAATGCCCCCCCCCCCCATCAGGTGGCCTGCAGGAGATGAAAACAGAAAGGAAAATCCCTGTAATGAGAAAGAGGCAGTGTTACAGCTAAAGCTACAAGGAAACATCACAGACTGTGTGAATGTGTATGGTTTTGAAACAAGATCTTACAATGTAGCTCTGGCTGATCTGGAACTCACTAGGGAGAACAGGTTGGCCTGGAACTCACAAAGACATGCCTGCCTCCTCCTTACCCGGTGCTGGGGTTAAGTATTCTGCCATGTCCAGCCCGGTATTTGTTTTTTGTAAAGATGCTATTTATTACTTATGTGCACCGTGTGTGCCGGGAGCCACCAAGGCCAGAGGTCTTAGATTCCCTGGGGTTGGAGTTACAGGCAGTTGTGAGCCCTCTCATATGGGTGCTGGGAAATAAGCCTGGGTCCTCTGAGAGCTAAACTTGCTTTCTGTCTCTGTCTCTGTCTCTGTCTCTCTCTCTTCTTTCTTTCTTGTGGGAATCTGCTGGGGCCCAGCTCCAACCTGTCGGGCTCTTGGGTAGAGGAGAGAGGAATGAGGAAATATTAGGTAGAAAGATAGAGACAACAAGAAAGACAGAGACACAGGATAGCTTCGGGAGCCCTGGGTCAATGCCCAGTCGCCTGGAGGTTTATTCCAAAGAGTTTTTTGTACAATGCCAAGGGGAGAGGCAAAAGATGTCCCCCTTTCAAGATCAAAGCACAATGTACAGCCAAATATAGACCCTTCATAACACCTGGTAACCACGCTCATGGCCAAATAATTCCTTTATAAAGCCCTGCTGGGTAAAGCAAGCTCAGATTCTCTGACCTTGAGGAAGGTCTCACTAGGAAGCCTCTGTGGGTCTCCACACTTTCTTCTTCTTCTTCTTCTTCTTTTTTTTTTTTTTTTTTTTTTTTTGGTTTTTCAAGACAGGGTTTCTCTGTATAGCTTTGCGCCTTTCCTGGATCTCACTCTGTAGACCAGGCTGGCCTCGAACTCACAAAGATCCACCCGGCTCTGCCTCCCGAGTGCTGGGACTAAAGGCGTGCGCCACCACCGCCCGGCCACACTTTCTTCTTTCAAGACAGGGTCTCTCTATATAGCCGTGGCTGTCCTGGAATTCACTTTGTAGACCAGGCTGGCCTGGAACTCATAGAGATCTGTTGTGGGATATTTGATCCCACTGTGTGAAAGTGTGTCACTGTTTTATTCTGATTGGTTTAATAAAGAGTTGAATGGTCAATATCTAGGCAGGAGAGGATAGGCAGGATGTCCAGGGAGAGAGGGGAACTGGGAAAGAATCTGAGGCACATGGGAGATACCAGCGAGACACTGAGGAAGTTGGACATCAGAATGAAGGAGAGGTAAAAAGCCCCGTGGCAGAGCGTTATTAATAGAAACAGGTTAATTTAAGTTTTAAGAGCTAGTGGGATAAGCCTAAGTTAAGGCCAAGCTTTCATAATTAATAGTAAGTCTCCATGTCATTATTTGGGGGCTGCTGATCCAAAATTTCAACAAGGAAGACCAACTTCAGAGATCCACCTGCCTCTGCCTCCCTAGTACTGAGATTAAAGGCATGCACCACTATATGGTGATATTTTATTTATACTGAAATGTGATTTTATTTGTATGTTAATAAATAAAGTTGCCTGGGGGTCAGAGCTAATAGTAAGCCATAGCAGAGCTGGGCGTTCGTGGTGCACGCCTTTAATCCCAGAACTTGGTAGGCAGAGCTAGGTAGATCTCTGTGTGTTCAAGGATACAGCCAGCATTGGAGACACATGCCTTTAATCTCAATACCAACCATAGAAGACCTGGAGGTCTGTACAGACAGGCAGTGACAAGGCGGTCATGTGATTGAGTTTACAACCAATGAGAAGGCAGAACAGAAAGTCTATATAAAGACAAACACACAGGAAGTAGGTCTCTCTTGGTGGAAGAGGATCGCTGAAGCAGGAAGGGTAAGGCTCTTAGCTCTGACCTCTTGGGCTTTTATCTTTACATTGGCTCTGTGTTTCTTATTTAATAAGACGGTTACTTTTACACTACTACCCGGCAAGCTAAGCTTCCTTAACCACTCTCTCCAGCCCCCAGATAAAAGCGTTTATTATCTATCTATCTATCTATCTATCTATCTATCTATCTATCTATCTATCTATCTATCTATCTATCTGTAGATTTGGTGGTCAGGCTGGCCTCAAAAGGGTTATGTAGCTGAGGCTGGCCTTGAGCTCCCACAGTCCCCCTTCACCTTCTAAGAGCTAGGATTATATAGGTGTGCGCCATCACCCCTGGTTCCAAAGTGGCTTTAACAACAGAAATGTCATTTTCTCACAGTTCTGGTCCAGCCTCATTGTTTCTTTGGAGGTCTCTCCTTGACTTGTAGTGGCAAGTCTCTCTCAATCTCTCTCTCTCTCTCTCTCTCTCTCTCTCTCTCTCTCTCTCTCTCTCTCTCTCTCTCTCTCTCTGCCGCATCATCTTGTGGTTTTCCTCTATATGGATGCCCTTGTCACTCAAATCCAAGGCCTCAGAGGATTGCTTTGAAATGTGAAAGACTTGAAGGACTCCATGGGAGCTTGGACATTTTATTACTCACACACTGCCCAGTGTCTGCCTCTTGCCTGTAAGCAGTAGGAATATGTATAAATATGTAAACACTGTCCTGCTGGAGGCTGCATTAACTGACTTCTAACTGGTACCTTCCTTGCCCCCCAAGCCCTGTTTTCTTTTTCTGCTTCAATGTCTTTAAAGGAGGGAGATGGCCAGACCCTCTCACATCAGCACTTGCCTTTACAGTCCACAGAACACATGCAAGAACAGGACCCCTTTGACCCTTCAGACACTGACATGGTCTCTTTCAGCCAGCTCAGGATCTATGCCCACATCTCTTCATTGTACAAGGACAGTGGCCACATTGGATTCGAGCCTACTCAAAAAGCTCCATTCCAACTTAACTTAAACCCATCCCGAAGGGCCTTCGCTCATTTTCTGAGATTTAGCATATGGATTTTGGGGGATACTACTCAGTCAAGTGCTGGGTTTGAGACCCATGAGCTGTTGCCTTTTTTTTTTTTTTTTTTTTTTTTTTTGGTTCGGCCCACCCAGTATTCTCTGGTGACAGCTTTGCTCTCAGAACCTGCTATCCAGAAAGCTTCCCAGGAAGCACACCTCACCTTCAGCACATCCCAAGAAAATTCTGTCCCACTCAGCTGCTTCTGCGTGACAAAGATTTCATCTCAGCAGTGCATGCTCCCGAGAAGCTGGGTGACAGCCTGAACTCAAGACACCGCGACACCCCTGGCTTCTGGAGTCAGTGCCGCTATTGCTGGGATGGAAATACAAGGAGGTGGAAAGGGGGGGTGCAGGCACTAAATTTAAGTTTTTGGGGGGCTGGCCCACATGACAAGTTTAGACTTCACATTCTTTCTCACTGTAGCGGATAATTGATTCTTAGTTCCCACACTTTCAGTAGAACAAGACTGACATTTAAATGCAATTAATCCCATTTCTTCCTCACAGCTCTCTTAGATTGGATTCTGCTAGTTCTAAGGTGGTGGCTTTTTTTGTTTGTTTGTTTGTGAACCCAAGCTTGGACCAGTGAGCCACTTCATTTAGCCAAAACAACCCATTAAAATCAGAGGATGAAAAGAGTAGTCCTGGGGCTCATACGGAGACACATGCTCTTAACAACTTATTAAGGAACCTTGAGCACCAGGGGCGGGAGGATCACCACAAGTCTGAGGTCAACCTGGTCCCCAGAGACCTGTCTCACCACAACAGAACAGCTGACTATGCAAGGCAGGGGTAGGGTCCTTGTCTAGCATTGGTGAGGCCTTAAGGCTGACTTCCAGCTCTGCACAAAAACAATGGAATAGGTTAAGTAGAGAGCACACCCAGGACAGAAAGGAAGGGACCAAATCCAGGTCCACAAGAACCATTTTTTTCTATTTTTTTCTGAGACGGGGTTTCTCTGTGTAGTTTTGGTGCCTGTCTGGGATCTCGATCTGTAGACCAGGCTGGCCTCGAACTCAGAGATCCACCTGGCTCTGCCTCCTAGTGCTGGGATTAAAGGTGTGCGCCACCATGCCTGGCTCCAAAACTAGTTCTAAGAGTGGGGTTGCTGGGCTGGAGAGATGGCTCAGCAGTTAAGGGCATTGGCTGCTCTTCCAGAGGACCTGGGGTTATAGTCAGCACCCATGTGATGGCTCACAACCATGTATAACTTCAGCTCCAGGGGATCTAACACCCTCCTCTGGCCTCCATGGGCACTGCATGCACATGGTGCATTTAAATATGCAGGCAGAGCACCCATAGGTATTGAAAACCAGAGCGCAGCTGCTTGGAATCTGCTTCCGAATGGCGCCAAACCCATTTGTTCACCACCTGTGCCATTACTGAAACTTGTTTCCAAGAAGAGGCAGCTGAGGTGTCCTGGACTGAGGGTGCATGGGTGGGGTGGTGGGCAGGCAAGTGGGAGTAGTGGCTTCAGTGACTGAGGTATTGTTATAGTAAGCGAATGTGATGGCTATTCCTGGTTGTCAACTTGACTACATATGGATTTAACTAAAACCCAAGTGACTGGTCACACTATGAGAGTTTTCTTTTTGGGATAGGGTTTGTGTGTGTAGCCCTGGCTGTCCTGTAGATCAGGCTGACCTTGAATTTGTCTGCCTCTGCCTCCCAAGTGCTGGGATTAAAGGCGTGCACCATCACCACCATATTTTTACATTTATGTTCATGTGTGGGGTGTGTGTGCATGCCTGTGTGTATGTGTGTGCATCTTTATGTTCATGTGTGGAGTGTGTGTGCATGCCTGTGTGTATGTGTGTGCAACTTCTGGGAGTCATTTTCTCTTTCTGTCATGTGGGATCCCAGGGATTGAACTCATCAGGTTGGAGGTCCCTGCTGAGCCTCCCGTTGGCCCACGCGGCTGTGTTCTCTAACTCTCCAACACTCGATTAGGGAGTGACTACAGAACTGTCCCGGGCTGAAGAGACGTGACAACATAACACACATGGTACTAGGTGTAACAGGCCAGAAAGTGAAGGGAGGCCCTGCAGGGCATGCGCGGCACCATCTGCATTGGCTTGGTGTGGTGCTGGTCTTGATCTCCTGTTGATTTCCCGACAAGGAGGGCCAGACAGCGGCCACCCTAAGTGCCTTATATCGTAAGAGAGAGACATTCATGAGGGAGTTTAAAGGTAAGAGTGCCTGCAACGGACACATCAAGATAATGGACCAAGTGTGAAAATGCTAACAATTGGGAACGGTGGCCGAGGGGAGACAAGCTTTGGAAATATACCTTAGGCAGGTCTCACACTGGCTGAGGCTGGCTCAGCAGCTCTCTCTAGCCTCAGCTTCCCGAGTGCTGGGCTTGCCACCACCAAGTTTCTCCAGTGTTTCTGAAACTTTCCTGTAGGTCTGAAACTGTCCACATTCTAAAAAAACAAGAGACATGTCCAAAAGCAACTTTTTATTTACAATATAAAGGTTACAAAGGCATATATACTTATATATGTATATATATATAATACCCTTAAGTTACAAGTTTTCATTGTAATATACAATGCTATATGTTGATGTGCAACCCAAGGGAAGTGTTGTCTAAACATCAATATTAATAGAGTATACATAAAGCTTTTTTAAAAATTGAGAATACATACTGCTCTGTTTTATGTTATGGGTCTTTGATTCGGTAGCCAGAAACTTGAGACACTTTAAATAAGACTTGAACAGAGGTCTTACTTTTAATACAGGATTTTAAAAAGAGAAAACAAAGAAAGCCCAAAACAACCAACTGGTAGAAATGTATTCTTTCTTGGGACAATTTCACACACTTGAGCTGGCTTGATATTCACCATGTAACTGAGGACAGCTTCTTCCTGCCTCCACCTCTCCAGTGAGTGCTGGGCGCACAAATGTGACCACCACCCCTGGTTTGACATGGTGCTGGGGATGGACCCCAGGGCTTCCTGTACGTGAGGCAAGCCTTCATCCAGCTGAGCTACGTCACCAGCCTTACTTACGCTGCTTTCTAAGTCTTACACTTAGGGAAAAAAAGCAGTGTGGGGAATAATACACACATGTGGGTCATATCAGAGTGTGCACAGGAGAAAAAATAGGTTATGCTCTGTACTACTTCAGATCTGGAAGGAGAGAGATTACCTGGGCATCGAGATCTCCATACTCCACTCACCTAACAGACTAACCATAACACGGGCGTCCTGTACTGAAGGAGATCTGAACCCAGGGCCTAGGATATGATATAAGTGAGGTCTCAGAGACGGCAAACCTGAACTTTTTTCTCTCCTCAATCCTACTAATGCAGAAAACGTCAGCAACATGCAACAGCTACCTACTGTTAACAGGACTCAACAGAGGGAAAGCACTTCTTCCATCCTGCAGGACTGGACAGACAGCAATGCCATGTGCTGGTTTTGAGAAAATACAATCATTAGCACCTGTCAAAGGGCAGGGTTAAAGAGCAAGACACTGAAGGGATGACCTCCTTTTCACACGACTTGCTACACTTGAAAACGAGAAGCCTATGTAACTACATCCTTATGCCACCCCCACCACAGAGAGCTCAGGTGCTGTCTGGGAATGATTAAACATGTTTGAAAAGCTGACCTGACAGGTTAATAATTGAAGGCAAGATGATTGAAAGGGACTGTCACTGTAGGAAAACTCAGTCAACCTCTCATTTTTTCTAGGTCTCTTTCCACTGAGCTTGAACACCAGTGTGTCCTAGAATAAGTGGTATCTTGCTAATTTTTTAGGACTTATTTTTTTTTTTATTTATTATGCATACAGTATTCTGCCTGCATGTTTGCCTGCACACCAGAAGAGGGCACCAGATCCCACTATAGATGGTTATGAGCCACCATGTGGTTGCTGGGAATTGAACTTAGGACCTCTGGAAGAGCAGCCAGTGCTCTTAACCTCTCAGCCATCTCTCCAGCCCTGGACTTGTTTATGTATTGTATGTATATGGGTGTTTTGTCTGCATGTACATCACATACCAGAAGAGGGCACTGGATCCCATTGGACTATAGTTACAGAGGGTTGTGGGAATTAAACCCAGGACCTCTGGAAGAGCAGCCAGTGTTCTAACTGCCGAGCCAGCCCTGGAATCTTGCCAATTTTTAATGCAATTTGGGTGCTTATTAATGGAGAAACAGTCCAGCTATCATGTGTATAAGGACCTTAAAAAAATAAGACACTATGCCGGGTGGTGGTGGCGCACGCCTTTAATCCCAGCACTCGGGAGACAGAGCCAGGCGGATCTCTGTGAGTTCGAGGCCAGCCTGGGCTACCAAGTGAGTCCCAGGAAAGGCGCAAAGCTACACAGAGAAACCCTGCCTCGAAAAACCAAAAAAAAAAAAAGACACTGGCCGGGTGGTGGTGGCAGTGGCAGAGGCCGCGGCGGTGGCACACACCTTTAGTCCCAGCACTTGGGAGGCAGAGCCAGGTGAATCTCTGTGAATTTGAGGCCAGCCTGGTCTACAAAGTGAGTTCTAGGACAGGCTCCAAAGGGACACAGAGAAACCCTGCCTCAAAACAAAACAAAACAAAAACAAAAACAAAACAAAAAGATGCTTAAACGGTATGTATGAAAATGAATAGGTCAGCAATATTTAGAAATAAGCTTTGCTGCCTATTTAAAAGAATAATAAAAAAATAAGCCAAGCATGGTGGTAAACACCTCTAATCTTAGTATTTGGGAGGCAGAGGTAAGCTGATCTCTGAATCAGATATGGCTGTTTCAGGACAGCCAGGGTTGTTACACATAGGAAACCTGCCTTGAAAAACCAACCAACCAACCAACCAACCAACAAATCAACAAACACACACACATACACATACACCAATTGGTATCTGAGAGCAAAGAATAATTTGCAAAAAGCATATTTATATATTACATTAAATTCACATGAGCTGAGTTTCATGTATCCGAGATTGACCTCAAACTCTTTATATAGCTGAGGGATGACTTTGAACTCTTGATCTTCCTTGCCTCACTCCTCCCAAGTGCTGGAATTTCACTTCACATACTGTAGCTGGAGAGATGGCTCAGTGGTTAAGAGCACTGGCTGCAGCTACAGAGGACCTGGGTTTTAGTCCCAAGCACCCACCTTTGTGAACTCAGTTCTGAGGATCTGACGCCTTCTGGCTTCCTCAGGCACCAGGTGTGCAGACGATCCACGAGGCAAACACTCATATACATCAAATAAAAATAAACAGAATTTAGGAAATGCTTTGATCCAGTCACCCTAAGTGGGATGAAGAAACAGAGGTGGCAGAAATGATGCTCAAGTTTACAGATGGAGGCTGGTGCACAGTTGTGGTTCCTGGCACTTGGAGGCAGGAGGATCAGCAATCTGAGGCTGACCTAGGTGGGTCATACGAGAGAGTATGTCTAAAGACCCAGAAGAAAACCAACACTTGTTATTCTGAAATCAAAGGGGCTGGGAATATATGAATACATAGCTCGGTGGCACTGACTATTTACTTAGCATGCCCAAAGCCCTGCCTGGGGTCAATGTCAATGCCTAGCATTAAAAAAGGATAAGAAAGAATTCATGTTTTTCTGAGTTAATATAACAACCATTTTCCCAGTTGATCTGGCCACTGCTGGAAAGAGACAAGAAAATAATATGCTCCCTGTGGCTATTCCCTGAACCTCAACCTATGATTCTCACCTTTGATAAACTTGTGTTACTGATCAGCCAGATGTGGGTTTGTGTTTGTTTTTAGCTGTGTTCCAGAGGGACCCAGGGCCTTGTACATGCTGGGCAGGTGCTCTACTATTGAGCTACCCCTCCAGGTCATTTCATTTTCTAAAAAAGACAGAACAAGTTTCAGATCAGCTACTTGGGTAGTCCATTGCTGGAAAGAATAACTTCCACTTACGTCACTATAGTGTGGAACAACTATGCTGCTCGAATATACCTCACTCTGACATGCAGCCTGATTTCCACCTATCATTACTCCAGTCAATGTCTAGATGCCCAACACAGTAAAAGGTAGAGCTTAAAGATGGTTCAGGGTAACTGCTATCAGCTTTTAAGGAGTGTATGTAGAAGTTAAAATCATTCTAGATTACTAAATAATTAAAATGAGGGCATGGAGAAGGAACAATGGGAAAATGCAGTTTCTTTTATCTTCAGCAGAGGAAAAGCCACAAAACAACTGTAATGTCATGGAAAGATTACTAAGCTCACAGTACACTATAATAACACCTGGTTCATGTGCCTGACAGAAACATTTGAAAGAATGAATATGACTTTTGTAAAATTCAAGTAAAGTAAAATTCAACTAAAGTTAGGCAATCTCAAATTTATCTCTTTTATTTTTTTGACACAGGATCATATATAATCCAGCTGGCCTTAAACTAGCTATACAGCTAATCTTTAATTTGCTACCTGCAGCTACGAAGTACTAGAATTTCATCTTGTTTTGAAACAGTCTTGCTGGCAAACCCAGTTTAGCTTCCCAAGTACTCAGACTACCACTGTAGTGCTACATATTAAAATCTATCCAGAGCAATGTACTTTTAAGAACTAAGTGACCTGGCATTTGACTTCCTCATTAGAGATGAAGAGTTTGTTTGCTTCTTTCCTTTCCTGGGTCATTGGCCATGGGTGCTGGGATCCGAACTCCAGTCCTCATAGCTGAGCGACAAGCCCTCTTAACTCTGAGCCCAAATTTCTTTTTGTACTTGTTTTGTTTTTTCTCTCTGTGCAGCCCTGGCTGTCCTGGAACTCTACAACCAGGCTGGCCTCGAACTCACAGAGATCCGTCTGCCTCTGCCTCCCAAGTGCTGGGATTAAAGGTGTGCGCCACCACTGTCCGGAGCCCAGCTCTCTAAGGAGCCAGTTCATTCTTGGCACCTAGAGCTGCTGATGGCCACTTGGAAATGGAAGCAGAATGTTTGGATAGTTTAAATGTAATGTACACTCAATAGCTTGAACCAGTGAGAATAATAAATTATGATCTAGGTAGGTGTCTGACAAAGATACAAAGAACAGAGAAAGTGCTGGAGTCTATTCCCTGAACACTTCCAAACTGCTGAACTCTTTTAGCAGGTGGGGCTTTCAACAGAAGTTGCACAGCAGCTTGGAAGGTGATCTGCATTAAAACTCATGGGCACATTCATTGATGGATTTGAAAACAAATCCACATGCATTTAAATTAAACAGGAAGGCTGAGCTTCTTACAAATTTTTAAGAAATCAGTCATTTTCTCTATACACTTTTGTTCATCCAAACCACTCACAGTAAAACCCTTTTTTTTGGGGGGGGGGCATAATCGTGTTTAGAGTCTACATAGCTTAATATTTTTTGGTGATAATAATTTCTTGTTTTGAAAGAATAAATTTTGGTTTATCAGCTAAGTGCATTTATTCAGTTGAACAAAAGCTTTACTACTATTCTGTTCAGGAGAATAAGTTAGGAAAACAAATAAATCAGAAACAATGTTAGCTTTTTGTTGGTTAGAGAGATTTTTTCTACATATAAAAAAATAAATAATTCAATCTCTCCTACCATGAAAATAATTTCCAGTAACAAACTCAGAGTTCAGACAAAAACAAAAGACAAAAAAGCCCACCAGGCACTGTCAGACTTCCCTAGTCTAAAAAAGTGCTAAACATGGCTTCAAAATAGGCAGATGGCATTTAAAGTAACACTTTTGGTTGCCCATACATATCCCCAAATTTAACCTGAAACTGTTTACAAGTTGATGACTTTAGTTATAATTATCTAATAAATACAGCATACACACATGAGCATTTCTTTATATAAAATATTTGATACCAATTTCTAGGCAAGGCTTGTTGATAACATCAGCCTCCTTTAGTCCCCTGTCTTGTGGTGGAGGAGACTTCTTGTGCCCAGGGCCGGCTATCCAGGTATGGAAGGCAAAGGTACCCAGGAAGTGGTCCATCAGCACTGGGTGCTCTGTGGTTTCCTTGACACCCAGGATCCCACAACATCCCCAACAATATTCAAAAGAAAAAGACAATTTAGCTGATTCTATAAAAGAGGTGAATTATCAAGGGATGTTCATTTTTAGTTATTTGAAAATACTTTACCATGTTTTGGCATTTGAGTACAAAATTGGTAATACAGGTATGTATCAAGGTGTCCCAATCACAAAAAGCATTTCATTTGTGGCTTGAAAAATCTGACACACTTAGCTGACCACATGCCTGGGGGGAGGGCTACTCCAGCTTCTGAAACAAGCGGCTTAGGGCCCTCGCTCTCAGGGCTGTTAATGACAAAGAAATCACCCATAAGCCTCCATTTTACACCAGGAACCAAATGATAGTATTAAAAACCCCATGGGCCACAGTTCTCAAACGGATGGACACCTTACTGCCCCAAGTCATTACACTGTTTACAGCTCCTGAAAGGGACAGGGTGGCAGAAGTCCCTATCAAACTTCTTGGAGGTTTAGCCTTTCATACCAATATGGAAGACTTCAACTCTACTACTGAAGCCTGAACCAGTCGTATCTCCTCGAAACAAGAGCATCCAAGCACTCTGCCTGAGCTTATCTGTTGTAGTTCTGCTTTCTGAACTCAGGTGGACCTTTAAAATACTTTTTTTCTTTCTTTCTTTTTTTTTTTTGAGTTGAAGATGTATCATGGATGGATCCAATCTCAGGGTTACGACTTTTTAAAACATAAAAAGTTCTTGAAAGATATTCTTCAGATTTTAATTTCTGGTTTAAAGTGGATCCCAACATTGGTTTTCGGTGCTCCAATACGTATTTGAAGTGGGGGTGGACATTCCTCCCCGGCCCTTGTACACTGTTAGCCTGACTGCAGAGAGCAGGAAGAAACCTGACTAAGAGACAGCAGAGGACTGTGGAGTCACCACCTCTCCCTGGGTATCTGTTCTTTCCTCTGGCCAACCTGTCAGTCAAGACGCTCCAACTACACAGCTCAAGTTCCACATGAACAGCGGTGTTTTCTTTCCTTTTCTCCTCCTACCCCATCTGAAGCCTCACATCCCTGTATAACACTCCAGAGAAATTTAGAACATGGGAGCTATTTCTAGACATTTTTTCAGAGAGCATAGAAAACTCCAAGCCAATGTTTCCTTTTTGTTCAGATTTAGGGACTGTGCTAATCTGGATATTTTATGTAGAGAGACTATCTCAAATGTTTCTACACACATCTATTTCCTCCTTCCAACCCAGGAAAAACAAGCTGAGTATGATTTTCCAGGCCACAAAATCAGAAAGCACCCTGATGCTGAGTCATGATGACACTTGGCCATCCTGAGCAAAAGCAGGTGACTGTGAGGTCTGTCTCATCACTCTGCCCTCTCAGCCACTGTTAAACCTTGAGCTGGAGGTGACTTGTTTTCACTACTGTGGGGCCACAAAAGTCCAGTACCAGGATCTTTCCTGGGCTCACAGTGCCCTGTGCCACTTGACATGGCATCTGTGCTGCAAAGCTAATGACCCACAAAGTCGCCACCAAAAGATGCCATTAAGGAACCGACCTCAAGGATGACTCCTACAATGGCAGTGAGATCCAATCAACTACAGTCACTAATAAAGCTCCACTGACCCTAACCAAAGGCACATTTGGTAAGCAGTAAGAAATGGCTTAGCTTAAATGAGGATCTTTCTTTCAAAATAAACCTTAGACCATCCCCTGGCTCCTACCAAATACAAACTCAAAAACTAAAGGAAGCAAAGCTCCTCTTTCAGAGCAGCCGTTTCCAACTTGCTTTTCAACTTGGCCAACTACAAAAAAAAAAAGGGAGTGAAGGCAAAGGTGGCCAGACTCTAGGTAGCACTGGTGTCAGGGCTGGTGTCAAAGGTGGGGTGGGGGGCAGGGTGGAGCCAGGGTGGACCCGAGGACCTCTGGGGAAGAACAGGTAGAGAGTAACACTGCGTGCAATGGACCTGGGTGGGAAGTCTGAGGGCTGGGCTGCTGCACGCTCCCTCTGGGCAGCAAGTTACCCTATTAAGAGCTCGGGCTAAGCCCTAGACAAATCCTCCAGGAAGAAAAGAAGAACCTCTTTTGGCTATTTGTTTATATCCGAAGAGAAGCCCCAAGAGCCAGCCTTCATAACAGGGTTAGATATAAACGTAATAAACGTAATTACTTAGCGATCACATTGTGAAATGAGACGATAAATCAACAGCTTCAATTTGGAGCTTATTTCAGGTCTAGAACTTCTGGCCAAGGCTGTGTGGGAGAGGTCGGCCCCTCTTCAAACCCTGTGGTTTCAGCAGTGATCTGCAGGTCCTTGGGAAGGCACTATGATGGAGGAGAGCAAGGGCTGCTTTTTGTGCTTCTCTGTTGTTGATGCTTGTTTTAATTTTCATTTTTCGGAGGTGGAAATACTTCCTGTGACAGTCAGCTCTTCCTTACTTCTCGTTGCTCATACAAGCAGTCCCATTCGAGTGACTTTGGCAGATAAGAATGTGTGCAACACGAATACAATCGGCTTTGGACAAGAATGCAGGTCCACAGTCTGTGGAGAAAAGACATGAATATTGACTATAATTAACACACACTTTAATAAACAAAGGCATTAAGTAAATTTAGATATGATGTTCCACTTTTTTCTTCCTTTTTGGTTTTTTGAGACAGGGTTTTCTGTGCAGCCCTGGCTGGCCTGGAACTCACAGAGATCCGCCTGCCTCTGCCTCCTAAGTGTTGGGATCAAAGGTGTGTGCCACCCCGCCGCCGGCTCCACTTCTATATTTTTTTTTTTTTTTAAAGATTTATTTATTTATTATATATACAGTGTTCTGTCTGCACGTATCTCTGCAGGCCAGAAGAGGGCACCAGATCTCATTACAGATGGTTGTGAGCCACCATGTGGTTGCTGGGAATTGAACTCAGGACCTCTGGAAGAGCAGTCAGTGCTCTTAACCTCTGAGCCATCTCTCCAGCCCCAACTTCTATATTTTTTAATGCAGTCTCTTGTAGCCCAGGTGAGCCTCAAATTTATTGCATAACTGTGGATGACCCTGAATTCCAGGTCTGCTTGCCTGGATTTCCAAGGTGCTGAGTTATAGGGATGTGACTCCATGCCCAGATTTATGTGGTGCAGGAGATCACAGAGCTTTGTGCATGCTAGGCAAGCACTCTATTAACTGAGCTACATTTCAATGCCTAAATTACATTTCTTTTTTTTTAACATTTTATAAAATCTTTATTGACAAATAATTCACATAGTATACAATTTGCCTGTTTGCACAATTTGATAGACTTTAGTCCAGCATCCTCATAGGCCCATGACACCATCACCACTTTCTATTTTAGAACATCGCTGTCTTCAATTTCATACACACATATAATGTATGGTGGTTACATTCCACCTTATTTTTTTAAGTTAACATAACATTTGCAATTATAACCATTTTTAAGTTCACAATTCAGTGGCATGAATTACATTCAAGATATTAATTACACTTATGATATTCATTACTAAATTACATTTCTTTATTGTGAGTGTATACTTGTGCATGTGTGTGTGCATGTGTTTGTGTATAAGTGAGCACACGAGTGCCACAGCACATGTGTCAAAAGACAGCTTATGAAGTTGGTTCTTTCCTTCTAGCATGTGAGTCCTAGGAATCCATCATAGGTCATGAGATTTGGTGGCAATCGCCTTTACTTGCTTAACCACCTCTATGGCTCTTTCCATGCCCTTTTTTGAACAGGGTCTCTCACTGGCCTGGAACTTGGCACTTAAGCTAGGCTGGATGGCCAACAAGGCCAGGGATCCATCCATCTTTGCCTCCCCAATGCTGGAATCACAAATGTATGCTACACATCCAGCTTCTTTAATGTAGATTTTTTTGGAGGGATTGAACTCAGGTCCTCACACATGTAGAGCAAACACATCACTCTCTCCCCAGTTCTTAGACAAAACTTAAAAAAAAAAGAGGCCTGGAGAGATGGCTCAGAGGTTAAGAGCACTGACTGCTTTTCCAGATGTCCTGAGTTCAATTCCCAGCAACCACATGGTGGCTTACAACCATCTATAATGAGATCTGGTGCCCTCTTCTGGCCTGCAGTCATACATGCTGTATACATAAATAATAAATCTTAAAAAAAAAAACTTTAAAAAAAGAGATTGGTTTCCTAACGTGGGGAAAAGAAAACAAAATCCAATCCCATTGGGGGGTGGTGGTGGTGCAAGCCTTTAGTCCTAGTACTCAGGAGGCAGAGACAGGTAGATCTCTGAGTTTGAAGCTAGCCTGGTCTATAGAGTCCAGGACAGTCAGGGCTACACAGAGAAACTCTGTCTTACAAACAAACAACAAAAACAAAACCAACCCAATCCCAGCGCCATCCCGAAAACCAGTAAACAATGATGTCCTAGCTCTGATGGAAGGTCAAATGTTAGGCCACAGGAGGTTAGAAGCTGCAGAGGGCTGGGGATGCTGCTCAGTAGTAAATAAAGCACTGCTCGGCATGCAGAGGCCTTGGATTCAACATCCAGCAACAGAAAGGGAAGCAAGCAAGCAAACAACTGAGGAGCATGTGAAAGACAGAGACGACTGGAGCAGGGCGGCGTCCAATGGACATGCTCATGGTTTTCACAAGATTCTCACCAGTTCTCCCTCAGGACCACCAAAATCCAGATAGAGGTTTCTGATGCCGTCATCAGCAGACATCTTCAGCCGTTCAAAAGGATAGCGGTACAGTATGCTGCTGGAACCTCCATTGTCTCTGGAGATAGTGAACCCATGTTCGTAGTGGACAGTGAATCTTACCTCCTGGCCACTTAAGGTGCAGCCTATCAAAGATAAGAAAAACTCATATGTAATACAGATCCTGTTTTAGTTACCAAATAGAAAAGGATTCTTCTAGTTTCAAACAAGAAAAACAATCTTTTCTTGAGAATATGAGGCCTAAGCTGCTTAAAATTTCCTAAAATAAGTGTCTTTAAAGATTTATTACTCTGCACTCACTTTGACAGCACAAATTCTAAAACTGGAATGATCCAGGGAGGATCAGTAGGACCCCCTGGAGATTCACCAAGCAGCACGTATTTTTAAAAGGCCGATTATTACCATTTCTATTGAACTAAGACAGGATTCAATGTACCCCAGGCTGGCCGTAATTATGCACTTACTCCTCCTGTCTTCCTGCTTGGGTATTCTAAGTGTTGGAATTAGAAGCATGGGCTACAAAGCCAGGCTGAGATTTCTTTCTTTTTGAGACAGGATCCTCCTATGCAGCCCTGGATAGCCTGGAACTTGATATGTAGACCAGGCTGACCTTGAACTCATAGGAATCCACCTGCCTCTGCCTCCAGCATGCAGGGATTAAAGGCATGTACTACCACACCTGGTATTATATTTAACTGTATGTGTATATATCTGTGTGGGTGTATGTGCATGTGAATGCAGGGGTCCAAAGAGACCTGGAGTCCCCTTGGAGTTGGAGTTACAGTTGATTGTGAGTTATCTGACTTGGGTACTGGGAATTGAACTTGGGTCCTTTGCAAGAGCATCTTGACTGAGATGAGACAACGTACAGCCTAACTTTCCTTGACCTCTGTTTGACTCAGTTCAACTGGATATGAACTGCATGTGTTAGGATTCTGCTGCTTCTCTGGCTGTATGACCGCATATGCGCAGTTCAGTACCTAAGCAAGGGGTCTTACATCTTATATCATCAGTGTACTGTGTGATCACTTACACAATCTCGCTGATTCATACCTGTCGTAGCTCCGTAAGCCCACCTGCGCACGTGCACGGGAATCCTTAAAAAGCCGGACACAGACTCCACCTCCCCTTCTGCTCCCCCCTCCACTCTCTCTCTTTCTGCACGTGCCTCTTCCCAGGCCCGGTTACTCTTTTCTGTCCCCCCTTTCCTCCTAATAAAGCTCTGATACTGGGTTTTGTTGTGTCTCATGACCTTTTCGCCCGGTAACAGTGCCGCTTATTGTTTTGAAAACTACAGTATGTAGTGAGGGGGAGACAAAGAGGGATTTCTCTGTTCTCAAAAAGACTTTACAAATCCCTAACTATACAAGGTAGAATGTATAAGACACAATTACACTCGAAACTGAGCTAAGGTTCAAGTCAGGAAAGGTTTCTAGGGTGCACGCCTTTAATCCCAGCATTTGGGAGGCAGAGGCAGGTGGATCTCTGTGAGTTTGAGGCCAGACTGTTACACAGAGCGAGATCCAGGACAGGCACCAAAACTACATGGAGAAACCCTGTCTCAAAAAACCCAAAAAAAAAAGTTTATGACCAGCAAGAGTCATGAGGTCGATGCTTTCAAAGGGGTTGGGGATGTAGCGCAGTGGTAGAGTGCTCATCTAGCTGGAAATGAGGCCCTAAGTTTAATCCTTAGTACCACAGAGACTAGAACAAAACAAATACTGCAGCCCCACCCCCCAAAACAAAGATGGGCTTGCCACCAAACCTGTTTTATCCCCAGACCCACATGGTGAAGGGAGAGGACAGACTCACAAATGTAACACATGCCCGCACACTCTCACAGGCTAATGTAACAAAAAAAAAAAAAAAAAAAAAAAAAAAAAAAAAAAAATTAAAAGCGCAACCAGCCAAAGATCATGTGAGTTGACAGAAACTCTGATCACTGGGTATGGGGACACATGCCTTTAATCTCAGCACTTAACTAAAAACAGACTGGGGAATCATCGACCTAAGGCTAGCCTGGGTTACAGAGTGACACCTAAAGGTTAGAGCTGAGCTTTGCTTCCATTTTAAAAAGAACGGCTCTTGAAGCAGGTCATCACATGTAACCAACATATTCTCTCTCTGGATAGGCAAAAACTCCAATTGGTTAATGCAGCTGTGTGTTTAGGAAACTGGTACAAAGAAAAACAGATAAATATTGGTGGTGTCCTTCTCTGCACTATTTGATGAGTTTTGGACAACAAACTAGCAGTTATCCTCAGAGGAGGAACCTAGTGGCTAAGGAGTAAACATGGATGCAATCAGCTTCCAGTAGTAGTAGTCCATGCACTTTCTCTAAATGAAAGGCTGAGGGAGAGGTGGGTAAAAGCACGCCCTAACCAAAGCACCCAGATTACAGTCCTATTAACATCTCTAAAGCCAGTGTGTAGTGAAGGGCTGGGTCTAAAGGGGAGCGGGTTAGTTCTAATCTAGAAAAGTTCAAAGATGGCCCAAGTTCTTACAGTCCTGGCTGTACAAGGTGCCATGCAGGCAGCTGAGTGAGGCAGTGAGTGAGGGCCAGTCACAGTGGAAGGCAAGCCATCAACAATGGGCTGGTGGGAGAGTTCTCTCACATGGTAGTGTTGCAGAATATTATTTTAAGGTGTGTTACTTTTGTTTATGTTGCATTTGTTTAACTCTGTGAAGCTGTGTTACTGTGTCTGTCTAAAACACCTGGTAGTCTAATAAAGAACTGGCCAATAGCAAGGCAGAAGAAAAGATGGGCGGGGCTGGCAGGCAAAGAGAATATATAGAAGAAATATGGGAGAAAAGAAGTAGCCAGAGAAAGAGGAGGACTCCAGAGGTCACACAAGCAAGCCACGGAGTAAGAATAAGATTTACAGAAGTAAGTGAACGGGAAAAGCCCAGAGGCAAAAGGTAGATGGGATAATTTAAGTTAAGGAAAGCTGGCTAGAAACAAGCCAAGCTAAGGCCAAGTGTTTATAATTAAGAATAAGCCGGGGCTGGAGAGATGGCTCAGAGGTTAAGAGCATTGGCTACTCTTCCAGAGGTCCTGAGTTCAATTCCCAGCAACCACATGGTGGCTCACAACCATCTATAATGAGATCTGGTGCCCTCTTCTGGCCTGCAGTCATATATGCTGTATACATAATAAATAAATAAAACTTAAAAAAAAATCCTTAAAAAAAAAAAAAGCCTCCGGGGCTTAACCCGGAGATGACTCAGTGGTTAAGAACACTAGACTAGATGTTCTTCCAGAGGATCAGGGTTCAATTCCCAGCACCCATATGGCAGCTCACAACTGTCTCTAATTCCAGTTCCAGGGGATCTGACATCTTCATACCAACACACATAAAATAAAGTTAAATAAATTATTAAAAAACAAACAACCAGCTGGGCGGTGGTGGCGTACGCCTTTAATCCCAGCACTCGGGAGGCAGAGGCAGGCGGATCTTTGTGAGTTCGAGGCCAACCTGGTCTCCAAAGCGAGTTCCAGGAAAGGCGCAAAGCTACACAGAGAAACCCTGTCTCGAAAAACCAAAAAAAAAAAAAAAAAACCAAAAACAAACAAACAAACAAAAAAAAACAACAAACAACCAAGTATTTTTTTTTTTTTTTTTTTTTTTTTTTTTTTTTTTTTTTTTTGGTTTTTCGAGACAGGGTTTCTCTGTGTAGCTTTGCGCCTTTCCTGGAACTCGCTTTGGAGACCAGGCTGGCCTAGAACTCACAGAGATCCGCCTGGCTCTGCCTCCCGAGTGCTGGGATTAAAGGCGTGCGCCACCACCGCCCGGCTCAAGTATTTTTTTTTAAAAAAAATAAGCCTCCATGTGTGATTTATTTGGAAGCTGGGTAGTGGTCCCCCAAAGGAGCAAAAACAAACAACAATATGGTAGTCAAGTACTGAGCTACATTCCCAGGCCCTGAGATTTTTCACATGTTCTATTTTGAACTGTGTTACCTCAAGAGGTAAGAAAATGAAAGCAAACACTTATGTGAGAAGAGGTACTTTGAAAAACACTATCTTTTCTTTTCTTTTTTTCCTTTTCCCAAGACAGGGTTTCTCTGTGTAGCCCTGGCTGTCCTGGAACTCACTTTGTAGACCAGGCTGGCCTCAAACTCAGATATCGCCTGCCTCTGCCTCCGCCTCCAGATAGGCTGAGTCACCACTGCCTGGCTGAAAAACAGAATCTTGTTTATGGTTGCTTCAACCTTGAAAAGGAGCAGGAAGATCATATGAATGTTCAGGTCTAGACTAGACACAGGGCATTTATTTTGTGGTATGTGGGACACACACACACACAGTGGGCATGTATAGTCACAGGACAAGTTTGGGAGTTGGCCCCCTCACTCTACCAATTGGATATTGGAATTGCATTCAGGTTGTCACGGATTCTCATACACACACTGAGCCATCTCACTAGCCCTATTTTTTTTTTTCCTTTTTTTTTTTTTAAGATTTATTTATTTATTATACATACAGTATTCTGTCTGTCTGCATGTGTCCCTGCAGGCCAGAAGAGGGCACCAGATCTCATTACAGGTGGTTATGAGCCACCATGTGGTTGCTGGGAATTGAACTCAGGACCTCTGAAAGAACAGTCAGTGCTCTTAACCACTAAGCCATCTCTCCAGCCCTCACTAGCCCTATTTTATTTTATATTTTTTGTTTCATTTATTTTTATTTTATGTAGATAAGTGTTTTGTCTGCATTTATGTCTGTGTACCATGTATATGCCTGGTGTCCAGAAGGTGTATATGCCTGGTGTCCAGAAGGTGGAATCGGATCCCCTGTGACTGGAATTACAGATAGTTGTGAGACTCCTTGTGGGTGCTGGGAATTAAACTGATAACTTCTGGAAGAGCAGTCAGTGCTCTTAACCACTGAGCTATCTCTCTAGCCCCTTATTTATTTAACTTTAGAGACAGTCTTAGTGTGGCTCAGGGAGAAGGATCAGGAGTACTGGATATATAGGAAGTTCAAGACCAGCATGGTTTTAGAACAACCTACCTCAAAAAACAAAACAAAATACATTTTAGTTTATTTAAAAAAAAAAAAAAAAGGCATTGTGGGGCCAGGCTTGACACAAGTTAGAGTCATTAGAGAGGAAGGAGCCTTAACTGAGAAAATGCCTCCATAAGATCAGGTCTAATGATAAGCAAGTCCGTAGTGCATTATCTTAGTGATTGATAGGAAAGGGCCCAGTCCATGGTGGGTGGTGCCATCCCTGGGCTGGGTTCTATAAGAATGCAGGCTGAGGAAACCATGATGAGCAAGCCAGTAAGCAGCACCCTTCTATGGCTTCTGATCAGCTCCTGCCTCCAGGTTCCTGCCCTGCTTGAGTTCCTGCCCTCACAGATTTCAATGATGAACTGATACATGGATCTGTGAGTGAAACAAACCCTTTCCTCCCCAAGTTGTTTTTGGTCATGGTTGCATCACAGCAACAGTAACACTAACTAAGACAAGGACTATTTAGGGGAGAGAAGAGGAACAGTATGGGTACAAGTGAGTGTAATGGGGGATGAATATGAGCAAAACATAGTGATATGCATGTATGAAAGTGTTATAATGAGTAGGTGGGGAGAGAACTCAGTAATTAAGAGCACTGGCTGCTCTTGTTTCTATCCCAGCATCCATATAGTAGCTCACAACTGTCTGTGACTCCAGTTCCAGGTTATTCAACACCTTCTTCTGGCTTCCATGGGCACTGCATCCATGTGGTGCACATACATACATGTAGGCAAAACACTCAGTTAAATGTTATATGAAATCTATTAACTTTTTTTTTTTTTTTGGAGACAGGGTTGCTTTGTAGCCTTGTAGCCTTCCTGGAACTCACTCTGTAGACGAGGCTGGCCTTGAACTCACAGAGATCCGCCTGCCTCTGCCTTCCAAGTGCTGAGATTAAAGTCATGCACCATCACTGCCCAGTGAAATCTATTAATTTGTATGTTTGTTAAAAAACTAAAAACATGTGGGCTGGAGAGACAGCTTAGGGGTTGAGAGCACTGGCTGCTCTTCCAGAGGACCCAGGTTCAATTCCCAGCATCCACATGGCAGCTCACAACTGTCTGTAACTCCAGTTCCAGGGGACCCAACACCCTTACACAGACATACAAAACACCAAAGCACATAAAAATAAACAGATCTTTTAAAAAATTAAAACATTTAATTTAGTCTTGGTGGACACTGCTAACCTCAGTCTAATCCATGCCAGCTGGTATTATTCCCAGTCCTCTCCCTGACACACTCTTGTGTCCATGGCACTCACCATCCCCACAAATCTGGGTTTCCTTCCACTGATTTGGTCACTGTGTCTTAAACTCATGAAGGGACATTGGCTTTTTCACATCATATGGGGAATTACTGAATAGAAAGTCACACCTTTTAAAAGTAACTTTTTTTTTTTCCAAGATAGGGTTTCTCTGTGTAGTCCTGGCTGTCTTGGAACTAGCTCTGTAGACCAGGCTGGCTTTGAACTCAGAGATTTGCCTGCCTCTGCCTCAGACTAAAGGGCTGTGCCACCACTGCCTGCTTTAAAGGTTAACTTCTAAAGATGTCCCTAATATCAACACACTTTAGTAAAGTCAGGAGGAGAAGAGATTTATTCACTAAGGGGTCAATCAGTGTTATACTGAAATGAATGTAAGCATGTTACCTACTTTGTACCTTTATGTGTATGTGTGGGTGCATGCACAGGTGCATGTGTGTAGAGGGCAGAGGACAGACCTTGGAAATTGTTCCTCCCCAGTTTCTATCCATCTTTTTTTTTTTTTTTTTTTTTTTAAGAAAAAAGAAAGGTCTCTTGTTGGTCTGGCCACTGAGTCCAGGGATCCTTCTTTACCTTCCCGGCACTGGAGCTACACACGAGTCAGCACAGCTGGATTTAGATGTAGACGTGAGTTCTAGGGATTGAACTTGGGTCTCCATGCTGTGTGGCAAGCACTTTTTCCCAGCCCATGTCTTTTTATTTATTCTTTCAGTAGTGCTGAAGACTGAATCTCAGACCCCTACATGGTACCACTGAGCTCCACTTCCTACAACCAAAGACTGGTATTATTAAGAGGGTGAAGACCTAATGATACAGATGTTTTATGCCACAAATCCTGCTTCTACTCTACTCTGGGATCAGTTACTTTGTTAACTTGTAGTTCTAGAGAGTTTCAATGTCTCTGGAAAGTTCGTTGACCTGACCTTACAGCAGAACAGGAGACAGAGAGTGAGAATGAAGCAGGGAGATGGGAGGGGTAGAGAGAGAGAGAGAGAGAGAGAGAGAGAGAGAGAGAGAGAGAGAGAGAGAGACAGAGAGAGAGAGACAGAGACAGAGACAGAGACAGAGACAGAGACAGACAGACACTGAGACTGATCCAACCTCTTTTGAGAATTTCAGGGCAACTTTGAAGGGAGCAGATCCCTAGAACTGTGTCAGAGAAAGGCTGGGGTAGCACTCCTGCTCAACGGTGTAAGAAAAGAAGCCACCCTATTAAGTCTAATCAACAAGCTAATTACAGAATCTAATAGGACATTGCACTCTTCTCACAGCTTTTAGTCAAGGACAGGAAATAAGGGCTTATTTACTTTTATCTCTCTCATTAAAAAGCATAGCTCTTGGTAAATACTAAAGCACACAGCAAATATTTGCTCATTTAATGACTGAAGGGGATCCACACTGCATATCTTCCAGCACTGAATCCAGGCGTGAGTACGAGTCATCTGGAGAGACGGAGGGGAAGAAAGCACGGGCACTCTAAAAGAGCTGCGACTCAAGTCCCAGCCACACCGACCCTAGCCTTTGTGAAACAGAAAGGCACACTGAAATTAAACCTGTGTGCTTCGAGTGTACGTGAACCACCACCAGGTTCCTGGGGACTGGCCACCAGGGGGCGCTTCCACAGTGGAACACAACACCAGCAGGGACTAGCCACCAGGGGGCGCTTCCATAGAGGAGACATGGCAACCAGCTCCTTGAAGTACTAAGAGTGTTGACAGACTATTTTCAAACCTTTGAAGAGAAACTCCTGTTCCAAACACTTCATTTTCTGTAGCTACAATATCGCCAGATGCTTGTATTTAAGGGTGTCTAGCCATACCTTAGATGCCAAATCTTCTTATCGATAGTCAGTGCATCTAATTTTTACTGCCTGGGTTCTTATGCTATTAAATGTAGATTAAAATGATGAACAGTAAAAAAGCCACATAGTAGTAGGGTTCTTTTTTTTTTTTTTTTTTTTTTTTTTTTTTTTTTTTTAAATATTTACTTTTATTTCATTTGCATTGGTGCTTTGCCTGCATATATGTCTGTATGAGGGTGTTGGATCTCCTGGAACAGGAGTTACAGACAGTTGTGAGCTGCCGCGTGGGTGCTGGGAATTGAACCCGGGTCCTATGGAAGAGCAGTCAGTGCTCTTAACCACTGAGCCATCACTCCAGCCCCCGTAGTAGGGTTCTTAATGCCATGTGGCAAGGAAGGGAAAGCTCTGCCAGTGAGACTGACACCAGATTTCTTCCCACCATCACCACTTGAGCTACCTAATGTTTTAACACAGTTTACAGTCGGCACACACAATGGTGGTTTTACTTTAGAGCTGAGCAGTCCCATTTAATTAATGTCAGAGGCCAGGAGGGATGGTTCAGCTTTTAAAGGCACATACTTCAGTCTTCTGAAGGATTCCAGTTTGGTTCCCAGCACCCACAGAAGCAAATCCTGTCTCTTCAGCTGTCCCTTTTTTGGTCTCCAGGGGCACCTGCACACACATGGCACATATACACAAACACATGCCCACACACATTAATAAAAACAAATCCTGAAAGGTACTATAATTACTGTTAGAAATCCAGGGTCAGGGCCAGGAATGTAGTATATACCTGTAACCACAGTACTGGGAAAGCAGAACAGGAGGATCAAGAGTTCAAGGTCATCCTCTCATCCTTGCCACATACTGAGTTCAGTCCAGGATAGGCTATGTGAGGCCCTGTTGCAAACAAACAAACAAACAGACAGACAGACAGAAACAAACTCAAGTATCTCTACCTAGGGAGACTTCCTTGACCAGCTCAGCAGCAGCATGACAACCTTGAACAAGTATTCTGGTCCAGGTCGACAAATCCCGATGTGTTTCAACCCTGAAGAGATGCATCTCAATGCCCTGCCGAGAGCCCGTCCTTGTAGCAAAGGTAAGGTCAGATCCAAGGGAGGGTGATCGACATCCAGAACCTGAATGAACCAATCTAGGACCACAAATAGAACAGAGAGCTAAAGTAATTACTGGAAGAAAATGTCAGGAATTTATGCCCATTGGTAAGCAGAAACTTATAAAAAACCTTCAGCAGTTTTTAGATAAATGCATTTCAAAACCAGATTGTGATATTTTGAAGTAGATACTATTCTTTAATCCTAGAATTCAATCCAGAATAATCCCTGGTGTCACAGGAGGCAGGATATTACTTACTCTCTTCATTTAAAAACAAAAAAACCCAAAAAACAAAAAAACCTACCAACAGAAAAGGAGATACAGAAAATTCTGCCAGGAGCTGGAGAGCTGACTCAGGTTAAGAGCATTTGCTGCTCTTCCAGAGGACCTGGGTTTGATACTAACTATCTCCAACACCTCTTCTGGTCTCCATAGGTACCAGGTACACACATGGTGCATGGACATACATGCAGGCAAAACATTCATATACAAAAAACAAACAAACAAATAAAAAACAAAGCCCAAAGAACAAGAAAAGAAAAGAAGGAAGGAAGGAAGGAAGGAAAGAAAGAAAAAGAAAGAAAGAAAGAAAAAGAAAGAAAGAAAAGAAAAAAGAAAAGAAAAGAAATGAAATTCATCCAAATGTAGTGGTTTATGCCTGTAATGTCAACACTCGGGCAGTTGAGGCAGGAGGATTCTAAGTTTTAAACCAGCCCGAGGTACAGAGAGTGACCTCTCAGAACGAAACAAAACACCATACAAAATTGCAACCACAGCATATTCCACTCAGTGGACTAGAAAAGGAAGTCCTGAGCTGGAGAGGTGGCTCAGAGGTTAAGAGCATTGACTGTTCTTCCAGAGGTCCTTCCTGAGTTAAATTCACAGCAACCACATGGTGGCTCATGACCATCTATAATTCAAACTTGTGCCTTCTTCTGGCATGTAGGCAGAACACTGTATTCATAATAAATAAATAAATCTTTAAAAAAGGGAAGTTCTATGATTATCTACCATATGGATAAACTTTGAGGATTTTATGTTAAATGAAATAAACAAGTCACAAAAAAATCCAACATGCACATGGTTCAACTTATATGCAGCACCCAACCTGATCCAGAATTATAATTTTTCTTGAAAACTAGAATTTTATCAGTGCAACAATTAGGACCAGTCCCCTCATCAGGTAACGGATACCTTTGGACATTTTAGAGGAGGCTCCTAACAAACAGATCTGAGCACGGTGGCTTGCTAATCAGCCCTCTTCCAAGTGGAAACTGGCGGTTCATGAGGAAGAGCTCAAGGTCATCTCAGGACTCAATGACACAGATCTTTTTTCTTGAAACATGGATCAGATGTACTTCAGAATGAAGTACAGGTATTTTCTCAGCTCAATAGTTCCTATTTCATCATGTAGAACATTGAAAGGATAAATACTCACAGGTTGGGATGAAATAAAAGTGATAATTTGTGCTGGCAATGTGGCGTGTGGGGGTGTGAGCACCTGTCCCTATGTGGAGGACAGAAGGCATGTCAGGTGTCCTGTTCTATGATGGCCTGTTCTGTGGCCTTATTTCCTTCCTTGAGACAGGGTCTCTTACTGAATCTGGAGTGAGCCTGATGGCCAGAAAGTCCTAGCAATCCTCCTGCCTCAGCTCCCATAGCATTGGGGCTACAGGCACATGTGTGGGATGCCTGACTTTCTACCTGGGTGCTGGGACCAGAACTCACGTGTGCTTGAAACAAGCACTCTCACCCACTGAGCAAGCAATCTCTACCCCCAAACTGAGTGTTTACAACTTCAGTAAAGACATTTTAGAAGTAAACTCATTCCCCACCCGCAAAGGCCATTTAGGGAACACCAGGCCTACTGACACAGGTGTGTTCTGTGCATGTGATAGGTTGCCAATTGCCCTGAAACATGTAAAGGTATCAGCATTAACTTACCCCCAGGGCAACTGTCAGCACAGTGAAAACCACAAGTAACATTTCATAATTATACAATATTACTATGAGATACGTTTGAACTTACAGACTTGCCCTATGGAGTTACCCCGAGAACTGTGTTACTAAACCGATTCCTGCAGAACTTACATGCCAGGTGAACATGAGCGAGCTCAGAAAGCTTGAAGTTTTAAGATCACTCCACATATGATCCAAGTGAGATGGAGCTCAGAGGAAAGCGACAGAGTATTCTACCACACTCAGTTTGATTGCTAATCCATGTCAGACTTTACAAAACATCAATCTAGGAGGAGATTTTCCTCTGAGACGTGATTTTGAAATATTTGGCAGAGGGGATCTAATTCAAACCAGCTGCTGGACTTGGGGAGGAGCCATTGGTTAGGACACACTGCCAAATGCCCCCCACCCCCACTTTTGTGAGGAAGCCAAATAAGCTCATGAAAAGACGAGCTTTAGCAGTTTGGGCCATATCAGCCCCACAAGCTCAATACCACTCAATTGTCCATATGGTACAGGCGCCATGTTGTCCTTGGGTTCTGTCTCTCCCAGTCAAAGAGAAAGCTTACAGGAAAAGACTGCAAAATCCACAGCACCTAGGACATCAAGTCTTTCTGCCTGTGTTGTGTACCTAGCTTTGATATTAGGAAAGACCTAAAATAAAAATTCCCTTCAACACCTCCAGGCATTGCCAAAAATGTCATGTAGAACACACACACACACACACACACACACACACACACACACACACACACCCCCCAGAGTTTTGATTTCTAAGAATCTAAATGTGAGTCGGGCATGGTGGTGCACACCTTTAATCCCAGCACTCAGGAGGCAGAGGTAGGTGGATCTCTGTGAGTTCAAGGCCAGCCTGGTCTACAGAGTGAGTTCCAAGACAGCCAGGGCTACACAGAGAAACCCTGTCTTGAAAAACCAGAACCAATACCAAAACCAAAACCAAACCAAAACAACAACAACAAACCTAAATATGTATGTAATCCAACATAAACTGTAGCTGTTACTTTACACAAATCTAACAATGTTACTTGATCTTGAAATTTGACACATGATTAATTATTAATTTACCAGGGACTGGGGCTGGAGGGATGGCTTAGAGGTAAAAGCACTGAATGCTCTTCCAGAGGTCCTGAGTTCAATTCCCAGCACCCACGTGGTGGCTCACAACCATCTGTAATGAGATCTGGCACCCTCTTCTGTATACATAATAAATAAATAAATCTTTAAAAAAAATTTACCAGGGATTACTTATTTTTGTAGATAATCAAGATCTTTCTTTTCCTTTCCTATATGTTTCTGCTAGCTCTTTTCCTGTCTATTCATTTGAACCTGGAGCTCACTGATTCCAGTAGACTAACAGGCAGTGAGCTCCAGGGATCTGCCTGTCTCTGCCTCTCCAGGACTGGTTTTTTGCAGGGGTTCTGGGTATCCGAACTCAGGTCTCAATGCTTACACAGCAAGTACTTTACCAACTGAGTTGCTCCTCTTGGTGTCATTGTCTTGACGCTACTTGAAGCACAAACACTAACTCTTTACTCCTTTTCCTCATGTGGCATGTTTTCTTTTTCTTTCTTTTTTCACATAGGCTCTCATACAGCCCAGCCCAATCCTGAACTCCCGATTTCACTGTTTCTACCTCTCAAGTGCCAGGATTACAGGTACGTGCGGCCATGTTTGGCTTTGCATTTGTTTTCTTTTTTCTTTTTGTTTTTGTTTATTTTATTTATTTATTTTTTGAGACAGGGTTTCTCTGTGTAGTTTTGGTGCCTGTCCTGGATCTCGCTCTGTAGACCAGGCTGGCCTCGAACCCACAGAGATCTGCCTGGCTCTTCCTCTTGAGTGCTGGGATTAAAGGCACGTGCCACCACTGCCCAGCTGCATTTGTTTTTCATGTCAGACCTAAGGCGGCTCTGGGTAGACCTACTCCTTTAGATACACAACTGCCCCATTTTCCTTACCACTGGAGTCCTTTGATGAGCGACATCGAATGGATAGAAATTGCTTGTTTATGAGGTGACTGTAATCTCTAGCATTATGGAATGAAGGTTTATTTAGAGTGTTCTAAATCTTTGGGATACAAGTTAATTGGTCTAACTGTTAACTGTGGCAACATGTCCTTGTTTTTGTAGGATTCCTGTCCTGCTCTCAGTGCGAGCGAGACATAGTAGAGTAAGTGGGGCACTGTACACAAGCACCGTGGGACGTTCCCAGATGACATCATAGTTTTTGATGTCAGACTAGCTTTACTTCAGTGAGGGAATGGGTACTGACATTTACGTCTTCTACAAGATGCTTCTACCCTCAAGGAATTAAGGAAAGCACACCTTCCTGTTCTCAAGTTCAGGAGATGCTTTAACTCTACTCTGTAACTGAAACCCAGGAAAGCTCTATGACGATTTTAAAATCTACTTTCATGAAAAGAACGATGCCAGGCTGCACATGGAGGCCACACCTTTACTTCCAGTTCTTGGAAGGCAGAGGTAGGTGGATCTCTGAGTTCACGACTAGCCGGGCTAGATATTAAGTTCTAGGCCAGCTGAACCTACATAGTGAAACCCTGTCACAAAAGCAAATTTGCGGTTGTTCAGAACAGAAAACATTCAGTGTTCTCTATGGGGCATAGCACTTCCCTCTTTCACTACCAAGTACTTTTCTGAGCGGCTGCCCCATTTAATGAAACCACTAGATTACCTTCCACTTGCTCTTTCCATCAAGGGCAAATGGCAGTTCCAACAAAGCATCGCCAAGAGGCAGCTCCAGCTCAAGAGAGAACACAAACTTCTCGTGGATTGTTTACTGCACTGAGAGAAACTTGTAAATGAGTCCTAAAAGCGGTCTTGTGGGGCTTTTCAGTTACGCCAACACCCGACTCTAAAATCCGAGTAAAACTGAATTTGAGTATGTTCTAGTTGTAGTCACTGTCTTTTAAGACACCCCAAGTTCCCACCTCTCTATTGCTCTCCTGCCTAACTCCACAGGTTTGTGACAGTGGGAACATTCTGTGGCTTCAGGACAAAGCCGGGTTTATTGCCGTGTGCTCTGTTGTCGCAAAGATACTCTGGCTAAGTGGAGTGGCTTACCCACTTACCAGAGTCCGCTTGAAACGATCTCATCACCTACTCAAAAGGCTGCTACAATGTCAGCGGTCTTCTAGTCACAGTCAATAATACAGACAAACCAAACCACCCACACCCCACTACCTCCATGCTTAAGCACGCTTTAAAAGGAACAGCCACTCTTACCAATTTAAACAGCACACACACACACACACACACACACACACACACACACACACACACACACAGAGACACAAATACACACACAGACACACACACACACAGACACAGACAGACACACACAGACACAGACAGACACACACACAGACACACACACAGACACAGACAGACACACACAGACACACACACACAGAGACAGACACACACACACACACAGACACAGAGTGACTGAAGCAATTTATTCTGTTAAGAGCTGCAAAATGATGAGTTGGGGAAAAAATCATTTTGTCTACGTTAGCTTCTTAAATGCTATTTTAGGCACCAAAGGCAGTAGAATTCACTTTATAGTAGACTTAAGAGTATTTTTTTTTTCCTTTTGTCTTACCTTGTGGCAACTAGAGGGTAGCTATGACATGGCGATGCCCAGGCATCTCTTGTCCATGGCATACAATCATAAAGTAGCAGATCCTTCTCGGTCACAGCCATGAGAACAGGCCTCCACTGCTGTCTTCCACCATCTAGTTTTGCCTGTTACAACGGTGAGATCCAGAATCAGAGCTAACTATGAGAACGATGCACTTTCTGCAGAAGTGACTTGACCTAACACTGGGGGTCTTTGTTTTGCTCCCCACCCTAACAGATTTGAGATACAGAATCATCCCCATGAGGTTACTTCCATAGGTTGGTATTCCCCACTGGGAAGTGTGAAGTGGGGTATATCTGAAAAGTTAACAAGTCACAGGCATTATCCAGTGACATGACAATTTTACCCCATTCCTTAAAAACTGAGCATCTTGCCGGGCGGTGGTGGCGCATGCCTTTAATCCCAGCACTCGGGAGGCAGAGCCAGGCGGATCTCTGTGAGTTCGAGGCCAGCCTGGGCTACCAAGTAAGTCCCAGGAAAGGCGCAAAGCTTCACAGAGAAACCCTGTCTCGAAAAAACCAAAAAAAAAAAAAAAAAAAAAAAAAAAAAAACTGAGCATCTCCAATTCTAATTAATATACACTGTTATGTTCAAAATGTGTATGTCTAATGTATGGTATCTTTAAGAACAAGATGGAAACTCATGTCTTCTACTGGAGAATCTATATGTAATGTTTTGACTAAGATCTGCAGTAAGGAAGCTAAGTATGGTGTGGTTCATGCCTGTAATTTCAGCACTCAGGAGATAGAGGCAGGTAGATCACTGTGAATTCAAGTCTAGCCAGAGTTATATAGTGAGGCCTTGCCTCAAAAAACAAAACAAAAAATTCAACCTACAGTTAAGAAATACATTGATCGGGGCTGGAGAGATGGCTCAGTGGTTAAGAGCACTGGCTGCTCTTCCAGAGGACCCAGGTTCAGTTAGTTCCTAGCACCTCACAAGTATCTATAACTCCAGTTCCAGGGAATCTGATACCCTCATACAGACATACATGCAGGCAAAGCACCAATGTACATTAAAAAGAAATAAAAAGAAAGAAAGAAAGAAAAAGACAGACAGACATTGTTCGTTGCAACCCAACACAGAAAATGTATATTAATTAGTATTTTGAATATTTTATAACAATATATTTTAAAATAACACAATTCTGTATGTTGTAGAACTTACTATAGTAAATTATAGCCTATTTTGTTTCAAAAAATTGTTGACCATGGGTCAATGAGATGGTTCATCATTTAAAAAGTACTTGCCATATAAGCTTGACAACCTGAGTTTGATCCCTGGAGGCCATGGTGGATGGAAAAAACCAACTCCCAAAAGTTTTCCTCTGACCCCTCCACGCCTGCACTGTAGAATGCATAAGCCTGCACTCATACACACATACACATCAAATGCATACACAATAATAAGTATAAAAAAACTGGATTCGATGCAGTTTGTCTTTCTGATACTCTGATTTAAACAGGGGGCCTCATTCTAGGCAATGGCTATACTGTTGAACTCGGTCCCCAGTGCTACACTGTTATTTTGGAAAACATAAATGCTTTATTTAGGAAATACGTGTTTTGGCTTCAAATATACATATTTTTATCTGCAAAGAGCTCAGTTATCTAGGAAGTTTAAAATTCTAGGAAAATAACCACCTACTACTTATTCATATGTCAAGGATCCAGGGCCAAAATGGAAAGGACTATGATCAAGGGAAGTCCTGTCAAATCAAAACCCTGGTCCTCTGCAGATACGGCTGCTGAAGAGCACTGCATCTTACCCCTGCCCTCCAAGTCATCCCTGACTGCCTCCAGGAGAGCTCAAGCTGGTGAATCACTTGTCTCTTCGATAGCTGTCTTCAGAATCACTTTTTCTTTCTTTTCGTTAAGACTTCTGCAGGGGGCTGAAGAGATGGCTCAGTGGTTAAGAGCACTGGCCACTCCTCCAGAAGAGTTCAATTCTAACTCCAATTCCAGAGGATCCCAAAATGACCCCTTCTGGTCTTGTTGGCACCAGTCTTTCGTGTGGTGCAAAGATACAAACGTAGGTAAAACATCCAAACACATTAAATCAAACAAACCAAAAAACACAAAAAACTTCTGAAGGTAATTTGGATGTGGCAGAACATTTTAAAGACACACTTAGAATCTACAAGAGGCCTAAGTCATCTGGTTCTGTGTTGTCTTTTTTTTTTTGAGACAGGGTCTATGTAGACCAGGCTGGCCTCAAATTCATAGAGATCCACATGCCTCAGTGTCCCAATTGCCAAGATCAAAGGTGTGTACCACCATGCCTGGCATGTACTAAAAACATTTAACTCAGGGTCTCAGATTCTTTTGAGACAGGGTCTCACACTGTAGCCCTGGCTGGATTTGAACTCACAGAGATCTGCGTACCTCTGCCTTCTGAGTGCTGGAATTAAAGGGATGTGCCACCATACACCTTTGGGTCTCTTTTCTCCTAGCCAAAGCTACAGTCTGATTCCAGGAGTGGGAAATGAAATCTAGCCTGTGAGAGAACCAATGCACTCTAGTTTTCTAAGATTCTCATCTCTGGCTAGCTGCAATCTGGTGGAAGAATATCAGTTATCAGGCACAGTGGTGCATGCCTATAAGCCCAGCCAGCACCTAAGAAGTGAAGGCGGGAGCATTAGATCAGCTATTAAAGGTCGTTCTTGGCTACACAGAGTTCAAGCAAACCCTGCCTCAACAAACAGTGAGGGCCAGGGAGATGGCTCAGCATGGAGGGGTGCTCGCTGTCAATCCTACAATCTGAGTTCAATCCCCAAGACCCACGATGGTAGAGAGAACTTATTCCCTTAAAATGGCCCTTGACTTGCACACATATGTGTACATACACAAACACAGACATGATAGACAAATGTTAAAAAACAATGAAGAGAGAAAAGTCTGAGATTCTTACTTTTTTTGGATCATAAAGCCCCCAAAGAAATTTCTAGATTACTAGTACTAAGTGTGTCCCAAGATTGTTACGGATAATATTTAAATCATAGTAGGGAAGACATTGTCCAATTTATCTTTTCAAATAGTTAAACTGATACTAAGATTATTTTTCTCTACCTACCGTCTCAGGTGCCCAGGATGACCTGATACTTAGCTATGTAGTTGAGGATGACTTTGAACTTCTTATCCTGCTTCTACCTCCAGAGTACAGGACTATAGACAGTCATCACCATGCTGAGTTTACGTAGTGTTAGGGTTCGAACCCAAGGCTAAGCAAACACTACCAACTAAACTACATCCTAACTCCAAAATTCTTATTTATTTATTTTGGTTTTTGAGACAGGGTTTCTTTGTGTAGCTTTGGCTGTCCTGGAACAGAGATCCACCTGCTTCTGCCTCCAGAGTGCTGGGATTAAAGACATGTGCCGCCACCACCTGGTCAATAATCTTATTTTTTTTAATGAAAATTTCCATTGAGTTACAAGAATGAGATTTTGAAGGCTATTCCAGATCATATACATTTAGAAAATCTAAATTAAACGTATTTCTTCCCAAAAAAGGTACTTTAGGCCCTTAAAAGAAAATGTTACTATCAATAAGTAACGTCCAATTTCGAGATACAGAGAGAAAGAGAAAGAAGGGGGAGAAAACGTTTTGTTTAATTTACAATTTGTTAAAAGTGTTGATTCTTAGGACTAGAGAGAGGGTACAGTGGTTAAGAGCACTTACTGGTCTTGCAGAGGACCTTTGTTCAGTTCCTAGTCCACAACTCCCTAAGCAGCCAAAGGCCTTAAACTTCCTAATCTTCCCGCTTATACCTCAAGAGTACAGGTTTACAGGTGTGCCTGGTTTATATAGTACTGGGGATGGAACCCAGGGTTTTATGCATGCTAAGCAAACAATCTACCAACTGAGCTACATCGACAGCTATGAGCACTTAAGTTTTTTGAGACAGGACCTAATGTAGCCCAGGCTGGCCTAGAACTCACTCTGTATTAGAGGTTGCCCACGAAATCCCAATCCTTTTACCTCTACCTCCTGAGTGCTGAGATTACAGACATGAACAACCACACCCAACTTCAAGTCTGTAGTTTTAAAAACTGTTACAAATATTAGTGTGTGAGTATATATGTTGCCTATGAGCATGCCATAGGGCCAGTGTGGATACTTCCATTGCAGGTTCCATGCACTTTTATCCATCAAGCCATCTCACGAGCCCAAGCTCTTAATATTTATTTACTGATTTGAGACAGGGTCTTATGTAGCTTTGGGTATACTGGAATTCGCAATGTAGACTAGGCTGGACTTGATCTCACAGAGATCCACCACATGCCTTTGCTTCCTAAGTGCTGAGATTAAAGTCGTGCACCAGGCTCAAGTCCTTGGTTTTCAAAGAATACCTTTTTCTCTCTTCTGTTTGCTTATTTGCCTTAATGTTTAAGGATATTGTTTGTTTTCAGTAGAGTCAAAATGCTGCCTGTGTACACAGTATGTGTTTTCAGTTGTGGTATCAGCACAAAGAGCCCTGAGGTTCTATAACTAAGGTTCTAGCTAGAGAAAAAAAGGGGATACTAATGAGGGTTTCTGTTTGCTTGTATTTCTACATCCACACATATATACCTAGCCAAACATCAGCTTTTTCTAAATTTATTTTCTAATAAACAGGCAACACTAAATATTACTCAAAATATTAATATTTCTGAAACCCCATGATCCTATCAATCAATCTCTGTCTCTAAGCCTACAGATAAATGCCATGCTAGCTGATGGCTTGACTTTATCTTCATGAGATAGCCTTGGCTAGAATTACCCAGCTAAGGCCTTGAACCCATGAAACTGCATGAAGTCAATGTCTGTTATTTTAAGTCAGTAAATCTTTGAAACATTTGAGATCTAGAGGTGGGTAACTAACATTTCTTAGAGCCAGTCATTTTCTGGAGATTATTCTTCAGACAGAGAAATTCCCTAATCTCTAAACTCTCACCATCCAAACATCAGAACTGATATAAACGGAATTTTTTCCTTTTAATTTCTTTTATGTGTATGAGTGCTCTGCCTGCATTATGACTATGCATTTGCATGCCCACGGCATCAGATCTCCGGAAGCTGCCATGTGGGTGCTGGGAATCAAACCCAGTCTTCTGCAAGAGCAGCAAGAGCTCTTAACTATTGAGCCATCTCTCCAGTCCCTCCAAATCTTTAGAGAGGGGCTAACGAAGCAGACAGGTGAGCTTCTGTCCATTCCCCTTCTGCTTTCCACCTCTCCTGTCTCAAAACACTTCATTCAAGGTGGTGTATTTTGACAAAGTCAAAGGTTTTGAAAAAACATTTTTTTGTGTATATGGAGGTCAGAGGACAGTTTTGTGGAGCTGGCCATCGCCTACATTTATGAGGCTCTGAGGATTAAACTCAGGTCATCAGGCTTGGGCAGCAAACACTGAATCCACAGCCACTGCATGGGCCCTGGACGACAAAGTATGTATGTATGTACATGTATATATGTATGTATGTATTTTATTTATTTATTTGGTTTCTCTGTTTAACCCTACCTGTCCTGGAACTCAAAGGTCCTCCTGTCTCTGCTAGAATTAAAAGTGTGTGTGTGCCATTATACCCTTCTCCCAGATACAATCTTAGGGCCCAAATATATTCAGATAATATAGGTTCCCTTGTTATCTGATCCATGTGAGCAAAGACCATAAAGTTTAGATAATACATGTATGACAAGATAAGCTACAAGAATCTACTACAGTATTGTTTGTAATGATAAAATATTAGGACAACAAAGCTGAGAACATTCTTATTAGCTACAGAACGGAATATTTTACAGAATAAGGTAGCTCTCTATGTATTGTATGGGAAGCTCTCCAGACAGACTGTTTAAATAAAAAGAAAAAGGAATATGTAAGTTCTATATATGAGAAAAGGGGGCCAGCAAGTAGCTCAGTGGGTAAAGTACTCCATGAGCAAGCCTGGTGACCTGAGCTTGATCCCTAGAACCCACCAGAAGTGGGAGGACAACCTGACTTCACAGGCCGGGCCGTGGTGACGCACGCCTTTAATCCCAGCTCTCAGGAGGCAGAGGCAGGTGGATCTCTGTGAGTTCGAGGCCAGTCTGGTCTACAAAGAGAGTTCTAAGATAGCCAGGGCTGTTACACAGAGAAACCCTATCTCAAAACAAACAGACAGACAAAAGAAAAAAAAAAAAAACCCAACCAACCAACCAACCAACAACAAAAAAAGCCAAGCCTGACTCCACAAAGTTGTCCTTTATCCTCTGACCTCCACATGTTCTCTGTGGTATGTGCAGGCCCATGCTCACAAAGACACACACACATTTTTTTTTAAAAGGAAAAGACTATATACTCATATTTTTCTTTCATTTGCATAAAGAAAATATCTAAAGATTTACTAGGGAAAAGGACATGAATTAGGGTAATAGGAACAGTACAGTAAGTAATAAGGGCAAGAATTTTGTCTTTTTTTTTTTTTTTTGGTTTTTTGAGGCAGGGTTTCTCTGAGTGGCCCTTGCTCTGTCCCGGAAAACGCTCTGTCCCAGCTGACAGTGAGGGATGTAACTGAATCCCTGTGTGCTGAACCTGGGATCTAAGACTTGTGCTCTTCAGTTCTCCCTTCCCCTCATTTGGCATCTACTTAGGCTTTCGTGGCTCTTTTCTTTTCACTTTTCAGTTATGGACTAAATTGAATTTTGTTTAATGACTTGTAAAATATTTTATATATTTTCTTCCTCTGGTATTGGAGATTAGGCCTAGGACCTTGTATGTATCAGACAAGTGTTTTACAATGGAGTTTTATCTCCAACCCTATATTTTGTATATTTTAAGTTCTAAGGGACATAAACTAGAGACTATTGCCCGTGAGAACACTGCCAATAGTCTACAAAAAGAGTGGAGAAACTAGAACCTCTGAGTCAAAGGCACTCTTCAACCTGCTTTTGTAAAGTTTTAGTAAAACACAGTCCATTTATTCTCAGAATGTCTGAGACTTCTTGCTTGCTATTTCAGCAGAGTCAAAGCAGGTTGCTATGTGCTATTAATACACACAGTTCACTGACCCAGACACCCATTTAAAGATTATATTTGTGTGTTTGTGTTTTATGTTGTGTAGGTGGAGCATGAAGGATAGGAAAAAGTGTTGGATTCCTTAGAACAGGAGTTATAGGCAATCGTACAGCACAGCTTGTTATGAAGGAGCTGGTGTCTGAACTCTAGTCTTCATGATCGCACAGAAAACACTCTTAACCACTGAGACATCTCTCCGGGCTCTTGACTCTAGTCCTAAATCACAAAAGGCACCCCACGTTGTTTAGAGAGATGGTAACAGGAACCTCCTTGATGATACCACAAAGGTTAATTCTGCTGCTGGAGGTGATGATCAGAAATCAGTAGCTAAATTGTAGAAAGAGGGGAGGGAGGGGAAACAAAAGACAAACAGAAGAGTTGCAATGTGGCCATCCAGGAAGGGAGTGATACATAATCTACAGATGTATCTGTAGGCAGGCATGGTGGCACATGCCTTTAATCCAGTACTGCAGAAGCAGAGGCAGGTGGTTCTCTGTGAGTTCAAGGCCAGCCTGGTCTACATAGTGAGACCCTGTCTCTCTCTCTCTCTCTCTCTCTCTCTCTCTCTCTCTCTCTCTCTCTCACACACACACACACACACACACACACACACACACACACACACACACACACACACACACACACACACACACGGTGAGGACAGGGAGAGAGAGGGAGAAACAGAGTGAGAGAGAGAGAGATTATGTAAATAGGTATAGCTATAAATAGTCTAGATATATGCCACTAACTCTGAGTGGCGATGAGTAAAACCCGAGCTCTGCCTCCCACCTACCTGTTCTGCCAACCAGGCAATGTGCTTGACTTCCTTGCTGCCTCCCGCTGTACTGGTTGCACCAAGCATGGCATTGAGTTCAGCCAGTACCTGTGGGAGGAGAGCCATTATGTTGGTGTGGATAGCTACGAACCAGGAGTGTGCTGTGGCCGTATCTTTGCAGCGTAGGATCAAGGTGTTCCTGCTATCAGGAGAATGTAGCTCTATCAATCTGTATGGAGAGAGAAAAGAGAAAAATGAGCTAGGTTCCAAGTCATCACACCACCAGAGTTAACATACTAACTGCAAATCTAGTCTAATATTGTGATTTTTAAGTAGAGACACTTGAATTCCTCAGAGTCCAATCCCAGAGAAAACCACAAATGTTTGGATAATAATCGGGACTAATGGGTGGACTTGTTGTGCTGTGGGACACTTCACTTTGCCTTAATTTCCATGTCAAAGAAACAGAACTAGTGCCTGTTGGATACTGCAGGCAGGAACATCCCCCCACCCAGGAGCACACACACACACACACACACACACACACACACACACACACACACACACACACACACGTATATTATGGATATAAAAGACAGGGTTGTATGTATCCCATGTACTCTACATACTTGCTATGTAGCCAAGGATGACCGAGGATGACCCTGAATGCCCACTCCTCTGGCCTTCAGCTCTCAAGTGCTGGGATTACAGGTGAATTTTACCACACAAAGCTAAAAGAATTTTATATTTTAAAAATTAAAAAAAATATTTTAAAAATAATTAGGAGCTGGAGAGATGGCTCAGTGGTTAAGAGCACTTGCTGTTCTTCCAGTGGACTCAGTTTGAATCTCGGCACCTAAATTAGGGGGTTATATTGTTATATTTAATATATAAATTGCCTGTAACTTCAGCTCCAGGAGAGCCAATGTCTCTGGCCACTGTGGTCACCTATACTTATGTGAACACATACACACAAAAACACATATATAATTTTTTTAATTAGGTAATTCTGGTATGAGCCATAAAAGGCCTAACAATGAACTGAAATGCATATTGTCTGAAATAAAAGGATATTAGCAGGATATTACTTTTCTTTGTGAATATCATTCCTTATGAAAATTTGGAATTTTATTTACATATTTGAGACTGAGTCTCACTGTGGAGTCCTGGCTGGTGTGGAACTTGCTGTACAGACTCAACTGGCCCCAAACTCACAGAGACACACCTGTTTCTGCCTCCCGAGTGCTGGGATTAAAGACATGTGCTGCTGCTGCTGCTACTCCTCCACGTGGCTAAAGCTAACTTTCGATCAGCAGTTCCAAGGCTGGCCTCCACAGCTAACAGTCATATATTAATTAGGTATGCCCGCCCTACCCTTTAGTTCTACAGTGAAATCAAGGTCAAACTCAGGTCATTAGGTTGACATGCAGCAAGTACTTTTACAAGCTCAGTCATCTTGCTAGTCTACTTTTATTTTTGTTTTTACTTTTTCATCTTGCATTAAAAAATTTGGGGGGGTTATTGTTCAATTAATTTGTGCACGTGCACATATGCATGTGCACATGAGTGTGCCACAGTGTTGAGTGTGGAGGTCAGAGGATAACTTGTGGGAATCATTCTTCTTCTTCTTCTACCTTGTGAGTCCCAGGAATCCAATGGAGGTTGTCAGACTTGGTGACAGGCAGCTCTACCTACTGAGCCATCTTGCTGGCCCTACTTTTTATTATTTTGAGAGAAGTTCTCACTATTCAGCCCTGGTTGGCCTCAAATTCATGACAATCCTCCTAGGTGTTGGGATGGCAGGTCTGGACCACCATGCTGCCAGCTCCAAATACTTAATTTAAAGTTGTTATTTTACATGGCAAATGTTTATTCTCAAATTCTGCTTAGTCCGTACTTTCTTCTAAGATTTACTTGTATTTATGGTGTGTGGAGGTACCCATAGATGCCAGAAGAGGTCATCAGATGCCCTGGAACTGGAGTCCTAGGTGTGCTGGGAACTGAACTTGGGTCCTCTGCGAGAATAGCAATCACTCTCAAACACTGAGCCACCTCTCTAGGCCCCGATCTATCCTTCCTTAGATAAATATATTACTTGAGCCCCTACTAAATGACAGATATTGTGCTAGTATTGCAGAAACACAGACCAAAGGGGGGGAAAAATCCAGTCTCTACCCTAATTGAGCCTACAGTCTAACAGGGAGGGCAGAAAATGAACAGTAGATAAAACACAATTAATTACAGGTCACAGAAGATGTCATAAAGGACAGTTGGTCCTGGCTATTATGAAGACTGTGTCTTAAAAGACACTTCTGCCGGGCAGTGGTGGCGCACGCCTTTAACTTTAGTCCCAGCACTTGAGAGTCAGAGGAGGGCAGATCTCTGTGAGTTCCAGGCCAGCCAGGGCTACAGAGAAGCCCTGTCTTGAAAAACCAAAACAAACAAAAACCCAGACACTTGTACGGTAGTAAAGGGAAAGTAGGACTGCAGTGGAAACCTTCACACTTCTGGGCACACTTGCCAAACTGGCTCTAAGTGGTGAGATCATTTATAAACCTGGTACCTCCTCCAAGGAAGGGTTCTTTTTTTGTGTGTTTTTTTCAAGACAGGGTTTTTCTGTGTAGTCCTGGTACTCACTCTATAGACCAGGCTGGCCTTGAACTCAGAGATCCATCTGCTTCTGCTTCTGCTTCCTAAATGCTGGGATTAAAAGTATGTACCACCACCACTCGGCCTAAGGCGACTTTTTTTTTTTTTTTTTTTGTTTTGTTTTGTTTTGTTTTTTTTGGTTTTTCGAGACAGGGTTTCTCTGTGTAGCTTTGCGCCTTTCCTGGAACTCGCTTTGGAGACCAGGCTGGCCTCGAACTCACAGAGATCCGCCTGGCTCTGCCTCCCGAGTGCTGGGATTAAAGGCGTGCGCCACCACCACCCGGCTCTAAGGCGACTTTTTAAAAAGCTAATTCTAGAGCTGGTGAGATGGCTTAGCAGGTAAAGATATTGTTGCCAAGCCTAATGGTCTGATTTTGATCTGAAAACCCCCGATAGGAGAAAACACATTCCTGTAAGTTTTCCTCTGACTTCTACACATTCACTGTGTAGCATGCTCAAACTCAGATAAAAAAATTAATTAAAAAAATTAAAGAATAATCCTATAAGCTCAGAGAGCTCATGGCAACAAAATTTGGGAAGCTGGCAAACAGCCATAGGTCTTAGAAAAGTGGTCTCTGGGTTGGTTTTGTCACCTTGACACAAACTAGGGTCATCTACTAAGAGGGAACCTCAATTGTATCTCCAGATTGCCAATAGGCAAGTCTATGGGGCATTTTCTTGATTGATAATTGATGTGGAAGAGTCCAGCACTGTCACATCCCAGGCAGTGGTCCTGGGTTCTACAAGAAAGCAGGCTCAGCAAGCCATAGGAAGCAAGCCAGCAAGCTGCATCCCTCTACGGCATCTGCTTCAGTTCACGCCTTGAGTTGTTCTAACTCATCTCAGTGATGGAATATGACCAGAGAGTTCTAATATAGCATCAATTCTTTCCCCCAAGTTGCTTTTGGTTATAGTTTTTCATCACAGCAATAGAAACCCTAACTAAAAGGAGTGGAAGAGCCAAATCCCAGCCACTCTACCACATATCCCTAAATGGGTAGGGAATTGGTGGCAAGTTTATTTCTGAAAGTGAGACTAAAGCATGCACTACAAAGAGATGCCGGAGGACTGTGAGTTCCACACCAGCCTGGGTTACTTAGTGAGTTATATCTCAAAAGATAAAAACAGGAACTGGGAATGTGCCTCAGTTGAGTGTTTGACCTCAAAGTTCAATTCCCACCACCGCAAAGACAAAACCAAAACCAAAAAGGCCAAACAAAATCCACCCCCAAACAAAAATGCACCTATCGGAGCATCGTGGCTGCTGTGCTCAGGCAGCTAAGGCAAAATTGCAAGAAATTTGAGGCCAGCCTGGGCTATATAGTAAATTCTAAGACAGCCTACGATACACTGTGAAACTGTCTCAAACAAACAAACAAACAAACAAACAGAATTCTCCATACTCAGCGGCCAATGACTGCCAGGACTTCATCCCAGCAGAAGAGTCAGCCATTCTTATTCCCACCAAACTGGCTGGGAGAAGCAATTCTTAGTTCAGACTGCATGTCTTTAGGCTGACCATTTTCTAGAAGGGCTCATTTATTTCCACCCTCGTTGCTGTGTTACTGAGGCCAGCATAACATTCTTTAAACACATGCTCAAATTTACTGGCAAGAACCAGACAAGAAATTTCCTTCACTCCTCCTACTGACCTACTTAGCACTAAAGATAGAAATCAGTTCATCCTTCTTTAGGCACAAAACAATTACTTTCTGGGGAAGAAATAAAAAAACCTTTATACTGTATACAGTCCTGAGACAGTTTCTCAGATAGGTCATGGCAGTCATTGGCCACTGAGTATCCTATTAACACAGAATAGCTTTTAAAAATCCTGGTATTAGATCCTAATTATAAATAACTTGGAAGAATGAAAATAAATCTGCTATAAAATAAAACTAAGCCTGACTAATCAGGAGTGGACACTAATCAGGACATGAGGGCTCAAATGATGAAATGGGCTGGGAGTTGTTTTGTAGGTGGGATCATCAGCATTTATGAAGATTGTAGCTTCTTGGAAAAAGGCTATGGAAAAGTCAATGAAGAAAACAATCAACTCCCAAGCAGAACCGAGTCTAGGATCCAGAAGAGTCTGTCTTGGAGCAGTTCTCAAAACTGACACAGAAACATAGTAATGCTTAAAATGAGCTATTTTAAAGGAAAAATTAAAATGAAAACCTTGCCAATAGCAAACATGGAGGCAGTCTGCCAGTAATTGAGCCCATAGGAGAGAGAAAGCAGCTACAAGGTTAAAGGTTTTGGATTGTAGTCAGACCACTGAGGATTTTCTGGGAAATTTAATCACAGTTTGAACGGACTAGTCAAATCAATATTTAGATAGACAGAAGCATGGAATTGTAAGCTTAGCCTATATTATCTGCTTGGTTATGTCTTTGACATACCTTATGAGTTAAATTTAGTAATAACCATGGGATTTTATGTCACAAATCTCAAGTATACCTTTTACTAAAAAATAGTCAGAATGAAGATGAGAAACTATGAGCCAATGCAAAAGACAGATTTAAAATTGCTACATTCCTACAGGACACTGTGTTGCTTGCTAAGGAATAGGTTCATGTTCTCTCACTGGACTTCATCACTAATTAATTAGTTTTCAAGTTTCATAACACAACACATAATTAACAGAAGCATCTAGCGAGGCAAAGGTAGTAACCTTCATTTACTCACTTATTCTGACAGAACCCCCACTAGCTTTATAAATACAGAACCAAATCAAAGCAGTAAAATAATGATAATAAAAATAAGCTGTTTTCCTTTTGGTTTTAATGAAACCTTTACATAAAAATGAAAGATGATTGGGAGGCAGAGCCAGGTGGATCTCTGTGAGTTTGAGGCCAGCCTGGTCCACAGAGCGAGATCCAGGACAGGCACCAAAACAACACAGAGAAACCCTGTCTCAAAACCCTCTTCCACCGCCCCCCACAAAAGGAGAGCTGAACCATAACAAGACTCCACCACATACCCATCAGAACAGTCAATACAGACAATGCTGGCAAGAACATGGAGCAAAGGAAACTCTCACACTGTTGGCTGTTCTTGGTGTTAGCATAAAATGGCACAGTCACTTTGGAAGAATGCCTGGAAATTTCTTCTTTTCTTACTTAGATCTACTTTATTTATTTAATATGTTGAGTGTTTTGCCTCCATATATGTATGTGGACCATGTGTGTGCCTGGTGTCCATGGAGGTCAGAAGGAGTCTGATCCCTTGAGACTGAGTTCCAGACACTTGAAGCCACGTGCTGCTGGAAAGTATGGTCCACTGGAAGAGGCGCCTAACCAAGGAGCCATTTCTCTAGCCCCGGAAGTTCCTTTGAAAATAAAACACACACCTACCACTTGTTTCTTTGGTTTTTTTGTTTGTTTGTTTTTCGGACATGGTTTCTCTGTGTAACTGTCCTGGCTATCCCGGAACTCTCTTTGTAGACCAGGCTGGCCTCAAACTCACTGAGATCCGCCTGCTTCTGCCTCCTGAGTAATGGATTAAAGGTGTACGCCACCACTGCCCAGCTTATTTTGTTTGGTTTTTGAGGGAAGGTCTTGCTATATAGCCTTGGCTGGTCTGGAACTCACAGAAAGGCCTCTGCCACTGCTTCAAGAGTTCAAGATTATTGTTGGAATTAAAGGCATGCACCACCATTCCCTGCCACACCTATCATTTGACACAGCAACTCCACTCCACCAAGTTCACCCAAGTAAAATGAAAATGCATGACCAAGAAAGACATAGAAAATAGTCATGACAACTAACTCCAAACTGAAAATTGCTCAGGTGACCATCAAGAAGGCACAGATAGGACTGGAGAGATGGCTCATCGGTTAAGAGCACTGTCTGCTTTTCCAGAGGACCTGAAGGGGTTGGGGATTTAACTCAGTGGTAGAGTGCTTGCCTAGCAAGCGCAAGGCCCTGGGTTCTGTCCTCAGCCCTGGAAAAAAAAAAAAAAAAAAAAAAAAAAAGAAAAACCAGAGGACCTGGATTTGGTTCCCAGCACTCACATGGTGACTCACAACCATCTGTAACTCTAGTCCCAGAGGGTACATTGACCTCTTGGCCTCTGTGGGGCACAGGCATACATGTAGGTAAAACACCCATAAAATAATTTTTAAAACAGATAAATAAACTGATGTGTGTTTTGGCGGGACTTAGATAAATTTAAGGATAAAGAACTCCCAGTGGGGTTTGGGGATTTAGCTCAGTGGTAGAGCGTTTGCCTAGCCCTGGGTTCGGTCCTCAGCTCTGTAAAAAAAAAAAAAAAAAAAAAAAAAGAGCTCCCAGTGATTTTGATTTTTATAGATCTTATCTCTTTTCCCCTTACTGTGTGTATATAGTGTATGCATGTGTGCATGCTGTGTATGTCTATGGAGGCCAGGCCAATTTAGTCCTCTTCCTCTGCGCTCCCACCCCCAGACAGGGTTTCTCTGTGTAGCTTTGTGCCTTTCCTGGAACTCACTCTGTAGACCAGGCTGGCCTCGAACTCACAGAGATCCGCCTGCCTCTGCCTCCCGAGTGCTGGGATTTAAGGCATGCACCACCACCGCCCGGCTGGCACTGTCTATCTTGTTCTCACTGATCCTGGAGCTCACTGACTGGCTAGGCTGGCCGAGGATCTTCCTGTCTCTAAGCACTGGGATTCCAGGTGCACGCCACCAAACCTGGCTTTTTACAAGGGTACTGGGTCTTCATGCTCGTACAACAAAAACTTTACGCACAGAGCCATCTTCCCAGCTTTCCTGAAGGGCTCTAAAAGATGCGGCTGAGCAGGCTGTATTTTCATTTTATAGACAGAAACCATGACAGAGAAATTATATAAACAATTTTAACCAAGGGAAATTGACAGCACCCACACACTTTTAAGAACTTACTATGCCAATTTTATAACCATTTTCTTATTTAACCCTCATAGAAATTTTATTTTGTTCAAGAGGAAACTGAGGCACATAGAAAACAAATAGCTTGGCCTAAGTGCCACAGCCCAGGTGCTTAGCTCTGTCTTCTAGTCTTACAACTGAAGTTTGCTTAGGTGATGAGTCTATATATATATATATATATATATTTTTTTTTTTTTTTTTTTTTTTTTTTTTCCTGCCAAGACACACAGGACAGATGTTCAGTCCTGGAAATAAGCAAAGTTACGTGTGATCCCAACCAGCTACTCTGCTGTTTGCTTTCTCTAGAGAACACTGCAATGCAAGTTAAAGCATCACCCCTCACAGAATAACCTTCAGTCTCTTTTCATTTGCATCTTACAGAAAGACAGTCATTTTCAAATGTGGCATTTCAGGTAGGAACAAATTCCTGTTTAGCAGTGAGACTGAGAATCTTTACACTAGCCTCGGCCACCAGAGATCCAGCCTTGTACAGCACGTCATGGCCAAGTATGGGGGTCATCTGACTGGAATGACGGGTGTGATACGTACCCCCGCCCCAAATATTCTGCAGTGTTTTGACTTTTGCTAAGCTGAAAGTACTGGGGGTCACCATAGCATCTTTGTAGCCTCATACTTTGTTCTCAATCATTCCCTCCTCCATCATCCCCCCCACCCCCGTTCCCTTTCTGCTTTCCTTTTACATGTGATCCATTGCCACCTCATGTCTCCCTTAGGATCACTTTCTCCCTCTCATAATCCCTGTCCTAATTTCCTGAGTTGCACACATACCTACAGATAGTCAGCTACGATTTGAGCGGTTTCACATTGCTCTCTACACTTGGTTCTGAGGATCTCTTTCAAATATGACAGTTATCAAATGTTTCCAGCATATGGGGCTAAACAGAGAGAGACGGCTCAGTGGTTAAGAGCACTTGTTGCTTTTGCAGAAGACCCAGGCTCATGACTGGCAGTGGTGGTGCACGCCTTTAATCCCAACACTCGAGAGGCAGAGATAGGTGGATCTCTGAGTTTGAGGCCAGCCTATTCCAAAGAATGAGTTCCAGGACTACACAGAGAAACCCTGTCTCAAAAAAACCAAACCAAACCAAACCAAACCAACCAACCAACCAAAGACCCAGGCTCAATTCCCATCACCTACATGGTGGCTCACAAATGTCTGTAACTCCAGTTCCAGGCGAATCTGATGCCCTCTTCTGACTTCTATGGACAGTAAGTATTTATGTGGTGCACAGACATAACATACATAAAATAAATCTTTAAAAATATTTGCAGCTTATGACTGAGTTTTAAGTAAAGTCAAGGTGATGGTTTTTTTTTTTTTTTAAAAAGATTTATTTATTTAGTATGTATACAGTGTTCTGCCTGCATATATGGCTGCAGGCCAGAAGAGGGCACCAGATCTCATTACAGATGGTTGTGAGCCACCAGTGGTTGCTGGGAATTGAACTCAGGACCTTTGGAAGAGCAAGCAGTGCTCTTAACCTCTGAGCCATCTCTCCAGCCCTTATTTATTTATTTATTTATTTTTTGGTTTTCTGAGACAGGGTTTCTCTATGTAGCTTTGGTGCCTGTCCTGGATCTCACTCTGTAGACCAGGTTAGCCTCGAACTCACAGAGATCCGCCTGCCTCTGCCTCCCGAGTGCTGGGATTAAAGTCGTGCGCCAAAGGTGATGGGTTTTTTAACAGATATCTTAGTAGATGATAAAGGTAGCACAACTCTGAGCCATATAGTCAAATCATAATCACCTTCATCCTTCCTTCTTTCCCTATCCCCGCAACCCCTGTTCTCCAGAAACTGTATATGTTTCAGTCTTCTAGCTGTATCAGCAACGCCATAGGCACCTATTCTAGAAGGGATTTATAATGGAAGGGCTTAGCATTTCTGCCCTCCTTGGCCTGAGGTTTTGTGTGTGTGTGTGTGTGTGTGTGTGTGTGTGTGTGTGTGTGTGTGTGTGACCAATAGATGAATAGAAGGCTTTTTGCCCCTTTATGATTTTTCTGAAACTGGTTTACTCAGTTATTTTATAACCTAGACTAATCTGGAACTCACTATGTAGCCCAACTTGGCCTTAAATTCACAGTGATCCTCCTTCCTCAGCTTCCTAAGCACTGGGATTTTAGGTGAGAGCTACCACACTGTTCACTTGTGGCATTTTATGCTACAATTTCCTGGGATGAAAACATGGCTCAAGGTTAAGAGCACCTGATGTTCTTGCAAAGGACCTGAGTTTGGCTCTCAGCACTCACGCTAGGCAGCTTACTACTGCGTGTAACTCCAGTTTTGACCTCTGCAAGCACCCACACATGTAGCATACACTCACATAAACATACACATGAATAAAAAAAATTTATAGACTTTAAAATAAGCTATAGTTTCTTGAGATACTACATAAAACACTTCAAGCACAAGGTGGTTTTTTTTTTGGTTTTTTTTTGGGGGGGGGTTGTTGTTTGTTTTTCGAGACAGGGTTTCTCTGTGTAGTTTTGGTGCCTGTCCTGGAACTCACTCTATAGACCAGGCTGGCCTCGAACTCACAGAGATCCACCTGCTTCTGCCTCCCAAGTGCTGGGATTAAAGGCGTGCGCCACCATGCCCGGCCCCAAGGTTTTAATGAAGTTAAAGCCTTACATGTTCAAGAAGGTCATTCTTAGCTAGTCTGCAACTCACTATGCAGACCAGTTGGGTCTTGAATTCAGAGATTTGTCTGCTTCTTCCTCCCTAGTGCTGGAATTTAAGGTATGTGCTACTATACCTGACAAGAAAAGCCTGGATTCAGTTTTTTACTGTGTTTCATGTTCTATCCTACTCTGCTCAGGCACAGGAGTGCATTCAGATCAAAGACAGTAAGAATGAAAGCATATTAGGCCTGTCTTTAGGTTTTTGGACAAGTTGTTTTTTGTTTTTTAAATAAGTCACCACCACTGCCAAACCCCTGGCCTAACAGAGTCTAATAGTACTTTTTCACAAAGTCAATGAAACTAAAGTCAATATAAAACACAAATTGTTATAGAATAAGAAGGAAAAATTATAAATTATTCATTCCATTGCTTACATTTTATAGAAGACAGGGGTGTCCATGAAGCCAACTTGTCAGAGACACACTGCCAATTGATGTCCCAGATCTACAATGTGGCCTCTGAACTATAACATTACTCACAATTAAGAAATTTCCTCATAGATGGGCAGTGGTGGCTCACACCTCTAATCCCAGCACTCAGGAGTCAAAGGCAGGTGGATCTCTGTGAGTTCAAAGCCTGTCTGGTCTACAGAGTGAGTTCCAGGACAGCTGGGATTGTTACACAGAGAAATCCTGTCTCAAAAAAACGGAAAAAAAAAAAAAAAAAAAAAGAAAGAAAGAAAGATCCTTATAAAAAGACAGTGGGTTTGAGGCTGTCCAGGGCCCCCAAAATAAAGATGGATCTTTGATCTCAGAATATCATTTTTCTTCTCAATAATCTACTCGACAGGAGTCACTGATACTGTGGTATGTCCTTGAGGTTGTAATGCTGAGTGTGATGCTCTCAACAGTCACGGCTCACCTGTTCTCCAGATCTGGCATGCTTAGGTTTCTAGCAGCAAAGCACATTTTGAGAGGGATGACCTTCCTGTCCTTGGTGCTATTCTGATGCTTTGGAGAACCAGAGTCTTCACTTCCACTAAAGTTTGGTGACTGGGGAGCAGCCCCTTCCCATGGCAGATCTGATACTAAAGATGGCTTCTTGATATACGGTGTTACTTCTCGGATGAACTTGACTATAAAAAAAACAACAAAAACAAAAGGTTACTATTTTTTTGTTTCTGATCAAATGAAAACCGGAACATCCGTATACATGCACCATCTAGAATGAAGTGAGGAGCAGAACCCAGTGCTATCCATGTCCATGTCCTTGAGCTTTACTCCACATCTCCTGAGCTCGCACTGAGGGCTCACCTTAATGCTTCTACCCACCGAAATACACACAACAATCTTAATCTCTTGCATAAGAGAACCTTTCAAACGGCAGAAAAATATTTCTCTTTCTTCCCTATGCTAAGGCAAGTACTTCAGCTCAATTGATACAAGGCAAATAAGGCTTAGTCCCTGCCCTAAAAGAATGCTTCACCTGGATGGGGTAGAGGAAGCTACATAAACATTATCACTGTGCTTAAAAAAAAAAAAATGTGTGGGTTGGGGATTTAGCTCAGTGGTAGAGCGCTTGCCTAGCAAGCGCAAGGCCCTGGGTTCGGTCCTCAGCTCCAGAAAAAAAAAAAAATGTGTCAAAGTATATACCAGCACAAAGGAAACCCCTTGCCTTTTTACAATAGTCCATTACCTGGGGCTGGAGAGATGGCTCAGAGGTTAAGAGCACTGACTGCTCTTCCAGAGGTCCTGAGTTCAATTCCCAGCAACCACGTGGTGGCTCACAACCATCTGTAACGAGATCTGGTGCCCTCTTCTGGCATGCAGGCACACATGCTGTATACAATAGTCCATTACCATTAAATCCTATTTTGAATATATAATATAGGTTGAGTATCCCTTATCTGATATGCTTGCCAGCAGAAGCCTTACAAATTTTGATGTATTTGTATATACATGGAGATAAAAATATTCATATACACATGGGAGGATGAACAAGAAATCCATTTTCATAAACAGTATACATATGCTTGAAGGCAACTTAGGCAAGAGCATCTTCATTTGTACTGCCGTATTAGGTCAGGTATGGAATTTTCCACTTATGTCATGGTTGTGTTCGAAAAGCTTCAGGTTTTAGGTTTTTGAATGAGGTATAATTGCTATACATTCACATAAAACAAAACCCAGAAGTACTAGATTTCATAATAATGATAGATTTCCATCTCTAAAGGTAACTATTGTGTGAGCATGTAGAGGTGCTACACATGCTAAGTGTAATATAAGAACTGACACATTTATATGTCTGTCTATCCGCCAATTTCACACAATGGTAGTATATTATGCTTACTATTTACTACTTGTATTTTTATTTAGTAATGTTGACAGCAGTCAGTTGGTCATTATCCCCCGCCCCCCTCCATGCCACCCAATGATGGTGTTTTATGAACACCCAACAGTTCTACAATACAGTGGAGACACCTTTGGGAAGGGACTTGCCTGGTTCAATTCTCACTGCTTCAAAGCTCTATGGTTTTACCTGCTGCTTCTAAGGTTCTCCCCTAAAAAGCAAGAGTGATTCCGAACAAGTGCAAGCTCTGGGCACACAGTGAATAGTCAATATACAGCAGGTGCCTTTCTTTTGCCTTCCTTAGAAAGCTGGAGAAATTAAATAAAATTAACCCTAATCAGTAGAAGCCATTGTCTTATGTTATTAAATTAATCTAAGCACTTGGGAAGCAGAGACAGGTGGATCTCTGTGAGTTCATGGCCAGCTCGTTCTAGCTAGAGAGTTTCAGGCCAGCTAAGGCTACAAAGTTAGACCCTGTCTCAAATGAACAAATGAAACAGACAAACAAAAAACACCACACCAATATCTGCTGAAATCAAGCATAATACTCGGAAACATAATTCTCACATTGCCATTTAGATATGTACAGACACTTGTATATGTGGGTATATTTTTCCTGTATGTTTTTATAAATGCATTTTTGGGTGGAGAGAGCAAAAGCTTGCTGCCTTGGGTCACCAAGGAGATTTTTCATCCTAGAAGAATGAGCAGGAGTGTAGCCAATATATCCCTTAAGCAGCTGACTCAGGCATTTCAATACACACGAGCTTTGTGCTTTCAGGAGAGGATTAGATCACGAGAACTTGGCAGAAATTCCCAAGGTTTTCAATCAATGCCAATGGCAGAGGCCTGCTTTGGAACACTTGCTGCACCATGCCAGCTACTAGCTTACCAACTGGGGGAAACAAAGCCATTCTAATGAGTACCCCTGAAAAGTACAATGATCAGAAGAGTCCTTAACGATCTACTCAGAATTAGCATCTCTAATATGATTACTACAAACACGCTAAAACCAAAGCAAAGCAGACACACACCCAACCTAAGGGCCACTGTATTAAAAGAGCAATGAACATGGGCTCAGGACAGCCAGGCTGGCACACTGCTTTCCTAGCACATACAGAGCCCCTGGTTTGATGTTCAGCACCTCACAAACCAAACATGGTGGTTTGTGAGTGGGAGGAGGAGGATTAAAAGTTCGAGGTCATTCTGGGCTGCATACCAATTTTAAGGCTTGCCTGTGCTACATGAAACCTTCATTCAAAAAAATGAAAAAAAGAAGTGTTAAATTTCACCTGAGATTATGGTGTCACTGCCTGTACATCCAGCTAATTAGCTATCCATAATGTTTAATGCCTGTAAATTGATATTTTTGTCTTATGCTAATACCTTCCCAGCTGTCACAGAACCAACCTGGACAACCTGAAAAGAAACACCTTAAAACCAACCCACTAGCTTTCAGCTCACATTTTCCCCCTCATAGTTAAAGATCATCCTCAAAATAGTTCCAGCACTGGGGAGGCAGAGGCAGAGGCAGAGGCAGGTGGATCTCTGAGATTGAGGCTAGCCTAGTCTACAGAACAAGTCTCAGACAGCCAGGGCTACACAGAGAAACACTGGGGTGCGGGGAAGGGGGAGAATCGTCCTCAAAATAACCACACACTGATGTTTGTCAACTGCTCTAAGCACTCAGAGGCTAGAGCTAATTTTCTGTCTTACCTGCACTGATCACGCTTAGTAAGATGAAGGGGAGGGCTTAGTAGAGTTCTTGCCTAGGACTTGAGGCTTTACGTTTTTTCCAGACAGGGTTTCTCTGTATAGCCCTGGCTGTCCTAGGACTAGCTCTGTAGACTGTATGGGCCTCTAATTCACAGAGATCTGCCTGCTTCTGCCTCCCTAGTGCTGGGATTAAAGGCATGTGCCACAACTGCCCAGCCCCTTTTCCTTTTTCAAATGACAAAAATATGGCCGGTATGAAATGGTTCAGCTGGTAAAGGTGCTTGTTGCCAAGCCTGAGGACCTTAGTCCCAGGGTGGATGGAGAGAAAGGACTCTAGTAAGTTGTCCTCTGATCCCTGCATGCACACACACAAAGTAAATAATTGTAATTAACAAACTATCTGTCTTATACATGTACCTATAAATATATTGAAAAAGATTTTTACCAAATATTACAATGCTTCTTTATATGCTGATTTTTTTTTTTTTTTTTTTTTTTTTTTTTGGTTTTTCGAGACAGGGTTTCTCTGTGTAGCTTTGCGCCTTTCCTGGAACTCGCTTTGGAGACCAGGCTGGCCTCGAACTCACAGAGATCCGCCTGGCTCTGCCTCCCGAGTGCTGGGATTAAAGGCGTGCGCCACCACCGCCCGGCTATATGCTGATTTTAAATATATAATTCTGTGTGTTTTAAATGTAATACCTTTATTATGTATATTTTAAAATAAGGTCATCAACTTGACTAAATAGTAAGTTAAGACTGTCTCAAAAAGCGAAGGAGAAGGGAAAGGAGGAGGAGGAAGGGAAGGAGAAAAGAATGTTTAATATAGCTTTAAATTTTTTTTATTTTATTTATTCATGTGCCTACTTGTCTGTATGTGTACCACTTGCATGCAATACCCACAGAGACCAGAGGAGGGCCTCAGATCCCCTAGAACTGGAGTTACATATGGCTGTGAGCCAATGAAGTAGATGCTGGGAACTAAACTCAGGTTCTTGCAAGAGCAGCCAGTGCTCTTAACCACTAAGCCACTCTCCAGCCCCCTTTCTTCCCTATAAGATAATAAAAAATGCTTAAGGGAAAAAAAGATTAAAAAAAAAACAAAACTTCCCAATTTTACTATAGCTTTTAAACTTTCTAGTGTTACATTTTCCACATTACATCAACTCTTAAGTATTATTTAAGACTCACCGCCGGGGGTGGGGTGGGGTGGTGCACAACTTTAATCCCAGCACTTGAGAGGCAGAGGCAGGCATATCTCTGTGAGTTCAAGGCCAGCCTGGTCCACAAAGCAAGTTCCAGGACAGGTTCCAAAGCTACACAGAGAAACCTTGTCTCAAAAAACAAACAAACAAACAAATAAATCACCATATTGCCGGGCAGTAGTGGCACAAGCCTTTAATCCCAGCACTCGGGAGGCAGAGGCAGGCAGATCTCAGTAAATTCGAGACCAGTCTGGGCTACAGAGTGAGTTCCAGGAAAGGAGCAAGGCTACACAGAGAAACCCTGTCTGGTGTGTGTGTGTGTGTGTGTGTCGGGGGGATCACCATATCACATTCCATTGTATGCTTATCGTAATTTACTAGGCTATTCCCTAATTATTGGGTATTTAGTTTTAATGCAATGAACATATTTTTCAGGAAGAAATTAACTACTGGGTCAAAGAAATATTCAAGACTCCTGATAAACATGGATAAACTGTTTCACCAAGACAGACTTTAGTAGCATGTCCAGGTCCAATAAGGTAATATGTGATAGTTAATCATGATTGTCAACTTGATTGGCTCTGGAGTCAAGTAAAAGGCATGCCTGAGTGGGTATGTGAGGGTATTTTTCCAGAAGGACTGGCTGAGAGGAGATCCTGTCTATGCCCAGATTATGAGGTATGAGGGAAAGCTGTTTGCTTTTCACCTATTAACCTTTGATCCTTGCTGGTGCATGTACCTACTTTGTTACTGCCTCTGTAGTCATCTTTTACTGACAATGAAACCCAGCTTCTTCAGCCTTCCATGCGGACTGAAGACTTATGATTCTCCAGGAATCCTCCAGGCCTTAAGTGCCAGATTGGGACTGCTGAGGAACCTAGCCTCATGGACTGATCAGCTACTGGGTTCTCAGCTTCTCCAGCAGTAGACAAACCACCGCTGGACTATCCAGTCCATATCAATGTAAGCCAATCTGATAAATCTCCTTTGTAATATATACTCATTCTAACAGTTCTGGTTTAGTTCCGTTTCTCTAGAGAACCCTAACTAATGCACAGTATCATATAAAAAAAATCTTGACCCTGGCAGTGGTGGTGGTGCACGCCTTTAATCCTAGCACTTGGGAGGCAGAGGCAGGCAGACCTCTGTGAGTTCGAGGCCAGCCTGTTCTACAGAGTGAGTTCTAGGACTGCCAAAGCTACAGAGAAACACTGTCTCAAAAAACCAAAAAAAAAAAAAAAAAAAAGAACCATTTCATTAATCTTATCAAATGTGATCATTTATAGGGCTATATGGAGTTTAGATGCAGTGGTGAATCTTTCTCCTTTCTTAGAATAATCTCCTGGAAGCAGAGGAGGATTTGCCATGCACAGAGATAAATATAATCTCTGGATAAGCGCTCTTACTGATGCTGATATTAACACAAATGGGCTGTCACTTCCAAGGACAAACCTGAACACATCCAGAGCTATGCCAGAGCTGGGCATGGTGGTACATGCCTGCAGTCCTAACACTTGGGAAACTGAGACAGGAAGATGGAGAATTCAAGACCAGGCTTTATTTACATTGTGAATTTGAGGTAACCCTCAGTTACTTGGTGAGACCCATCTCAAAATAACCAAATAGGGACTGTAGAAATGGCTCAGCTAACAAGAGTGTGCTTCCACAGATTGTCCTCTGACTTCCAGAGAGAGATGCTGCGGCATGTACATATATGTAAGTATATAGACAGATGAATAAATAAGTTAAAAAATGTCATTGCCTATTCATTATTCTGACATCTCAAATTTACCCTGGCTCTCTAATAATGAGGTGAAGGGAGCTGGAAAGAAGTGGTGGATGCTGTGACTCCACTGCTCTGAAGGTGGAAGCAGGGAGATTGCAAGTGAAAAGCCAGACAGAAATGCCATAGGGAAACTGGTTCAAAGAAATGGAAACATCCAGGCATGCTGGTGCAGCCCTAATCCCAGCACTCAGGTGGAGGACCAAGGTTTGGTTCGAAGAACCCACATGGCAGCTCACAACTGTTTGGAATTCCAGTTCTAAGGAGTCTGGTGCCCTCTTGTGAGTTCTGTGGGTACTCAGACACACACATAGTACACAGATAGACATGCAGGTAAACATGCATCTAAAGTGGAAAAAGTGATGTTCCGTTCTTTCTGTTTTTTAAAAATAAGTTTTTAGCTGGGTGGTGGTGAATGCCTTTAATCCCAGCACTCGGGAGGTAGAGGCCAACCTGGTCTACAAAGCGAGTTCTAGCACAGACTCCAAAGCTACACAGAGAAACCCTGTCTCGAGAAACCAAAAAGGTTTTAAAGATTTTATTTATTTATTTATTTGTGTATATGTGTTTGTGTGTGTGGCTGCAGAGGCCAGAAGAGGTTGTCCATACCTTGAAGCTGGAGTTACAGGGAGTTGTAAGTCACCTTCTACGGGAACTCAGTTTAGGTCCTCTGGAAGAGCATCAAGTCACTTAAGTTCTGATCCCTGGCCCCTTCCTTTCTTTGGGCAGGGTTTCATATATGCCAGGCTGACATCCAACTTTATATATAGCTGAGCACGACCTTGAACTTCTGATCCTCCTTCCTCGACTTCTGGGACTAAAGTTCTATACCACTCCACACAGCTTTAAAAATGTATGTGTGTCTATCACACGTGTATAGACCAGAAGAGGGTGTAAGATCCACTGGAGCTGGAATTAAAGGCAGTTGTGCTCCCAACATGGGTACCAGGAACTGAATTCAGGACGTCTGGAAGAGCAGTTCACACTTTTAGCTGCTGAGCAATCTTCCCAAGTCCAGAGCAAACATTCTGAAAGATTTGACGACTGTTGCTGATCTGCTGTCTGTGTGTTTATATGTGAAGGGTTAGTATAGACCGAAGCTAACACTGAGTTTCTAATTTGGGCAACTGGTGATACCACCACCTGTGCCAAGAAATTTAAACACTGAAGGTTGGAGAAAAGAGTTGAGTTTGGACATGGTGTAAGTTAGTGCACTTGGCTACAAGCAAAAGAAGACACAACCAAGAATGGCGTAAGCATCAAAGAATGTTTTAACAGGTCTGAAGTTGGTTCCTAAAGGACTGAAGAAACACCTCATGATGTCATGTTTGTTGTGTGTTTATTTATATTACAGTTGCAGAGCCTGACACAGCTAAAGCTGCCCTGAGACGTCAGTTCAAGGAAGAATGAGAGAGAGAGAGTTGCTGGTCGGATCTGTTCTCTGTATCAAGAGAAGTTTTCCCAGCTGAGTATGGTGACTCATACCTATAATCCATCATTTGGGAGATGGAGGCAGGAGGATCACCTCAAATTCAAGGTCAGCTTTGTCTGTATAGTGAGAGGCCAGGTTGGGTTACAGCATAAGACCGTCTCAAACAAAGGAAGGAAAGGAAGGAGTGATGGCTTTCTTAAATGCAGCGTATTTCAGGATGAAATTTCTCTAATTGGCCAACAGTGAGCTTGCAGCAAAGATTGGAGAAGTATGTGATTAATTTTGGTACAAAGAGCTGAGGATTGGAAATAGATGCTAGGTTACACAGTCAAGTATCTGTGATGAACTCAAATTTTTAGTATCTGTAAAACTTTAGATAAGGCCAGGCTGTGCTAAAGGCAACACATCTTTAATCTCAGAACTCAGAGGCAGGTGGATCTCTGTGAGTTTGAGGCCAGCCTGGTCTACAGAGCAAGTTCCAAGACAGAAAAGCCTACACAAAGAAACACTGTGGGGGTTGGGGAGCGGGGAATGAATCTCAGATAAGAATGAGAAACTCTTCATTATTTAGCCTTGGGTTCCAAACAGAACTATAGTTGGTTGATAGTATGAAAACTTAATTGGCTTAATGAAAATTAGATTAGTACCTGGAAGGGCCATCATGAAGGAGCTGGGGTGGAAGAATGTGTGTGTTTAGTGTCTAGCTTTCTGCAGATGTCAAATCAAAGAGTATTCGTTTATACCTCTGGAATTATAAGGTCTCCCCAAAGGCTGAATGAGTAATGATACTGCAGTGTGTGATGATTTATATTTAGCTGAGACTCTTAATAGCATGTAATAGCAATATAACAGTCATTACACAGATGATTACAATACAAGCCTAAAGATTAAGTAATTTGTTTACGGTTGGGTCGTGAGTCAGTAATAAGCCAGGTCAGAGTGGGGAGGACTCAGATCTCTGAGGCAGTGATGTGTATGTTCCAGGTATATTAGGAAGAGCCCTCTCATTTGGTTCTTTTTTCTAGTATTTAATGGTTTGTACCAACCAGCTGGGTGTGGTGGTGCATGTCTTTAATCCCAGTTTAGGACAGCCAGGGCTACACAGAGAAACCTAGTCTCAAAAGACAAAAAAACAAACAAGCAAAAAGTCTGTACCAACCATAATTCTAAGAAACCTGATCATTTATTTAAGCTTCTTGACAGTTTTATGTTAACAAATATATTTTTTTTCTGCAAGAAAGATTCTTGGTTGATGTTTTTGTTCTTTTTGCTCCTATTATTATCACTGGTATTATTTAGAGAAGTCTCATGCATCCTAGCCTAGGCTTAAACTCACCGTGTAGCCAAGGATGACCTTGAAGTTCTGGACTTCCTGCTTCCCCGCCTGAGTTCTGGGTCTCCAGGTGTGTACTGGGGTTGGACCTGGGTTTCATACACTTGGCAGTCTTTCTACCCACTGAGCTATATCCCCAGCAGCCCCCTCTGGTATTTTTAAATTAGTGTTCTGTAAGAAAGAGCTGATTCTTTCCTGTCTTTACTTAGCTTATATCAGCATGAACTCATGGTTTTTATTTTATGGGTTATGATCTCTGACATTCTATTAATAATTTTGATGTTGGAATTGTTCTACTCTTTGTTTTAGTTATAATTTAATCAAGGAAACTAACAAAACATTGTTATTCGATATATAAATATCACACTATAGCTCAACATTCAGTGTTGGTCTCAGTGTACTGCAGCCACATTCCTTAGTTATGTTACATAAGGAAGGAGAGAACACGATCAATCATATCTTTGTCTTTTCTCCTCTTCCTGAACTTGGTTATTCCTCCAAATTGTTCAAAAATCTCTAATGACAATAAAAGCCTGGCACTTACAAATATCAGTCCTTTCGTACAAATTTAAAAGTTGCTAAGTGATTGCAGACATGGAAACTTGGATGAAGTTCTTATTCCCAGTGGTGGCTTTCACTGGATGCTCAGGATGGAGTGTTCGCTGACCCCGTGAAGGCAGCTATTGTGCTGGGTTAATACCGTGTTTCCGTTCATAGTGTATCACTCAGTGTGCTGATCTAAAACAAACCATCCGGTTTATCCAGCTAGTCCAAGATACATCCACTTAGCAGCAAAGAAAAAGATGTATTTCCTTGCACTTAAATGGCTAGAACTTCTTTGTTTAATGGAGAACATTTTGTTATCACACAGAAACCCTATCTCAAAAAAGAAAAAAAATTTATATATATATTTAAGTGAATTAAATTAGGGGATGGGAATATAATGTAGCACATTTGGTAGAGTGATTGCTTCAAGCATGAAGGCCTGGGTTTGATCCCCAGCACTGTTGAGCACACGCCTGTAGTCCCAGTACTAGGGAGGTGAAGGTAGGAGGATCAGGAATCCAAAATCATCTTCTGACACACAGCAACTTCAAACCCTGCCTTGGCTTCGGAGATCCTTTACAAAAAGTTGGTGGTGGTTTTGTGTGTGTGTGTGTGTGTGTGTGTGTGTGTGTGTAGTCATTTTCCCAAATCCCAAAGTTTATAACTAGCAGAACTAGAATTCACATCTGTGTCTAAGTTCAAATCTTAGCTTCTGGGCTTGGGGGTGTATTTTAGTGGTAGAACAGTTGCCTAGCACATGCAAGGCGCTGGGTTACAGAATATTAAATTTCTGTTCACTACACTGCAACCCTTTGCAAGTTCAGTCTGTTATGCTGGGTCTGGTTCACACCTGTAGTGTCAGCACTTAGAAGTCTAAGGCCTGAGAGTTACTGAAAGGTCCAATTTGGGCTATAGTATGACACCTCATCTCTTAGGGAGGTGGGAGAGAAGGCAGGCTGTTGGTGGCACTCAAAAAGCTGAGGCAGGAGAAGGATCAATGCAAATTTGAGGCCAACCTAGCCTACAAAATAAGATCTTAAAAAGAAAGAAGGGGACTGCAGAGATGGCTCAGTGGTTAAGAACACTGGTTATTCTTTCAGAGGCCCTGGGTTCAATTCCTAAAATGGCTCACAACCATAAATAAATCCAGTGCCAGAGGACATGGTGCCCTCTTTTGGTCTCTGTAGACACCAGGCATGTAAATGTGGTACAGACATACATGTTGACAAACACACACATAAAATAGAAATTAAAGAATATACTGTTGTTGTTTTTTTCAAGACAGGGTTTCTCTGTGCCTGCTTCCCACGTGCTGGGATTAAAGGTGTATGCCACCAGAGCACAGCACATTGTATTTTTTTTAAAAGAAAATATTTAAGCTAGGTAGTGGTGGCACATGCCTTTAATCCCAGCAATCGGGAAGCAGAGGCAGGTGGATCTCTGAGTTCGAGGCCAGCCTGGTCTACAGAGTGAGTTTTAGGACAGCCAGGGCTATACAAAGAAACCTTGTCTTGGAAAAAACAAAACCAAGGCCATCTGTTGGCAGAGTGCGTGCTAACACACAGGGTTTACTGGGCTCTGTCCTCAGCACCACGCAAAGCCAGATGTGGTGGCAAAGCCAGATGTAGTGCTGTAGTTCCATCAGGAGAGACAGTATTATTCCAAGGCTTTTTGCATAATCCCTTTCTCATTGACTCTGCTTCACAGAAGAGGGGAAAAAAATCTGCAGGATAGCTGTGGTGATTCCTAACATATCTGTACTATCATCACTTGGGAATCAAAGCCAAGAAGATCTCAAAATTGAGGTCAGCCTGGGCTACACATTAAGACTTTGTAGAAAAATTTAAAAGAAAAGCCTTTAATCCCAGCACTCGGGAGGCAGAGCCAGGCGGATCTCTGTGAGTTCGAGGCCAGCCTGGACTACCAAGTGAGTCCCAGGAAAGGCGCAAAGCTACACAGAGAAACCCTGTCTCGAAAAACAAAAAAAAAAAAACAAAAAAAAAAAAAAATTTAAAAGAAAAAAATTTTAAAATATTTTACATGATCAGAACTTTTCACAAAGTGTAGTAGCACAGATCTATAATCCCCAATACTCAGAAGCCTGAGGCAGGAGGATGGCAAAATCAAGACAAGCATGGCTTGTATGCCACCCAAAAAAAGGTAAATGAAAAAGAAACAATACACAGCCGGGCATGGTGGTACACACCTTTAACCCCAGCACTCAGGAGGCAGAGGCAGGCAGATCTGTGAGTTCGAGGCCAGCCTGGTCTACAGAGTGAGTTCCAGGACAGCCTCCAAAGCTACACAGAGAAACCCTGTCTCAAGATGGGGGCTGGGGGACAGGGGTGGGACTGGGACATAAGGATGACGATGACACACAGGACATGACATTGTTTCATATGTAGCAGCACTTCTTTGTAGAGAAAGAAACAGGAAGAGCTTACTTAACTATAACTACCAAAAAAAAAAAAAAAAAGAAAGAAACCCAGGAAGGCCATAGAAAATAAGTATAAATTGATGTGGGTGTGGTGACCTATGCTTATGATCCCTGCACTTAACCTGCAGAGGCAGGAAGATCATTACAAGTTCAAGGGCAGCCTGAGACCTGTCAAAAAAAAAAAAAAGTAAAACTCAGGCTGGAGAGATGGCTCAGAGGTTAAGAGCACTGACTACTCTTACTGAGGTCCTAAGTTCAATTCCCAACAACCACACAGTGGCTCACAACCATCTGTAATGAGATATGGTGCATGCAGGCAGAACACTGTATACATAATAAATAAATCTTAAAAAAAAAAATCTCTACAGAAGAGGCCAGGAAGATCTGCCCTGCTGAGGAGGACAATAGATCTTGTGGTCCTCTTCTGCCTCTCCTCATCTCTTAAATAAAATGATTTGACCAGAGAGAGAGAGAGAGAGAGAGAGACAGAGACAGAGACAGAGAGAGAGAGAGAGAGACAGAGGCAGAGACAGAGACAGAAGGAGGATGGGTAATGAATGAGTATGAATCAGTATGAAAGGAAAGCCATTTCCTGTTTCTTTATTTATGTAAGGTTTTAAATAATCACACTTATTGTGTGGCAGATTCCAAAGGCAGATTTACTAGTGGCTGTCTTAGTACAAAAACACCTAAAAATGTAAACCCAGGATGTTTAAAATAAACTCATATATTTTGTTGCAGTTCGAGGGAATTATTACAAAGAAAAAATTTAAAAATCCATTTAAGAAGTATTTACTTTATGGACAACCCACAGCTACTTGACAATATTAGATTAGTAGTTAAAAGTGTTCTAGTAAGGAGAATTAATATCATAAACCAAAGCCCCAATTATTTCAGTATAGTTGGTATTTGTATGTTTATATATATGTAAAGTTGTGAAAGCTGATACTTCTGTGCTAATGTAACAGACATCCCTGTAGAATCCAACTGAGGAAAGAAAAAACTTTCTTTGGCTAATTTGCATAAACTCCTAAAAACAACAACAACAACAAAAATGCCTTGTTTTGTTTTTCCTTTCTTTGTCTCCTCTCCCCTCAAGGCAAGGTTTCTTTGTGTAACCTTGGGTGTCCCGGGACTCACTTGTGTAGACCAAGCTGGCCTCGAACTCAGAGATCTGCCTGCTTCTACTTCTGGAGTGCTAGGATTAAGGGCATGTGCCACCACTACCCCACCCTTGTTTTGTTTTCAGACAGTCTCACTATGTAGCTCTGGTTGGCCAGCAACTCACTATATAGACCAGGCTGGGTTGGAACTCACAGAAATCTACCTACCTCTGTCACCCTGGTGGCACTGGTGTTTGCTACCATGCCTGGCTAAAAAGGCCATGATTTTAAAATCCTGAACTTGTAATTACTGAACACAAATTTCCTCTCTAACTTATTTCTGGTTATTGGACTTAAATCCACCACAGCCCACAGATTTAAAAGAAAACCTAAATTCTTTGTCTTCCCAGTAGTAATTTGAGATCTTCAAAGAAAATAGTTGTGGGTTGAGGCTGGTGCACACCTTTAATCTCATCACTCAGGAGGCAGAGGCAGGTGGATCTCTGTGAGTTTGAGGCCAGACTGGTCTACAGAGTAAGTTCCAGGACAGCCAAGACTACACAGAGAAACCCTGTATAAGTCACAGGTCTGGAGAGATGCTCTTGCAGAGGACCTGAGTTTGATTGCATGTATCCGTATGGTGACTCACAATTGTCTATGATCTCAGTCCCAGGGGATTCAACAGGCATGCATGTGGTGCACATAGACACATGCAGGCAAATGGTTCTCATTGCCCTTGGGCAGAACAGCAGGCAGAGGACAGCTGGATCAGCAGCAGTGTCTACTCTATTTGTACCGTGAGTGTACCTTATTTATTTCCCTAATAAATTTTACCTGGCCCATTGTATCAGTATCTCACTTCAGAAAACTCTAACTACAGCTATCTAATCTTCAACCCCATCAAAGATCCAAGGAGGATATAATATTACCTGAGTAAACAGGAAGTGCAGAGCAAGCAACTTCCAAAGCTAAGAAACAACAGAGACATCTGGCTACTCAGACAGTCACCCCAGAGTTCCTCTGTGATGTTGGGGCATCCATCTTCAGCCTACAGGCCTAAAATAGCTGACAGACTTTTCTGTGAAACAGGAATTCTGAAGGACTGTCCTACCTCGTCTTGGCTAAGTTTGGCAGTTGCCTTCTTTTGTGTTCTGCTTGTCCAATTTGGACAGCATACTGTCAGCAGTTGAGGCAAGGGCAGGTTCTCTGTCTAGTGGCTAGCTTTGCCACAATTCTCCCACAACAGAGGACCAGGACACAGACACACTTAGAGGGAAGTCATGTGAAGAAAACCCATGTCACTCTTCCTACCCCTTTTCTTATCCTCTCCTGGACTGAACTCAGAGCCTTTGTGCACACACAGCTCAGCCTCCAATTTTTTTTTAATTGTTTCCAATCTTTAAGATAGCATGCAGTTACCATATGTACAGATTATCCAGCAGCCAATACCAATGAGTCAAGACTAAAAAATTTGCTTCTGGGGTCTTTATAACTAAAAACAGAAGTAGTCAAGTCTTATCTAAGATTAACATAATAATCTTACTAGTATGAGAGCAAGTGAGCACTTCATCTAATTCCTATTTTGGAATGTGAGAAAAAAAGCCAGATGTGATGACATTAATTTGTCACCCCAGCACTTTGGAGGTTAAGACAGAAGGATGACAATTTGGGTTAGCCTGGGTTGTTTAGGAGACTTTGTCTCAAAAATAAATAAATAAAATAAACAGCCAGCCAGGAATAGGGGCTCATGTCTATAATCTTATTACCCATGAAGTTGAAGCAAGAGGATTGCTGAATGTTTGATGGCAGGCAGCTTGGGCCAAAGTATGACACTGTGACCCAAAAAACCAACCAATTAATGAATTGGACAAAAAAAAAAAAAAAGGCATGGCGAGTGGGGGAAGAGGGGCAGTCTGACTATAAGCCAGGCATGGCGCACCTGTAACCCTAGTACTTGCAAGACTAAAGCATGTAGATCAAGAGTTCAAGGCCAGCCTGGGCTATGTAGTAAGTTTGAGGTCACCTTGAAATACACAGAAACAACCTGTCTTGAAAAAGAAAAAAGAAAAGCTGTGGAGATGACTCAGTGAGTAGAGACGCTTATGCAGTACAGCAAGAATGAAAACCTGAGCTCAAATTCTGGAATCCAAGAAAAGTTGGAAGAAAAATACAGATCCACAAAGTTGTTCTCTGACCTCCACATTCAAGCTCTGTGGTCTGAGCATCCACCACCACATCATATACATGCACTTGAGCGCGCGCGCGCACACACACACACACACACACACACACACACACACACACACACACACAAATAATAATAATAATAATGATTATAAAGAAAAAAAGGAGCCTGTGGGATAGCTTAGCAGATAAGGGTGCTTTGGTGCCAAGGGTGACAACCTGAGTTCAATGTCCAGAACACATGATGGAGAATCAACCAGCCAACTGTCCTCTGATCTCATACATACAGTGTGACACATGCATGTCTGCACTTACACACACGTACAACAAATAAATGAACATTTAAAGAAAGAATGAGGGCCGGGCGGTGGTGGTGTACGCCTTAAATCCCAGCACTCGGAAGGCAGAGCCAGGCGGATCTCTGTGAGTTCAAGGCCAGCCTGGTCTACAGAGGGAGCTCCAGGACAGGTACCAAAACTACACAGAGAAACCCTGTCTCGAAAAAAACAAACAAACAAACAAACAAAAAAAGAATGAGGATCAGACAGTGACCATGTATCTAGGATAATGATCTGACAGAGGCTATATTTTTGTTGAGATTTGCCGTGTGTGTGTAGTCCAGTCCTGCCTCAATCTCTCACATGCGACCACAGGCCTGTCAAAAAACTAACTCTTTAAACCATTACTATTAACAGAAACCCCTTTAGCCAGAGCCTTTCATCCTATGGAAATTCATCTTTTGAACATCAGACATAAGACTTAAAATCAGGCTCAATATTCATCAGGTTGTCCACTACAAAAGCAGCAAATGGCTTATGAGTCATGAAAAGCAGCACAGAGGAGCCTGAACAGTCACTGGCACCTTTTCCTTGTTACAGACATCACGGCAATGATGCAGGGAGAGAGGCTAGGAAAGCGGCATGGAAGCCCCTGCCAAGCTACTTCCTGAAAGGTTATCACTTTATGGAAGATTATGCATCCCACGTGTCCATCCTATCTCTTTGGGTTTCAGTTTTTTCTGTGTGTAAATTTATGATAGCTATCTTTTTTAAAAAGATTTATTTATTTATTATGTATTCAGAAGAGGGTACCTCATTACAGATGGTTGTGAGCCACCATGTGGGTGCTCGGAATTGAACTCAGGACATCTGGAAGAGCAGTCAGTGCTCTTAACCTCTGAGCTATCCCTCCAGCCCGATAGCTATCTTAAGATAGTCATTACAAGGATTAAATAAATTAATGTATGGAGAGGGATTTTAGAAGCCATACAGATGTGGGGTATATTACTTTTTCCCAATGCTGCAAACTTGACATTTTTACATACTTCAGAAGTTAGTACAGTGCATAGCAAAGAACATGTGTTCAGATAGTGTTTGTTGTATGAATTTGTGCACAAATAATTAGGAAATCCTCCCAAGAAGTATTGTCTGGGACTGAAGGGTTAAGAGACCCAGCATTCATAAGATGGCTCACAAATGCCTGTAACTCCAGCTCCAGAGGATTCAATATGCTCTTCTGGCTTCTGTGGGGAACTCCACTCACAGGCACCCCCCCCCCACACACATATACATAATTAAAAATAAATCTTTAACTGGCTGCTCTTCCATAGGACCAGGTTTTGAATCCCAGCACCCACATGGTAGCTCAAAACTTTCTTTAGCCCCAGTTCCAGGGAATCTAAGGCACTTTTCTAGCCTCAATGAGCACTTACATGCAGGCAAAACACCCAAACATATAAAATTAAAATAAAAAAAATCGTTCATGTCTATCTTGGTCATGGAAAGACAATATAACCTAAGCAGAAAAGACAGAAATGAACGAGCCTACCTAGACTTACAGCACAAAGGCAGAGAGAGAGAGACACACACACACAGGCAAGGAGGAAGTAATAAGTCACAGAAACCTAGCAGCTAGGAAAGTCTAGATGTAGGTTCAAAGTCAAAAGAAGTCATCTGCTGAGTTACCAGTTGAAGTGTTATCAGATATCATGAAAGATAGCCTTGCCTGTTATGGGTCTTTCATCTTTAAGGGGATACAAACATAAAAAATAATGAAGTATTCCCCCAAACATCAAAAAGCAGTTCCCTCAGAGCAAAGTTTCAAGTCACCTCTAACAACACAGACTTCATCAACTTTAGAAGATAACAGACAGCTGAGTTTGTTGGTGCATGCCTTTAATCTCAGCACTCAGGAGGCAGGGGCAAACCAGGAATACATAGCTGACCCTGTCTCAAAAGAAAACAAAACAAGCTCTTGCTAGTGTCCTCATTAGAGGGACATAGTCTTTAAACCCTGTGGGGCAACCCCTGATGCACCGCCATGATGCCCGGGGAAGACAAGTCAACCTGGAAGTCCAACTACTTCCTTATTTTGGATGATTACCCAAAGTGCTTCATTGTGGGAGCAGACAATGTGGGTTCCAAGCAGATGCAGCAGATCCGCATGTCCCTGCGAGGGAAAGCTGTGGTACTGATGGGCAAGAATACCATGATGCACAAGGCTATGGGGGGGGGGGGGGGGGGCATGGAAAACAATCCAGCTCTGGAGAAACTGTTGCCTCATATCCGGGGTAATGTGGCCTTTGTGTTCACCAAGGAGGACCTCACTGAGATTAGGGACATGCTGCTGGCCAATAAGGTGCCGGCTGCTGGCCGTGCTGGTGCCATCGGCCTGTGTGAGGTCACTGTGCCAGCCCAGAACACTGGTCTGGGGCCCAAGAAGACCTCCTTCTTCCAGGCTTTAACCATCACCAGGGAACATTCTGAGTGATGTGCAGCTGATAAAAACTGAAGACAAAGTAGGCGCCAGTGAAGCCATACTGCTGAACATGCTGAACATCTCCCCCTTCTCCTTTGGGCTGATCATCCAGCAGGTGTTTGACAATGGCAGCATTTACAACATCACAGAGCAGACTCTGCACTCCCGCTTCCTAGAGGGCGTCCGAAATGTTGCCAGTGTTTGTCTGCAGATTGGTTACCCAACTGTTGCCTCAGTGCCACACTCTATCATCAATGGGTACAAGCGGGTTCTGGCTTTGTCTGTGGAGACTGAGTACACCTTCCCACTTGCTGAAAAGGTCAAGGCCTTCTTGGCTGATCCATCTGCATTTGTGGCTGCTACCCCTGTGGCCTCCACCACTGATGCTCCTGCTGCCGCTGCAGCCCCAACCAGGGCTCAAGCCAAGGAAGAGTCGGAGGAATCAGGGGAAGATATGGGATTTGGTCTCTTTGACTAATCCCCTCAAAACAACCAACTCAGCCAGCTAAATTTGAGAAACATGGAAATAAAAGCTTACTTCTGTTAAAAAAAGAAAGAAAGAAAGAAAAAAAGAAAAAACAAACAAAAGAACATGTCCCCCTAAAACAAAACAAAACACAAAGAAGATAGTAGATAAAGGTAGACTTTTAAGAGTTTAGACAAAAGACAAGTCTCACTCATTCATACCACACCACACAGCCTTGCTGAAGGGATACAGGTGTAAGATATGCTAGAGACTGCTGCCCAGTAGCAAAATGAAGAGTTTTCCATACATTCTAAAAACACCTGCAGTTTAGCCCTATTCCATAAATTCAAGTAAAACCAACCAAACACAGAAGCCACACAGGAAATCTTTTTCAGTCCAGCATTATTTTTTGCTTGTTTTCTTTTTAATCTCAAGATTATGTTGAATAGTAACAGAAAATGATTAAACAGCTTTATAGGTTTAAACAGGGTTATAGGTTGGATGTCTTTTTTGGGACAGGGTCTCTCTTTAGCTCTAGCTGTCCTGGAATTTGCTTGTAAACCAGGATGGCCTTGAACTCACAGAGATATGCCTGCTTCTGCCTCCCAAGTGCTGGAATTAAGAGTGTACACCACTGACCAGCTATAACATTTCTTTATTTTATTGCATTTAAGTAATTTTATCCCTTTTTACTGTAAAAGGAACTAAGCATTCAGTAACCATAATACTGCAGCAGTAATAACATAATAGATGAAAGGGCTTTGTGAGCTTACCTAAACAATCATTGTGAACGAACAGTAGGAAAATACAGGATGTTCTCCTATAGCTACCCCCATGACCACGGAGCACGTACTGCAAATACATCCAGAAGGGTGGACTAATAATATACTCTCTTATCACCGTGCCTTGTCTTGTCACACATTGCTTATTTTTGTTCTTCAAAGTTGCATGTATTCCTACTTACGTGACTATCTTAGCATCAACAACATTTGGAATGAATACTTATCACAGCTAGCACAGTAAACAGTATGGGTTCGTGGGCCATGCTGTCTGCATTTCCTTCTTGGGTAGATTCAATGCCTTAAGTTACTTATGGGGGAAATAAGAATATCTCTTTCCAAGTCAGAAGAATCCGCTGTAAAGCAGTTGGAACATGGCCTAGCAAGCTCTCTATGCTTAGTGAATGTTAGCTATTTTAATCACCACCCATCTTCTGAAGAATAGTAGTATTCTGAAATATGATAGATATTTTGGGTCTAAGAAATAAAACTAAGTTTAAAGAGCATCTCTGGAGGTTTCATCTTAAATAAATTAGATCCTTTGTAGCAAAGCAACACAGAACTAGACTCCTAGTCAATGTAGTCCTCCTCATTCTGGTAAGCATATTCTTAACTTCCTTAGTGACTTCTTAGGTCTTTTCTCCTCTTTCATTTAGTGATTCTCCATCCAAAGATATGTGAAAAAAAAAAAAACAGAGCTTGTAAATCTATAAACTTGTCAAATAGTTTAATCTCTTTAAGAGTACTCCTATTTACACTGTCCCCTGGCTTTACTTTAGTTGTATAGAAAATAAACCAGGGCTGGAGAGATGGCTCAGTGGTTAAGAGCACTGGCTGGACTTCCAGAGAACTCAGGTTCAATTCCCAGCACTCACACAGCAGCTGACACCTGTCTGTATCCAGTTCCAGGAGATCTGGTGCCTCTTCTACTCCACAGGATCCTGCCCGTATATGGGGTACAGAAGCGCTCTCTCTCTCACACACACACACACACACACACACACACACACACACACACACACACACACACACACACAGGTTCATATAAAGATTTCTCTATGCAGCCTTTGCTGGCCTGGAACTCACTCTGTAGACCAGGCTGGTCTCGAACTCACAGAGATCTGCCTGCCTCTGCCTCCCAAGTGCTGGGATTGGCAATAAATACTTTAAAAATCTCTAGAATCTCTCTAGACTTGTCATAGTATTTCGATTTCCAAGAAAGATTTCGAATTGACCTCAGCTCTGCTAGGGAACAACATGCTCAATCTACTGTGTAACACTGTAGGGTCTTTTTACAGTCACTCCACAAAGATGAGATTTCCTCTCAGAACATGTCAAAACTGGGCATAGCTGAATCTGCTTCCCTATTCACTGGTTTACGTGACACAATAACTTAAACAATAGAAACAGAGACAGTTTAAGAAAGGTTTGGATGTAGCTCAGTAGTAAAGTGTTTATTTAACATGTAGAACTGCCCTAGGTTTATCCCCAGCAACACACACACACACACACACACACACACACACACACACACACACACACACACACACACACACACACACCCCAAAACACAAAATGCAATGCAGCCAACTCTATATATGGCATGTGCTTGTAACCTAAGGAAAGAGGATCTCCAGTTCAAGGCTGACCTGGGCTACACAGTTAAGACCTGTGTCAAACCAAAACCAAAACCAAACAACAACAAAAAAACAGGGCTGGTGAGGGGGCTGAGGAAAGAAGGACACCACCAAGCTTGGGGACCTAAATTCAATCTCTAGCACTCATATAGTACAAGCAGAGAACCAAGTTGTCCTCCGACATCCATATAATCACTCATGTACACTCAGGTAAATAAATATAGTAACAAAAGAATAAATAAACCCCAATCAGACAAAAGAAACAACCAAGAAACTAAGTAAGGCATGGTGGCACACACCTGTAACCCCAGTACTCATGATTCTGAGGCAGGAGGATTGCTACAAGTTTAAGGATAATAGGGATTAGGTAGTAAGATTCTGTATACTGCCCCAAAAAAGCTGGGGGTAGAAAAAAAACTACTGCCATCATAATAAAAATGCTAAAAAGTAATAAATAACCAGTCACCATGATTATATTATGGAAATCTATAAACTTGTCCAATAGTTTAATCTCTTTAAGAGTACTCCTATTTACACTCATTCATTTTTACTCACACTGTACTGCTGGTTTTATGTCAACTTAACACAAGCTAGAGTCGTCAGAGAGGAGGGAGCCTCACCTGAGAAAATGCCTTCATAACATCTGGCTGTAGCTGGGTGGTGGTGGCGCAGACCTTTAACCCCAGCACTTGAGAGGCAGAGGCAGGCGAATTCCTGAGAGTTCAAGGCCAGCCTGGTCTATGGAATGAGTTCTAGGACAGCCAGGGACACACAGGGAAACCCCGTCTTAACAACCACCAACCCCACCCCACCCGCCAAAAAATCTGGCTGTGGGCAAGGCTGAAGAGCGTTTTATCAATTAGTGATTTTTGGGGAGGGTCCAGCCTACTGTGAATGGTGCCATCCCTGGGCTGGTGGTCCTGTGTCCTTTAAGAAAGAAGGCTGAGCAGCAAGCCATGGGGAACAAGCCAGTAAGCAGCACTCCTCCATGGTCTCTGCATCAGCTCCTGCCTCCAAGTACCTCTTTTGATGATGAACTGTGATGTGGAAGTATAAGACAAAGAAACCCTTTTCTTACCAAATTGCTTTGGTCCTGGTGTTTCATCACAGCCATAGTAACCCTAACAAAGACATAGGGTTTTGTTTTTGTTTTTTGTTTGAGATAAGATTTCTAGCCCAGGCTGATCTTAAAGTCCCTATGTACACTTAAGTACCTAAGGGTGACCTTGAATTTCCACACATCTCCCCAGTGCTGGGATACCAGTTATGTGACACCACATCCACTTTATGAGGTACTAGGGATTGAATCCATGAGTTTAGTGTATGCTAGGGGCAAGCACACTATCAACTGAGCTACATTCCCAGCAGCAAGCACCTAACAAGCACTGAATGAAGGCTAGCCTGGAATACATGAAACCCTGTCTCCAGTGAGGCAGCTCAGTGGGGAGAAGTGCTTGCTGCCAAGCCTGATCACCTGAGTTTGGTCCCTAGAACCTTCATGTGTTTGGGAAAGAACCAGCTCCCTGAAGCTGTCTTCTAATTTCCACACGTACGTCATGGGTGCAAACACACTCACAAGCGCTAATATACAAATGTTATTGTAAAAGTTGAATCCCTCCCTGAAAGAAAGAAAAAAAAAAAAAAAAAGAGGCACTTAGTTCTCTAGCACCCTCTTTTAACGCAACTAACAAATACCTGAGCAAAGCATCACCCTAAGGATAGGAAGAAATTTGTATTTGTGTTTCTTATAGTCCACATGTTTACTACCTAGTAAAGTGGGCAAGGCTTTCTAAAATATTTTTTTCTTCAGGGCTGGAGAGATGGGCTCAGCTAATAGTACTGACTGCTCTTCTATAGGACCCAGGTTCAATTCCCAGCATTCACATGCTAGGCTCACAACCACCTGTAACTCACGCATGTGGTGCACAGACATATGCAGGCAAAACAACAATGTCCATAGAATAATTAAATTTTTTCTTTTCAAGATTTATTTTATGTGTATGAGTACTCTATCTGCACATATGACTTTATACTAGAAGAGGGCATCAGATCCTGCTATAGACGGCTGTGAGCCACTATGTGGTTGCTGGGAATTAAACTCAGGACCTCTGGAAGAGCAGCCAGTGCTCTTAACTGCTGAGCTATCTCTCCAGCCCCCTTTTCTTTCTTTTTTTTTTTTTTTTTTTTTTTGGTTTTTTCGAGACAGGGTTTCTCTGTGTAGCTTTGCGCCTTTCCTGGAACTCACTTTGGAGACCAGGCTGGCCTCGAACTCACAGAAATCCGCCTGGCTCTGCCTCCCAAGTGCTGGGATTAAAGGCGTGCGCCACCACCGCCCGGCTCCCCTTTTCTTTATTAAACATTTTTTCTTTCTTAATTTCATGCCTGTAGCAAATGAATTCTCTCTAGACCTCTTTTCTAGCAGAGTGAGTAAACTGTGGCACACTCGTATGGAATGCAACAATGAGAATGAGTCAGTCACAAGTTTAAAGGGCAACTGCCTGGCCATCAGGGACAAAGGAAAGGAGCCAAACAGAGCACATACCATAGCTTCCCACTTCATGTGAAGATCGAGAGACAGCAAAATTAGTCTATGGTACTGGAAGCAGGACAGTGGATACCCTGGATGGCAAGCAAAGAGTCTGAAAAGGGCCTGAGTTCTATCTTGTTTTTACATTAATCAATCCCTTTCTCCTCTTCTCAGAGTTGGGGATTGAACCAACGGCCTCACACATGTTGTTCCATTCCATCCCCTTTAAAATGTATCTAAGCTGATTATACCAAGGATACTAACTTGTGGGGCTGGAGAGATGGCTCAGAGGTTAAGAGCACCGACTGCTCTTCCAGAGGTCCTGAGTTCAATTCCCAGCACCCACGTGGTGGCTCACAACCATCTGTAATGAGATCTGGCACCCTCTTCTATATACATAATAAATAAGTAAATCTTAGAAGAAGAAAAAAAGGATACTAACTTGTGAAATTCACCCAGGGGTACATATGTAATTTGTATACTTTATGATGTATAACTTAAAAAACTAAACAGTACATTAAGATACAAACTAATGGCTGGGAATACAGCTCAGTTGGTAGAGTGTTTGCGCAGCATGCACAAGGGCCTAGTTTCCACCCTCAGTACTGCATAAAAACAACATGGCGGAAAGCGGTGGTGGCACACACTTTTAATCCCAGCACTCAGGAAACAGAAGCAGCTGATTCTCATAGTTCAAGGCCAGAGAGTGTATGTGTCCACACACACACACACACACACACACACACACACACACACACACACACACACACACACACACGAATTCTTAAAAATTTAAAGCATAGTTTTTTTTAAGTAAAATTTCATTTTACCTAGGGTTTTTTTGTTTTTGTTTTTGTTTTTTGAGACAGGGTTTCTCTGTGTAGCTTTACGCCTTTCCTGGAACTCGCTTTGTAGACCAGGCTGGCCTCAAACTCACAGAGATCCGCCTGCCTCTGCCTCCCAAGTGCTGGGATTAAAGGCGTGCGCCACCACCACCAGGCTATGGTTCTATGTTGACCAATTTTATGTGTATATTTCTTTTGTGGGTCTTGCTCAGGCTATCTTGGAATTCACGATTCAGACCGGCAGGGACTCAAACTTGATCTTGCTGCCTCAGCTTCCAAATGCTAGGATTACAGGCATGTACCACCTTATCTATCTCAATTTATTACTTATTTATTTAGAGGCAAGGTCTTTAACTTGTTGTGTAGTTGAAATGACCCCAAGTTTCAGATTACTGCCTCCACTTCCCAATTGATGAGATGATAGGAATGGCTAGCATGTCCAGTTTTTATTCTCATCATTTCTTCTTTTTTTAATAATTTAACATTATTTTATGTACATTGGTGTGAAATTCCCTGGAACTGGAGTTAGACAGTTGTGAGATGCCATGTGGGTGTTGGAAATTGAACCCACGTCCTCTGGAAGACTGGAAGAACAACAACCAGTGCTCTTAACCACTGCGCCATCTCTCCAGCCCCTTCTCATCACTTCTTAACAAGCACAGTTGAGAGCAGAGTGTTGTGATGCATACCTATAATTCCAGCACTCTGAAAACTAAATCAGGAAGACCACTTTGAGTTCAATGCCAGTCTGAGCTACAGAGGCCCAGTCTCAAAAAACAAAATAAAAAATAAAGCTTAGTTGTGTATAGAAAGATTTTACAGTGTATAATGCGTTGTGTTTAGCAACACATGGGTTGCATTAAAGCATTTTTAGGAAGCATCCTTAGAAAGTTTAGTTTTGTTTTAGTGAAAGTTACATTTCAGTTTTCCCTCCTTCAAATCCATCTCATGTTACCAGGTTTTAACATTCTTTGTTTGGGTCAGTAGGGGCCATACATGTGAAATGTGTTGTTTCAGATGCAGGGAAGAGGAAATGGAAAGACTATTATACAAATAAAAGGCTGTGCTATCATACCCCCCAAACAGGATGCCAGAAGGCACATCCAAGGAACAGTGGACATGACAGGGAAGGAAAAAAAGATGAAAGAGGAGATCCTTTCCCTGTGTTAGAAGGGGCCAGAAGACATATCTGTCAAGTAAGAATTCTAATAAAATGGTCTCTGGACAGGGTGGAACTGAGGGTGGACTGTGAAGAAAGTACTTGATTTTCTTCCCTTGAACTCTAGGGCATTCAACTGTTCCTGCACAGGAAGATTCCTTTTTACTAAAGTCTTCTTTGTATTCCTAGCCAACTGAAAACTAAATTCACTGAAACAAAGCAAGATCATCAGTATAGAATAACAAGACCTGGGTAGGCAGTACTGACACAGGAGTGGGGCCAGCCTGGGCCACAGGATACATGAGACCCTAATTTGAAATGATAAAAACAGTACGAATTTGATCTCCTGTGAAACAGTCACTCCCACCCCTGGAACAAACAAGCTCCACTTAAAATACATAGAAAGATACAGAATGCCAAGTAATAATGTGGTCAACTGAAGAGTGGAAAACACTTGTCTGGTCACAGAGCACTTAACTGAGATGGATTACTAGAGGGCCAATGTTGCAAAGCTCCATATGTTGGCAGGTCACTTGAAAAACCTTCTTCCAACCTGAGACTATTCTCACATGTTTCAGGTTTCCCCAAACTTATATCTGAAGATGTTTCTTTAGGCTGATGGTCTATGTTGAGATCCTTTGTTTCCACAAAATGAGATTACTGAGTTGGCATCACAAAGATGATTGGTGTCTTAGATTTTTGGCCCATTCTAGACAAGGCCTAAGGTGCCGATTTGTAGAGGGGACAGTGGCAAAATCTGATGTTGGAACTACTATCTCAGCATGTTTTTCTGTTTGACAAGAAATGAAGTTCCATATGGAAGACCTGATGATATACAACCCAGTGAATCTGGTGTCTGATGTGAGATTCCTGGTGAAACCCTGTAATGACAGCTGAGTAGCAATGCTTCCTCATATTTCAAAGCAAAGTCTCTTGCTTATAAGAATATTAAGAATATAATAATAAGAAAATCTCTGTGTTTGACGCCAGCCTGGTCTACACAGTGAGTTCCAGGACAGCCAAAAATACTTTGTGAGACTCCATTTTAAAAAAATAAACAAAAAAAAATTAGGGGGAGAATAAATAAATCACAGATTCTTACTGTAATTTTAAAAGGGGGTAGGAGTGACTAGTTACACAGTTTTAAATGAGAAAGGGCAAAAATCCAAGTTAATATTAATTCTAGACACCGCAACCGAGTATAACACTAATAACCTGTATTTGAGGACAGCCATCAAAACGTAATACCTTGCCTTTTAAGCTCAGAAAAGGCAGGTGTCCTACTTTGTTTTCTGTTGCCGTGACCAAAAGCAACTTGAGAGAGGAAAAGGCTTCCACTTCCACACAACAGTGAAGCACCAGGGAAGCCAGAGCAGGGACTCAAGGCAAGAACTTGAGACAGAAACCACAGCAAAACGCTGCTTTCAGGCTTGTTGAGCTACTTTTCTTATATAGCCCAGGCCTCCAGTCTAGAGATTTGCACTGCCACAGTGGGTTAGACCCTTCTCCAAAAATTAACAACGGAAAAAAAAATGTCCAGACATGACCAGAAGTCAATCTGATGGAGGAAATTTCTCATTTGAGGTTCCCTCTTTCCAGGCGACTCTAGTTTGTGTTAGGTTGATAAGAACTAACCAGCACAGTAGGAATGTGTGTTCAAAATACTACAGAGAGAGCAGAGTTACTCCTACTTGGATACAGCAGTTGGGAAGGATTAGATAAATAAATGAAGCTATAGAGAACGGGACTTAAGTATCAGGTACTCATCAGAGTTTGGAATCATGGTCCTATGTCATTACATTGACATGCTCCCAATCAGTTAACATCACTTTTTCCAGACAGGGACTGATATTCTAAACCTACTTTCCATCTGGGAAGGAGTGTAAAAGGGGAAGGAAATTTGCATTTTTAAATATCTACATGGCAGGAGTTTTGTGTACTCCGCTACCCTTCATGGTTAGTTGATGGTTCGTGGTTAGTGAACTGACACTTAAACTGTTGTTTTCCTCCCGACACACAGACTCGTGCATTACTTCCTCATAGCCTGTGTGTGTCACTCATCTTCCACCCAGAACCACAGGCGAAGAGAAGCCCAAGGGAAAATACTTTAGGAAAATTATCTGCAGAACCGATCAATTTTATATAAATGGTGAAGACTACGCATACATGTTTTAGTCAAATTCAAGATCATTACTTTCCAGGTAAGTCCAAAATATTGTTCGAACTTTTCCTTCTGACAACAAGAATAATTTCTCAGGTGTGTTTGGTTTTCTTCTGTTTGCTCAGGTTTTTGAAGTTCATTGTTTTTGGCAGTAAGTACAATGTGAATGGATTAACATTCCTTTCAGTTTGTACTCTACCTAAACCTGGATAATACCCAGTGATTTAGCAATACTTCTCTTCCCCACCCCAAGATGAAAAATGCATTCCTTTCATAAAGAATTGTAGTGTTTTTTTCTTTTTTCAAATTGCTGAAATTAATACTTTAGGGCAAGAAAGATGACTCAGGGGTTAATAGGGCTTGCTGCTCATGCAGAGGATCTGAGTCTGGTTCCCAGCAACCAGGCTGGGTAGCTCACAATACTATGACTCTAGCTCCAAGGGGATCTGGTACCTCAGGCCTTTGGGAAAAGAGAACTCACTCATGTACATACAACAGAACTCACATGCACACACAACATTAGAAACAATAACAAAACTCACAAATTAATACTTTACTAAAGACTATTTAAAGGATTTTCATGTATTACACTACAGGAGCTTGAACCTAGTGGCTGGCACATCCTAGATAAAACTTTTACCACTCAGCTATATTCCCAGTCCTCTTTACTCTGACCCAGGGTCTCATTAAGTTTCCCAGGCTTGCCTTGAACTTACTCTGTAGCCTAGGTGGGCCTTAAAACTGTGATCCTCAGCCTTTAATCCCAGCATCTGAGAGGCAGAGGCAGGCAGATCTCTGTGAGTTTGAGACCAGCCTGGTCTACAGAGAAAGTTCCAGAACAGCCAGGACAGTTACAGAGAAACCCTGTCTCCAAAAACAACAGAAACCCAACCCAACAAACTTGTGATCCTCCTTCTTCAGCATTCTGAGTCGCAGGAACTACAACTAAATGGTCCAGCTCCCTAACTCTCATTTTACCACTTAGTCCCTCGATGGAACCATATCCCCATCACAGTGAGTGATTCTGTCTTAAGATCTACACTTCAGAATTTTATAAATTAGAGGCCAGAGAGGTGGCTCAGATGTCAAGAGTACTAGTCACTCTTGCGGAGGACCTGAGGGTTGGGCTCACTTGTCAGGATTCACATGGCATCTTACAATCATCTATATAACTCTAGTTGGGGGAGGCTTCGGCTGGGATGTAAAATAAATAGATGAATAAAAAAGGGGGGCTGGAGAGATGGCTCAGTGGTTAAGAGCACTGGCTGCTCTTCCAAAGGACCTGGGATCAATTCCCAGCATCCAGATGACAGCTCACAACTGTCTGTAACTCCAGTGCCAGGGGATCTGACACCTTCACATCATTTCACATAAAACAAAGTTTAAATAAATTAAAAAAAAAAAAGTAGTCCAGTGGTGTTGGTACATACATTCAATCTCAGCATTCAGGAGGCAGAGGCAGGTGAATCTCTGAGTTCAAGACCAGCCTGGTTTACAGATGAGTTCTAGGACAGCCAGGGCTACATAAAGAAATCCTGTTTTGAAAAACAAAAAAGTCATACTTTCACCAGGCATGGCATTCTCGCCTTCAACTCCAACACTCAGGAGGCAGAAGTAGGTAGATCTCTGAAGTACCAGGCCAGCCAGGGTTAAAAACAAATGGGCTGGAGAGATTAATTCAGCAGTTAAGAACATTTACTGTTATTGTAGAGGATCAGGGTTCAGTTCTCAGAATCCACATGGTGGCTACAAGTCTGTAACTCCAGTTTCAGGGCATCAGATACCTTCTCCTGACCTCCTCGGGCATCAGGCGTGCACATGGTGCATACCTTATGTTTTCTAACATTAAAATAACATACTGACTTCCACATGTACAAACATATCGAACGTGCTCTCAAACACAGTGACAACACTTTTACTTTTTTTATGGCACTTGTTAGTTTCTCCATCCAAACTTGTCCACCACAGAGGCAGTCTATTACAATGGTTAGATCTGATGAAACTAGTCAATCTTGTCTCTATCACCTACAAGTGCTATAACCTTAGACAAGTAGTTTAAGATTCCAGTACTCAATTTCTTCATATTTAAAGTGCATGAAGCTAGGAATGGTGGGGCCATGTGCCTTTTAATCTTAACTATTTGGAATCTAAGGCAGGAGGGAGTTTGGGACCAGCCTGGGCAACACTGTGAGACTCCATTTCTTTCTTTTTTAAAAAAAAAAAAAAAAATTTATTTATTATATATACAGAGTTCTGCCTGCATGTATGCCTGCATGTCAGAAGGCACCAAATCTCATTACAGATGGTTGTGAGCCAACATGTAGTTGTTGGGAATTGAACTCGGGACCTCTGGAAAAGAAGTCAGTGCTCTTAACCTCTGAGCCATCTCTCCAGCCCGAGACTCCATTTCAAATAAATAGATAAATAGATAAATAAATAAATAAGTGATAAACAGGGCTAGGGCCCAGTGATGGTGGCTCACACCTTCAGTCTCAGCACTCAGAGGCAAGAAGATCTCTAAGTTCGAGGACAGGCAGAGTTGTTACACAGAGAAACTCTGTCTTGAAAAACCAAAAACCAAACAAACAAAAAACCCCAATAACAAACCAAAACCAAAAACAGGGCTGAAGATGTAGCTCAGCTGGTAGAGTGCTGGCCTAGCTCACAGGGAACTTTGGTTTGATCTCCAGCACACACCAACTGGATATGGTGGCTCATGCCATAATCCCAACACTTGGGAGGTAGAAGCAGGAGGATAAGAAGTTCAGGGTGGTAATCTTTGGATACAGGAGACCCTGTCTCAAATAATAATGATGATAATAATAATAACAATAATCATATAATTAAAGAGGATGATGTCCATTGCTCCATGAGTTGTTAAAGTTGTTACAATGCATACCAAAATTAGGACAGTAAGTTCTCAGCAAGTCATTTAATTCCTATTTGTATTACTATTATGTATATGTGTGTCTATGATATGTGTGCATGCGAATGTACATACCATGACCAAATGAGGAAGTCAGAGAACAACTTCCGGAAGTCAGTTCTCTCTTTCCACTGGGCTACAGGGATCAAAAAACAAGCTAACCAGGCTTGTGTGGCAAGTACCTTTACCTGCTGAGTCATCGCACTGCTCCTATTTTTAAAAACAAAAACAAAAGACCTATTTTATGTATATGAATGTTTTGCCTGCATTATATATATAACATGCATCTCCATCTTTTAGTTCTTAAAAATTTGCAACATAAAAGACAAAGAAAAATTTTTGAAGTAAAATTGAGATATGAAAGTACTTTTGGCTCCCTAGTCTCGCTGTCTGCACTGTTACAGTGGATATAAATTTGTGCAGCAGCCACCCCATTAATATTTCAGTCTGATGCATTTTCAAATCTCCATATATATGACCTAGGCCTAGACCATAGTCTCTATCATCTTGGTAACAGTGGCACAGTCCAAGAAGTGGGCAAAGCAGAGCTAATTAGGATCCTTTTCTGAAGCTGATAAGTAGGAAGTTACTTATCAGGTGGGAGTTACTAAATCAGGATGACATAGAGCTGAGTGTGGTGTCCCCTACCTATAATCTCAGCACTTAGGAGGCTGAGGCAGAGAATTCAAGGCCAACCTGGCCACCCAGTGAGAGATCTTGCTTAAAAAAAGTTAGGACTAGATATTCCTAGAATTGTTGGTGCCACTTTAGCTGACTATACAGAATTAGACTCTCCACAACAGGAACTGTTGTGGCCAAGGAAGATAATTTGAGCTTTTGGATTCTATTGCATCTAAACCTAGAACCACCCCCAAGTCTTAGGAGTTACCTGAGGTAACACACGCCACTTCAACTTAAATTGATGTTTTGGTTTTCTGTAACCAAATAAACTTTGCAAAAATAAACTCGTATATTCTATTTTGATAGACAAATATTTCTATCTAAATCTATTTCTGACTTAAAGGCCTAGCCTAAGAGTGCTCCCCCAACTCCACCAGATCTCCTATACCAAGGCTGGACTTGTTACATGATGACGATGAGCCTCCGCCTCCAAGCGCTAGGACTACAGGCACGCACCACCACACCAGGCTTATGGAATGCTAAGGACCAACTTAGGGTTTTGTCCATGCTAAGCAAGCACTACCAACTGAGCTAATCCCTGACCTGAATGCTACGTATTATGGTTGTCCTAGCTGGAAAAATAGATGATAAGGAATATTTGCAAAGTTTCTAGAAATTCATAGAAAATTATATTCAAAGTACCATTAAAATAAATGTTGAGAATCACTTAGAGTGGTAAGAGTTTTTTCAAAAGCTCCATTTGCTGTACTCCAGCAAATCTATTGTTTTCCTTTTACAGCCGTCTATAATATCATCTTCTGATGTTTCTAGAACAATGTAGTGGCTGTCTATTGTTTATAGCTGCAACCATCCACTTAACTTCGGTAACACCTTTACTATCCTTTGAGAAACTCTCACCTTCAGTTTATGTGTTTCCAGGTGCAAGGTAAGTACCTGACCTGTCAATCATCATAGAGAACACTCATTGGCCATAAAATGGACGGATGAGTAAGGTCTAGTTTTTGTTTTTTGTTTTTAATTGAAAAGGGATATTACAGCTGGGCAGTGGTGGGGCACACCTTTAATTACAAAACTATTTGTTTTCTCCAAGTACATAATGGATTTAGGTACCCCATGAGTTCAAAGCTAGCCAGGGCTACATGGGACCCTGTCTCAACAACAATAAAAAATTATCTGTTATTTTTCAAAATTTCTTGACTGTTATAATGTACTTTAATTACTAGATATTAAATGTTACCCTACAACATACAGTACAATATGTTAAATTAAAAAACTCAAATGGGCTGGGTGGTGGTGGTGCATGCCTTTAATCCCAGGACTCGGGAGGCAGAACCAGATGGATCTCTGTGAGTTCGAGGCCAGCCTGGTCTACAGAGCGAGATCCAGGACAGGCACCAAAACTACACAGAGAAACCCTGTCTCGAAAAACCAGAAAAACTCAAGTGGAGGGCTGGAGAGATGGCTTAGCTGTTTAAGAGCACTGGCTGCTCTTCCAGAGGGCTTGGGTTCAATTCCCAGCAACCACATGGCAGCTCACAGGTGTCTGTAACTCCTCTTCCAGAGGATCTGATTGCCCCACACAGACATACTTGCAGGCAAACACCAATGTATATAAAATAAAATAAATTATTTTTAAAAACTCAAATAGGAAAAAATAAAGAAAAAGAAAATCCAGAATCAGGCCACACACACAAAGGAAGAAGCACTTCAGCTGGGCACAGTGGGAAACAGCTTTAATCCCAGGGAGAGGTAGTCCAATTTCTAGAGTTTTAGGCCAGCTAGTCTACATAGAGACTTCTAAGCCAGCCAGAGTTACATAGTGAGACCCTGTTTCAAAATAACGATGATGATGAAATTAATAAAAGATGCAGGTCAAATCAACAACAAAAGGACAGGTCACTCCTAGGGCGGCAGACAGCACTAACTAAGCAGACCAGCCATTCAGCTGAATGCAGATAAGGCTTTGACTTGTCTTTCTCCATATGGTACTCAGGACAACCACCATCAATCACCAAACTTGGTGTACAAAAGGACTAACAAATAATGCTGAGACAATCAGTTGAAAAAAATGAAGTTTTTTTTTTTCAGTTTTTCACTCCACTGTACACTTTATGCCAAAATAAAATGTACATAAAAAGTTAAACAGAACAGATGGCTCCACTGGTAAAAGGTTCTCGCTTCACAAGGCTGGAGACCTGGTTCAGATCCTGAAGAACCCATGGAAAGATAGGAGAAAACTGACTTTACAAAGTTTTCCTCGCCGGGCGGTGGTGGCGCACGCCTTTAATCCCAGCACTCGGGAGGCAGAGGCAGGCGGATCTCTGTGAGTTCGAGGCCAGCCTGGTCTACAGCGCAAGATCCAGGAAAGGCGCAAAGCTACACAGAGAAACCCTGTCTTGAAAAACCAAAAAAAAAAAATAAATAAATAAAAAAAAAAAATAAAAAATGAAACCATATAGCTGGGTGTGATGGCACACGCCTTTAATCCCAGCACTCAGGAGGCAGAGACAGATCTCTGTGAGTTCAAGGCTAGCCTGGTCTACAGAGCGAGTTCCAGGATAACCTGAATTGTTACACAGAGAAACCCTGTCTCAAAAAGACAGGAAAAAAAAAAAAAAAGAAAAAAAATGATAAAAGGAAGAAACCAGGGCTGGCAAATGGCGCTAATCACCACCTGATAACCCCGAGTTTGATACACTGTGGGAGAAGAGAGTCGACTCCTGTAAGTTGTTTCTGAACTCTCCACATTACCTCCCATGGCACACGTGCACACACACATAATCAACCAATGAATAAGCAGATGTAAATGTGAAACAATTCTAGAGACTAGAGCATAGAGCCTCCTTAGCACAATTGGCAGTGTTTCGGTCCCATAAAGAGACTGAAACAAACAAAGTGCTGCAACCAGGCGTCCTCTTAAAAAGACAGAAAAGCCCCAGGAGAGGGAGGGGAGAGGACAGAAAAAATCCTCGCAAACAAACAAAGCCAGAAAAACACTGACATGGTAGCACACACTTGTAATCCCAGCACTCAGGCAGGGGAATGAGAGATCAAGGTCATCCTCAGCTACACTGTGAGTTTAAGCCAGCCTTGACTATAGGAGACCCTGCTTCGAAATCAAAAGGCCAGCTTGGCTGCACAAGCTAGAGGACAGCTTTGACCACACAGTGAGATGCTGTCAGCAACAAAGTCAATGTTCCCATCTCCTTAGCCTAGGAAGTTTACTCTTTTCTTTCCTTTTCAAAATTACTTTTATTCTGGGTAGTAGTGGTGGTGCATGATTTTAATCCCAGCACTCGGGAGGCAGAAGCAGGAGGATCTCTATGAGTAGGCCAGCCTGGTCTACAAATCAAGTTCTGGGAGAGCCAGAGCTGTTACACAGAGAAACTGTCTCGAAAACAAAACAAAAAACCCAAAATTATTTTATACTCTTTTATACGGATAGGTGTCTTGCCTGAGTGTATGTCTGTGCAGTACCTGCATGCCTAGTACTCTCTATAGACCAGAAGAGGGCATCGGATCCCCTGGATCCAGAATTACAGATTGTTGTAGACTGCCATGTGGGTCCTGGTAATGGAACCCTGGTCCTCTGGAAGAGCAGCCAGTGCTCTTAACTGCTGAGCCATCTCTCCCTTCGTTTTCTCTCCCCCCACCCCCCAGACAGGGTCTTACTGGCCTGGAACTCCCTGTGAGGATCGCCAGTGGTAAACGTGCAGCTCTTCTGCTCCGGCCTCTCCTCCACACTGTTTGTAAACCAAAGCTCTGCTTTCCAACGCCACACAGCAGACTACACTGTCGGACTGACTGCTTTCTAACAAAGTTGAACAGTGTGAGTGCCTCAGCCTCCACACTACTCCTTTCTTCACTGGAAACCATTCCTCTACTGCTCCTGGAGAGAAATCTCACAGCTAAAGTCATTATAGTCCACCCATCACGGTATCCTGTCACATCTTCCTCTGAAATAATGACTTCATTCTTCTGCCTCAACATCTCTGGGATCGAAGCACCAGTGCTTAGCCAACAGAAACTTGCTGCAGAAGTATTGTCCCAAGGGTCAAATCTGTGGGGACGTGGACAGTCAGGAAGAGGCAATCTGGGCAGGAGAAGGTCCCTAGTGTGTTCTGCTATGTCCTTTGGCAAAAGTCTCCCTCTGGTCTCACCCCATGGCTGTCACCTATGGTTTGAATTATTTTACTGCACAGCTGTAGTTTCTCCTAGCTCTGTTCTTTCCTCTTTGCACAGCATCCAGTGCATCCACCGCTGCCAACCTAAAATTCTGTTCCCATCATGTCACTTCCTGGCTCAGAAACAGATTGCACCACCCCTTCCCTCTCTGCAACCTCTCCCTCACTCTATTCGACTTTCCTTCTTTCACATAAATATGCCCCAACTCTTCCCTACTTAAACAATCTAAGTCAAACTGTGTATCTCACTCAATTCTGTCACCTTTGTTGCTTTCATTTTGCTGAGCTTTTAAAAATTATGGTCCACTCACTGCCCTCTGCTCCTGCACCCTGATGAAGCAGGTCTCAGGGACACCAACAATCTTATTCTCTATCAGACCTAGCGGACTTCTGATTTCACAATTTTCCCCTTTGTAAAGGTGCCTGCCTGTCAGAACTCGAGTGTGCCATTTTCTGTGACCGTTCTCCCCTCCTCCCCACCCAGTCTTCCTGTGCCATCTCTTCCT